>NC_058518.1:316549580-317174580 GCF_904849725.1 Hordeum vulgare subsp. vulgare
TTGACCATAGGTCATACTCATCGTTTAAGAAGAAGTCGGGTTACCACTTTTACCTAAAGCATTAATGTGTTCATATCTTTAAGAGATGCTCATACCAAAGATTTAGAGTAAAGCTCCCCCTTGATATGACATCCCCCCTAAATGGGACAAACTAACCTTGGGTTTTGTTGTAGAAGACTTAAAGTAGGTGAAGTAGTGGTGGATGCTCAATGTTGATGAAGATCATCTTGAGTTGGGAGCAACCCTTGTTTTTTATTACTCTTCTCACATACATGGGTTAGTCCCAAAACACAAGGAACATATGCAAGAATATATATGGACATGGAGTGAAATACTTCTAGGATGATGTCCAAAGATACATTAATTGCCTTGTCCCTTGCTTACCTTTGAGGGAATGTGTGACTCCTTGAACTAATGCATATGGTTGAGGTTGATTGCATATAGTTCTTGTCAAAATGAATAAGAGTTAATTTCATTGGCGGAGTCACCCCTCAAGAACTTTCTAGTTCTTCCTCCTTGTGATCCACATCAACTTGATGGGAATCCTTGGAGTTGTGGTAGCACTAGATGAGGTAGTGCTAGTAGTGTCCTTGGGAATCCAATCGACCTTTGCTTGGGGTTACTCTTCAAATAAGTCAATGTCATCTTGAAGATTTCCCATGCCCTTATGTCTTGTGGTAGATGGCCATCTTGAGAGCTTGTTCCCTTGGGAGGAGTAGGATCATACTTATCATTTTGAGGAAGAAACTTGGGAATGGGATATGGATCTTCTTCCCAAACATCTCCGTTGACGTTGTCGTAGCCAACAACTTGTTTCTTCCAATGTCCTCCTTGCTTGCGCACAATTTCCTCAAATTTCTTACTCCCGGCAAGATCTTTAATAAATAATTTTCTTGCTCAAGTATAACTTGGCTAAGAGAATCATTAGTGGAATCAAGTTGTTACTAGATGAAGAAACTTTCTTGCCTTTGTTACTAGTGTTCTTCGGTTTAACTTGTGGAACAAAAGTAGACAAGAGTAGTCGTTTGGCTAGATAAGAAGAACTCTTCTTTCGTAGATCATCATTGATTGCTTTTAAGAACTCATGTTGTTGCTCCAAGTTGCGCTTATTGAAGCGTAGCTTCTCATGAGTTCTTGCAAGATCTCTATGATCTTCTAGAGAAGTTTCATGAGATAACTTAAGAGTGTTTAATGCTTTAGTTAGTCATTCAATCTCTTTCTTACCATCATCATTCGACTTCTCTTGATTAACATGATAATTAGCAAGTTCATTTTCAATGTGATCACTAGTTTTATCAAAGAGCAAGTCATCTTCTCCTAACAAGTCATCCTCATCACGATCAAAATCAAGATATTTGGGGTGTGATACCTTGGGGCCTTTAGCCATGAAGCAGTTTCCACACCCCTCATGTGGTGAATCAAATAAGTCATAGGACTTGGAGGAAACAAGTGCAATGCCGACAACACCTTCATCTTGACTATAGCCAGAGTTGGAGTGGTAGCTTCTCTCGGATTGGTTGTCAGACTAGGGGCCAGAAACCTATTCACCAACACGATCTTCATGTATTCTTGTAGAACTATTCTTGGTGAATTTATCCTTCTTATCTGATTCCTTGCCTCTCCGTGAGTGTATTAGATAATAACGATCTTCTCTACTCATTCTCGCTCTGCGAGGTGACTCATCTCTTGAGCTTCGTCTTCAACGTGACTCTTCTCTTTGTTTGTAGGGAGCCAAGCACTTAGTGGAGTAGTGTTCGGGATTCCCACGGTTGTAGCAGTTTCTGTCATGACTAGACGAACCCTTCTCATCATGTCTTGAGCTTGAGCTTCTCTCGTTGCCTCTACTCTTGTAGAAATTGTTGAATTTTCTAACCATGAGGCTTATCTCTTCATTGGTAACAAGACTGTCCTTTGAAGTAGCGGGATGATCGCTTGAAGCTTTGTAAGCACCGCTTGACTTGTTGTGCAGCTCATCTTTGTCCTTGAGTGACATCTCATGAGAAACAATCCTTCCAATGACTTCCGTTGGCTTGAGATCTTTGTTGTTTGGCATCATTTGTATTAATGTGCATACGTTGTCATATTTTCCATCCAAATCTCTAAGTATCTTCTTGATGATGAATTTGTTGGTCATCTCTTTGCTTCCTAAGCCGACAATCTCATCTGTGATGAGAGCTAGCCTAGAGTACATCGCATCGACTCCTTCACCATCCTTCATATTGAACTTGTTAAATTGACTTTGAAGCACATCCAACTTAGATTCTCTAACCGAATCAGTACCTTTGTGCATATCAACCAAAGTATCCCAAATTTCTTTTGCATTCTCAAGGCGGCTGATTTTGTTGAATTCTTTGGGGGCATAGGCAGTTGAATATGATGTCACGGGCTTGTGCATTGTATTTAAACATCTTCAATTCTTCATATGTCGCATCATGATCCGGTTCTTGACCTTCTCCGAAGAAGTCACCTTGGACACCAACACGAACAACTGCCCATAAGGCAATATTATAACCATCAATATGCATTTCATCTTATGCTTCCAACTAGCAAATTAGTGCCATCGAATTACGGACCTCTATGGTGATAACATCCCTCACTAGATGTCGTACTCTCCTAGGATGTGAAACCAATGCAATGGAGACCAAAGCTGTGATACCACTTGTAGGATCGAAAGTACGTCTACGGAGGGGGTGATTAGACTACTTGACCAATAAAAACTTAGCCTTTTCCCAATTTTAGTTGTGGGCAAGTTTTAGCAATTATAATGAGTCAAGTTCACCCTACAGATGCACATCTAAGAGCATAGCAGCGGAATGTAAAACATGCAAGTGTAAAGTAAAGGGTAAGGTAGGGAGATCAAACGCAAGAGGATGTCACGGAGATTTTTAGCATGGTTCCGTAGGTGGCGCTATCGTACGTCCATGTTAGTGGAGACTTCCACCAACGGAGGGTAACGACTGCGAGAGTCCATGGAAGGCTCCACCCATAAGGGGTCCACGAAAAGCGGCCTTGTCTATTCCACCGCGACTTCCGTCCACGAAGGACTAGCCTCACTCACGGTAGATTTTCACAAAGTAGGCGCTCTCCATGCCCTTACAAACATATTGGTTCAACTCCACAACACGAAGTAGGTTGCTCCCTAGCGACACCTAACCAATGTAGGAGGCACCACCCTCCAAAACGTAGTAGATGCGGTAGAACGATGAACTCCATGCTCTTGTGCTTCAAAAGAGAGTCTCCTCAACACTCAATCACTCTCTCACATATTTGGCATGGGTAGGATAGATTGATTTGGTGGAAAGCAACTTCGGGAGGCTAGAAATCAAGTTTCAAATGGATCGATTGGAATATCTTGATCTCAACACATGAGTAGGTGGCTCTCTCTCAGAAAATGGATCTGGCAATGAAGTGTGTGTTCTGAGTGCTTCCTCTATGAATGAGAGGTAGATCGAGGGATATATATAGGCAGCCCCCAAAATCGAACTGTTACAGTATAATTGAACAACTCGGTGACACTGAAGTTATATATTTGGTGGTACCGACTTGCTCAAAAGGCAGCAACTTTTGAATCTCGGTGGAGCCGATATGCACAACTCGGTAGAACCAAAAAGGTGACTAACGGTCAGATGGAAAAACTTTGTGGCACCTATACTCAAACTCGGAAATTCCGATTTTGTGCAATCAAATACCAAAGGTTTGGCCACCCAAACTCGATAGCACCGATGCATCATCGGTTCCACCGAAATGGTAGGGTTTGGCTACGTTTCTGTCTAGGATGAAAATTGGTACGGCCGAATCTGGTAACTTGGTGGCACCGATTTTCGATATTAGTCTTGGGACAGAAGTGTTATGTGCGAGAATGGCTGAGTATTTTTGGTGGCTATCTCTGAGCACTTGAGCAACCAATTCATCTTAATACCTCATCCCCTTTTAATAGTATTGGCTTTCCTATGGCTCAAAAAGTGATTTCTCACAAAAGTAAAATGAAGAGTCTTCTAGCTTGAAGCTTGAGCCAATCTTATTCCTTCCTTCCATCAAGGGGCATCTCCACATAAACCTTTAGCCAATGCATTGTTTGAACTTTTCTGAAATACACTTGAATAAGATCATTAGTCCAATGATGCATATGTTGTGATCAATTATCAAAACCACCTTAGGGAGCAATTGTGCTTTCAGTTGGAGGCTCCACGTCAGCCGACGTGTCGAAGCAGGACGACGTGTTGGAAATTGGCTCGAAGAAGAAGCGGCACGGCAATGCTGACGCAGGTTAAAATTTCTGACACAGTCAATGTCGTCTTGATGAAGTGACCACGCGGTGATGCTGGTGTGTCCGCCCTGTGTTATCGGTGGGCAACGACTTTGGTGAGGATTTAGCCTTGGCTATGCTGGCCTCTTGGTCGTCTCTCCGACTCAATGATCCGATGAGGTTGACCTCGGCGCGACGAAGTGACGATATGACTAGCACAGGTGGACTTTCATGGAGCAATGTTGTCGTGTTTGTTTAACACCGACGCGACAGTGACGGTCACCTTACAAAAGGCTTTAAAATTGTTGGAACATGTTTGAGAACACAACACAATACTCTAGGACAAAATTCCTTGAAAGAATACGCGTGATAACTAGTTCATGAAAAAGATGAATACGGTCAGATTCATTTTCGCGTAGAAAATAGATCCGAAAATTGATGCACTCATTGGATATTTTCCAGAGTTTGAATGATCGCATGAAGCTGAAATCTTGAGGTGTTATCGATATAGGAGTTCGGCAGCTGATGAATGCCTTGATCTTTCACAAGATATCCAAGCTGAGCTCTAGACACCTCGCCCCAAACTTGCCCAGATTCCCGTCTAGACTCGACATGACTCTGGTATATCAGAGATTTCCGTATATTTCTTCATCGAGATAAGCCAAAATTATACAAGGTGGTTGCAAACTCAATTCCACACTTTTCTACCAAAGCAATCGTCAAAGAGATGCTCGAGGAGGCAGGGACTGCGAACAAGAATCTGTTGTCTAGAAAAGTTGCACGGTCGCCCGTGGGCAATGTTGACGCTGAGCCCCCGAGTTCCATCAATGATTGTCTCGTCATCTTGATACAAATGAGAATTGATATTGATGAAAGCACCTGTACGAACTTAAGGATCCAACACGGAGCGCAACCCTTGATCTAGCTGAGGTGACCAGTCGAGCCGGCGATGAAGATGCGTTCACAAGTTGAACCGTTTTGTCTGTCCGTCAGGACCAAAACAGATACATTCAGACCGGGTGCGGACGTGTGTTTTGTCTGTCTGTTTGTAGATGTTCTAACCAAGTTGCCAAGCGGGAGTGACGGGCGGTGTCAGATCAATGAACCGCTTAGCATTTTTATTTCTACGCTCTATAATGTACTTCCTCTGTCCCATGATATAAGAGCGCTTTTTACGTTAGTATAGTGTCAAAAACGCAACGGAGGGAGTAGAATTATATAGTGTAAAAAACGCGGCAGAGGGAGTAGAATTATGGGGACTGATCTGCGCCGGCGCGCCGGCCCAAACTTTCGGCCGGCCGCACGCGAGCCGCAGGATCCACCAACCCCGTGCCGTCCGCACCGTTGGATCCGCATGCAACATTTTTCCCCCTATGCAGCAAAATTTCGATGCGATGCAATAATTTTTTCAACGGTTGCAACATATAACAAAATTTGTGGAAAAAAATATCTACGTGATCGTAGCAAAAAAACGAAGCTGATGGTGCGTGGTAGCAAAAGTCAAACGCAGGTTGTAGCAAATATTTACGTGACGTGTATGCAACTTTTTTAATGAACGGTTGCAGCAAAACATGATGCCGGTTGTAGCAAAAATTAACACGGTCGTAGCAAAAGTAAAAAAACATCGATTGTAACGAAAAAATCGACGAACTGAAGTTGCAACCAAACGTATATGCAGTTTTTTTACTGGGACAAAAAATAATAAAAAAACGCTTGCAACAAATATGACGCTGGTTGCAACATATTTAGATGAAAAATGTTGTATCCACTGACCAGTGAAGCACGCGGATGAGAAAAAATGTTGTTTGGGTCCACGCGCGCGAGGGGGTGAGCGGCGCTTCGGTTCGGCGGGCGCGCGGGTGGGAAACGGTTGCTAGAATTATTGTGAACTTTTGGTCATGTAAGCTCGAATTGATTATTGTTATTGTTATTACGTACTTTTCCACGGAACTGGTCAAGGTGAACCTAAGCCATTCGTTTTTTGCCTGAAACGGAAACCTAGTCTACGCGCGCTGGAAAGAAAGCTTTGACGTTTGCAGCTTAGAGATGGATGGCTACCTTCTTGAGTTTCTCTCTGGCCAATCTTCCTTCCTACCCTGCTTTCTCTTAGGCCTCCGTCTTCCCCTCTCCGCCATCTTCCTTCCCCATCTCGGCTGCCTAGGACAGCCGGCCGGGCTGCCGGGACGAGCTTCACCATGGAAGGTTATTAATGCTTCTCGTCCTTCTGTTGCATTTGGGTTTGGCCAAGCAGGGAGGCTTCATGCTCGAAGAGATTCCCTATGTGCATAGATCTGGCAGCTAGATCGATCTGAGAAGTACAAAGATTACTCCTTTGAAATGAGGCCTTAGCTCCTCTGCTTGTTTTGCGTGCGTGTAGTTCAATTACAAGTAGTTAGTACTCGGTTCATTTCTAGCTGCTAGATACGGCCCTGCATGGTGTGCGCCTCTTATTTGAATCTATTATTGACGATACATCCATTCATGGACGCAGCTTCTTTCAAATTAACCAGTACTAGTAGTTTGTTTGTACTTTGTAGCTACCTAGATCCGTCGCTTGACAAAACAGGTGAGTATACTAACACTTTGCTATTGCAGAAAATCACTGGGAAACCTTCAGGGGGATTGATTTTGGTGTAGCCGGAGAGTTTAAAGTAAAGGTGGAGGACGAGGAAGCGAGGAATCGTACTGATTCTACCACTTTTGGTCTGCACCAATGTGTTTATACCGTTGGTCCAGTCGAATCCCAGAAGATGGTCAAAAAGGGTAGCTTGGGTAATCAAATATCAAAAGAGCAATTTATTTTCCTTGCTAGCTTGAACAAGCACCCAAATGCATTTTTTGTTGAGAACTACTACATGGATGGGGATGGCATTGGATGTCTTGTAGTGGAGTCTCTCAACGGCAGATTCCAAAGCTGGCTTAACTATCAGGTTGACACGAAGAATAAGCAGCCTAGTGCTCCTACGCTGTTTACTGCTGATGGGAGAATGCTGCCGACGTTGCGGACCATCATTTTGTAAGTTAACTGGTGGCTTCTTATAATTTGCAGTGCTAGTATGTTCATCCGTTTTTTACCTCTTTACACTTCTTCGCGGATGGCATGCGTTTCCAGCATCATCATTTAGTATCTCTTTAATTTTGTTTATTGTAGACAATCCATTTTCTGGCAAGTAACAAGTACACTTGGTGCACAGATCTCTCTGTAGCTTTGTAGAGCATGTACTGGAGAAGAGATGGTATCCTCGGCACCTCACCATGGATGATCTGTACCTCAAGATGATGAATAATCAACCTACATTGAAAGTTTTGATGTCTGATGGTAACTACATATCTACACATGCCTTTCCTGTATTTGTGTGACTCTACTTTCATGCCTTGTACATCTTTTAAACATGACCGATCAGATTGTTGATGCACGTTTTAATTGCTACGCTATGCAGTGATACAAGGTACTACTCCAACAAGAATTGCCTCGGTGTGGAACCATGTTAAGGAAATCATCACCCACTGTTGCACACTTGACAATGCCACACTGAGTGGTGACAGTAGTAGCTTTTATGACTTCATTGGTCGTCAATCAAAACGCGTACCATTAGAAACATATACCGATGCTTGGAGTTATGCTGACAAGTCTGCTTACCTACTGCTCATAATGCAAGAAGAAATGGTGATGATGAAACGATATGTTGAAGCGTCAGGCATTGTTTGGCCAACTGAAGATGGACTCATACAACCAATGTTGCAACTCATCCTCGATCACGATAAGACATCAACATATGATACAGATGTACCATGGGATTACATCCGACTCTGCCGAAATGTCAATAAGAAATTTGACGTACCTAAATCTGTGAAGGTTTCTGAATAGAGCGCATTACAACATAAACAAAACATAAATGACAACACTGATTTCCGAATTCTGTTTTATCTACAGGCAGTGATTAAAGATCACATTGGTTTCCTGAAGAAAATGGAGGAGTGGACACCAATGATCTGGGCAAACTTGTATGAAACTATCGGTAAGTATTGTCAGTCTTTTAATTGCGATGGTATTATTAACTGATGTTGATCATTTAATTCAAAAGTGTCAATCCTTTCATGCAAAAAAATATATCAAGACTGTTTCTGTGTGTTTTTTACCTGTGTTGAATCAAGATCGGTCCGAGTTTTATCTGCTAAAAAAAAGAGACCGGTCTGAGTTCGTATTAGATGTCTTACATGTTGCCTGATGTTTCCTTCATGATTAGACAATTCAAATTAAATATCTTACTTTTTTCCCCTACGTTTGCTTCTTAATTAGGACCTCTTTCATTGAGGCGATGAAACCTGGTGACTACCAAAGTCTGTTGTATCTGGAAGCTCGTTTGGTGGAGTACTTCGGCTTGAAAGAACCGGCTGAACTTCAAGAGAGAAATAAATGAGGGATTGTTTTGTTATGTATTGTACTGTACTAGCAGTCGTCAGCCGAAGACATGAATTCCGGCACCCTGCTACTACTTGTTATGGTTGTTATTGTACTTATCTTCTCTGAGGACATCCAGCACCCCCTAGTACTATCCATGGTTCTTAATCCTAACATGAATTTTAACCAAAAATGAGATACTCATTTTCCTTTTCATGAAACCAAGATTGGGCGCACTAGGCCATCCCGTTTTCTCTCTCCCCTCACCTCTTCTCTTGCAGCGCCGCCGGCGACCCATCTGTCTCCGCGTTTGGCACGCCGGAGAAAGCTCCTGCCTAGACAACCGCCCCTTTCCTCTCTTCATCTGATCGCATCCCCCGCCGTCCCGTCCCCCCTCCATATCCCTCCTCTCTATATAACTACCCGCTCGTCCACATGAATACTCATGAAGGTTAGAAGGTACAGGATGCCTTGAAAGAAAAACCTAGTAGGAAGGGGTAGAAGCAAGCTTTAGCTTCCTATATGCTAGCCGGTGCTCAGCTATCTTGATTTCACGGATGCGACAACCAGACGCTCCTATTTGAAGCACTCGGTTGTATATTTTTTATTTTGATATCGCTCTTCAAGCATCGGTGCATTTTTCTTTTAGAAGGAGGCGTCGCCCCTACCTCTGCATCGAATGATGCATGCAGCCTTTTATTAAACATGAAATCAGTCTGAATCAAGTACAAAGTGGTCTCAAAAAAGAAAAAAAGAGATACAAGGCGTCTATCGCGCCACAACCGATGATTACAACAGGCCTAGATAACTATCCACCTATCCTATTAATATGTCGCCATCCAAATCGGTTGAAGGTACCTTGAGCTACTATCTCCCAACGGACACACCCAGTAACCAAAGGCTCCCTGACTTCCACAGGAGTGAGTAAGGACCACTTGCGGATCAAGGCAGTAGCCCTCAAGATGACCTGCAAAAAGTGAACATATCTTTGTCTGTTAAATACTAGATCATTTCTGCAGTTCCATGCAGCCCACAACATGGCACAGATTCCAACCCAACTAAGTTTAGCATAATCAACATTAACCCCCTCCAACCACGTCCCAAATAACATGTTAATGCTAGTAGGAGGAGAAATGTTAAAAGCAATATGTATCGAGCGCCATAAAAGTTTAGCCATAGGACAATCTAGAAAGAGGTGCTTGATATTTTCTTTATTCTAACAGAAGCTGCATCTTTGTTTTCCTTTTCAATTTCGCTTAGCCAAGTTATCCTTAGTTAAAACAACTCCTTTTTGAACAAACCACATGAAGATTTTTATCTTAAGGGGAACCTTGACCTTCCATATATGCATGGATTTTGGAATAGGTGAAGAATCTATGAGGTGCACATACATAGATTTTACAGAAAATATACCATTAGTGGTCAGCCTCCATTGAACATTATCAGGGCAGTCAGAAAGGCTAATGTTCATCAACCTTCTGATTAGATGCAGCCATCTAATCCATCTATCACCAATCAAGGCTCTACGGAACTGAATATTTAGAGGAATCTCACACAATACTGTCGCAACGGACGTCTGTCTGCGTTGGGCAATATTGTAAAGCTGCGGATACTTAATAGCCAAGGGCTCCTCCCCTAGCCATGTATCTTCCTAGAATCTAGTTGATTCATCATTACCTATGATAAACCTAGTTCTGTTAAAGAATGCCGTTTTCGACCTTATCAGACCCTTCCAGAAAGGTGAGTCGCCCGGTCTCGCGGTGACCTGAGCTAAGGTCTTGTGTTGTAGGTACTTGTTCTTCAGAATTTGTACCCACATACCTTCTGTTTCCACAAATAATCTGAATAACCATTTGCTAAGCAGACATCTGTTCTTAACCTCTAAATTTTGAATCCCCAAACCTCCTTGTTCCTTCGGTCTACAGATAATATCCCATCTGGCCAGCCTATACTTGGTCTTGACCTCATCACTCTGCCAGAAAAACCTTGACCGATAGAAATCCAACCTTTTCCGCACTCCAACTAGTACTTCAAAAAAGGATAGAAGAAACATAGGCATGCTTGATAATACCGAATTAACAAGTACCAAACGTCCTTCATAGGATAAAAGCTTGCCTTTCCAGCGGCTTAATTTTTTTTCAAATCGGTCTTCGATACATTTCCACTCCTTATTTGTCAACTTTCGGTGATGAATAGGGATCCCCAAGTACATGAAAGGTAGATTACCACCCTCACAACCAAAAAGTTGATTATAAGTGAGTTGTTTTGCTTTTGCGTTCCCAAAAGAGAACAGTTCACTTTTATTAAAATTAATCTTCAGCCCAGATAGCTGTTCAAATAAGCATAATATGAGTTTGATGTTTCTGGCCTTTTTAAGATTATGCTCCATGAAAAGGATCGTGTCATCTGCATACTGTAGAATAGAGACACCCCCATCCACTAGATGTGGTACTAGTCCCCCTACCAGGTCTTTCTCATTAGCTCACCTGATCATGAGTGCCAACATATCTGCAACAATGTTAAATAAAATAGGGGACATAGGGTCACCTTGTCTAAGACCCTCTAGTGTCTGAAAGAAATGACCCACATCATCATTTACTTTAATACCAACACTTCCTTGTTTTATAAAACAATCGATATGCTTACGCCATATCTCACCAAACCCCTTCATACGTAGGGTTTGTTGCAGAAAAGACCATTTCACTTTGTCGTATGCTTTTTCAAAATCTACTTTGAATAACACTCCGTCTAGTTTCTTGGAGTGCAACTCATACAAAGTCTCATGCAAGACGACGACCCCTTCAAGAATGTTACGTCCAGGCATGAAGGCCGTCTGCGTAGATTGCACCACTGAATGGGCCATCTTAGTTAGCCTATCCGTTCCCACCTTTGTGAAAATTTTGAAGCTAACGTTCAACAGACAAATCGGACGAAATTGTTCAATCCGCGTAGCACCCTCCTTCTTTGGTAGCAACGTAATGGTACCAAATTTTAGGTGAAAGAGTTGTACGTGTCCAGAGAACAAGTCATGAAACATCGACATAAGGTCTTTCTTGATAATATGCCAACATTTCTTATAAAACTCAGACGGAAACCCATCCGGACCGGGAGCTTTTCTGTTCTTCATACCCTCAATAGCCTGTAGCACCTCTTTCTCTAAGAATGGAGCGGATAAACACTCATTATCGGCCTGTCTGACTTGAGGAATATCCTCTACCCGATGCTCATCCATAGACACAAAACTATGATCAGGAGCACCAAACAGCTCCCATAAAGTACCAGGGAACATATCCTTAGACATAAAATGATAAGCACCCAACACCTTACTTTTTTTAAAGCTCCTCTCTCCATCATTTTATTCATTTGGCAGCAACCTGTCTGAGCCCAAACTGCAGCCCGAAAAACCAGGGATCACATGAGAGTAGTTTACAACACTCTCTAGTTGAAGAGCTTCTCTGGCACAACAATGTCCAACAGAATTAAGAGAAGATTTTTTAAAATTTGAATTTAGAAACTTTGGGTATGATCTACTACAGAATAAATATCGGTAGCACTTGGTTGGCGTTTTCGGAGTCATCGAGACTGACCACTTGCATAACACTAGTAGAAAACGGGGCTATAGTCCCGGTTGGTAAGGGCCTATAGTCCTGGTTCATCAACCGGGACTATTAACTTGGGACTAAAGACTCCTCCCTTTAGTCCCGGTTTGCTATGAACCGGGACTAATACATTTCCACGTAGCTGGCAGCGTGCTTGGCATGGCCGAGTTCTTTAGTCCCGGTTGGTGTTACCAACCGGGACTACATGCTTTGATGTTTTTGGGTTTTTTGGGGTTTTGTGGTTTATTGTTTATTTTTGCTTATCATTTTCTGTTTTCCATTTAATTCTTTTTCATTTAGAACATATCTTACGCTTGTACATACCGTACACGTTATGCATAAATCGTAGGATTTATTGTAGGACCAACCATATATTATAGAATTTCGCGTACGACCCTGCATGTGCATATTATATAACACACACACATACACATATATATATATGTATATACAATTTGATATATAAAATCTCTATTACAACTTGCGGATCAATTACACGCGTGCATTAATTGGTGAATTGGTATTCTCCTTTGGGATCTATGATCTGCTCCAGCAAAAGTCCCTAAATTTATTTTTGAAGTGCTTGTATGCGTTCCATTCGGAGGAGTTCCTCCCGCTTCTCAAACATCTTTTAAAGAAGGTGTCACATCCCTGGAACCCTAGTCAAGTATGGCATTGTGCTCATATCTTCTTCGCATTGCATCCAAGAAAATTGCAACAATATCAAAGCAAATGGTGAAGCAAAACTTAACAACCCTAGCCACTTCTCAAATTCAAAGAAATTCTAAATTTGTTCAAATCAATGAACCCAAAATGGCCTCAAGAAAAGTTCAACTTTTCTGATAACTCATGGAAGCAAAGAAGCAATGAAGAAAACCATTTTCATAACACATTTGGCATTTTATTTAAATGCAAAAAGCTAGTGGTTTCAAGTTTAAAATTTGAATTCAAAAACTTTAAGTTTTCAAAAATATTGAAAACTTTATGGGTGATTGGAAATATTCCAACTAACACCCCAGCATTTTTCAAACTATTTTTAGTTTGCTTCTTGAACCAAAATAAATAGAAATGAATGTGAGTAGTTAAAACAGAAACAGAAATAGCAGAAAAATGGAAAAAAACCCTATACTACGCTTACCTGGCCGAGGCCCAGTCGCTCTGTCGTCTTCCTCCTCGCAAGTAGGAGCAGGAGGTGGCCGCCGCGACGCCGCGCGCCTCCACGCAGCTCCCTGCCTGCCTGGCCGCCGTTTCGGGCTGGCGCGCGCGGGGATAACCTCCCCGAGCTTTGGCCTATCCGTTCCCGAGCGCCATTCCCCCTCTCCTCTCGGTTCTTTCCTCCCCCCTTCTGCTGCCATTGGAGCCCGAGCAGAGCTCGAGCTCACCGTCGTTCTAGCCTACCTCTCTCCCTCCTGAGTCGCGCAATAGGTCCACCGCAACTCCCTGAAGCTTCCTAGCCACGAGACCGACGCCGAGACGTAGTGAAACGACGAGACGCAGTCGTCTTCTTCCTCGGGTCACCGAAGTTCATCGCCGGCGTTCTCCCTCTCCAAGACGTCCCCGAGCAAGCTAGCCCCACCACTGCACTCCCCGTGAGCTTGCGCAGCTTTCCCCCAAGTTCCCCCCTTTGATCCCTTCCTCTAGCCTTGATTTCACCAGAGCCCGACGAGATCCGCCGCGGGAGCTCGTTGCCGGTAGCTCTTCGGTGAAGGGTTGGTCCATCTGAGGCCACCAGCAGCTTCAGGCCGTCATGTAGATGCCGTAGGAGCTCAGCCCCGTGTGTAGCTCCCTCTATTACGATGGCCCCGATGACGCCCGAACCTTGGCCGCCGCCAAGCTCGTCGCCGGCGTCATCTCCGGCCAGATCAGCCCCGGCTAAGTGCAAAAATGATCCTGCGGGAGACGTGTCGTTCCTCTGATGCACTCCGCGCAGAATTTGGCCGCCTGTGCACCGTTTCCGAGCCTCTCCGCCATACTGGTGGTCGTCGGAGGCTCCCCGCCGGCAAGGACGACCTCACCGCCGGTGGATCTCAGCTGGCCTGAGCCACTCACGTGTGGGGCCAACCTCTCGATGATTTTGGTTAACAAAAATAAAATTAATTAATCTAATTAGTCACTGACATGTGGGTCCAGTACTGTTAATGAGCTAATTAAGTTTAAAACTAATCTAAAACTGGCCAGAGTCACTAACCAGTGGGTCCCACTGGTCAGGTTTGACTTTCAACGGCCAGTTGGACCTGCTGATGTCATGCTGATGGAATAAGTGGATTTCTGATTTAAAAGAATTCCAGAAAAATGCCAAAACTTCTAAAAATCATAGAAATTAATCTGTAACTCCAATGAAAATAATTTATATATGGAAAAGTATCAGAAAAATCCAAGGAATCTGAATATGTCATTTTCAAACATGTTTGGAAATGTTACTGGACCAAACATGTAGAATAATAAATAGGTTAAATTTTATAAATGCTATGGAGATGGAATTTGAAAATCATTTGAATTCCACTTCAAATGCTATGATCAAACCTTGTTCAATCACAACCAGCAACTTAACATATCATTTCCATGCATGTTAAAAAAAATTAGCTATATTAGCATACCTTGTTTGAAGTGGTATTTGAATCTGATTCAAATCAACTTCAGACCTAATAAACGTTAGCTATATTAGCATACCACCTTGCATTCTCATGCCATGCTCATGCATCATCTTGTTGCATATGACTGTTATTGATTGTTGTCATTTCTTTCAGTAGGCTCCGCTCCTCCAGATTCCACTAAATATCCGACTGACGGATATTGT
Organism: Hordeum vulgare subsp. vulgare; assembly: GCF_904849725.1. Taxonomy (NCBI): domain Eukaryota; kingdom Viridiplantae; phylum Streptophyta; class Magnoliopsida; order Poales; family Poaceae; genus Hordeum; species Hordeum vulgare. The sequence goes on from NC_058518.1 coordinate 316,564,625, forward strand.
CCCTCCTCTGAGCAACAAGGCAAGCAACCATTTTGATCATCCCGATAAATCCCATGTTCTCGCTCCTGCACTTATTGCATTAGGATCAAATGCTTCAAATGCTTTTGCCATGGTAGTTGAACCCACTTCCTTTGGATGACTTGTCTTTGTCACAGTAAATAGCTTAACCTTGCAACCTAGCATACCTGATAGATGCTTGAGCCATGATGTGCCTTATCCTGCTATGCATGCTATGCTTAGAGTTGTGTATGGTCTGTCATCTGGGAGATGAACAGAATTGTGAGAATGTGTTCAGTAGGTAAAGGTTGTGTGTTGAACCTGATTTGGTAAAGGTATCGGTGAAAGGCTATGTAGGAGAACATGGCGGGTTGTTTCATTGGAGCCGTCCTTAGGAACTGAGTTCCGTGTATGTAATCCAAGACTAGATACTACCACACGTTGGGATACATAATTGACCCTCTCGACTTATTAATCGCTTAGTACTCGGTCCAGGAGTTGAAAGTAGTTTCTAGTGTTTATAGTCATGCTGGAGGCCATGCATAGCGCTGACCTGAGAGGTGGGCTGTGATGCGGTAGGCAGTGGCACGGTGTACTAAGTGGCACCCGGATGGTGGGCTTGGGAACCCTGTGCATATCGTTTGGGGCCGTGGCGGAAACCTCGGCCGGACTTCCGTGCGGGATACCCTCAGATAGGCGATAGACCTGGACTAACTATTAGCGTGGTTAACGGTCGTGGCCAACTCCCTCGCTGGGCTTCCGCTTGAAGGTTGCCGAGGTGCATGACGTGCACATGGCGATAAGTGGCAAGAGCGTGTGTGAAGAAGTACACCCCTGCAGGGTTATGATCTATTCGAATAGCCGCGTCCGCGGATATGGACTACTTGGAGGCATATGTTGTTCATAGATAACTTCAATGGCTACTCATAAAATTGTCAAGATAAGCGTGAGTGTCGTGGACGGCATTTCCGTAGGGAAACGGAATGATTCCACGATGGAGTATTGTTGTGGTGTTAGTGGACTCGTGTGCGAGAAATCAAGTTGTCAAAAAGTGTTTTAAAATGCAAGTTGTCTAGACACGAGTCAAATGCTGGCTTTCCGCATAAAACCCCACAATTCCTTTTTGATACATTGCATGAGTAGATAGTTACCCTAAAATCTTGCTGAGTACCTCCGTACTCATGTTTGCTTAATATTTGTTGCAGAGGTTCTTAATGACCCTAATGGAGGGTTCTTCCTAGACAATGACGATGACGAGTACCTGGTATTGAAAGTGCGTTATATCGACTAGAGGGGGGTGAATAGGAGATTTTTAGAATTTCATCACTGAGGAAATTCCTTTTGAGGGAATTCCTCACTGATGACTAACTTACAGCGAAAACAGTAAAGGATCAGATGTGCAAACGTACACAACAACAATATTTCAGAGTGAAGAATGTGAAAACATATTGCACAGGAAGCAGGCACGCAGAATACAGGTCATGATTAACTATCGTGAAGAATTTGGGGTTGAGGAAATTCAGAGAAAGTCTTCAGCAAATTCTTCAAACAGTCACAATGAAAGTCATCAACAGACAATACAAGAAAATTAAAGAGTTGAGGAATTAGAACCCGTTTCTGAGTGAAGACTGTTGTTGATGACCCAGTTCCAACTACTGTGACAGTTGTACATCTGGTTTGGAGCGGCTTGGTATTGAAACCAAAGGACACCCAGTCCCGGGACACACAGTCCCTACCGTATTCTCCTTGAGCTAAGGACACATAGTCCTTGCCCAACACTCGTGGTAAGTCTTCAGGGCAGACTTCCAAACCCTCACAAACTTGGTCACCCGGCAATCCACAATTGACTGCTGGATTGCTCTAGACCATGACGCCTAACCGTCTGGAGGATGCACAGTGCTCAAAGGTAAAAGGCTTCAGTCCCACACAGGAACAACTTCTTCAGTGATTCTCAATCACTTGGTTTGGTTTGTGGTTTCGGTGGATGGGGTATTTCCTCACTGATGAATTACTCTCGAAAGCTCTGAGGAATTTGGGTTGCTCTTATGACAAGTGTCAGTTTCTAACGGAGCAGCCAACCAGCTAGTGGTTGTGGGGGGTGGCTATTTATAGCCTGGGAGCATCCCGACATGATTTGACACTAATGCCCTTAAATAATATGACCGTTGGAGTGAATAAGACCAATGACTTGGCGTGGTTATCGAAACGGTCGGAACCCTCAACTGTGAGAGTCCTCATGTCACTCATATTCCTCACTTGAGGCTTTTGGTAGGATTAGGCTTGGGTGAGCATCATGAGGAAATTCATTCCATAGTGTTACTTTGACCCCCTTTAATAGTACGGTGTTCCTATTCATCAAATGCGAAGAAAGTAAAACAGAAAACATAAATCTTCACGCTTCAATTTCTTCAGAACGATTTTCTTCAGGAACCACCGATCTTCTCAATATCAATATCTTCATGAGGAGTATCAATTTCATCGCAGATTCCTCGTGATTCATTTCTTCAGCTTCAGACCAATTTCTTCAACTGAAGACATATATTTTTAGGGGTCGATATTCTTCAAATATCTCAAACTCCTCAATGACCTATAGATCCTGTGTACATTCACAAACACATTAGATACTTAACCTATAAGTGTTCAAACCACCAAAATCACTAAGGGGCACTAGATGCACTTACAGGTATCCCAGCTACGATCTGGCCCTAGGGTGGGTCTGTAGTATAGTCAGGCCATGTGCCTTCTAGTTTCATCTGTCTGTACACAGACAGTTTATCTACTTCCGCTGGCTTGTAACTTGAATGACTGCTATGATGGGTCGTGACACCCCCTACTGTGTAATATTATGTGTGTGGCTCTTCCGAGCCTTTTAAATAAAGCTTGTATGTTTATGGTTATGTTGTGATGCCATCGATGTATCTATACATATCGGTATGCCATGCGTACGTGTGTCGTACTTGATATGTATGGGGTTCGATTACCTAGTCGTAGACTTTAGTAGCATTCCTTACAGGGAAATGCCCCTTTGTGATCCAATGAGCCATGGTAGCTCGTTACTGCTCCTGACACATTGGTTGACCGGCGTGTGTCCTTCTTAGCTGATGTGTCTGTCCCCTTTGGGGAAATGTCACGCGATGTAATGGACTCCTTGTAGCTTGCTACGACTCGTCTACATTCGCTGGTGACCGACACCTGCTTTGCTGGGTCATGTATGCCTGTCCCTGTGCGGAACTGCCACTTTGGTTTATGACTAGACATGTTGATCCGGGTTCTTTGTCATTGGATTGCTAGTGACACAATTGCATACGCGAGTCAAAAGGCGCAAACGGTCCCGGCTAAGGTAAGGCTGTAGTCGTGGGGTTAACCGTGTGTGAGACCGCAAAGAGATGCGATGTGTTACAGGCTGGATTCCTATGGCTTAGGATCGGGGTCCCGACAGAAGGAGACCGATATGAATATTTATATGTGCGTATATATATTAGATCATGATATAAAAATTGTGAATACTATTTACGAACCTCAAGAGTTCCTGGATTTTTGACCAGCCGTTTTCTCATAAAGCGAATGTTCTCGCAAACATAGTATGCACATAGGTTATTCCCCAATTCTTGCCGCATGCAATACTTTATGAGAATAGAATTCAGTCAGATAATAATCAAGCACTATAATGGTACTGAAACTAGAACTAAAGAGATGCGCGGACGTAGTTAGTACTACTTAATTACCCTGGACGTTCTCCATCGCAACTTTGGTTTCCATTCACCGCGAACATTCTTGATGAACCGGCTCCAAACCCTGCCCGACAAACAAAAAGAATAAAATGGGTCATTGATTAATTGATATCAAGAAATGAACTAAAGAGGCCGAGATAGTGCGATAATGACTGAAGTTACCGGTCGAGCATTAGCTTCAGGGACATGTACTCATCCTCGTCTTTTCTTGGTGAGTCCAGTACGTGAACGGTTCCCTCGTCAACCGTAATGACTAGCAGGATCCAGTGGAATCTGCGTTGTATAAGCGGGCATGCATGCAACTCATCAAGCATTATACATACACTTAACATCGATCGGATAAGCAAAATAGAATTTATAGTAGAAGATAGTAACACTCAACTGAAGTTGGAAGGAAATAATATTTTTTTCTTTGTGACTTAGTATCTCCAAAAATCGGAACAAGTGATCCTTTGTATCTTTTGGGAATTCTATTACTGCCTTCTCATAAATGCAATTTGGGTCAATGAAGACAATGCCATATGCTCCATCTTTTTTCATTTCAAACATCTTCATTCTGCATAACACCACACACAAAAGAATATAGTGAGGATAATTAGAGGAAAATGAACGAGCCGATGAGCTAGGGTCTTGAATTACAGAAAGAAATCACTTACAGACAATAGCAATAGACGATATATTTGTCGAGTGCGTCTTGATTGTATAACTGCCATAATTCTGGATTGTCAATCCACAAATCTTTTGCAGTGAATAAATGCTCTTCCTTGACTTTCACCATGAGGCACGTACGCCTGAGTTCTGCTTCCTTCATGTACCGGCTATGGAGTCTGTACATTTGTGTTGATAGCTGCTCGACAAGCTCAGGCCTGACGAAAGGTTTCTTGGGATGAAATGTTCATACTTGTTGGTTATCTCCTTCCATCGTGGGAATGTTCTTGTCTCCTACGAGTTGTGCAACAGTGATACCGACCTCTCTAGCCATCACTTAAGCAACATCGGGATCTACTACGAACTCATCGGTACCTACCTTGAGCGACTGGATCGATTGCACTGACTGCTCTCCCAGCTGGTTAATGGTTTTCCTGCTTCTTTTAGTAAGGAGCTTCCCCTTCATTTTCCCTTTTTCATGTGACTTGATAACAGAGCGGTCATAGTCTGATTTAGTTCTCTTCATAGGCGGTGGGTCTGACAGATTGGCCAGGACGCGCTTGACGGTTTCCAAAGGTATTATCTCCTTTGTCGGGGGCTTTCTCTTGGCAAAATGGGCCCGCAACTCAGCATCCACTGTCTCGTCTCTTTCCTCCGCGGTCTTCTCGTAAGCCAAATTTGGCAGAGGAGGAGGGGTGCATTTCTTCCTTGGCTTATTCCTCTTTGGACTCTAGTACTTCATCAGAAAATGAAATGGCCGCCCGTTGGAGGGTTGGAGTGGTGGAGTCGGCTGACGCGGTGGCGGACTCGTGCTGGGCAGGATGCTAGGGTGGGATGGAGTCGGCTGACGCGGTGACAGACTTGCGTTGGGCTCCATGTCGGGGTGGGATCGAGTCGGCTAATGCGGTGGCAAACTAGCACTGCGCTCCTTGTCGGGGTGGTGATGTGGAGTTGGCTGACGCGACGGACTTGGAGGAGGAGTCGGTGGCCTTGGAAAGACGATGCAGTCCTTTCTCCATAAGAAGAGACCACGTAAGACTTCTTGTAGTGTGTGCTGCCCTTCACCTCCAGGAATATCGACCTCTAGTGACTCATATCCTGGCATCACTTTATCCACCCCGACACGAGCATAGCCAGGTGAAATCGGAGTGCAATGGAAGGTCCATCAGGGGGATTTGTTAAAGAATTGCCAACTGCTACCTTCATGGATATGTTCTTCAGTTTCATGTGTAGCTCATAACTTTTCGTCTCTTTGATTTCATCCACGGGGTAGCGAGCCAACAGTGCATCATCGGCAAGGACCCCCGTGGAACCCATGCTGCTTTCTGGCATCGATGAGACGGTACTATCCAATGCTTGATCTGCTGGTTGCTCTGGCAGCTGAGGCATCCTTTGTTGGCTAAGTGTGTCGATCTACTCCTGCTGCCGTAGGAATTTGCGTTCCAAATCCTCAAGCTGGTCAGCATCCTGCTTCTTCTTGGCTGCCTCCTGATTCTTCTTTCTCGAATGGATTTTGTAAGAGTCGCTCCAGTCCTTAAACCCCTGAATCCACGGAATAAAGCCTTTGCCTCGTGTTCGTCCCAGGTGTTCAGGATTCTTGAGGGCGCGTGTAAGCTCTTCGTTCTCTCTCTCGGGCTGGAACACCCCCGTTCGAGAATCTTCCATTGTAGCAAGTATAGCTTGAGAGGCATTTTTAAGACTTGCCTGCTCAACAAGCACCCCTGTCTTTGGGTCCAACTTTCCCTCATGCCCATAAAACCAATTCGTGCACCTTTTAGGGCAAGTGGATGTTTGTGGAGTGACCCCTACATCAATCATCTTCTGCTCGAATTCATCCCACTTAGGAATGCCACTCTTGTAGCCACCTTGCCCCACAAAATGGTGATGCTCTTTTTTCTGAGCATTTTCCTTGTTTATCCTCGCCCGCTCCTTAGCTGTTTCTCATTGCTTGAACTGCACAAATAAGTCCCAGTGATGTTTTATCTTCTAGTATAATCCAGTTAATTCCGGAGTCTTGCCTTGTTTGCCGAAGTCGGCCCATAACCTTTTCTTCCAGTTGCAGAATTGGGTGGTCATCTTTTTAAGAGCAAACTTCTTGACTTTCTAACGTTGTTCATCTAAGAAATGCTCTCGTAGGTTGAAATGTGTCATGAGCGTATCCCAAAGCAGATTTTTTTGCTCTTTCGCCCATAAAACTATGTTCTCGATCTTGCTTTGGCATATGCCATTCTTGAATAGAGATAGGGATCTGGTCCCTGACAATTAGTCTGCATTGACATACAAATTTGGATGCATTCTTTTTGGGATCAGTTGGTTCTCCACCTAATGTTATCGCATCAATGTTGTACCTTATGCCCTCGGGCAACTTTTTGGCCGGGTCTCGTACTATCCTGCTCGTAGAAGATTTTCTCGATCCGGAGGGCTAAAAGAGGAGATTCGTCAATATATATATACAAATCAATTAATACACAACTAATGATCACCAAAGGCCAAATATATAACTCGTCGGACTTTGATAATTCGAGAAAAGTTTCTTCAACATCATCGTCTGGTTCCCCTTCGTCTCTTGGTTATTCTGCCTCAGTTCCCTCACCGGATGGGTTAAGGTATTGTGAGCAGTCATCTTCTTCTTCATTCTCTTCATTTCCAGAGTATATCATGTCCTACAAGACATGCTCTTGATCACTCTCTATGTCCCTACCATCCATAGCTTAACTAACCGAGAAAAAGATAAAACAATTTAGTATTAACTTTATCTAGCAAGATCATCATGTATATATAATATCACTAATACATAGAATAATCCACTTAATTAATGCATCATCGAATAATCCACTTAATAATATCGAATATATAATCTCGAATACATCACTAATACATCTCTCAAATACACTAATACATCTCTCGAATAATATCTAAGTGATCAACCAACAAAGAGTTGTCGTTGTACTAAGGCGTGGGCGGTGGACACCCAAAGAGTGGGGACCATCACCGGATCATACCTCGGGTGAGATCCCTGAAGAACCTGCCAGGTATTGGAGAACATGGCGTCCAACGCCTCCATGTATCGATGGACATACTCGTCCTCATCCTTGACATAGTGCCGTACCTCCTCCTCGATGGCCGGCAGCCTCGGCATCGAAAGTGGCCCACGTGACCGCCACCAAAGAAGCTCCGGGTCGACGACGGGAGCTTGGTTCCTCACCAAGCTGTGCGCCCCGGAAAGGTAGCTCCTCCTAGTGCCAGCCCGGCGGAGCCAAATCTCGGACATGCGGGCGCCTCTCAAGCAGGTGGTCGCCACCAAGTCGACGACGAGGATGCGGTCCAGGCATCATCGACGTCGAGAACCAATTGTACAACTATTAAAATTCCCACTATTTAATAAACTTTTACAACTATTTAAGTGCAAAAATTGTAGTGTGAAATAGGTACCATACATGCCATCAGAGTGAAGTTATTATGAATAGATCCGAAGTGTAGGAAATGTCATTATCTCAAAGTGATAGGATTTGGCGAGGATTGATATTACTGAATTCTAAATAGGATGGTAATAATTTCCATAGATAAACAAGAATTAGTGCTTTATTCTACCTGACTTTTCTTGATTCTATACTACAATGAATGCTAGAGGACATATGCTGGACCAGTACTAATATTTTTTGATTTGTTTTTTTGCATTTGTGGATAGCTGGAGTCTTTTTAGAAAAATTCCTATTCAAAAGAAAATCTGAGGTAGCATATGTCAATGCAGGTTCCGTTGGCAATCCATGACTAAAGTGAACATGAAGATCTCATTTTTTCTATATTTTCATGTTGGTATACTCACATCTCCTTTTACTTTTAGATTTTACACTAATTTTAAATTGAATGTGCACCTACAATTTCTTCAAAAGCACCAAGCACAACTCAAGTACATAATAGGTATTATTTTTAAGCTATTGTAAACCTCAAGTGCATGCCCCATGTTTTCATCAAAATTGTTGATTAGCTATCTATATTCAGAATACATACCAAGTTCTATAGTTTGTGAATTCTGATTTGTAAATGTTGCTCTCTATATAATAAGAATGATGAGGAAGTATCTGACAACATGTTATGGAGGAAGGAGAGGCGGTCGCGCTCGGGCAGGCCGGCGGCCATGGCGCCGCCGCGCTCCGGCAACCTGGCGGCCATGGTTCCGCTACGCTCGGGTAGGCCGACGGGAGGTGGCCGGAGCTAGGGCAGGAGAGGGAGGAGTGGTTGAGCTCACTATGGGAGCAGAGGAGGATCGGGGCGCAACAGCTGCTTGTTGCCGGGCGGAGGGAGGAGGCGCACGCGGCCAGCATCGGTGGCGGCGACAATGAGGACAGCTTCGGGGGGGGGGGGGCGGTGACGACGAGGACGTATTCGGGGGCGGAGGCGACGACGAGGATGGCTTCGGGGGCGGCGGTGACTCCAACCGGGACTAAAGGGGGGCCTTTAGTCCCGGTTGGAGCCACCAACCGGGATTACAGGCCTCTTCCTGGCACGTCCGAAGATGTTTAGTCCCACCTCACCAACCGAAGTGCGCTGGTAGTGGTTTTAAGGCCCTCTATGGCTGCCAACTCGAAGTATGCTATTATATAGAAAATTCAACCTAAAAATTTCAAAGTGCTAGTTGTGCGGTTGATGTACAACTAGCACTTAGAATTTTGGTTGAATTTTCTCTATAAACGCATCGATTTTCACTTTTGCTATTTTTATATGTTATTTTTTTGCATATTAAAAGTTCTTAAGAGAAAATACTTTAATATTAGTGTGTTTTATCATTATATTAAACTAGCAAGGTGGCCCTCACAAATGCGAGGACTAGTATGATTTATTCCATTTATATTGGATATCTGGGTTGATTCGTTTTAACTAGTAGATTTTACTGATGTTGTTGCACGACAATGTTACTGTTGCGGTGTCGGATTGATATGAAATGATAGGTCTATGAGTGTCTAATGTTAGATTCTATTACAGATCTCATACGTAGCAAAAATAAGTGAATCTACACTTTTAAATATGTCTATTACATGTGCATGTAGTTCATATTGGGATATACAAGAAGACTTATATTTATAAACGGATTGTGAAGTGAATATTTGAGGCTGTTTATAGTCTTAGATTTTTTTATTCGTAATTCATTTTTTATCCAGTAAATTGTTTGATTTGACTTATGGTTTTGCTTAGTGGTTTCACTCTTGTGGTGCTAGATTGATATGAAGGTGGTTTTTTATGTGACCATGTAATATATTTTCACATGTTTTTAGCAAATGCAAGGGCTAGCTCTATTATACTCTCTCCGTTTGTAAATATAATTCATTTTTGATTTCATTATGGATTTCATACAAAGTTATGTATATCCATATGTAGTATCCAAATATCTAAAAAATATTATATTTAAAAACAGGGGGTTATTATTATTTATATTTTTGTATTATTAGTAATTCGTTTTGTATCCAATAAAGGGGATTGATTTGACTTATGGCATTTCTTATACTTAATTAGTTTCACTGTTGTGGTTCCGGATTGATATGAAGGCAATATTTTATGTGATCATGTAATATATTTTCATATATTTTTAAGAAACATTATAATTCATGGTCATGTGTATGTGGTGTATAAATCTCATTTTGGTTTATTTTCATCATATTAATATAGTAGTTGATTAGTATGATTTAGTTATTAAATTTTTAATTGTTTTGTGGGGAAATTAAGTGTCGGGATTTTGCCTAGGTTGATGTAGTTATACATCACGTGCATAAGTCGTCTATGCGTACGTATACATGTTTCTCCCCCTCCAAGAAAAACAATCTTACACACGTCACTAGTAGAAAATGGGTCTTTCGGCCAAAGCCAAAAACCATATTAGCCCCAGTTCAAACAAAAACCGGGACCAATGCCAGGCATTGGTCCCGGTTCAGTTTGCCAAGGTATTGGTCCAGTTCGGTTCACCTCATTAGTCCCGATTCGGGGCAAAAACCGGGACTAAAGATCCAGCGACTGCCACGTGGCGTGCTGCGGAGCATTAGTCCCAGTTTGTGGCAAGAACCGGGACTAAAGGGTAGGCTATTAGTCCGGATTTTAGAAAAAACGGGGACTAAAGTGTTGCCTATATAAACCCTCGCCCCTGCCCACCTTCTCCTCTGTTTTTTGGCTGTTGAAGTGTGACCATGCCATGTTCTTGCCACTCTAGTTCATGCACATGAGTTGTTCGATGAAATGCCCGAGCCACACTACTTTAGCTTTCTCCTCTCCAAGCTCGAGCTCCAAGCTCCATTTTCCTCAATATTTGTCTAGGTTTGACCGTGCACCAAGTGCACAAGTGTTTTAAAATGTTAGCTACTTAATCCTTTCATATGTCACTACTAGTTTAGCTCATTTGAAATGGTCATATTAACTTCTTACAGTGTGCACATGTGTAGGGTGTCATCCCGTGCCCGTCCTCACCGTTGTCGATCGCCCGCGCCAATCTCGTCGCGAGCACCACCGTGGTGAGCCTCTTGTTCTTATCTTCTTTTTAAAAGAAAACACTCTTACTTGTATGATTTAGATACATACTTGTATAAATTACTTACTTTCATTATTTTATTATTATTATATAGTGCGATGGTTTTGGTATCCGCCTCCGTCGGCCCTCGTCGTGTCTATGATTCGGATGTGGTATATATTATTTTTTATAACTATTTGTTTTATTTAGTGTTTATGAAAATTATGACGACCAACGTGACATATATTTTTTAATCTAGGAGGTATTTGAACCGGAAATTCCAACCCACATAGAAATTCTTGTCGAGAAGTTAACTTTGGTTGAAAAATAAAACAAATACTTGAAGGAAAAATTGAAAGTAATTGAGGAGAAGAATATGGAACTGGAGTTGCATGTCGCCGATGTCATCGGTGATCGCAAGATGAAGATGGATGCGATACGGTTGAAGATGGGTGCAATGCGCTTGAAGATGGATGAAATGCGCTTGAAGATTAGGAATATTAGAAAATATGCCATTGATAAAGAGGCTTGGTATCATTATGTTGTTGGGTTAATTGTTACCTTAGTTGCGATTTTGATCGCATTTTTTTTGCATTTAAATTTTTTACATAGTTGTATGTTGTTTTATGAGAGAACTTTATGTATTTATTTTTGGCAATAATAACATTTGATCACTACTGTGCTTTGGATTTAATATGATGATGAACTTGTATTCATTTGTTCATTTCTCTATTTAGGATGTTCTGCAATGGTTTTTTGATATACTTAATTTCATAATAGAGATGAACCGCCAATGGATGTACGTACGGTGACCGACGCACTTCGAAGTACATTACAAATCGGGACTAATGCCCGAGTCATACTTAAGTTCACACAAAATGGTATCCTCAATCGAGGTTAGCAACCTTATCCTTTTCGTCTGTAATTGATACAAAATAATGCATGTGTCAATGTACGGTGGTCATTTCACTATTCATGTATGATGCCAGATCGATGCACGGAAGCGATGGATGTACAGCGAACGACGCGATTCCGGATTTATTGCAGGCATGCATAAATTTATCGATGTGGCTGAGGCAAACTAAATGGATAATTTTATACCTTGTCCATGTGTTGGCTGTCGAAACGTGAAGGAGTGCACTAGCTCAAAAAACATTCATCTCCACTTGCTTCGGAGAGGTTTCATGCCCACATGTTATTGTTGGACCATGCACGGAGAAAGAGGGGTTAGGATGGAAGACAATGAAGAAGAATATGATGATGACAACTATCCTATGTTCACTGAAGAATACGGTGACACTACAATGGAAAACAATGAAGATGAAGGAGGTGAAGAACAACCGGCATCAGATGAGCCCACTGATGGTCTTGGTCGGGTCATTTCTGATGCAAAGACAGAATGCAATACAGAAATGGAGAAGCTGCAATTGGAGGACATGCTAAAGGTTCGTAAAAAGTTCTTGTAACCAAATTGCGAAGATGGCAACACAAAGCTCGGTACCACACTGGAACTGTTGAATTGGAAGGCAGAAACTGGTTTATCTGAGAAGGGATTTGAGGCGTTACTAAAAATATTGAAGCCGAAGCTTGCAAAGGATAACGAATTGCCTGAGACTACGTACGAAGCAAAGAAGGCTATCTGCCATCTTGGATTAGATGTGCAAAAGATACATGCATGCATTAATGACTACATCCTGTACCGCGGTGAGAAGTACGAGAATATAGACAAATGCCCAGTATGCACTGGATGTCGGTACAAGATCAGACAGGATGACCCTGGTGATGTTGAGGGCGATGACGAGCCCCCCAAGAAGAAGGTTCCTGCTAAGGTCATGATGTACGCTCCTATAATACCACGGTTGAAACGCCTGTTCAGAAACAATGAGCATGCCAAGTTGATGTGATGGCACAAAGACGAGCGTAAGAAAGATGGGAAAAAGTTGAGACACCTCGTAGATGGGTCGTAGTGGAGGAAAATCGAGAGGGAGTGGCCGTACTTTGCAGACGACCCAAGGAACTTATGGCTTGGTCTAAGTACAGATGGCATGAATCCTTTTGGGGAGCAGATCTGCAGTCACAACACCTGGCCCATGACTCTATGTATCTACAACCTTCCTCCTTGGTTGTGCGTGAAGCGGAAGTTCATTATGATGCCACTGCTCATCCAAGGACCGAAGCAAACCGCCAACGACATTGATGTGTACCTAAGGCCAATAGTTCATGAACTTTTGCAGTTGTGGGCGAAACCAGGTGTACGTGTGTGGGATGAGCACAAAAAACATGAATTTGACCTACGAGCATTGTTGTTCGTAACCATAAATGATTGGCATGCTCTTAGTAACATTACATGACAGTCAAACAAGGGATACAATGCATGCACACACTGTTTAGATAAGACTAAAGGTACATATTTGGAAAACTCTAAGAAGGTTGTCTACCTGGTGTGTCGTCAATTTCTTCCGACCAATCATCCCGTAAGAAAGAAAGGCAAGCATTTCAATGGTGAGGTAGATCACCGGAAGAAGCCTAACCTCCCTACTGGTGATGAGTTATTGGCTATGGTCAAGGATTTGGATCAAATAGTAATCTTTGGAAAGGGTCCTGGCGGTCAATCTTTTCCGAAAGACGATGTTACCGGACACGTTCCCATGTGGAAAAAGAAATCTTTATTTTGGGAGCTACCCTATTGGAAACACCTACAGGTCCGGTCTTCAATCGACATGATGCACGTGACGAAGAATCTTTGCATGAACCTGCTAGGCTTCCTGGGAGTGTATGGAAAGACAAAAGATACAACAAAAGCACGGGAGGAGCAACAACGTATGAAAGACCCATACGACAAGAAGACTGATAAAGTGCATCAATACTTAAGCAGCTACGCTCTTACCAAAGCTGAGAAGCAAATATTTTTTGAATGCCTGGGCAGTACGAAGGTCCCCGCTGGCTTCTCATCTAATATAAAGGGAATAATAAATATGGCACAAAAAAATTCCAGAACCTGAAGTCTCATGATTGCCACATGATTATGACGTAGTTACTTCCGGTTGCATTGAGGGGGCTTCTACCGGAAAATGCTCGATTACCGATTGTGAAGCTATGTGTATTCCTCAATGCAATATCTCAGAAGGTAATCGATCGAGAACGTCTGGAAAGGCTACATAAGGATGTGGTCCAATGTCTTGTCAGTTTTGAGTTGGTGTTCCCCCCGTCCTTCTTCTATATTATGACACGTCACCTGGTTCACCTAGTTAACGAGATTTCCATTCTCGGTTCTGTATTTCTACACAATATTTTCCCCTTCAAGAGGTTCATGGGAGCCTTAAAGAAATATGTTCATAACCGTGCTAGGCCAGAAGCTAACATCTCCAAGGGCTATGGAACACAGGAGGTCATTGGGTTCTGCGTAAACTTTCTTCCTGACCTTAAGCCGATTGGTGTTCCTAAATCGCGGCATGAGGGGAGACTGAGTGGAAAATGCACACTAGGAAAGAAAGCAATGATATGTAGGGACGGACATTCTTTCACTCCAGCACACTACATAGTTCTAAAAAGTTCCACCTTCGTGGCTTCGTATATCGAGGAGCACAAGAATTTTGTACGCTCCGAGTTCCCGGGGAAGGCTATCTCTTGGATTGAAGAAAAGAACATGGATACTTTTGGAAGTTAGTTGCGAGCACGTCTCATGAATGACAACACTGTTGGAGATCAACTCTACTTGTTGGTCGCGTCACCTTCTTCGACTGTATTACATTTCCAAGGGTACGAGATAAACGGGAATACATTTTACACGATCGCCCAAGATGAAAAGAGAACTAACCAAAACAGTGGTGTCTGCTATGATGCGACAGACGAGAATGGGAAAAAGGACACATACTATGGTTACACAGAGGAGATATGGGAACTTGACTACGAACCTACTTTTAAGGTCCCTTTGTTTCGGTGTAGTTGGGTGAACATGAATGGAGAAGGGGTAAAGGTAGACCAGTTGTACGGAATGACAACAGTTGATCTCAAGAATCTTGGTTACAGAGACGAGCCATTCATGAAAGACATGTCCTCCAGACCGAAAAAGAAAAAAAATAAGCAAATGAATACATCGAACGATGAGCCCAAGCGTCACATAGTTCTTTCAGGGAAAAGAAACATCATGGGGATCGAGGACAAGACAGACATGTCAGGAGATTATAATAAGTTTGATGAAATTCCGCCCTTCATAATGAGAATTGACCCAAGCATCCCGTTTTACGGCCAAAGCGATCATAGGCAAGGGATTGAAATATAAATCTATGTAATGTATTAAACTTTATTGATGTGTACTAATGTATTAAACTTTACGTGATGTGTACCAATGATACTTTGTGATGTGCCTTTGAATGGTGCATTTTGAACACACAAAAAGTATGCAGTACAAATAAGTTCAAAAAAATGAAATCCCTATTGTAACAGATTAGTTCTTGTTCGAAACCCTGATACGTCGAGAGAGATTGTCCATTTTGTACACGAAGTGCATCCAGTTTTTGTCGTAACCCTCTCAAATTTTTAGCACATGCTATGTGGGTGAAATGATGATACCATGCCAACTTTGAACATTTTTGGACTTCATTTGTACTGCTTTTCAATTTCACGGTCAACTAGCTCAAAAAAACAAGTAAATACACGGAAAATACCAAATGCAGTCAGAAATTGTTGAAAATTTGTGATGTGACTTTGAATGGTGCATTTTGAACACACATAAAGTATGGAGTTCAAATAAGTTCAAAAAAAATGAAATCCCTTTGTAACGGATGAGTTCTTGTTTGAAACCCTCATACTTCGAGAGAGATTGTCTGTTTTGTACACGAAGTGCATTCAGTTTTTGTCATAACCCTCTCAACTTTTTAGCACATGATATGTGGGTGAAATGATGATACCATGCCAACTTTCAACATTTCCAGAGTTCATTTGTAGTGCATCTTAATTTCAGGGTCAACTAGCTCAAAAAATAAGTAAATGCACGGAAAATACCAAATGAAGTCAGAAATTGTTGAAAATTTGTGATGTGCCTTTGAATGGAGCATTTTGAACACACAAAAAGTATGGAGTTCAAATAAGTTCAAAAAATGAAATCCCTTTGTAATAGATGAGTTCTTGTTCGAAACCCTGGTACTTCGAGAGAGATTGTCCGTTTTGTACAGGAAGTGCATCCATATTTTGTCGTGACCCTCTCAACTTTTTGGCACATTCTATGTGGGTGAAATGATGATACCATGCCAACTTTCAACATTTTCATAGTTCATTTGAAGTGCTTTTCAATTGCAGGGTCAACTAGCTCAAAAAAATTATGTAAATGCACGGAAAATAACAAATGAAGTTAGAAATTGTTGAAAATTTCTGTTTCGCCTTTGAATTGTGCATTTTGAACACACAAAAATTATGGAGTTCAAATAAGTTCAATAAAACGAAATCCTTTTGTAACACATGAGTTCTAGTTCGAAACCCTGATGCTTCGAGAGAGATTGCCCGTTTTGTCCATGAAGTGCATCCAGTTTTTGTCTTAACCCTCTCAACTTCTTTGCACATTCTATGTGGGTGGAATGATGATACCATGCCAACTTTCAACATTTTCAGAGTTCATTTTTAGTGCTTTTCAATTTCAGGGTCAACTAGCTCAAAAAAAATAAGTAAATGCATGAAAAATATCAAATGAAGTCAGAAATTGTTGAAAATTTGTGATGCGCGTTTGAATGGTGCATTTTGCACAAACAAAATTTATGGAGTTCAAATAAGTTCACGAAATGAAATCCCTTTGTAATAGATGAGTTTTCGTTCGAAACCGTGATACTTCGAGAGAGATTGTCCGTTTTGTACACGAAGTGCATCCAGTTTTTGTCGTAACCCTCTCAACTTTTTAGGACATGCTATGTGGGTGAACTGATGATACCATGCCAACTTTCGACATTTTCCGAGTTCATTTGTAGTGCTTTTTAATTTCAGGGTCAACTAGCTCAAAACAATAAGTAAATGCACGGGAAATACCAAATGAAGTTATAAATTGTTGAAAATTTGTGATGTGCCTTTTAATGGTGCATTTTGAACACATAAAAAGTATGGAGTTCAAAAAAATGAAATCCCTTGGTAACAGACGAGTTCTCGTTCGAAACCCTCATACTTCGAGAGAGATTGTACATTTTGTACACGAAGTGCATCTAGTTTTTGTCGTAACCCTCTCAACTTTTTAGTACATGCTAGGTGCATGAAATGATGACACCATGCCAACTTTCAACATTTTCAGAGTTCATTTGTAGTGCTTTTCAATTTCAGGGTCAACTAGCTCAATTTTTTTTAAGTAAATGCCCGGAAAATACCAAATGAAATCAGAAATTGTTGAAAATCATGATGTGCCTTTGAATGGTGAATTTTGAACACAAAAAAAGTATGGAGTTCAGATAAGTTCAAAAAAATGGTATCCTTTTGTAACACATGAGTTCTCGTTCGAAACCCTATACTTCGAGAGAGATTATCCGTTTTGTACACGAAGTGCATCCATTTTTTGTCGTAACACTCTTAACTTTTTAGCACATTCTATGTGGGTGAAATGATGATACCATGCCAAGTTTCAACATTTTCAGAGTTCATTTGTAGTGCTTTTGAATTTTAGGGTCAACTAGCTCAAAAAAAGTAAATGCACGAAAAATACCAAATGAAGTCAGAAATTTCGTAAAGTTTTTTTGTTAAAATATTTAATAGAAAACAAAAAAAAATATTCAACTAAAAATAATAAACTAAAACAATAATTAAAAGGAATGAATTAAAAGTAATCAACTAAAATTATCAAAGTGCTTATTTGTTAAAAAGAATCAAGTAAGACATTAACTAAAAATAAACAAAAAAATATCAACTGAATAGAATTTTCATAAAGTTTTTTGGTTGAAATCTTTAATACAAAACTAAAATAAAAGAGAAAAAAATATTTAATAGCAAAAAAGAAAGTAAAGTGATTCACCAGTTTCAAAACATTGAAATTTGAAAACTAAATATTTAGCTGTAAGTAGAAAAAACAAAATAAATAAAGCAAAGAACAAAACAAAAATAATGGATTTTTTTTAAAATATATGAGAATTTATAGAGAAAGTTTAACCCAAATTTGTAGTGAGCTCACTTTGAATTTAGGTTGAATTTTGTCTTTTAATTCATATATATTTTCAATTTTTAAAATTAGGCACAGAAAGTGTGTTTAGGCCTGTAAGCGTGCTTTAGAGAGTAGCTCGAAAGAGCATGCGCAGTGGTGCTTATAAAGCACTGCCAGCGGTCCTCGCTAGGCGAGGTGGGACTAAAGGTTGCGTTGCGCTGCGCCGGAGCCATCCCAGCCCGTTAGTCCCGGGTCGTGGATCGAACCGAGACTAAAGACCCCCTTTAGTCCGAAAAGGGGTCTTTAGTCCCGGGTCGTGGCTCGACCCGGGACTAAAGGGTGTCTTTAGTACCGGTTCTAGCCACGACCCGGGACTAAAGCTCCGTTTATATAAGCGGGACTTGGAAATTTTCAAGCCAAATCGCCCGATCTTTCTCTTCCTTCTCTTGCGCTCGGACGAACTGGTCGACGCCGCCGCCGTCGCCGTCGCCCTGCCGTCCTCCTCGCTATCGCCGTCGCGCCGTTGCCCTGCCACTCCTTGTCGTCGCCATCGCGCCGTCGCCCTGCCTCCTCGCCGTTGCGTCGTACGTCGCCCTGCCGTCCTTCTCCTCACCGTCGTCGTCGTCGTCGCATCGTCGCCCTGCCACTCCTCGCCGTCGCCGTCGCCCCACCGGTGAGCCTCTCCCCTCTCCTCTCTCGATCAATCGTCGATCGTGCATGTAATTGCTACATATACGTACGTACGTGTAGATGCTTAATTAGTAGATTAATTAGGTTATTTGTAGATTAGGTAGATGCTTAATTAGTAGATTAGGTTATTTGTGTTATGTAAATTTGTGTTATTAGGGTTAGGTAGTTAATTAGTGTTAATTATAATAGGTTAGTGTTAAGTAGTTTAGAGTTATGTAAATTTAAGTAAGTTAGTTTAGGGTCTTTTAGTTTAGGTCACAGTTAGTGTTTAAGCATATACAAATTAATCTACAATCTACAAATATCACTTAAATCACTAGAAAAATCACTTAAGCATATAAATGCTTAAGTGATATTTGTAGTGATTTAAGTGATATTTGTAAATTTTAGAACATTTGTAGATTGTAGATTGTACATGTTTAAGTGAATTTTCTTTTAGGTGTAGGTTAAGCTAGAGAAAACAACATTGTTAGATAGTGTTAATAATGGATTTATCAAGACTGTCACATTATGTATGTGCACAAAAGTTGATTCAATTTTTTTGACCTCATCTATGTAACCTAGCTAGTTATATTCTATATGTCACGTTGTTTGTCAAAGTATTGAAGAAATCCATGGCTCCATCATTACCTGGTAGTAACAGACGCATGGCGCTATCAAGCTCCCTAAAGTTGTTTTGGAACGGAGTTCCTAATAGAATAATTCGCTTTTTGATACGAAGTTCAGCAAAGTCCTTCCAAATAGCGATATTCGAATGGCTCTTTTTGAACTACGTACCAAAAAGCTAATTATCCTATTCGGAATTCCGTTACGGAACAACTTTGTAAAGCTTCATAGCGTCATGTGCCTCTCACTACTAGGTAATGATGACGTAATGGTCCATGGCTTCATCATTACCTGGTAGTAAGAGACGCATGCGCTATCAAGCTTTAGAAAGTTGTTCTTGAACGGAGCTATCAAGCTTTAGAAAGTTGTTCTTGAACGGAGTTCCTGATAGAATAATTCGCTTTTTGGTACAAATTTTAGCAAAGTCCTTCCAAATAGCAATATTCGGATGGCTCTTTTTGCACTGCGTACAAAAAAGCTAATTCTCCTATTCGGAATTCCGTTACAAATCAACTTTGTAAAGCTTCATAGCATCATGCGCCTATTACTACTAGGTAATGATGAAGTCATGGTTTTCTTCAATCCTTTGACAGTAGACAATGTGACATATAGAAGAAGGGTAAACGAGATAAGGAAAAATATGGATCATTTTCTACACATCCAGAATGTCGCCATTTTGTTAAATCCCTTAAAGGTTAAGAGAATCCGGTAGACATGTTTTAGAGTATAGATTCACTCATTTTGCTCCGTATTTAGTTTTCTGATGAAACCTTTAAAAGGTCTTATATTTTGGAACAGAGGGATTACAAGTTTAGAAAAGTTTATTAAATAGTAGGAATTTAAACCGTAGGACATACGATGCCCGGCCCGCATCCTCGTCGTCGACTCGGTGGCGACCACCTGCTTGATAGGCGCCAGCATGTGCGGGACTGGGGTGCATCAGGCTGGCACTGGGAGGAGTTACCTTCCAGGGCACGCAACTTGGTGAGGAACCAGGATCCAGTCGTCGACCCGAAGCTTCTTTGGTGGCGGTCGCGGGGGCCACTTTCGGTGCCTAGGTTGCCGGCCCCCGAGGAGGACGTACGTCGCCGTGTCAGGGAGGAGGACGAGCACGTCCATCGGTACATGGAGGCGTTGGATGCCAGGTTCTCCAGTACCTGGCAGGTTCTTCAGGGTTCTCATCCGAGCTATGATCCGCTGATGGTCCCTGCTCTTTGGGTGTCCACCGCCCGCGCCTCAGTACAGCGACGGCTCTTTGTTGGTTGATCAGTTATATATTATTTGATGTATTACCGTATTCGAGAGATGTATTATTTATGTATTTCAGATTATATATTCGATAATATTAAGTGGATTATTCGATGATGCATTAATTAAGTGGAGTATTTGATGATGTTTAATTAATTTTAGATACTATGGATCCAATACACGGTAGAGACGAATATTAGGAAGACGTGATGTTTGGTGTCATCCGTGGGGATGATATTTTAGTTCGAGATGTCGATGTCACCAATTAGTTTCTGAACGAGTCCTGTGAGGGAGATGAGTCTCTCAACACACGAGGTAGAAGCTCCGGTGAGGTAGACGCCCATGCCTCGGGCAAGGGAGGAATCGACGGCTCCAATGAGGAAGAAGCCGACCAGGGAGAAGCCGACCGCTCCGGCGAGGTGCATATATATATATTAATAAATTAATCCTCTGCTGTCTATATACATATATTAACGCTCTTTCTTTTAGCCCTCTGGATCGAGCAAATCTTCAGTACGGACGAAATGAGGCCCAACCAAGAAGCTGGATGACGGTGAGAGATACAGGATCGAAACAGTCTCAAATGTCGGGCAACCAATTGCTCCCACAGATGTAAAAATAGAAGTTTGTGAAGGCATGCAGAGTTGTTGTTAGGGACCACATCCCTATCACCACTCGATAATGGATTAAGCCAAGGCAGGAAGTAGTCTCATATGTCGGCACAGCAACCAAAGAAAACCATTGGAGGAAGCTCATGCTTCATTTCACCCTGCCGGCACCAGAGGTGGATCCAGATGAGGAGGAGCCAAACGAGGAGGAAATGAAGAGGCGAAAAGATGCCCTAGAGAAAAAAGTCAAGGAGTGGGCTCTTAAGAAGATGGCCGATCTATTCAGGGGCTTGAAAGAAAGATTGCACCAGGATTTTATCTTGAAAGATAAGACTCTAGATTTCGATCACGACTATGAGAAGATTAAATACTACTGGGCCGAATTTGTGGCATACAAGAAATCGGAGGACGCCTTGAAAAAGTATGCAACAAATAGGATGAATGCGGGTAAGAATAAGTACCACCATATTATGGGGCCTGGTGGCTACGTCGGTAAGATGGCTAAGTGGGAAGCACTTGAGGCATCATTTCTGGACAAAAATATCACTCCAGAGCCCTTAAGATGGCTCGAACGGGGAAGAAACTGGTTTTACGGGCATGGGGGCTTGTTGGACGAACAAGGGAAGGCAATATATAACCAAAGACGCAAAGATAATCCCCTACCCATCGAGGAGATTAGACGTGCAGTACATGATGTTGAACAGGGATAATTCTTACCTGATAGAGAGAACGACCAGCTCACACACGCCCTTGGGAATAAGGAACACAAAGGGCGATCACGAGGCTTACCAGGCTCTCCGCCGTTGATTCTGGCGTTCTCCGAGGAAAGGAAGAGATTTCCCGATAGAAGCTGTTGGGGAACGTTGCATGGGAAACGAAAAATTTCCTACGCACGCGAAGACCTATCATGGTGATGTTCATCTACGCGAGGGAGATTTGATCCACATACCCTTGTAGATCGCTCAACGGGAAGCGTTAAGAAATGCGGTTGATATAGTGGTACAGCTTCGTGATTCAAATCACCGTCGTCCCACGATCCGTTCTGATCTAGCGCCGAACGGGCGGCACCTCCGCATTTAGCACACGTACATCTCGATGACAATCTCGGCCTTGTGACGATGACGGCGCGCCGGTGTTGGTGCTGATCTATTCCTGCAAGGCTCCGCCCGAGCTCCGCAGAAATCTAATATAGAGGAAGAACTACAAGGTGTAGGTTTGAGTTGCACGTGGCAAAGTTGTGTCTCAAAAAGTCCTAAACCTCTAGTATATATAGGAGGAGCCAAGGGGTGGGGCAAGCCCTTAGGGCGCCGGCCAAGAAGGCCTCCTTGGGTCGGCCGACTTGGGGAAGGGAGGAGTCCTTCTCCAATCCCATGTGGATTAGGACTCCTTCCTTATTTTCCCACCTCTTTTGGATTTTCCACTTTTTCCTCGTGGGCTTTCCTTGGATGAATTTGTCAGCCCATTATACCTTATTGTGCATCCAATAAACCCATGTGGACCCCTTGGGGCATGGTGGGCCCACCCAGTGGGCCCCCGGAACCCATTCTTCACTCCCGGTACACTGTCGGCAATGCTCGAAAACTTTCCGGAATCCAAACACCAACTTCCTTTATATCAATCATTGTTTCCGGACCATTCCGGAAACCCTCGTGACGTCTGTGATCTCATCCGGGACTCCGAACAACCTTCGTTCACCAACACATATAATTCAACTAAACTAAAACACCACCAAACCTTAAGTGTGCAGACCTTGCGGCTTTGAGAACTATGTAGACATTAACCGGGACACTCCTCGGTCAATATCCAATAGCGGGACCTGGATGTCCATATTGGATCCTACATATTCTATGAAGATCTTATCGGTTGAACCTTTGTGCCAAGGATTCATATAATCCCGTATAACATTCCCTTGGTCCTTTGGTATGTTACTTGCCAGAGATTTGATCGTCGGTATCCCTATACCTATTTCAATCTCATTACCGGCAAGTCTCTTTACTCTTTCTGTAATACCTCTCCGTCACACAGAGTGACAAATCCCAGTCTTGTTCCATGCTAACTCAACGGACACCTTCGGAGATGCCTGTAGAGCATCTTTATAGTCACCCAGTTTACTTTGTGACGTTTGGTACACAGAAAGTATTCCTCCGGTGTCAGTGAGTTACATGATCTCATGGTCATAGGAATGGATACTTGGCACGCAGAAAACAATAGCACTAAAATGACACGCTCACATGCTACGTTCATGGTTTGGGTCTTGTCCATCACATGATTCTCCTAATGATGTGATCCCATTATCAAGTGACAACACTTGTCTATGGTCAGGAAACCTTGAACATCTTTGATCAACGAGCTAGTCAACTAGAGGCTTAGTAGGGATAGTGTTTTGTCTATGTATCCACACATGTATTTGTGTTTCCAATCAATACAATTATAGCATGGATAATAAACGATTATCATGAACAAAGAAATATAATAATAACTAATTTATTATTGCCTCTAGGGCATATTTCCAACAGTCTCCCACTTGCACTAGAGTCAATAATCTAGTTCACATCACTATCTGATTTTAACGAATTAACACCCATACAGTTCTGGGGTTCGATCACGTCTTGCTTGTGAGAGAGGTTTTAGTCAACGGTACTGAACCTTTTAGATCCGTGTGCGCTTTACAAATCTTTATGTCATCCTATAGATGCTTCTACTACGTGCTATTTGGAAATATTCCAAATGACTACTCTACTATATGAATCCGGTTTACTACTCAGAGTTATTCGGATTAGTGTCAAAGCTTGCATCGATGTAACCCTTTATGACGAACTCTTTAATCACCTCCACAACCGAGAAAAATTCCTTAGTCCACTTATTACTAAGGATAACTTTGACCACTATTTAGTGATCCAATCCTGGATTACTCTTTGTACCCCTTGACAGACTCATGGCAAGGCACACATCACGTGCGGTACACAGCTTGGCATACTTTAGAGCCTACGGCTAAGGCATAGGGGACGACCTTCGTCCTTTTCTCTTTCTTCAGCCGTGGTCGGGCTTTTGAGTATTACTCAAATTCACACCTTACAACACAACCAAGAACTCCTTCTTTGCTGATCTATTTTTAACTCCTTCAAAAACTTGTCAAGGCATGCATTTCATTGAAAGTTCTATTAAGCATTTTTATCTATCTCTATAGATTTTGACGCTTAATGCTCAAGTAGCTCTATCCAGGTTTTCCTTTAAAAAACTCATTTCAAACAACCCTTTATGCTTTACAGAAATTCTACATTACTTCTAATCAACAATATGTCAACCACATATACTTATCAGAAATTCTATAGTGCTCCCAGTCACTTTTTTGGAAATACAAGTTTCTCACAAACCTTGTATAAACCCAAAAGCTTTGATAATCTCATCAAAGCATATATTCCAACTCCGAGATGCTTGCACCAGTCCAAATAAGGATCGCTGGAGCTTGCATACTTGTTAGCATCCTTAGGATCGACAAAACCTTCTCGTTGTATCACATACAACCATTCCTCAAGGAAACCGTCGAAGAAACAATGTTTTGACATCCTATGTGCAATATTTCATAAATAATGCAGCAACTGCTAACATAATTCCAACAAACTTTTAGCATCGCTATGAGTGAGAAAGTCTCATCATAGTCAACTCTTCGACCTTGTCGGAAACATCTTTGCGACAAGTCGAGCTTTTCTTAATGATGACTTTTCATCATCATTGCCTGTCTTCCTTTGAAAGATCCATTTGTACTTAACAATCTTATGACCATCAAGTAGTTCTTCCAAAGTCTATAGTTTGTTTTCATACATGGATCCTCTCTCGGATTTCATGCCCTCCAGCCATTTGTCGGAATCCAGGCCCACCATCGCTTCTCCATAGCTCGTACGTTCATTGTTGTTCAATAACATGACCTCCAAGACAGGGTTACCGTACCACTCTGTAGTAGTACGCGACCTTGTGGACCTATGAGGTTTGTAGTAACTTGATCCGAAGCTTAATGATCACCGTCATCAGTTTCCACTTCAATTGGTGTAGGCGCCATAGGAACAACTTCCCGCGCCCTGCTACATACTAGTTGAAGTGACGGTTCAACAACCTCATCAAGTTCCACCACCCTCCCACTCAATTCTTTCGAGAGAAACCTTTCCTCGAGAAAGGAACCATTTCTAGAAACAAACACTTTGCTTCCGGATCTGAGATAGGAGATGTATCCAACTGTTATGGATATCCTATGAAGATGCATTTATCCGCTTTGAGTTCGAGCTTATCAGACTGAAACTTTTCACATAAGCGTCGTAGCCCCAAACTTTCAAGAAACGACAACTCAGGTTTCCCCAAACCATAGTTCATACTGTGTCATCTCAACGGAAATACGCGGTGCCCTATTTAAAGTGAATGCGGTTGTCTCTAATGCATAACCCATAAACGATAGTGGTAATTCGATAAGACAAATCATAGTATGCACCATATCAATAGGGCATGGTTATGACATCCACACACACCATCACACTATGGTGTTCTAGGTGGCATGAATTGCGAAACAATTTCCACATTGTCTTAACTATGTACCGAAAACTCGCAACTCAGATATTCATCTCTATGATCATATCATAGATAGTTTATCCTCTTATTACGACGATCTTCACTCTAAAATAGCTTTGAACTTTTCAACATTTCAGACTTGTGATTCATCAAGTAAATACTCATGTATCTACTCAAATCGTCAGTGAGTAAGAACATAACGATATCTACTACGTGCCTCAACACTCATTGGACTGCACACATCAAAAATGTATTGTTTCCAACAAGTTACTTTCTTGGTCCATGTGGTATGATTTTGCATGTCTCAAGTGATTCAAAATCAAGTGAATCCAAACGATCCATCGCATGGAATTTCTTCATGTGTTTATACCATCAGGTATGGTTTGCAAGTCTCAAACGTTTCAAAAATGAATGAGTACAAAGATCCATCAGCATGGAGCTTCTTCATGCATTTTACACCAACATGACTCAAGTGGCAGTGCCACACATAAGTGGTACTATCATTATTACTTTGTATCTTTTGGCACTAATATTATGAACATGTGTAGCACTACGATCGAGATTCAATAAACCATTGAAAGTAATTATTCAAGCAAATAGAATAACCATTATTATCTTTAAATGAATAATCGTATTGCAATACACAAGATCCAATCATGTTCATGCTCAACGCAAACACCAAATAACAATTATTTAGGTTTAACACCAATCCCGATGGTAGAGGGAGCGTGCGATGTTTGATCACATCAACCTTGGAAACACTTCCAACACGTATCGTCACCTCGCCTTTAGCTAGTCTCCATTTATTCCGTAGCTTTTATTTCGAGTTACTAATCACTTAGCAATCGAACCGGTATCTAATACCCTAGTGCTACTAGGAGTACTAGTAAAGTACACATCAATATCATGTATATCAAATATACTTCTGTCGACTTTTCTAGCCTTCTCATCTACCAAGTATCTAGGGTAGCTCCGCCTCAGTGACCGTTCCCCTCATAACAGAAGCACTTAGTCTCGGGTTTGGGTTCAATCTTGGGTTTCTTCATTAGAGCAGCAACTGGTTTGCCATTTCATGAAGTATCCCTTCTAGCCCTCGCCCTTCTTGAAACTAGTGGTTTTACTAACCATCAACAATTGATGCCCCTTCTTGATTTCTACTTTCGTAGTGTCAAAACATTGCGAATCGCTCAAGGATCATCATATCTATCCTTGAATTGTTATAGTTCATCATGAAGCTCTATCAGCTTGGTGGCAGTGACTTTGGAGAACCATCACTATCTCATCTGGAAGATTAACTCCCACTTGATTCAAGCGATTGTTGTACTCACACAATCTGAGCACATGCTCAACGATTGAGCTTTTCTCCTTTACTTTGTAGAGAAAGAATCTTGTGGGAGGTCTCATGCCTATCAACAAGGGCATGAGCATGTAATCTCAATTTCATCTCTTAGAACATCTCTTATGTTCCGTGACGTTTCAAAACGTCTTCGGCGCCTTGCTTCTAATCCATTAAGTATTACGCATTGAACTATCACGTAATCATCAAAATGAGTATGTCAGATGTTCACAACATCCACAGACGATGCTCGAAGTGCAGCACACCGAGTGGTGCATTCAGGACATAAGCCTTCTACGAAGCAATGAGGACAACCGTTAGTTTTACGTACTCAGTCCGCAAAGTTGCTACTATCATCTTTCAACAAAATCTTATCTAGGAACATATAAAAACAGTAGAGTTGTAGCGCAAGCTAGATCATAATTCGCAAAGACCTTTTGACTATGTTCATGATAATTAGTTCAATTAATCATATTACTTAAGAACTCCCACTCAAAAAATACATCCCTCTAGTCATTTGAGTGGTGCATGATCCAAATCCACTAACTCAAGTCCGATCATCACGTGAGTTGAGTATAGTTTCAGTGGTAAACATATCTACGCTACTCATATCAACTATACGATTCATGCTCGACCTTTCGGTCTCTTGTGTTCCGAGGCCATGTCTGCACATGCTAGGCTCGTCAAGTTTAACCCGAGTGTTCCGCGTGTGCAACTAGTTTGCACCCGTTGTATGTGAACGTTGAGGCTATCACACCCGATCATCACGTGGTGTCTCGAAACGACGAACTATCGCAACGGTGCACAGTCGGGGAGAACACAATTTCATCTTGAAATTTTAGTGAGGGGTCACCTGATAATGCTACCGTCGTTTTAAGCAAGATAAGGTGCATAAAAGGATTAACATCACATGCAATTCATAAGTGACATGATATGGCCATGATCTTGTGCTTCTTGATCTCCATCACCAAAGCACCGGCATGATCTTCATCGTCACCGGCGCCACACCATGATCTCCATCATCATGATCTCCATCATCGTGCCGCCATCCAGGTTGTCATGCTATCTATGCTATTACTACAAAATCTACAACCTAGCAATATAGTAAACGCATCTGCAAACACAAACGTTAGTTTAAGACAACCCTATGGATCCTTCCGGTTTCCGTAGCATTGACGTGCAAGTTGATATTAACTATTACAACATGATCATCTCATACATCCAATATATCACATCATGTCTTTGGCCATATCACATCACAAGCATACCCTGCAAAAACAAGTTAGGCGTCCTCTAATTTGTTGTTGCATGTTTTACGTGGCCGCTATGGGTATCTAGTATGATCGCATCTTACTTACGCAAACACCACAACGATGATGTGCAAATTGCTATTTAACCTCTCTCCAAGGAGCACCTTGGTCAAATATAATTCAACTAAAGTTGAAGAAACAGGCACCCACCAGTCATCTTTATGCAATGAGTTTCATGTTAGTCAATTAAACCAGTCTCTCATAAGCGTATGAGTAATGTCGGTTCGGGCCGCTTCGATCCAACAATACCGCTGAATCGAAAAAAGACTAAGGAGGGAAGAAAATCGAACATCAACGCCCACAAAAACTTGTGTGTACTACTCGAGATAACATCTACGCATGAACCTAGCTCATGATGCCACTATTGGGGAACGTTGCATGGCAAACAAAAAATTTCCTACACACAGGAAGACCTATCATGGTGATGTTCATCTATGAGAGGGAGATTTGATCCACATACCCTTGTAGATCGCTCAGTGGGAAGCGTTAAGAAACGCGGTTGATGTAGTGGTACAACTTCGTGATTCAAATCACCGTCGTCCCACGATCCGTCCCACAATCCGTTCCGATCTAGCGCCGAACGGGCGGCACCTCCGCGTTCAGCTCACGTACAACTCGATGACGATCTCGTCCTTCTTGATCCAACAAGAGACACGGAGAAGTAGATGAGTTCTTCGGCAGCGTGACAGCGCGCCAGTGTTGGTGATCATCTATTCCTGCAGGGCTCTGATGACCCACAAGTATAGGGGATCTATCGTAGTCCTTTCTATAAGTAAGAGTGTCGAACCCAACGAGGAGCAGAAGGATCTCACAAGTGGTTTTCAGCAAGGTAATATCTGCAAGCACTGAAATTATTGGTAACAAGTGGTTGTGTGGTGAGATGATTCGTAGCAAGTAGCAAGTAACAAAAGTAACAACGATGCAGCAAAGTGGCCCAATCCCTTTTGTAGCAAGGTACAAGCCTGGACAAAGTCTTATAGGAGGAAAAACACTCCCGAGGACACACGGGAATTTCTGTCATGCTAGTTTTCATCATGTTCATATGATTCGCGTTCGTTACTTTGATTGTTTGATACGTGGGTGGACCGGCGCTTGTGTATTGCCCTTACTTGGACAAGCATCCCACTTATGATTAACCCCTCTCGCAAGCATCCGCAACTACGAAAGAAGAATTAAGACAAAGTCTAACCATAACATTAAACTGGTGGATCCAAATCAACCCCTTACAAAATAATGCATAAACTAGGGTTTAAGCTTCTGTCACTCTAGCAACCCATCATCTACTTACTACTTCCCAGTGCCTTCCTCTAGGCCCAAATAATGATCAAGTGTTATGTAGTCGACGTTCACATATCACCACTAGAGGAAAAACAACATACAACACATCAAATTACCGAAGGAATACCAAATTCACATGACTATTTATAGCATGACTTATCACATGTCCTCAGGAACAAAAGAAACTACTCACAACGCATAATCATATTCATGACCAGAGAGGTAATGAGTAGCATCGAAGATCTGAATATAAACTCTTCCACCAAGTAATCCAACTAGCATCAACTACAAAGAGTAATTAACACTACGAGCAACCTTACAAGTACCAATCGGAGCCGCGAGACGGAGATTGGTTACAAGTGATGAACTAGGGTTTGGAGATGAGATGGTGCTGATGAAGATGTTGATGGCGAAGAGTCCCCTCCGAAGAGAGGAGTGTTGGTGATGACGATGGCGACGATTTCCTCATCCGGGAGGGAAGTTTCCCCGGCATGATCGTCCTGCCGGAGCTCTAGATTGGTTCTGCTCAAGTTCCGCCTCGTGGCGGCGGCGAATCCTCCGAAAAGCCTCCTCCTAATTTTTTCCAGACCAAAACCCTTCTTGTAGCAAAAGAGGGGGCAGTGGGCCAGCAGGGCTGCTCACAAGCCCCCTAGGCGCGGCCAGGGGGTGGCCGCGCCTAGCAGGCTTGTGGCCACCTGCTGGCGCCCCTCTGGCACTTCTTCGGCCCAGTATTTTTTATAAATCCCAAAAAAATTCACGTTGATTTTCACGGCTTTTGGAGTTGCGTAGAATAGGCATCTCAAACTTGCTCCTTTTTCAGGCCAGGATTCCAGCTGCCGGCATTCCCCCTCTTCATGTTGACCTTGCAAAATAAGAGAGAAAAGGCATAAGTATTGTACCTTGAAGTGTAATAACAGCCCAAAAAGCGATAAATATCAACATGAAAGCATGATGCCAAATGGACGTATCAACTCCCCCAAGCTTAGACCTCGCTTGTTCTCAAGCGAAAGCCTAGATCAATAAACATGCCCACACGTTTAGGGAGAGAGGTGTCGATAAAACAAGATACGAACATACAGGCATCATGATCATAACCAGAACAGCAATACCATCATATCATCTGTTATGCTAAAGTGATAATTTCTTCACAAAGTAAAGCATGGATCAAGAACCTTACCGAGAATTAACAACCAATAGCCTTTAGTCAGTGAAGCAATTGCAATTTATCACAACATCGGAAAGAGTCAAATAAGAGCTTGTAAAGCAAATCCAGATACTCAATCATCTTTTCGTTCTCTACAATTGCTACAACTCACGTGGTACTCATGAGATCAAAGTTTCAATCAAACACAGAGAAATATAGGGGCTTATAGTTTCACCTCCCAACCATTTACCTCAAGGGTAATGTCAACAATAATAATTCAGGAATACTTACTTCCAAGTTGACATGTGAATATAGATCTTTCCCAAGCATATGACGTTAGCCAAGATAAAGGCGAGATAAGGAATTGGTGAAGATCACCATGACTCTTTCAAGGGCATAAAGTAAAGGTACAAGATAGGCCGTTCGCAGAGGGAAGCAGAGGTTGTCATGCGCTTTTGAGGTTTGGATGCGTGTCCTCTTAGTGCGGAGGAATGTCACTTTATATTGCCTCCTGTGATAAAGAACTTTATTATGGAGTCTGTCGCTTTTATGTCTTCCTCATCACAGGTTTGTACAAAGCTTATTATCCACACACTAATAGATCATACATATTAGGGAGCAATTTTTATTGCTTGCACCGATGACAACTTACTTGGGGGATCTTATTCAATCCATAGGTAGGTACGCTGTACTCTCAAGGAAAAACTGGGTTGAAGGTTTATGGATGCACAAGTAGTATTTCTACTTCGTGCGGGAGTTTTGGCTAATAAGAGGTGGAAGCAACCGTCACATGCTAAGGGATCTCTAATCATATAACATTGTTTGGAACCAAGCAAACACAATTCATTATGCTGTCTTCCTTGTCCAACATCTACTTCTAAGCATGTAATAGTTTTGTGAGTGTTCACAATCATAGATGGTGTCAAAGATGATATATTTATATGTGAACCTCTCCTTATTTATCACTTCCTATTAATTGCAACAATGACCAAGGTCTACGTTTATCTACCCTCAACAAGTTTCAATCATCATTCTTTCTATATGTGACGCCATCACTTCCCATAAGATCATTGCATGATCTTTCATGCTTTTGTTCTTTTATCATACTCTTGATCGTGGCATGAGGCAAGGCCCTTCAACTAAGACACTCTTTATTATATGGCTCACGAGCTCGAATACATCGGGGGTGACACAAAGCAAAACTCAAGCCTTAAACACTAAGACCTTTATTCTACTAGAGATAGAGAAAACTGAAAAGGAACAAACTAAAACAAAGGTAAAGGCAAAAGATGTGATGGTGATATGATACCGGGGCAACTCCCCCAAGCTTTGCACAACCCAAGGGGATTGCCCATACCCATGCTTAGTTGTCTTCCTTTGGAGGTGATGGTGGTGGAGTTGTTGCAACATGGGTTTGATACTCCGTCTTCCAAGGCGTAGGTGCTCCATCATGGAAAGATGAACGAGTCTCTAGAATCCTCAAATCTGCAGCCAACCGTATTGATTTAAATCTATAATCATACTCACAGTTTTGGTTCTGCAGGTCATAGATCTGGGCCTGGAGGTGATTGATACGTCCATTTTGCATCATGCTTTCATGTTGATATTTATTGCTTTTTGGGCTGTTATTTCACTTCACGGTACAATACTTATGCCTTTTATCTCTTATTTTGCAAGGTTTACATGAAGAGGGAAAATGCCGGCAGTTGGAATTCTGGCCTGAAAAAGGAGAAAGTTTGAGATGCCTATTCTGCGCAACTCCAAAAGCCGTGAAAATCAACGTCGGATTTTTTGGGAATATACAAAAAGTACTGGGCGGAAAAAGTACCAGAGGGGCGCCACCCGGAGGCCACAAGCCTGCCAGGCCCGGCCTACCCCCCTGGCCGGGGCTGGAGGGCTTGTGGGCCCCCTATTGCCCCTCCGGCGCTCATCTTTGGCTATATGAGGGTTTCGTCCGGAAAAAAATCAGAAGAGAGCATTTTTGTGGATTCGTCGCCGCCACGAGGCGGAACTTGAGTAGAACCAATCTAGAGCTCCGGCACGACGATCCTGCCGGGGAAACTCCCCCCCCCCGGAGGGGGAAATCGTCGCCATCGTCATCACCAACACTCCTCTCATCGGAGGTGACTCGTCACCATCAACATCTTCATAAGCAACATCTCATCTCCAAACCCTAGTTCATCACTTGTAACCAACCTCCGTCTCACGACTCCGATTGGTACTTGTAAGGTTGCTAGTAGCGTTAATTACTCCTTGTAGTTGATGCTAGTTCGATTACTTGATGGAAGAGTTTATGTTCAGATCCTTGATGCTACTCATTACCTCTCTGGTCATGAATATGATTATGCTTTGTGAGTAGTTACTTTTGTTCCTGAGGACATGGGATAAGTCATGCTAATAGTAGTCATGTGAATTTGGTATTCGTTTGATATTTTGATGTGTTGTATGTTGCTTTTCCTCTAGTGGTGTTATGTGAACGTCGACTACATAACACTTCACCATTATTTGGGCCTAGAGAAGGGCATTGGGAAGTAGTAAGTAGATGATGGGTTGCTAGAGTGACGGAAGCTTAAACCCTAGTTTATGCGTTGCTTCGTAAGGGGCTGATTTGGATCCACTAGTTTAATGCTATGGTTAGACTTTGTCTTCATTCTTCTTTCATAGTTGTGGATGCTTGCGAGAGGGATGCTTGTCCGAGTAAGGGCAGTACCCAAGCACCGATCCACCCACGTTTCAAACTATCAAAGTAACGAATGCGAATCATATGAACATGATGAACACTAGCATGACAGAATATCTCGTGTGTCCTCGGGAGCGTTTTTCCTCCTATAAGACTTTGTCCAGGTTTGTCCCTTGCTACAAAAGGGATTGGGCCACTTTGCTGCACCTTTGCTACTCTTGTTACTTGTTGCTTGCTACGAATCATCTCACCATACAATCACTTGTACCGATAATTTCAGTGCTTGCAGATATTACCTTGCTGAAAACCACTTGTCAGATCCTTCTGCTCCTCGTTGGGTTCGACACTCTTACTTATAGAAAGGTCTACGATTGATCCCCTTTACTTGTGGGTCATCAAGACTCTTTTCTGGCGCCTTTGCCGGGGAGTGAAGCGCCTTTGGTAAGTGGAACTTGGTAAGGAAACATTCATATAGTGTGCTCAAATATATTGTCACTAGTCACTATGGATACTAATACTTTGAGGGGCTTGTTCAGGATGTCTTCACCTCAAATGGAAGCACAAAGAGTTGCTCGTCAACCTGCTGCACCTACTGAAAATATTTGCTTTGAATTTCCTTCGGGTATGCTCGAGAAACTGCTAGCTAATCCTTTTACAGTAGATGGAACATCACATCCAGACTTGTATCTAATCTATGTAGATGAAGTTTGTGGTTTATTTAAGCTTGCAGGTTTGCCCGAGGATGAGGTCAATAATAAGGTCTTTACTTTATCTTTGAAGGATAAGTCTTTGACATGGTATATGCTATGTGATGATACTGGATCATGGGACTACAATCGGTTGAAATTGGAATTTCATCAAAAGTTTTATCCTATGCATTTAGTACATCGTGATCGAAATTATATTTATAATTTTTGGCCTCGTGACAGAGAAAACATCACTCAAGCTTGGGGGAGGCTTAAATCAATGTTATATCATTCCCCAATCATGAGCTCTCGAGAGAAATTATCATTTAGAACTTTTATGCTCGGCTTTCTCATGATGATCGCACCATGCTTGATACTTCTTGTACCGGTTCTTTTATGAAGAGAGATATTGACTTCAAATGGAATTTATTGGAGAGAATTAAACGCAACTCTGAAGATTGGGAGCTTGAAGAAGGTAAGGAGTCAGGTATCAATTTCCAGTTTGATTGCGTTAAATCCTTTGCTGAAACAAATACTTTTTGTGACTTTAGCGCTAAGTATGGACTTGACTTTGAGATAGTAGCTTCATTGTGTGAATCATTTGCTGCTCATGTTGATCTCCCCAAAGAGAAGTGATTTAAATATCATCCTCCTTTAGAAGTCAATGTAGTTAAACCCAATCCAATTGAAGAGAGAGTCATTGCCTATAATGATCCTGTTGTTCCCAGTGCTTACATTGAGAAACCACCTGCCCCTGTTAGGATAAAGGATCATTCTAAAGCTTCAACTGTGATACGTAGAGGCTACATTAGAACACCGACACCCCTGAGCAAATTAGAGTTGAACCTAGCATTGCTATTAAGAAAGATCTACTATCCGACGATGTTGAGGGACATAATATTCACTTCTGTGAAGATGCTGCTAGATTTGCTAAACCCCACACTAGGGACAAACATAGGCCTCTTGTTGGAACGCCTGTTGTTTCTGTTAAGATAGGAGATCATTGTTATCATGGTTTATGTGACGTGGGTGCTAGTGTTAGTGCAATACCTCAATCCTTATATGATGAAATCAAAGATGAGATTGCACCTATTGAGATAGAGCCTATTGATGTCACTATTCAGCTTGCCAGTAGAGATACTATCTGCCCTGTGGGAATTGTTAGGGACGTTGAAGTCTTGTGTGGTAAAACGAAGTATCCTGCTGATTTCCTCGTTCTTGCTACCACCCAAGATAGCTTTTGTCCCATCATATTTGGCAGACCCTTCCTCAATACCGTCAATGCTCATATTGATTGTGAGAAGCAAACTGTCACTGTTGGCTTTGAAGGTGTGTCACATGAGTTCAATTTCTCCAAGTTTGGTAGACAACCTCATGAAAAGGAGTTGCCTAGTAAGGATGAACTATTGCCTTAGCTTCTATTGCCGTGCCTCCTACTGATCCCTTAGAGCAATACTAGCTTGAGCATGAAAATGATATGCATATGGATGAAAGGGATGAGATAGATAGAGTTGTATTAGAACAATATCCTATCCTTAAGAATAATTTGCGTGTTGAACTGCTTGGCGATCTGCCCCCACCAAAGGTAGATCTGTTTTCGAGCTTAAACAGTTGCCTGATACTCTTAAGTATGCTTATCTTGATGAAAAAGAGATATATCCTGTTATTATTAGTGCTAGCCTCTCAGAACATGAAGAAAAGAAGCTACTAAAAACTCCGAGGAAGCACCGTGCTGCTATTGGATATACTCTTGATGATCTTAAGGGCATTAGTCCCACTCTATGCCAACACAAGATTAAGATTGATCCTGATTTGAAACCAGTTGCTGATCATCGAAGGAGATTTAATCCTAAGATGAAAGAAGTAGTAAGAAAAGAAATATGAAAGCTCCTCGAGGCAGGTATCACTTATCCTGTTGCTCATAGCGATTGGGTGAGTCTGGTGCATTGCGTCCCTAAGAAGGGAGGCATTACCGTTGTCCCTAATGATAAGGATGAATTGATCCCACAGAGGATTATTACTGGCTATAGGATGGTGATCGATTTTAGGAAATTAAATAAAGCCACTAGGAAAGATCATTACCCTTTGCCTTTTATCGACTAAATGCTAGAAAGACTGTCTAAACACACACACTTCTGCTTTCTAGACGGTTATTATGGTTTCTCCCAAATACCAGTTGCACAATCTGATCAGGAGAAAACCACTTTCACCTGCCCTTTCGGTACCTTTGCTTATAGACATATGCCTTTTGGCTTATGTAATGCACCTGCCACTTTTCAAAGATGTATGATGGCTATATTCTCTGACTTTTGTGAAAAGATTGTTGAGGTTTTAATGGATGACTTCTCCGTTTACGGGTCTTCTTTTGATGATTGCCTCAGCAAGCTTGATCGAGTCTTGTAGAGATGTAAAGACACCAATCTTGTCTTGAATTGGGAGAAGTGCCACTTTATGGTTAATGTAGGCATCGTCTTAGGACAAAAAATTTCTGAAAGAGGTATTGAAGTCGATAAGGCTAAGGTTGATGCAATAGAAAAAATGCCATACCCCACAGTTATCAAAGGTATAAGAAGTTTCCTTGGTCATGCTGGTTTCTATAGAAGGTTCATCAAAGACTTCTCTAAGATTTCTAGGCCTCTTACCAATCTCTTGCAAAAGGATATTCCTTTTGTTTTTGACGATGATTGTGAGGAAGCCTTCGAAATACTTAAGAATGCCTTGATAACTGCACCTATTGTTCAACCACCTGATTGAAACTTACCCTTTGAAATCATGTGTGACGCTAGTGATTACGATGTTGGTGCTATCCTAGGGCAAAGTGTTGATAAGAAGTTGAATGTTATTCACTATGCTAGAAAACTCTAGACAGTGCCCAAAGAAACTATGCTACTACGGAAAAGGAATTTTTAGCAGTCGTGTTTGCATGTGAAAAGTTCAGGTCTTACATAGTTGATTCCAAAGTCACTATTCACACTGATCATGCTGCTATTAAGTACCTCATGGAGAAGAAGGACGCTAAACCTAAACTTATCAGATGGGTTCTCTTGCTAGAAGAATTTGATTTGCACGTTGTCGACATGAAGGGTGATGATAACCCAATAGCAGATAACTTGTCTAGGTTAGAGAACGTTCTTGATGACCCACAACCTAGCGATGATAGCTTTCCCGATGAGCAATTGAATGTCATCAATGCTTCACGTAGTGCACCGTGGTATGCTCATTATGCAAACTATATCGTTGCCAAATATATACCACCTAGTTTCACATATCAACAAAAGAAGAAATTCTTCTTTGACTTGAGACATTACTTTTGGGATGATCCTCACCTTTATAAGGAAGGAGTAGATGGTGTTATTAGATGTTGTGTACCTGAACATGAACAGGGATAGATCCTACAGAAGTGTCACTCTGAGGCCTACGGAGGACACCATGCGGGAGATAGAACTGCACACAAGGTATTGCAATCAGGTTTCTATTGGCCCACTCTCTTCAAGGATGCCCGTAAGTTTTTCTTCTCTTGTGACGAATGTCAAAGAATAGGTAATATTAACAAAAGTCAGGAAATGCCTATGAACTATTCACTTCTCATTGATCCATTTGATGTTTGGGGCTTTGATTATATGGGACCTTTTCCAAAATCCAATAGGTGTACTCATATACTAGTTGCTGTTGATTATGTCACTAAGTGGGTTGAAGCTATCCCCACTAGTAGTGTTGATCACAACACCTGTATCAGGATGCTTAAGGAAGTTACCTTCCCTAGATTTGGAATCCCTAGATATCTAATGACCGATGGTGGTTCACATTTCATTCATGGTGCTTTCCGTAAAATGCTTGCTAAGTACGATGTTAACCATAGAATTGCGTCTCCCTATCACCCTCAGTCCAGTGGTCAAGTAGAGCTAAGCAATAGAGAGATTAAATTGATTCCGCAAAAGTCTGTCAACAGGTCTAGAAAGAATTGGTCTAAGAAGCTCGATGATGCACTGTGGGCTTATAGAACTGCCTATAAGAATCCCATGGGCATGTCTCCGTACAAAATGGTGTACGTTAAAGCATGTCACCTACCTCTTGAGCTAGAGCATAAAGCTTATTGTGAAATCAAAGAGCTTAACTTTGATTTCAAACTTGCTAGTGAGAAGAGGTTATTTGACATTAGCTCGCTTGAAGAATGGAAAACTCAAGCATACGGAAATGCCAAGTTACTCAAAGAAAACGTTAAGAGGTGGCATGATAAGAGGATACAAAAGTGTGAGTTCAATGTAGGTGATTATGTCTTGCTATACAATTCTCGTTTAAGATTTTTTGCAGGCAAGCTTCTCTCTAAATGGGAAGGTCCCTATATTGTTGAGGAAGTATATCGTTCCGGTGCTATAAAGATCAACAACACGGAAGGTAATTGTCCGAGAGTGGTAAACGGGCAGAGAATCAAGCATTACATCTCAGGTACTCCCATAAATGTTGAGAGCAACATTATCAATACCATAACACCGGAGGAGTACATAAGGGATATTTATCAGCCTGTTTGAGACTCCGAAAACGAGGAGGTATGTGATTCGGTAAGTAAACCGACTCCAAAACTTTTTCCGTAGCAATTTTCCTCCGTTTTGGAATATTTGAAAAAATAGAAAAATTTAAAGCAGTCCGGAAAGTGCCCGAGGAGGCGACAAGCCTCCTAGCCCCGGCCTACCCCCCTGACCGGCGCTGGAGGGCTTGTGGCCACAACGTGCGCCTCTCGGACTCTATTTTCGTGCGGAGTACTCCTTCTGGTCTGTAAAAAATCATTATATATTCTCCCGAAAGGTCTAATGTCTGTATCACGCAAATTCCCTCTATTTTCGCTTTGAGCTTGTTTCTGCTGCAGATGTAGATCGCTATGACGTCCCCAAAAGCTCCGAAGGATAAGATCTTCGAGAAGGTCATCAATCCTTACCTAGCGGGAGTGCTGCAACACCCTCAATCTATCGAGATGCGTGAGGGGATGTTGCACATCCGTGATGTTGATGGGCCCAAGAAGACCGGAAGCATGGAGACGAGGCTCGAAGCAATGGAGCAACAAGTCTTCAAGTGCCAAGGGATGGTGGAGCGTGGATTCAACGCCAACCACATGATGATCACGGAGTTCACCAACAAGCACATGATTGATGCCAATGACATTGGGAAGCACCTCTCCAGGCTCTATGACAGGATTGATCAACTCCAGGCCCAGATCTATGACCAGCAGAACTAAAACTTTGAGTATGAGTATAGATTTAAATCAATATGGTTGGCTACAGATTTGAGGATTCCGGAGACTCGTTCTTCTTTCCATGATCGAGCACCTATTCCTTGGACGACGGAGGATCAAGCACATGTTGCAACAACTCCACCACCATCACCTCCAAAGGAAGACAACTGAGCAAGGGTATGGGCAATCCCCTTGGCTTGTGCAAAGCTTGGGGGAGTTTCCCCGGTATCGTATCACCATCGTATCTTTTGCCTTTACCTTTTATTTCAGTTTGTTCCTTTTCAGTTTTCTTTTTCTACAATAGAATAAAGGTCTTAGTGTTTTAGTCTTGAGTTTTGCTTTGTGTCACCCCCGATGTATTCGAGCTCGTGAGCCATATATTAAAGAGTATCTTAGTTGAAGGGCTTTGCCTCCTGCCATGATCAAAAGATCGAGAAAGAACAAAAGCATGAAAGATCATAGAGTGATCCTATGGGAAGTGATGGCTTTACATATAAAAGGGATGATGATTGAAACTTGTTGAGGGTAGGCAAACGTAGACCTTGGTCATTGTTGCAATTAATAGGAAGTGATAAAGAAGGAGAGGTTCACATATAAATATATCATCCTTGACACCATCTATGATTGTGAAAACTCACTAAACTACTACATGCCTAGAAGTAGATGTTGGACAAGGAAGACAACATAATGAATTGTGTTTGCTTGATTCCGAACAATGTTATATGATTAGAGATCCCTTAGCATGTGATGATTGCTTCCACCTCATATTAGCCGAAACTCCCGCACCAAGTAGAGATACTACTTGTGCATCCATAAAACTTCAACCCAGTTTTGCCATAAGAGTCCACCATACCTACCTATGGATTGAATAAGATCCCTCAAGTAAGTTGTCATCGGTGCAAGCTATAAAAATTGCTCCCTAATATGTATGATCTATTATTGTGTGGAAAATAAGCTTTGTACGAACCTGTGATGAGGAAGTTATAAAAGCGACAGACTGCATAATAAACTTCTTTATCACAGGAGGAAATATAAAGTGACGTTCCTCCGCACTAAGAGGACACGCATCCAAACCTCAAAAGCGCATGCAACCACTTCTTCCCTCTGTGAAGGGCCTATCTTGTACCTTTACTTTTTGCCCTTGAAAGAGTCATGGTGATCTTCACCAATTCCTTGTTTCGCCTTTATCTTGGCTAACGTCATATGCTTGGGAAAGATCTATATTCATATGTCAACTTGGAGGTAAGCATTCATGAATTTTTATTGTTGACATTACCCTTGAGGTAAGCATTTGGGAGGCAAAACTATAAGCCCCTATCTTTCTCTGTGTCCAGCTGAAACTTTGATCTCATGAGTACCACATGAGCTGTAGAAATTGTAGAGAACGAAAGAATGATTGAGTATGTGGATTTGATTTACAAGCTCTTATTTGACTCTTTCTGATGTTGTGATAAATTGCAATTGCTTCGATGACTAAAGGCTATCGGTTGTTACTTCTCGGTAAGGTTCTTGATCCATGCTTTACTTTGTGAAGGAGTGATCACTTTAGCATGAGAAATTATATGTTGGTATTGCTGTTCTGATCATGATCATGATGCATGCATGTTCGTATCTTGTTTTGTCGACACCTCTCTCCCTAAACATGTGGACATATTTATTGAGCTAGGCTTTCGCTTGGGGACAAGCGAGGTCTAAGCTTGGGGGAGTTGATACGTCCATTTTGCATCATGTTTTCATGTTGATATTTATCGCTTCTTGGGCTGTTATTTCACTTCATGGTACAATACTTATGCCTTTTCTCTCTTATTTTGCAAGGTTTACATAAAGAGGGAGAATGCCAACAGCTGGAATTCCGGCCTGAAAGTGGTGCAAAGTTGAGATATCTATTCTGCGCAACTCCAAACGCCGTAAAAATCAACGCGGATTTTTTTCAGATTTATAAAAAATACTGGGCCAAAGAAATGCCAGAGGGGCGCCAGCAGGTGGCCACAAGCCTGCACGGCGCAGCCTCTCCCCCAGGCCGCACCAAGGGGGCTTGTGGGTAGCCTGCTGGCCCACTGGCCCCCCTCTTCTTCTATATGAAGGGTTCCGTCCAGAAAAAAAATCATGGAGGAGCTTTTTCGTTGATTCGCCGCCGCGACGAGGCGGAACTTGAGCAGAACCAATCTAGAGCTCCGGCAGGATGATCCTGTCGGGGAAACTTCCCTCCCGGAGGGGGAAATCGTCGCCATCGTCATCACCAACACTCCTCTCATCGGAGGGGACTCGTCACCATCAACATCTTCATCAGCACCATCTCATCTCCAAACCCTAGTTCATCACTTGTAACCAATCTCCGTCTCGCGACTCCGATTGATACTTGTAAGGTTGCTATAGTGTTGATTACTCTTTGTAGTTGATGCTAGTTGGATTATTTGGTGGAAGAGTTTATGTTCAGATCCTTGATGCTACTCATTACCTCTCTGGTCATGAATATTATTATGCTTTGTGAGTAGTTACTTTTGTTCCTGAGGACATGGGATAAGTCATGCTAATAGTAGTCATGTGAATTTGGTATTCGTTCGGTAATTTGATATGTTGTATGTTGTTTTTCCTCTAGTGGTGTTACGTGAACGACGACTACATAACACTTCACCATTATTTGGGCCTAGAGGAAGGCATTGGGAAGTAGTAAGTAGATGATGGGTTGCTAGAGTGACAGAAGCTTAAACCCTAGTTTATGCGTTGCTTCGTAAGGGGCTGATTTGGATCCACTAGTTTAAAGCTATGCTTAGACTTTGTCTTAATTCTTCTTTCGCAGTTGTGGATTCTTGCGTGAGGGGTTAATCATAAGTGGGATGCTTTTCCAAGTAAGGGCAGTACCCAAGCGCCGGTCCACCCACATAACAAACTATCAAAGTAACGAACGCGGATCATATGAACATGATGAAAGCTAGCATGACAGAAATTCCCGTGTGTCCTCGGGAGCGTTTTTCCTCCTATAAGACTTTGTCCAGGCTTGTCCCTTGCTGCAAGAGGGATTGGGCCAATTTGCTGCACCGTTGCTACTTTTGTTACTTGTTGCTTGCTACGAATCATCTCACCACACAATCACTTGTTACCGACAATTTCAGTGCATGCAGATTTTACCTTCCTGAAAACCACTTGTCAGATCCTTCTGCTCCTCGTTGGGTTCGACACTCTTACTTATCGAAAGGACTACGATTAATCCCCTATACTTGTGGGTCATCAACGTTCCTCCGCACTAAGAGGACACGCATCCAAACCTCAAAAGTGCATGACAACCTCCGCTTCCCTCTGCGAAGGGCTTATCTTGTACCTTCACTTCTTGCCCTTGAAAGAGTCATGGTGATCTTCACCAATTCCTTGTTTCGCCTTTATCTTGGCTAACGTCACATGCTAGGGAAAGATCTATATTCATATGTCAACTTGGAGGTAAGTATTCATGAATTATTATTGTTGACATTACCCTTGAGGTAAGTAGTTGGAAGGCAAAACTATAAGCCCATATCTTTCTCTGTGTCTAGCTAAAACTTTGATCTCATGAGTACCACGTGAGTAGTAGCAATTGTAGAGAATGAAAATATGATTGAGTATGTGGATTTGCTTTACAAGCTCTTATTTGACTCTTTCTGATGTTGTGATAAATTGCAATTGTTTCTATGACTAAAGGCTATCGGTTGTTACTTCTCGGTAAGGTTCTTGATCCATGCGTTACTTTGTGAAGAATTTGTCACTTTAGCATGAGAGATTATATGTTGGTATTGTTATTCTAATCTTGATCATGATGCCTGCATGTTCGTATCTTGTTTTGTTGACACCTCTCTCCCTAAACATGTGGTCATGTTTATTGAGCTAGGCTTTCGCTTGAGTACAAGCGAGGTCTAAGCTTGGGGGAGTTTATACGTCCATTTTGCATCATGCTTTCATGTTGATATTTATTGATTTTTGGGCTGTTATTTCACTTCACGGTACAATAGTTATGCCTTTTTCTCTCTTATGTTGCAAGGTTTACAGGAAGAGGGAAAATGTCGGCAGCTGGAATTCTGGCCTGAAAAAGGAGCAAGTTTGAGATGCCTATTCTGCGCAACTCCAAAAGCCGTGAAAATCAACATGGAATTTTTTGGGAATATATAAAAAATACAGGGCGCAAGAAGTACCAGAGGGGAGCCACCTGGAGGCCACAAGCCTTCCAGGCCCGGCCAACCCCCCTGTTTCCCCTCCGGCGCTCATCTTTGGCTATATGAAGGGTTTCGTCCGAAAAAAAATCAGAAGAGAGCTTTTTCGTGGATTCACCGCCGAACCAATCTAGAGCTCC
This sequence comes from Hordeum vulgare subsp. vulgare, assembly GCF_904849725.1. Classification (NCBI taxonomy): domain Eukaryota; kingdom Viridiplantae; phylum Streptophyta; class Magnoliopsida; order Poales; family Poaceae; genus Hordeum; species Hordeum vulgare. The sequence continues at coordinate 316,608,290 of NC_058518.1, forward strand.
GGCAGGACGATCCTGCCGGGGAAACTTCCATGCCGAAGTGGGAAATCGTCGCCATGGTCATCACCAACACTCCTCTCATCGGAGGGGACTCGTCACCATCAACATCTTCATCAGCACCATCTCATCTCCAAACCCTAGTTCATCACTTGTAACCAATCTCCGTCTCACGACTCTGATTGGTACTTGTAAGGTTGCTAATAGTGTTAATTACTCCTTGTAGTTGATGCTAGTTGGATTACTTGGTGGGAGAGTTTATGTTCAGATCCTTGATGCTACTCATTACCTCTCTGGTCATGAATATGATTATCCTTTGTGAGTGGTTACTTTTGTTCCTGAGGACATGGGATAAGTCATGCTAATAGTAGTCATGTGAATTTGGTATTCATTCGATATTTTGATGTGTTGTATGTTGTTTTTCCTCTAGTGGTGTTATGTGAACGTCGACTACATAACACTTCACCATTATTTGGGCCTAGAGGAAGGCATTGGGAAGTAGTAAGTAGATGATGGGTTGCTAGAGTGACAGAAGCTTAAACCCTAGTTTATGCGTTGCTTCGTAAGGGGTTGATTTGGATCCACTAGTTTAATGTTATGGTTAGACTTTGTCTTAATTCTTCTTTCGTAGTTGCGGATGCTTGCGTGAGGGGTTAATCATAAGTGGATGATTTTCCAAGTAAGGGAAGTACCCAAGCGCCGGTCCACCCACATATCAAACTATCAAAGTAACGAACGCGAATCATATACACAGGTCTAAACTAGCATGATAGAAATTCCCGTGTGTCCACGGGAGCGTTTTTCGTCCTATAAGACTTTGTCCAGGCTTGTCCCTTGCTACAAAAGGGATTAGGCCACATTGCTGCACCGTTGCTACTCTTGTTACTTGTTTCTTGCTACGAATCATCTCACCATACAATCACTTGTTACCGATAATTTCAGTGCTTGCAGATATTACCTTGCTGAAAACCACTTGTCAGATCCTTCTGCTCCTCGTGGGTTCGACACTCTTACTTATCGAAAGGACTACGATTGATCTCCTATACTTGTGGGTCATTAGTGTTCAATCCTGTCATAGAGCCTGGAGAGGTGCTTCCCAATGTCATTGGCATCGATCATGTGCTTGCTGGTAAACCCTGTGATCATCATGTGGTTGGCGTTGAGTCCACGCTCCACCATGCCTGGGCATTTGAAGACCTGTGGCTCCATTGCTTCGAGCCTCGCCTCCACACTTCCGGTCTTCTTGGGCCCCTCAACATCACGGATGTGCAACATCCCCTCACACATCTCAATAGATTGAGGGTGTTGCAGCACTCCCGAGAGGTAGGGATTGATGACCTTCTCAAAGATCTTGTCCTTCAGGGCTTTTGGGGACGTCATAGTGATCTAGATCCGCAATAGAAACAGGCTCGAAAAGAAAACAGAGGAAATTTGCGCGATACAAGGGTCAGACCTTTTGGGAGAATATATAATGATTTTTTCCAGACCAGAAGGAGTACTTCGCACGAAAACGGAGTCCGGGAGGCACACGAGGTGGCCACAAGCCCCCCAGGCACGGCCAGGGGGTGGACCCGCGCCTGGTAGGCTTGTCGCCTCCTCGTGCGCTTTTCGGACTACTTCATTTTTTTCTATTTTTCAAATATTCCAAAACGGAGAAAAAATCATACTGGAAAAGTTTTGGAGTCTATTTTCTTACCGAATCACATACCTCTTCATTTTTGGAGTCTGAAACAGGGTGATAAATATCCCTTAGGTATTCTTCCGGAGTTATGGTATTGATAATGGTGCTTTCAACATTTATGGGAGTACCTGAGATATAACGCTTGCTTCTCTGCCCATATACAACTCTCGGACAATTACCTTCCGTGTTGTTGATCTTGATAGCACCGAAACGATATACTTCCTCAACAATATAGGGACCTTCCCATTTAGAGAGAAGCTTGCCTGCAAAAAATCTTAAACGAGAATTATATAGGAAGACATAATCACCTACATTGAACTCACGCTTTTGTATCCTTTTATCATGCCACCTCTTAACCTTTTCTTTGAACAACTTGGCATTCTCATATGCCTGAGTTCTCCATTCATCAAGCGAGCTAATATCAAATAACCTCTTCTCACCAGCAATTTGAAATCAAAGTTGAGCTCTTTGGTTGCCTAATAAGCTTTATGGTCTAGCTCAAGAGGTAAATGACATGCTTTACCGTACACCATTTTGTATGGGGACATGCCCATGGGATTCTTATAGGCAGTTCTATAAGCCCACAGTGCATCATCGAGCTTCTTAGACCAATTCTTTCTAGACCTATTGACAGTCTTTTGCAGAATTAGTTTCATCTCTCTATTTCTTAGCTCTACTTGACCACTGGACCGAGGGTGATAGGGAGACGCAATTCTATGGTTGACACCGTACTTAGCAAGCATTTTACGGAAAGCACCATGAATGAAATGTGAACCACCGTCGGTCATTAGATATCTAGGGACTCCAAATCTAGGGAAAATAACTTATTTAAGCATCCTGATAGAAGTGTTATGATCCGCACTACTGGTTGGGATAGCTTCTAACCACTTAGTGACGTAATCAGCAGCGACTAGGATATGAGTATACCCGTTGGATTTTGGAAAAGGTCCCATATAATCAAAGCCCCATACATCAAATGGTTCAATGACAAGTGAATAGTTCATAGGTATTTCCTGACGTTTACTGATATTACCTATTCTTTGACATTCGTCACAAGACAAGACAAACTTACGGGCATCCTTGAAGAGAGTGGGCCAATAGAAAACTGATTGCAATACCTTGTGTGCAGTTCTATGTCACGCATGGTGTCCTTCATAGGCCTCGGAGTGACACTTCTATAGGATCTCTCGCTGTTCATGTTTAGGTACACAATGTCTAATAAGACCAACTACTCCTTCCTTATAAAGGTGATGATCATCCCACAAGTAATGTCTCAATTCAAAGAAGAATTTCTTCTTTTGCTGGTATGTGAAACTAGGTGGTATATATTTGGCAACGATATAGTTTGCATAATTAGCATACCACGGTGCCCTACATGAAGTATTGATGACATTCAATTGCTCATCGGGAAAGCTATCATCAATAGGTTGTGGGTCATCAAGAACGTTCTCCAACCTAGACAAGTTATCTGCTACGGGGTTATCACCACCCTTCCTGTCGACAACGTGCAAATCAAATTCTTGTAGCAAGAGAACCCATCTAATAAGTCTAGGTTTAGCGTCTTTCTTCTCCATTAAGTACTTAATAGCAGCATGATAAGTGTGAATAGTGACTTTGGAATCAACAATGTACCACCTGAACTTTTCACATGCAAACACGACTGCTAAAAATTCCTTTTCCGTAGTAGCATAGTTTCTTTGGGCACTGTCTAGAGTTTTACTAGCATAGTGAATAACATTCAACTTCTTATCAACTCTTTGCCCTAGGACAGTACCAACCGCATAATTACTAGCATCACACATGATTTCAAAAGGTAAGTTCCAATCAGGTGGTTGAACAATAGGTGCAGTTATCAAAGCCTTCTTAAGTATTTCGATGGCTTCCTTACAATCATCGTCAAAAACAAAAGGAATATCCTTTTGCAAGAGAATGGTAAGAGGCCTAGAAATCTTAGAGAAGTCTTTAGTGAACCTTCTATGGAAACCAGCATGACCAAGGAAACTTCTTATACCTTTGATATTTGTGGGGTATGGCATTTTCTCGATTGCATCAACTTTAGCCTTATCAACTTCAATACCTCTTTCAGAAATTTTATGTCCTAAGACGATGCCTTCATTAACCATAAAGTGGCACTTCTCCCAATTCAAGACAAGATTGGTGTATTTACATCTCTGCAAGACCCGATCAAGGTTGGTAAGGCTATCATCAAAAGAAGACCTGTAAACGGAGAAGTCATACATGAAAACCTCAATAATCTTTTCACGAAAGTGAGAGAATATAGCCATCATACATCTTTGAAAGGTGGCAGGTGCATTACATAAGCCAAAAGGCATACGTCTATAAGCAAAGGTACCGAAAGGGCAGGTGAAAGTGGTTTTCTCCTGATCAGCTTGTGCAACTAGTATTTGGGAGAAACCAGAATAACCGTCTAGAAAGCAGAAGTGTGTGTGTTTAGATAGTCTTTCTAGCATTTGGTCAATGAAAGGCAAAGGGTAATGATCTTTATTCAATTTCCTAAAATCGATCACCATCCTATAGCCAGTAATAATCCTCCGTGGGATCAATTCATCCTTATCATTAGGGACAACGGTAATACCTCCCTTCTTAGGGACGCAATGCACCAAACTCACCCAATCACTATGAGCAACAGGATAAATAATACCCGCTTCCAGGAGCTTTAATATTTCTTTTCTTACTACCTCTTTCATCTTGGGATTTAATCTCCGTTGATGATCAGCAACAGGCTTGGAATCAGGATCAGTTTTAATCTTGTGCTGGCATAGAGTGGGACTAATGCCCTTAAGATCATCAAGAGTATATCCAATAGCAGCACGGTGCTTCCTCAGAGTTTTTAGTAACTTATTTTCTTCATGCTCTGAGAGTCTAGCACTAATTATGACAGGATATATCTCTTTTTCATCAAGATATGCATACTTAAGAGTATCAGTCAAATGTTTAAGCTCGAAAACAGGATCACCCTTTCGTGGGGGTGGATCCCCAAGCAGTTCAACAGGCAAATTATTCTTAAGGATAGGATATTGTTCTAAGACAACTCTATCTATCTCATCTCTTTCATCCATATATGCATATCATTTTCATGCTCAAGCAAGTATTGCTCTAAAGGATTGATACGTCTCAAACGTATCTATAATTTTTTATGGTTTCACGCTGTTATCTTATCTTCTTTGGATGTTTTATGTACCTTTTATATCTTTTTAGGGACTAACTTATTAATTCAATGCCAAGTGCCAGTTCCTGTTTTTCTATGTTTTTGACTCTTTTCAGATCTGATTTTGGAACGGGTCCAAACGGAAGAAAAACCCCAAAATGATTTTTTTCCGAACGGAAGAAGATCAGGGGGCCTTTGGGCCAAGCCAGGTGGGCTCCAGGGAACCCACAAGCTCCCACTCCGCCACCAGGGGAGGCGGCGGTGTGAGGGCTTGTGGCCTCCCTGGCCGCCCCCTGACCTAGATCTTTGGCCTATATATTCCCAAATATTCAGCAAAAAATCAGGGGAGCCTCGAAAATACTTTTCCGCCGCCGCAAGCTTCCGTTTCCGCGAGATCTCATCTAGAGACCCTTCCCAGCACCCTACCGGAGGGGACTTTGGAGTTGGAGGGCTTCTTCATCATCATCATCGCCCCTCCAATGACTCGTGAGTAGTTCACTTCAGACCTACGGGTCCGTAGTTAGTAGCTAGATGGGTTCTTCTCTCTCTTGTATCTTCAATACAAAGTTACCCATGATCTTCATGGAGATCTATCCGATGTAATCTTCTTTGGAGGTGTGTTTGTCGAGATCCAATGAATTGTGGATTTGTGATCAGATTATCTATGATATATATTTGAGTCTTTGCTGATTTGTTATATGCATGATTTGATATCCTTGTAAGTCTCTTCGAGTCTTGGGTTTTGTTTGGCCGACTAGATCTATGATTCTTGCAATGGGAGAAGTGCTTGGTTTTGGGTTCTACCATGTGGTGACCTTTCCCAGTAACTGTAGGGGCAGCAAGGCACACATCAAGTAGTTGCCATCAAGGCTAAAAAGATGGCGTTTTTATCATTGGTTTGAGATTATCCCTCTACATCATGTCATCTTGCTTAAGGCATTACTCTGTTCTTATGGACTTAACACACTAGATGCATGCTGGATAGCGGTCGACGTGTGGAGTAATAGTAGTAGATGCAGATAGTATCGGTCTACTCGTTTTGGACGTGATGCCTATAGGTATAATCATTGCATAGATATCATCACGACTTTGCGTGGTTCTATCATTTGCTCGACAGTAATTTGTTCACCCACCGTCTACTTGCTTTCATGAGAGAAGCCACCAGTAAACACTACGGCCCCCGGGTCTATTCACGTCCATCATTTACACCTCCGCTTTTACTTTGCTTTGTTACTTTGTTGCTTTCAGTTCTCACTTCGCAAACAATCTATAAGGGATTGACAACCCCTTCATAGCGTTGGGAGCAAGCTTTTGTGTTTGTGCAGGATCTTGAGATACTCCTCCACTAGATTGATAGCTTGGTTCTCAAACTGAGGGAAATACTTACCACCGCTGTGCTACATCACCCTTTCCGCTTCGAGGGAACACCAACGCAAGGCTCCAAGGCCACGGGGGAAATCCTTTGCCTACTTGCCTAGGAAGTCCCTTAAGGCGTAGCCGCGGTTGAAGGATCCCTGGTGCCGTCGACACGACAACTTCTGGCGCCGTTACAAGGGAAGCATAGCTGACATCAGAAGTATTTCTGGCGCCGTTGCCGGGGAGGAGCACGTCAAGATAATTTCCCGACAACGTGCCTATTTCTGGCGCCGTTGCCGGGGAGGAGAGATCAAGATCTATCGAAGTAGGTCTCACAAACTCATCTCTTGCATTTACTTTTGTTGCCAGTTGCCTCTCGTTTTCCTCCCCCCCACTTCACATTTGCCGTTTTCATTTGCCTTTCTCCTTTGCCGTTTTCTTTTGCCTTTTTCCTTTTTCCTTCTCCCTTTTCTCTCGCTTGCTTTCTATTTGCTTGTGTGCCATGTGCCTTCAATATGCTTGCATCTTCGCTTGCTGAAAATCTAGTGATATGGATCCTCATCCACTAGCTAGTCTCTTTAAGAGACCCACTTATGTGGAACAAATTGCTAGTGAGTTGAGGGTACTTGACTATCTTTATGGAGTTTTGCTTCAGATGCGTGAATCTGAAAATCATGATGAAGAAATTCATGAAGTGATTCACGAGGGCTCCTTCGATGAAAAGCATGATTGCAATGGTTTCACTATAAATTCTATTAGTGACAATCATGCTAAAATTTTCCAAAACCCTAAGCTTGGGGATGCTGTTCTTGCTATGACCACTACTTGTTGCAAAGATCATGATTGGGGTCATGATTTTTCTTTTCATCTTGAAAATTTGTTCAAGCCTCAAGATGAATATGATATTTGCGATATTATTGAAAGTGGGTTTGGAGACGTCATGACTTTAGTTGATGATAATCCCACTATTTTTGAAGAGCGTCAACTTTGCATGCATGTGGATCATGAAAAGAATATCCTATGGGATAGCTATATTGTTGAATTTGAATATGATCCCACATGAAATTGCTATGAGAGAGGAAAATATTGTGGTAGAAACTTTCATGTTACCCAATTACCTCTCGTTATGTTGAGATTGACATTGTCTCTTTCTTTTTCCTTGCCTATGGCAACTATTGGTTGTCTTGCCAATTTGTTTCCCTATAAAATGCCTATGCATAGGAAGTATGTTAGACTTAGATTCCATCACTTTTTGCCTAGCTAAGGGCGTTAAACAAAAGCGCTTGTTGGGAGGCAACCCAATGAATCTATCCTTTTTCTTTCTGTTTTGTGTTTTCCACACTTTCATAATTCTGTTATGATTGTGTTTTTTTTTGAGTTTCTTTTTGCGTTTGTGCCAAGCAAAACCGTTATGATTAGTCTTGGGGATGATCGTTTGGTCATGCTGGAAAAGACAGAAACTTTCTGCTCACGAAAAGAATTTTCATTTTTTTCTGTAAGAGCTTTTGAGTTGATTCCTTTTGCTGCTGATTTCTACACAAATTCTTCAGACTGTCGTAATTTTTTAGAATTTTTGAAGTACCAGAGGTATACGAAATATACAGATTGCTACAGACTCGTGTGTTGTTAACAGATTCTGTTTTTTGTTGTGTTGGTTGCTTATTTTATTGAAACTATGGATAGTATCTGGGGGTATTAGCCATGGAAGATTGAAAGTAAAGTAACCCAACATCATCACAAGAATTTAAGGTTGCTACAGTACCTAAGGAAGTGGTGGTTTGCTTTCTCATACTAATGTTATCACGAGTTTCTCTTTAAGTTTCATGTTGTGAAGTTTTCAAGTTTTGGGTGAAGTTCTTATGGACAAAGAGATAAAGAGTGGCAAGAGATCAAGCTTGGGGATGCCCAAGGCACCCCAAGAGATTCAAGGATGCCATAAAAGCCTAAGCTTGGGGGTGCCCTGGGAAGGCATCCCCTCTCTCGTCTTCAATCCATCGGTAACGTTACTTGGGGCTATATTTTTATTCACCACATGTTATGTGTTTTTGCTTGTAGCGTCTTGTATCGTAGGAGTCTTTTATTTTTGTTGTGTCACGATCATCCTTGCTGCACACCTAGAGAGAGAGACATGCACTCACCGTGATTTTGTCGAGCTTCACTTATATCTTTTGGTAGACAATTCAGCTCACATGTGCTTCACTTATATCTTTTGAGCTAGATACTTTTGCTCTATGTGCTTCATTTATATCTTTTAGAGCACAGCAGTGCGTGGCTTGGTAGTTGATCTATGCTTTGAAAGTAGTCTCAAAAGGGGTAGTTATCCAAAGGGATACGAAAACTTCCACCTTCATGTGCATTGAATAGTTAGAGAAGTTTGATTCATCTCAATTAGTTTTGAGTTGTGGTTATGGTAATATAGAAGTCATGCTAGTAAGGTGTTGTGGATCTAGAAATACTTGTGTTGAAGTTAGTGATTCCCGTAGCATGCACGTATGGTGAACCGCTATGTGATGAAATCTGAGCATGATTAGTATATTGATTGGCATCCTTTGCGTGGCGGTCGGGATCGCGCGATGGTTTATACCTACCAACCCTTCCCCTAGGAGTATGCGTTGAATGCTTTGTTTCGATTACTAATAAAACTTTTGCAACAGGTATGAGTTCTTCATGACTAATGTTGAGTCCATGGTTTAGATGCACTTTCACCTTTCACCATCACCATCTTCTTAGTGTCGTGCAACTTTCGCCGGTGCTCAAAACCCACCATTACCCTCCCTCAAAACAGCCACCATACCTACCTACTATGGCTTTTTCAAAGTCATTCCGAGATATATTGCCATGCAACTACCACCATGACATGTGCCACCACGTCTACATTGCCATCGTATGATTGTAAGATAGCTAGCATGATGTTTCCATTGATGTCTATGCCATGCTAGATCATTGCCACGGTACACTACCGAAGGCATTCCATATAGAGTCATAGTTGCTCTAAGTTTTGAGTTGAAGGCCAAAGAAGCCCACCAAAATAAAAAAAATAAAAATAAAAAAGAGGCCAAAGAGCCCACCAAAAAAATAAAAAAAAATGAGAGAAAAAGAGAGAAGGGACAAGGCTACCACTTTTTCCACACTTGTGCATATTAAGAACCATGATCCTCATGATTGAGAGTCTCTCGTTTTGTCACCACCATATAGCTAGTGAGAAATTTTCATTATATAACTTAGCTTGTATATTCCAATGATAGGCTTCCTCAAAATTGCCTTAGGTCTTCGTGAGCAAGCAAGTTGGATGCACACCCACTAGTTTTCTTTAAGAGCTTTCACATACTCGTAGCTGTAATGCATCATTTGTATGGCAATCCCTACTCATTCACATTGATATCTATTGATGAGCATCTCCACTGCTCATTGATATGCCTAGTTAATGTGACTATTTTCTCCTTTTTGTCTTGCAACCTCCACCACACTCCACACCATCTATAGTGCTATAACCATGGCTCACGCTCATGTATTGCGTGAGAGTGGAAAAGGTTTGAGAAAGTAAAGGTGTCAAACAATTACTTGGCCAATACCGGGGTTGTGCATGATTTAAATTCGTTGTGCAATGATGATAGATCATAGCGAGACTATATGCTTTTGTAGGGATAACTTTCTTTTGGCCTTGTTATTTTGAAAGTTCATTATTACCTTGCTAGTTTGCTTCAATTATTATTGTTTCCATGTCAATAGCAAACTATTGTTTTGAATCAAATGGATCTGAACATTCACGTCACATAAGAGGAGTTACAAAGGACATCTATGCTAGGTAGCATGAAAGCATCAAATATTCATTCTTTATCACTTCCCTACTCGAGTACGAGCAGGAGATAAGCTTGGGGATGCTTGATACGTCTCAAACGTATCTATAATTTTTGATGGTTTCACGCTGTTATCTTGTCTTCTTTGGATGTTTTATGTACCTTTTATATCTTTTTTGGGACTAACTTATTAATTCAGTGCTAAGTGCTAGTTCCTGTTTTTTCTATGTTTTTGACTCTTTTCGGATCTGATTTTGGAACGGAAGAAAAACCCCAAAATGATTTTTTTCCGAACGGAAGAAGATCAGGGGACCTTTGGGCCAAGCCAGGTGGGCTCCGGGGAGCCCACAAGCTCCCACTCCGCCACCAGGGGAGGCGGCGGTGTGAGGGCTTCTGGCTTCCCTGGCCGCCCCCTGGCCTAGATCTTTGACCTATATATTCCCAAATATTCAGCAAAAAATCAGGGGTGCCTCGAGAATACTTTTCCGCCGCCGCAAGCGTTCGTTTCCGCGAGATCTCATCTGGAGAACCTTCCCGGCACCCTGCCGGAGGGGGCTTTGGAGTTGGAGGGCTTCTTCATCATCATCATCGCCCCTCCAATGAATCGTGAGTAGTTCACTTCAGACCTACGGGTTCGTAGTTAGTAGCTAGATGGCTTCTTCTCTCTCTTGGATCTTCAATACAAAGTTCTCCATGATCTTCATGGAGATTTATCCGATGTAAGCTTCTTTGGCGGTGTGTTTGTCGAGATCCGATGAATTGTGGATTTGTGATCAGATTATCTATGATATATATTTGAGTCTTTGCTGATCTCTTATATGCATGATTTGATATCCTTGTAAGTCTCTCTGAGTCTTGGGTTTTGTTTGGCCGACTAGATCTATGATTCTTGCAATGGGAGAAGTGCTTGGTTTTGGGTTCTACCATGTGGTGACCTTTCCCAGTGACAGTAGGGGCAGCAAGGCACACATCAAGTAGTTGACATCAAGGGTAAAAAGATGGGGTTTTTATCATTGGTTTGAGATTATTCCTCTACATCATGTCATCTTGCTTAAGGCATTACTCTGTTCTTATGGACTTAATACACTAGATGCATGCTGGATAGCAGTCGACGTGTGGAGTAATAGTAGTAGATGCAGACAGTATCGGTCTACTTGTTTTGGACGTGATGCCTATAGTGTTGGGTAACTTAGCATAAATTCAAAAAAATTCTACGCATATTCAGATCTTCCAATGGAGAGACCAGCAACGAGAGAGGGGTAAGAGCATCTTCATACCTTTGAAGATCGCTAAGCGGAAGCGTTGCTAGAACGCGGTTGATGGAGTCGTACTCGCAGCGATTCCGATCTAGTGCCGAACAACGGCACCTCCGCGTTCAACACACGTGCAGCCCGGTGATGTCTCCCACGCCTTGATCCAGCAAGGAGGAGGGAGAGGTTGGGGAAGAACTCCAGCAACACGACGGCATGGTGTCGATGGAGAGACGAGGTCTCCCGGCAGGGCTTCGCCAAGCACCGACGGAGAGGAGGAGGAGGAAGAAGAGGAGGGCTGCGACGAGAGAGAGGGAAAAACCGTGTGTCTCAATGGCCAAAAGTGCCCGATATATATAGGGGGAGGGGAGAGGGGGTGCCACCCCTAGGGTTCCCACCCTAGGGGGTGCAGCATCCCCCCCATATGGGAGGTGCGGCGGCCAGAAGGGGAGGAGGGGGTGGCGCACCATCTGGTGGGCCTTAGGCCCACCTGGCCTAGGGTTTGCCCCCCCCCCCCTTTTCTCTCCCTTGCGCTATGGGCTGAGTGGGGAGGCCCACCAGCCCACCTAGGGGCTGGTTCCCACCCCCACTTGGCCCACCTTATCTCCCGGGGTCGTTGCCCCCCTTCGGTGGTCCCCCGGGGCCACCTCCGGTGGCCCCGGTGGTCCCGGTACGTTACGGGTGATGCCCGAAACACTTCCTGTATCCGAAACCATCCGTCCTATATATCAATATTTACCTCCGGACCATTCCGGAGCTCCTTGTGATGTCCGGGATCTCATCCGGGACTCCGAACAACTTTCAGTAACCTCGTATAACAATTCCCTATAACCCTAGCGTCATCGAACCTTAAGTGTGTAGGCCCTACGGGTTCGGGAGACGGGCAGACATGACCGAGACACCTCTCTGGCCAATAACCATCAGCGGGGTCTGGATACCCATGGTGGCTCCCACTTGCTCCACGATGATCTCATCGGATGAACCACGATGTCAAGGATTCAATCAATCCCGTATACGATTCCCTTTGTGTGTCGGTATAGAACTTGCCCGAGATTCGATCGTCGGTATACCTATACCTTGTTCAATCTCGTTACCGGTAAGCCTCTTTACTCGTTCCGTAGCACGTCATCGTGTGACCAAATCCTTAGTCACACTGAGCTCACGATGATGTTCTATCGAGTGGTCCCAGAGATACCTCTCCGTCACACGGAGTGACAAATCCCGATCTCGATTCGTACCAACCCAACAGACACTTTCGGAGGTACCCGTAGTGCACCTTTATAGTCACCCAGTTACGTTGTGACGTTTGATACACCCAAAGCACTCCTACGGTATCCGGGAGTTGCACAATCTCACGGTCGAAGGAAAAGATACTTGACATTAGAAAAGCATTAGCATACGAACAATACGATCTAGTGCTAGGCTTAGGATTGGGTCTTGTCCATCACATCATTCTCCCAATGGTGTGATTCGTTACCAATGACATCTAATGCCCATGATCAGGAAACCATGATCATCCATTGACTAACGAGCTAGCCAACTAGAGGCTTGCTAGGGACACATTGTGATCTATTTATTCACACATGTATTACAGTTTCCTGTTAATACAATTATAGCATGAACTATAGACGATTATCATGAACAAGGAAATATGATAATAACCATTTTATTATTGCCTCTAGGGCTTATTTCCAACAGTCTCCCACTTGCACTAGAGTCAATAATCTAGTTACATTGTGATGTATCGAACACCCATAGCATTATGGTGTTGATCATGTTTTGCTCGTGGAAGAGGTTTAGTCAACGGGTCTGCAATATTCAGATCCGTGTGTACTTTACAAATTACTATCACTCCACTCTGGACATGGTCCTGGATGGAGTTGTAGCGGCGCTTGATGTGCTTCGTCTTCCGGTGAAACCTGGGCTCCTTGGCTATGGCAATGGCTCCATTGTTATCACAGAAGAGTGTCATGGGACCCGACGCGCTTGGAACCACTCCAAGGTCGGTGATGAGCTCCTTCATCCAAATTCCTTGATGAGCCGCTTCTGAAGCAGCTATGTACTCCGCTTCACATGTAGATGCTGCCACGACTTCTTGCTTGCTGCTGCACCAGCTCACTGCCCCACCATTCAACACATATACGTATCCGGTCTGTGACTTAGAGTCATCCGGATCTGTGTTGAAGCTAGCGTCGACGTAACCTTTTACGACGAGCTCTTCGTCACCTCCATAAACGAGAAACATTTCCTTAGTCCTTTTAGGTACTTAAGGATATTCTTGACTGCTGTCCAGTGTTCCGTACCGGCATTACTTTGGTACCTCCCTACCAAACTTATGGCAAGGTTTATATTAGGTCTGCTACACAGCATGGCATACATTAGAGAGCCCACGGCTGAAGCGTAGGGGACAGAACTCATCTTCTCTCTATCTGCTGCCGTGGTCGGCGACTGAGTCTTACTCAATCTCATACCTTGCAAAACTGGCAAGAACCCTTTCTTTGAGTTTTCCATATTGAACTTCTTCAATATCTTGTCAAGGTATGTACTTTGCGAAAGACCTATGAGGCGTCTCGATCTATCTCTATAGATCTTGATGCCTAATATGTATGCAGCTTCTCCAAGGTCCTTCATTGAAAAACTCTTGTTCAAATAGGCCATTATGCTCTCCAACGTCTCTATATTATTCCCCATCAATAATATGTCATCCACATATAGTATGAGGAAAGCTACAGAGCTCCCACTCACTTTCTTGTACAGACAGGCTTCTCCGTAAGCCTGTATGAACCCAAACTCTTTAATCACCTCATTAAAGCGAATGTTCCAACTCCGAGATGCTTGCACCAGCCCATAGATGGAGCGCTGGAGCTTGCACACTTTGTTAGCACCCTTAGGGTCGACAAAACCTTCTGGTTGCATCATATACAACTCTTCCTTAAGGTTCCCGTTAAGGAACGCTGTTTTGACATCCATTTGCCAAATTTCATAATCATAAAAGGCGGCAATTGCTAACATGATTCGGACTGATTTCAGCTTCGCTACGGGAGAGAAAGTCTCTTCGTAGTCAACTCCTTGAATTTGTCGAAAACCCTTTGCGACAAGCCGAGCTTTGTAAACGGTTACATTACCGTTTGCCTCAGTCTTCTTCTTGAAGATCCATTTATTTTCTATGGCTCGCCGGTCATCGGGCAAGTCCACCAAAGTCCATACTTTGTTCTCATACATGGATCCTATCTCGGATTTCATAGCCTCAAGCCATTTGTTGGAATCAGGGCCCGCCATCGCTTCTTCATAGTTCAAAGGTTCACCGTTGTCTAACAACATGATTTCCATCACAGGGTTGCCGTACCACTCTGGTGCGGAGCGTGCCCTTGTGGACCTTCGCGGTTCAGTAGTGACTTGATCCGAAGCTTCATGATCATCATCATTAACTTCCTCTTCAGTCGGTGTAGGCGCCACAGGAACAGCTTCCCGCGCTGCGCTACTATCCTATTCGAGAGGGGGTGTAATTACCTCATCAAGTTCTACCTTCCTCCCACTTACTTCTTTCGAGAGAAACTCTTTCTCTAGAAAGGATCCGTTCTTGGCAACAAAGGTTTTACCTTCGGATCTAAGATAGAAGGTATACCCAATAGTTTCCTTAGGGTATCCTATGAATACGCATTTCTCCGCTTTGGGTTCGAGCTTTTCTGGTTGAAGTTTCTTCACATAAGCATCGCAGCCCCAAAATTTAAGAAACGACAACTTAGGTTTCTTGCCAAACCATAGTTCATACGGTGTCGTCTCAACGGATTTAGACGGTGCCCTATTTAAAGTGAATGCAGCAGTTTCTAATGCGTATCCCCAAAATGATAGCGGTAAGTCGGTGAGAGACATCATAGATCGTACCATATCTAATAAAGTGCGATTACGATGTTCAGACACTCCGTTGCGCTGCGGTGTGCCTGGCGGTGTCAGTTGTGAAACGATTCCACACTTCCTTAGGTGTGTGCCAAACTTGTGACTCAAATATTCTCCTCCATGATCAGATCGTAGACATTTAATTTTTCTGGCACGTTGATTCTCAACCTCACTCTAAAATTCCTTGAACTTTTCAAATGTCTCAGATTTGTGCTTCATCAAGTAGATATACCCATACCTACTCAAATCATCGGTGAGAGTGAGAACATAATGATAACCACCGCGAGCTTCAACGTTCATTGGACCACACACATCAGTATGTATTATTTCGAATAAGTCGGTTGCTCTCTCCATTATTCCTGAGAATGGAGTCTTAGTCATCTTGCCCATGAGGCATGGTTCGCATGTGTCAAATGATTCAAAGTCAAGAGACTCTAATAGTCCATCAGTATGGAGCTTCTTCATGCGCTTAACGCCGATATGACCAAGGCGGCAGTGCCACAAGTATGTGGGACTATCATTATCAACTTTGCATCTCTTGGTACTCACACTATGAATATGTGTAACATCACGATCGAGATTCATCAAGAATAAACCATTCACCAGCGGAGCATGACCATAAAACATATTACTCATATAAATAGAACAACCATTATTCTCTGACTTAAATGAGTAGCCGTCTCGCATTAAGCAAGACCCTGATACAATGTTCATGCTTAAAGCTGGTACTAAATAACAATTATTAAGGTTTAAAACTAATCTCGATGGTAGATGTAAAGGTAGCGTGCCGACGGCGATCACATCGACTTTTGAACCATTCCCGACGCGCATCGTCACCTCGTCCTTGGCCAGTCTCCGCTTATTTCGCAGTTCCTGCTTTGAGTTGCAAATGTGAGCAACAACACCGGTATCAAATACCCATGAGCTACTACGAGCGCTGGTAAGGTACACATCAATAACATGTATATCACATATACCTTTAACGTTGTCGGCCTTCTTGTCCGCTAAGTATTTGGGGCAGTTCCGCTTCCAGTGACCCTTTCCCTTGCAATAGAAGCACTCAATCTCAGGCTTGGGTCCGTTCTATTTCTTCTTCCCGGCATCTGGCTTACCAGGCGCGGCAACAGCTTTGTCGTCTCTCTTGAAGTTCTTCTTACCCCTGCCTTTCTTGAAACTAGTGGTCTTGTTGACCATCAACACTTGATGCTCCTTCTTGATTTCTACTTCTGCAGACTTGAGCATCGAGTACAACTCGGGAATGGTCTTCTCCATCCCTTGCATGTTGTAGTTAAGCACAAAGCCTTTGTAGCTTGGTGGGAGAGACTAGAGGATTCTGTCAATTACAACATCATCCGGAAGTTCGACTCCAAGTGAAGTCAGACGACCGTGTAACCCAGACATTTTGAGTATGTGCTCACTGACAGAACTGTTCTCCTCCATATTACAGCTAAAGAACTTGTCGGAGACTTCATATCTCTCGACACGGGCATGAGCTTGAAAGACTAGCTTCAGCTCCTGGAACATCTCATATGCCCCGTGTTGCTCAAAACGCCTTTGGAGCCCCGTTTCTAAACTGTATAACATGGCACACCTGACCAGAGAGTAGTCATCACTCCGCGTTTGCCAGACGTTCAGGATGTCCTGGGCTGCTGCGGGAGCGGGAGGGTCACCTAGCGGCGCATTAAGGACATAAGCCTTTTTAGCTGCTTCAAGGATGAGCTTCAAGTTGCGAACCCAGTCCGCATAGTTGCTACCATCATCTTTCATCTTGTTTTTCTCTAGGAATGCGTTGAAATTGAGGTTGACGTTGGACATCTACAATATTTATAAAGACAACTTTTAGACTAAGTTCATGACAATTAAGTTCATTTAATAAAATTAAGTATGAACTCCCACTTAAATCGACATCCCTCTAGTCATCTAAGTGATACATGATCCATGTTGACTAACCCGTGTCCGATCATCACGTGAGACGGACTAGTCACCATGGTGAGAAACTTCATGCTGATCGTATTCAACCATACGACTCATGTTCGACCTTTCGGTCTCTTGTATTCGAGGTCATGTCTGTACATGCTAAGCTCGTCGAGTCAACCTAGGTGCTTCGCGTGTGTAAATCTGGCTTACACCCGTTGTATGCGAACGTTAGAATCTATCACACCCGATCATCACGTGGTGCTTCGAGACAACGAACCTTCGCAACGGTGCACACTTAGGGGAATACGTTCTCGAAATTTTAAGAGGGATCATCTTATTATGCTACCGTCGTTTTAAGAAATATGATGTAAAACATGATAAACATCACAATGCAATCATATAGTGACATGATATGGCCATTATCATCTTTGCTCTTTCGATCTCCATCTTCAGGCATCGCATGATCATCATCGTCACCGGCGTGACACCATGATCTCCATCATCATGATCTCCATCATCGTGTCTCCGTGAAGTCGTCACGCCAACTACTACTATCACTACTACTATGGCTAACCGTTAGCAATGAAGTAAAAGTAGTAAGCACATGGCGTTGCATCTCATACAATAAATTAAGACAACTCCTATGGCTCCTGCCGGTTTTCATACTCATCGACATCCAAGTCGTGAAACCTATTACAATAACATGATCATCTCATACATCATACATGCAACATCACAACTTTGGCCATATCACATCACATGTCAAACCCTGCAAAAACAAGTTAGACGTCCTCTAATTGTTGTTGCAAGTTTTACGTGGCTGATTTGGGTTTCTAGCAAGAACGCCTTCTTACCTACGTGACAGCCACAACGATGATATGCCAAAGCTATTTACCCTTCATAAGGACCCTTTTCATCAAATCCAATCCGACTAGAGTAGGAGAGACAGACACCCGCTAGCCACCTTTATGCACGATGTGCATGTCTGTCGGTGGAACCAGTCTCACGTAAGTGTACGTGTAAGGTCGGTCCGGGCCGCTTCATCCCACAATACCGCCGGAAAAGAATAAGACTAGTAGCGGCAAGCAAATTGACAAATCATCGCCCACAACTTTTGTGTTCTACTCGTGCATAGAATCTACGCATAGAAAACCTGGCTCGGATGCCACTGTTGGGTAACGTAGCATAAATTCAAAAAATGTCTACGCATATTCAGATCTTCCTATGGAGAGACCAGCAACGAGAGAGGGGTAAGAGCATCTTCATACCTTTGAAGATCGCTAAGCGGAAGCGTGGCTAGAACGCGGTTGATGGAGTCGTACTCGCAGCGATTCCGATCTAGTGCCGAACAACAGCACCTCCGCGTTCAACACACGTGCAGCCCGGTGACGTCTCCCGCGCCTTGATCCAGCAAGGAGGAGGGAGAGGTTGGGGAAGAACTCCAGAAACACGACGGCATGGTGTCGATGGAGAGACGAGGTCTCCCGGCAGGGCTTCGCCAAGCACCGGCGGAGAGGAGGAGGAAGAAGAGGAGGGCTGCGTCGAGAGAGAGGGAAAAACCGTGTGTCTCAATGGCCAAAAGTGCCCGATATATATAGGGGGAGGGGAGAGGGGGTGCCACCCCTAGGGTTCCCACCCTAGGGGGTGCGGCAGCCCCCCCAGTTGGGAGGTGCGGCGGCCAGAAGGGGAGGAGGGGATGGCGCACCATCTGGTGGGCCTTAGGCCCACCTGGCCTAGGGTTTGCCCCCCCCCTTTCTCTCCCTTGCGCTATGGGCTGAGTGGGGAGGCGCACCAGCCCACCTAGGGGCTGGTTCCCACCCCCACTTGGCCCACCTTATCTCCCGGGGTCGTTGCCCCCCTTCGGTGGTCCCCCGGGGCCACCTCCGGTGGCCCCGGTGGTCCCGGTACGTTACCGGTGATGCCCGAAACACTTCCTGTATCCGAAACCATCCGTCCTATATATCAATCTTTACCTCCGGACCATTCCGGAGCTCCTCGTGATGTCCGGGATCTCATCCGGGACTCCGAACAACTTTCGGTAACCTCGTATAACAATTCCCTATAACCCTGGCGTCATCGAACCTTAAGTGTGTAGACCCTACGGGTTCGGGAGACAGGCAGACATGACCGAGACACCTCTCTGGCCAATAACCATCAGCGGGGTCTGGATACCCATGGTGGCTCCCACTTGCTCCACGATGATCTCATCGGATGAACCACGATGTCAAGGATTCAATCAATCCCGTATACGATTCGCTTTGTCTGTCGGTATAGAACTTGCCCGAGATTCGATCGTCGGTATACCTATACCTTGTTGAATCTCGTTACCGGTAAGTCTCTTTACTCGTTCCGTAGCACATCATCATGTGACCAACTCCTTAGTCACATTGAGCTCACGATGATGTTCTACCGAGTGGGCCCAGAGATACCTCTCCGTCACACGGAGTGACAAATCCCGATCTCGATTCGTACCAACCCAACAGACACTTTCGGAGGTACCCGTAGTGCACCTTTATAGTCACCCAGTTACATTGTGACGTTTCATACACCCAAAGCACTCCTACGGTATCCGGGAGTTGCACAATCTCATGGTCGAAGGAAAAGATACTTGACATTAGAAAAGCATTAGCATACGAACAATACGATCTAGTGCTAGGCTTAGGATTGGGTCTTGTCCATCACATCATTCTCCCAATGATGTGAGCCGTTATCAATGACACCTAATGCCCATGATCAGGAAACCATGATCATCCAATGACTAACGAGCTAGCCAACTAGAGGCTTGCTAGGGACACATTGTGATCTATTTATTCACACATGTATTACTGTTTCCTGTTAATACAATTATAGCATGAACAATAGACGATTATCATGAACAAGGAAATATGATAATAACCATTTTATTATTGCCTCTATGGCATATTTCCAACATATAGATATAATCATTGCATAGATATCGTCACGACTTTGTGCGGTTCTATCAACTGCTCGATAGTAATTTGTTCACCCACGGCTACTTGCTTTCATGAGAGAAGCCACTAGTAAACACTACGGCCCCCGGGTCTATTCACATCCATCGTTTACACCTCTGATTTTACTTTGCTTTGTTACTTTGTTGCTTTTAGTTCTCACTTGGCAAACAATCTATAAGCGATTGACAACCCCTTCATAGCATTGGGAGCAAGCTTTTGTGTTTGTGCAGGATCTTGAGCTACTCCTCCACTGGATTGATACCTTGGTTCTCAAACTGAGGGAAATACTTACCACAGCTGTGCTACATCACCCTTTCTGCTTCGAGGGAACACCAACGCAAGGCTCCAAGGCCACGGGGGAAATCCTTTGCGTACTTGCCTAGGAAGTCCCTTAAGGCATAGCCGCAGCTGAAGGATTCTTGGTGCCGTCGACATGACAATTTCTGGCGCCGTTGCAAGGGAAGCACAGCTAACATCAAGGATCAGTAGGAGGCACGGCAATAGAAGCTAGGGCAATAATTTCATCCTTAATAGGCAACTCTTTTTCATGAGGTTGTCTACCAAACTTGGAGAAATTGAACTAGTGTGACACACTTTCAAAACCAACAGTGATAGTTTGCTTCTCATAGTCAATATGAGCATTAACGGTATTGAGAAAAGGTCTGCCAAATATGATGGGACAAAAGCTATCTTGGGTGGTAGCAAGAACGAGGAAATCAGCAGGATACTTCGTTTTACCACACAAGACTTCAACATCCCTAACAATTCCCACAGGGCAGATAGTATCTCTATTGGCAAGCTGAATAGTGATATCAATAGGCTCTATCTCAACAGGTGCAATCTCTTCTTTGATTTCATCAAATAAGGATTGAGGTATTGCACTAACACTAGCACCCACGTCACATAAACCATGATAACAATGATCTCCTATCTTAATAGAAACAATAGGCATGCCAACAACAGGCCTATGGTTGTCTCTAGCATGTGGTTTAGCAATTCTAGCAGCATCTTCACAGAAGTGAATGTCATGGCCATCAACATTGTCGAACAGGAGATCTTTGATAATAGAAATTCTAGGTTCAACTCTAATTTGCTATGGGGTGTAGGTGTTCTAATCTAGCCTCTACGTATCATAGTTGAAGCTTTAGAATGATCCTTTATGCTAACAGGGAAAGGTGGTTTCTCAATGTAAGCACTAGGAACAATAGGATCATTGCAGGCAATGACTTTCTCTTCAACTGAATTGGATTTAACTACATTGACTTCTAAAGGAGGATGATATTTAAACCACTTATCTTTGGGGATATCAATATGAGCAGCAAATGATTCACACAATGAAGCTACTATCTCAGAGTCAAGTCCATACTTAGTGCTAAAATCACAAAAGGTATTTGTTTCGACAAAGGCTTTAACGCGATAAAACTTGAAATTCATACCTGACTCCTTACCTTCATCAAGCTCCCAGTCTTCAGAGTTGCGTTTAATTCTTTCCAATAAATTCCATTTGAAGTCAATTTCTCTCTTCATAAAAGAACCGGTACAAGAAGTGTCAAGCATGGTGCGATCATCATGAGAAAGTCGAGCATAGAAGTTCTGAATGATAATTACTCTCGAGAGCTCATGGTTGGGTCATGAAGATAACATTGATTTAAGTCTCCCCCAAGCTTGAGAGATTCTATCTCTGTCACGAGGCCAAAAGTTATAAATATAATTCCGATCACGATGTACTAAATGCCTAGGATAAAACTTTTGATGAAATTCCAATTTCAATCGATTGTAGTTCCATGATCCAGTATCATCACATAGCCTCTACCATGTCAACGCCTTATCCCTCAAAGATAAGGGAAATACCATCTTCTTGACCTCATCCTCGGGCAAACGTGCAAGCTTAAATAAACCACAAACTTCATCTACATAGATTAGATGCAAGTTTGGATGTGATGTTCCATCTCCTGTGAAAGGATTAGCCAGTAGTTTCTCAAGCATACCCGAAGGAAATTCATAGCAAATATTTTCAGTAGGTGCAACAGGTTGAGGAGCAACTCTTTGTGCTTCCGTTCGAGGTGAAGATACCCCGAACAAGCCCCTCAAAGGATTAGTTTCCATAGTGACAGGTGACAATAAATTTCAGCACACTATATGAATGTTTCCTTACCTATTTCCACTTACCAAAGGCGCTTCACTCCCCGGCAACTGTGCCAGAAAAGAGTCTTGATGACCCACAAGTATAGGGGATCTATCATAGTCCTTTCGATAAGTAAGAGTGTCGATTCCAACAAGGAGCAGAAGGATCTAACAAGTGGTTTTCAGCAAAGTAATATCCGCAAGCACTGAAATTATCGGTAACAAGTGGTTGTGTGGTGAGATGATTTGTAGCAAGTAGCAAGTAACAAAATTAACAATGGTGCAGCAAAGTGGCCCAATCCCTTTTGTAGCAAGGGACAAGCCTGGACAAAGTCTTATAGGAGGAACAACGCTCCCGAGGACACACGGGAATTTCTGTCATGCTAGTTTTCCTCATGTTCATATGATTCGCGTTCGTTACTTTGATAGTTTGATATGTGGGTGGACCGGCACTTGGGTACTGCCCTTACTTGTACAAGCATCACACTTATGATTAACCCCTCTCGCAAGCATCCTCAACTACGAAAGAAGAATTAAGAAAAATTCTAACCATAGCATTAAACTACTGGATCCAAATAAGCCCCTTACGAAGCAACGCATAAACTAGGGTTTAAGCTTCTGTCACTCTAGCAACCCATCATCTACTTACTACTTCACAATGCCTTCCTCTAGGCCCAAATAATGGTGAAGTGTTATGTAGTCGACGTTCACATAACACCACTAGAGGAAAACAACACACGACACATCAAATTACCGAACGAATACCAAATTCACATGACTATTTATAGCATGACTTATCCCATGTCCTCGGGAACAAAAGCAACTACAAACAATGCATAATCATATTCATGACCAGAGAGGTAATGAGTAGCATCAAAGATCTGAACATAAACTCTTCCACCAAGTAATCCAACTAGCATCAACTACAAAAAGTAATTAACACTACTAGCAACCTTACAAGTACCAATCAGAGTCGCGAGACAAAGATTGGTTACAAGTGATGAACTGTGGTTTGGAGATGAGATGGTGCTGATGAAGATATTGATGGTGACGAGTCCCCTCTCATGAGAGGAGTGTTGGTGATGACGATGGCGATGATTTCCCCCTCCAGGAGGGAAGTTTCCCCCACGGATCGTCCTGCCGGAGCTCTAGATTGGTTCTGCTCAAGTTCCGCCTCGTGGCCGCGGCGAATCCTCCAAAAATCCTCCTCCTGATTTTTTCCACACCGAAACCCTTCTTGTAGCAAAAGAGGGGGGCCAGTGCGCCAGCAGGGAGCTCACAAGCCCCTAGGCGCGGCCACGGGGGTGGCCGCGCCTAGCAGGCTTGTTGCCACCTGTTGGCGCCCCTCTGGCACTTATTCGGCCCAGTATTTTTTATAAATCCCAAAAAAATTCACGTTGATTTTGACGGCTGTTGGAGTTGCGCAGAATAGGTATCTCAAACTTGCTCCTTTTTCAGGCCAGAATTCCAGCTGCCGGCATTCTCCCTCTTCATGTAAACCTTGCAAAATAAGAGAGAAAAGGCATAAGTATCGTACCTTCAAGTGTAATAACAGCACAAAAAGCGATAAATATCAACATGAAAACATCATGCAAAATGGACGTATCAGGCTCCGCCCGAGCTCCCGAGAAATCAAATCTAGAGGAAGAACTACGAGGTGTAGGTTTGAGTTGCACGTGGCAAAGTTGTGTCTCAAAAAGCCCTAAACCTCTAGTATATATAGGAGAAGCCAAGGGTTGGGGCAAGCCCTTAAGGCACCGGCCAAGAAGGCCTCCTTGGGTCGGCCGACTTGGGGAAGGGAGGAGTCCTTCTCCAATCCCACTTGGATTAGGACTCCTTCCTTATTTTACCACCTCTTTCGGATTTTCCACTTTTTCCTCATGGGCTTTCCTTGGATGACTTTGTCAGCCCATTATACCTTATTGTGCATCCAATAAACCCACGTGGACCCCTTGGGCCGTGGTGGGCCCACCCATTGGGCCCTCGGAACCCATTCGTCACTCTCGGTACACTGCCGGCAATGCCCAAAACTTTCCGGAATCCAAACACAAACTTCCTATATATCAATATTCGTTTCCGGACCATTCCGGAAACCCTCGTGATGTACGTGATGTCATCCGGGACTCCAAACAACCTTCGGTCACCAACACATATAACTCAACTAAACTAAAACGTCACTGAACCTTAAGTGTGTAGAACCTGCGGGTTCAAGAACTGTGTAAACATGACCCAGGATACTCCTCGGTCAATATCCAATAGCGGGACCTAGATGTCCATATTGGATCCTACATATTCTACGAAGATGTTATCGGTTGAACCTCTGTGCCAAGGATTCATATAATGCCATATAACATTCCTTTTGTCCTTCGGTATGTTACTTGCCCGAGATTTCATCGTCGGTATCCCTATACCTATTTTAATCTTGTTACCGGCAAGTCTCTTTACTCTTTTTGCAATACAAGATCCCGTGACTCACACTTGACTCACATTACTTGCAAGGCTTCTGTGTGATGTTGTATTACCGAGTAGGCCCTGAGATACCTCTCCGTCACACGGAGTGACAAATCCTAGTCTGCATAATCGTTACGATGTGCAATATAGTTGTTCCTTCATTGTTGTGTATGTACCATCAAATTTAGTGCAAAACAAGAATTAAAAAAAGACCCAAAAAAAAATGGGAAAATAGGGGCAGCAAAATAGCCCCATCCAATTTAGTGCAAAACCCTATACCTTAAAAATTGCTCAAAAAAACAGCGAAGAAATAGCCCCGGTTCGTAATACGAACCGGGACTAATACCCCTGCCTCCCTCGCTCCTAGCCCCGCCACGTGGAAGGCCATTAGCCCTGGTTCGGGGCCGAATCGGGGCTAGCATTAGTCCCGGTTGATTAGTCCCGGTTCGAGAACCGGGACTAGTGACCCAACCGAACCGGGGCTAAAAGCCCTTTTTCTACTAGTGTGTGTCTCCTTGGTAAAGATAGAAAACTGAAACGTCACTCGTTCCCCTTTCTCATGTTCTTCTATCTATTCGTCCCACAACAGATTCCATTCGATGAGTATTATCTTTTGTTTCCTCCATTGATTGCGCGGATTAGCCAGGCGCCAGGAGTAGCTGCGCAATAGAATAGTCAACTTGGTGTTGCACTCATCATTGGTGGTGAATCGGGTTTGGATCTATTGTCCTGTATGGTGGAAGTAAGGCACGACATCACGCCCTTTTCATCCTAAACAGCGGCAGGCTGATTGAAGGTGATTCTTTGATTTGCATTCCCGTTCCTTTCCTCTGTTTCATTTTCCCCTTTTTTGATCCAATAAATATTCTTACCTACTGTACTGTATGTTGTATGTTATTATTAGATGTTAATTTTATTTTGCCCCTCCACGTTTTTCCGGGCTTGGGACCGGCATCGGCAATGTTAGGCTCCCTACCCCCCGCATATATTTTATTTTTGCAAAGTCAAATTACATTTTAGTTTTAATAGAAAAATTGGAAAATAGTTTTGATGCTACATATTTAGAAAGCTGTCAGGTTAAGTTTGCTCTATTGGCTTGATTAGTATAGCAAAGTTAACATACCATATTCTATAAGTTGTCCATGTTTTGTTTGCTTACTCCACTTTTAGGCACCCCACTCCATATATACCTAATAAAAAATAGTAACAGCCAAATATTCAAATAATAGAAATCATAGTTTTTCCCATATATATCTAATTTAGCTAGCACTAAAATTATGAAAGACGACTTTAACCGATGTCTGTTCTTTTACACCTTTATCTTACCTTTCAAAAGATTTCTTTGTACACTATATTTTTGACCATGTCATCGTCGTGGTTTCTTCATCATCTACCATTATCGGTAGTCCATCTCTTCATGTGACTCTTGAGATAGCCACATACAGTTGTTTGTGCATGATGACTTGTTTCGGCAGATATAGTCCTACTTTGTTTAGAGATTACCCTTGACTCTTGTTGATTGTCATTGCAAAGCAGACTGATATAGGATATTGCCTTCTTTTGCTGATTCCGTTGGTGACATTATTATTCTTGAAATATATGCCTTGTCACCTACATGTGTTCTTGTTATAATCTATGCTTTGATGAATCTTCTTCCAAGTTGAGTTCTTGTCATCCGTGTACCATTGCATAAGCCAGCACTTTGGTTAAAATTACGTAGCAGCATCACGGGTAGTCCTACTTTCACCCTAAGCTCGTAATTAGGTATTCTAGGAAATGTTAGGTTGTTTAGGAACTTTGTTGGATATAGCATATGTGTATCATCACTTAGAGTAATCGCTTTGCATACAGTGTCGCAGCTTCGATATATTGTTTCCTCGCCTTCTATTTTGTCCATTATAGATTCATTGATCACGCTGACTGTTTCATTCCTTGGACATAAAATTGCTCTTTCTTCCAAGAATTCCGTGTCAGGATATCTTTTTTTCAAGTTTGGGTAGATGCTTTCGACGATTGCTTCCATCGGATCAGTCTCCTTTTTCAGTAGTACGTGAGTTGATATTTTAATCCACTCTTCTCCTTCTGCTGATGTAGTTATTCCATCACCAATATTCAAGATCCACTCTGCAAATTGTGCTACTTGTCTTCTATCTGTCTCATTTTCTGTCACGCAAGTTAGTCGCATGTTTTTTGTGAGCTTGAAGATTTCAAAATGTTCCCAAAGATAGGATCTTTTAAAGGATGAAGTGACTATGTTATGTCTTCTTCCCTTTGGCAGAACTAGAAGAATCTGGCGGAAGTCCCCTCCTAGAGCCGCTGTCATACCACCGAAGGGTCTCTCATTGCTTCTATCATTTCTATTCCTTAGTATATCTCTTAGGGTTCTGTCTAGCGCCTCGAAACATATTTTGTTTTCCATTGGAGCCTCACCGCACAAAATTAGTGACGTTTTATTTATTAGTTCTGCCAATGTGAACCTTGTTTGATGTCACATGTTGACTCTTCAGTGAGGATTAAAGGGATATGAAACCTTGAGTGTGATGTTCTCCCTCTTTGTAGTAGTAGTGCTGCAATACCACTTCACGCAACTGGTAGTACTATCTTTCCTTCTGATCATAATTTTGTTGTGATTGCCTTCCATAGGTATGTCTTCCCTGTACCGCCATATCCATCTAGAAAAAATTGTTTTCCCAGATCCTTGTCAACTGATTATGTTATGTAGTCAAATGTGTTTCCTTGCTCGCTATTCAGATTACGAAAGATACTTTGATGTTCATCTTTTAGCTCTTCTTTGTTGTAGTTCATCTCTTCATTGAGTAGCGTGTTTCCAAGTTCTTTTAGTCCTCAAGATTTTGGCAGTTCGATTCCAGGGTATTCCTTGAGCGTCTTTCCAGCCTGTCTCATAAGCTTTTCCATTTCTAGCAAGGTGTGATCTTTCTTCTGTCTATCTGTTAGGCGCAGTGTAGGATAGTTCAAGTTTTTTCTCTGTTTGTACTCCATGTCTTCACTTAAAAATTCCCAACATGCTTCCCACATCTTATTTGGATATGTAACCTCGAAGTGACATCAGATGGTTGTGAAAAGTTGTCGCACTCAGTCCACTCTCTGTCGTCATCAAGAAATCCTAATGATTCACAGGCTTCCTTGTATGATTTATGAACAACTCCATTTACCGTTCTTATGTCTTCAAAACATATGCATCCTTTGATGACATTAAGTAGCATTCTCATGTAGTATTTCTCACCACTTGCTGGATGGGTATAGTAAATTCTTCCAACAGATCTTCCTTTTTTCCGTTTTGTCCACATATTTGTTTTCCTATTGCACACCCATTTTGACGGGAACTCTGCATATGTTAACTTTCTAGCTTCTTCACATTGCTTGTTTGTTTCCATCCACTGTGTAAATTTAGTTATTCCTGCCCTTTCCTTCGTTACTATCTTTGTTAAGTCTGTAGAATCTCAGAATATTATATGTTGTCCATTATGTAGGTGGAAAGGGAGTCTTTCAACACACGGATTCCGCAAGTGCATTTCAAATTGAAATATTCTCCAGCAGGTGATACGTCTCCAACGTATCTATAATTTTTGATGGTTTCATGCTATTATCTTGTCAGACTTTGGATGTTTTGCATGCCTTTTATATATTTTTTGGGACTAACTTATTAACTCAGTGCCAAGTACCAATTCCTGTTTTTTCCATGTTTTTGACCCCTTTCAGAGGAGATTTTGAAACGGAGTCCAAACGGAATAAAATCCCCGAAAAGAATTTTTCCGTAACGAAAGAAGATCAGGAGACTTGAGAGCCAAGGCAGGGGGCCCTAGGGGCCCCACAAGCCCTCACCCCGCGGCCAGGGGGAGGCTGTGGCCCACAGGCTTGTGCGCCCCCTGGACGCCCTCTGCCCAAGGGGTTGCGCCTGTATATTCCCTAAAAATGCCAAAACAATCAGGAGATCATGAAAAGTACTTTTCCGCCGCCGCAAGCTTCTGTCTCCGCAAGATCCCATCTGGGGCACATTCTGGTGCCCTGCCGGAGGGGGGATCGGACACGGAGGGCTTCTTCATCAACACCATGACCTCTCCGATGATGCGTGAGTAGTTCACCATAGACCTACGGGTCCATAGCTAGTAACTAGATGGCTTCTTCTCTCTCTTGAATCTTCAATACAAAGTTCTCCATGATCTTCATCGAGATCTATCCGATGTAATCTTCTTTTGCGGTGTGTTTGTCGAGATCTGATGAATTGTGGATTTATGATCAAATTATCTATGAATCTTATTTGAGTTTCTTCTGATCTCTCTTATGCATGATTTCATATCGTTGTAATTCTCTTCGAGTTGTGGGTTTTGTCTGGCCAACTAGATCTATGATTCTTTCAATGGGAGAAGTGCTTGGTTTTGGGTTCATACCGTGCGGTGACCTCACCAAGTGACAGAAGGGGTAGCGAGGCACGCATCATGTTGTTTCCATCAACGGTAAAAGGATGGGGTTTTCATCATTGGTTTGAGATTATCCCTCAGCACCATGTCATCTTTCTTAAGGCGTTACTCTATTCATCATGAACTCAATACACTAGATGCATGCTGGATAGCGGTCGATGTGTGGAGTAAAAGTAGTAGATGCAGAAAGTATCGGTCTACTTGTCTCGGACGTGATGCCTATATGTATGATGATTGCCTTAGATATCGTCATGACTTTGCGTGGTTCTATCAATTGCTCGACAGTAATTTGTTCACCCACTGTGATATTTTCTATTTTGAGAGAAGCCTCTAGTGAACACTATGGCCCCCCGGTCTACTCCACACCATATTTTCAGCCTTACACTTTTTACTTCGTTGCACTTTCCGCCTTCAGATCTCACTTTGCAAACAATCTTGAAGGGATTGACAACCCATTTGAAGCGTTGGGTGCAAGCTTGTTTGTCTTTGCGCAGGTACTCTGAACTTGACGAGACCCTCCTTCTGGATCGATACCTTGGTTCTCAAACTGAGGGAAATACTTACTGCTCCTGTGCTGCATCACCCTTTACTCTTCAAGGGAAAACCAACGTGTCAATTTCTGGCGCTGTTGTCTGTTGCCGTAGCAGAAGAATTTCTGGCGCCGTTGCCGGGGAGGAAGATCAAGTCAAGAACTCATCCAAGTAGGTGTTGCAAACTCATCTCTTGCATTTACTTTGTTTGCCACATGCCTCTCGTTTTCCTCTCCCCCACTTCACAATTTTCCTTTTTCGTTCGCCCTTTTTCTCGCTTGCTCTTTGCCCGCTTGCCAGCCTGCTAAAACCTGAATGGCCAAACCAAGGGATTTTGATGCTCACTATGTGAAGTTAGAAGAGATTGAAACTAGTGTTAAAGGCTTCATGTCTACACAGTTTGAATACAACAGTTACTTTCGTAGAGAGCTGAAGGAACAAAATTCTTTTCTGGCTTTTATGAGTAGAGAAGTTGATGATATGGCCAAAGATTTCCTTGCACTAAATTCTTAGTTTGCTCGTCTTGAAAAGTTGGTAGGCCAGATTTCTGATAAGCAGGCTACTTTAGTCAATAAAATGGCTGCTAAACCTGAAACTCGTGATGAGAATCACGAAGATCTTAAAGTGCTTGGTGTGACTCCCATTGAATCTTTGTTTTCTTGTGTCAAACCTCATGATTATGGGGCTGGATATGAATCCACTTTGGTTGAAAAGTCCCCCAATGGTCCGGAGTCCATCTATCTTGATGCTAAAAGCATTGAAAGTGGAGTAGAAGTTGTTAAAACTTTGAGTAGTAATGAAATTACTACCGTGGATTTCAAGGAATTCAATTATGATAGTTGCTCCTTGATTGAATGCATTTCTTTGATGCAATCCATGTTAAACTCTCCACATGCTTATAGCCAAAACAAGGCTTTTACCATCTTATCGTCAAAGCTATGATAAAATCCCTTGAAGAGAAACTTGAATTGGAAGTCTCTATCCCTAGAAAGCTTCATGATGAGTGGGAACCTACCATCAAAATCAAAATCAAAAACTATGAGTGCAATGCTTTGTGTGATTTGGGTGCTAGTGTTTCTTCGATTCCCAAGTCTTTATGTGATGTTCTGGGTTTTAATGAGATTGAAGAGTGTTCTCTTAATTTGCATCTTGCTGATTCTACTGTCAAGAAACCCATGGGAAGGATCAATGATGTTCTTATTATTGCAAATAGGAACTATGTACCCGTGGATTTCATTGTGCTTGACATTTATTGCAATCCTACATGCCCTATTATTCTTGGTAGACCTTTCCTAAGGACTATCGGTGCTATCATTGATATGAAGGAAGGGAATATTAGATTTCAATTTCCTTTAAGGAAGGGAACGGAACACTTTCCTATAAATAAAATAAGATTGCCTTATGAATCCATGATGAGGGCCACTTATGGGTTGAGCACCAAAGACGACGATACGTGATTCCATCACTTTTATGCCTAGCTTAGGGCATTAAACAATAGCGCTTGTTGGGAGGCAACCCAATGAATTTATCTTTTTTCTTTCTGTTTTTTTGCGCCTACACCATCACAATTCTGTTGTGATTGTGTTTTTTGTGTTTCTTTTTGTGTTTGAGCCAAGCAAAACCTTTATGACTAGTGTTGGTAATGGTTGTTTGATCCTGCTGGAAAAAGACAGAAACTTTTCGCTCACGAGATGATTTTTAATTTTTATTCAGAAAAATATTTTGAGTTGATTCTTTTTGCTTCTGATTGATATACCTT
This sequence comes from Hordeum vulgare subsp. vulgare, assembly GCF_904849725.1. Lineage (NCBI taxonomy): Eukaryota > Viridiplantae > Streptophyta > Magnoliopsida > Poales > Poaceae > Hordeum > Hordeum vulgare. The sequence continues at coordinate 316,639,626 of NC_058518.1, forward strand.
TTCCGCAGGCCGTCGTAATGTTTCAGATTTTTTGAGGTACCAGAAGTATACGAAGTATACAGATTGCTACAGACTGGTCTGTTTTTGACAGATTCTGCTTTTGTTGAGTTGGTTCCTTGTTTTGATGAAACTATGGTTAGTATCGGGGGGGTACTAGCCATGGAAAAGTGAGAATACAGTAGCCCAACATCAATATAGATAGAATTCAAGGTTTCTACAGTGCCAAAAGAAGTGGTAGTTTGTTTTCTTGTGCTAATGTTATCACGAGTTTCTGTTTAAGTTTTGTGTTGTGAAGTTTTCAAGTTTTGGGTGATGTTCTCATGGACAAAGAGATAAGGAGTGAAAAGATCTCAAGGTTGGGGAATCCCAAGGCATCCCAAGCCAAATTCATGGACACCAAAAAGCCTAAGCTTGGGGATGCCCCGGGAAGGCATCCCCTCTTTCGTCTTCAATCCATCGGTAACATTACTTGGAGCTATATTATTATTCACCACATGATATGTATTTTGCTTGGAGCGTCTTGTATCTTAGGAGTCTTTTCTTTTTGTTGTGTCAAAATCATCCTTTCTGCACACCTTTTTGAGAGAGAGAGACATGCACTCATCGTGATTTTGCTAGAATGCTCATAGTGCTTCACTTATATCTTTTGAGCTAGATACTTTTGCTCATAGTGCTTCACTTATATATTTTGAGCTAGATACTTTTTCTCATAGTGCTTCACTTATATCTTTTGAGCTAGATACTTTTGCTCATAGTGCTTCACTTATATCTTTTGAGCTAGATACTTTTGCTCTATATGCTTCACTTATATCTTTTACAGCACGGTGGTGCGTGATTTGGTAGTTGTCTTATGCTATGAAAGTAGTACCAAATGTGATAGGTACCCAAAGAGGATGCAAATATCTCCATCTTCATGTGCATTGAGTAGAAAGAGAAGTTTTGATTCCTCTCAGTTAGTTTTGAGACCTGGATTTGGTAATATTAAGAGCTATGTTAGTTGTGATTTTGATTCCTCTTAGTTAGTTGTGAATCTAGAAACACTTGTGTTGAAGTTAGTGATTCCCGTCGTATGCATGTATGGTGAACCGCTATGTTAGGAAGTCGGAGCATAATTGATCTATTGATTGTCATCCTTTGTGTTGAGGTCGGGATTGCGCGATGGTTTACACCTACCAACCCTTCCCCTAGGAGTATGCGTTTAGCACTTTGTTTAGATTACTAATAAAAACTTTTGCAACAAGTATGTGAGTTCTTCATGACTAATGTGAGTCCATGGTATAGATTCACTTTCACCTTCCACCATTGCTATCTTCTCTAGTGCCGCACAATTCTCGTCGGTGCACAAACCCATCATATGCCTTCCTCAAAACATCCACAATAGCTACCTACTATGGCATTTTCATAGCCATTCCGAGATATATTGCCATGCAACTCCCACCGTTCCGTCTCATGACTTGTGTCGTCACTCTCATATTGCCATTGCATGATCGTAAGATAGCTAGCGAGATGTTTAAACGTCATACGCCATGCTAGATCGTTGCACATCCCGGTACACTACCGGAGGCATTTCCTATAGAGTCATCATCATTTTGAGCCGTGAGTAAATAAAAGTGTGATGATCATCATTATTAGAGCATTGTCCCATGTGAGTAAATAAAAAAGGAGGCCAAAGAGCCCAAAAATAAAAAAAGGAAAAGAGAGAGGCCTAAGAGCCTAGTTGAAAAAAAGAGAAAAAGAGAGAAGGGACAATGCTACTATCTTTTTCCACACTTGTGCTCCATAATAGCACCATGTTCTTCATGATTGAGAGCTTCTTGCTTTGTCACTACCATATGCTAGTGGGAATCTTCATTATATAACTTGGCTTGTATATTCCAATGATGGTTTTCCTCAAAATTGCCCTAGGTCTTCATGAGCAAGCAAGTTGGATGCACACCCACTAGTTTTCCTTTTGAGCTTTCACATACTTATAGCTCTAGTGCATCTCTTGTATGGCAATCCCTACTCATTCACATTGATATCTATTAATGGACATCTCCATAGCCTTTTGATACGCCAAGTCAATGTGACCATCTCCTCCTTTTTGTCTCACAACCACAACCACACTCTATTCCACTTATAGTGTTATATCCATGGCTCGCGCTCATGTATTGTGTGATAGTTATAAAAAGTTTGAGAAAATAAGAGTGCGAAAACAATTACTTGACCAATACCGGGGTTGTGCATGATTTATATTAGTTGTTGAGGATGATGTAGCATAGCCAGAATATATGATTTTGTAGGGATAACTTTCCTTCGCCTTGTTATTTTGAAAGTTCATGATTACTTTGCTAGTTTGCTTGAAGTATTATTGTTTTCATGTCAATAGAAAACTAGTGTTTTGAATCTTACGGAACTGAACATTCATGTCACGTCAAAGAAGTTGCAAAGGACAACTATGCTAGGTAGCATTCCACATCAAAAATTCATTCTTTATCACTTCCCTACTCGAGGACGAGCAGGAGTTAAGCTTGGGGATGCTTGATACGTCTCCAACGTATCTACAATTTTTGATGGTTTCATGTTATTATCTAGTAAGACTTTGGATGTTTTCCATGCCTTTTATATATTTTTGGGGACTAACTTATTAACTCAGTGCCAAGTGCCACTTCCTGTTTTTTCCATGTTTTTGACCCCTTTCAGAGGAGATTTTGAAACGGAGTCCAAACGGAAAAAATCCCCGAAAAGAACTTTTCGTAAAGAAAGAAGTTCAAGAGACTTGAGAGCCAAGGCAGGGGGGCCAGGGGCCCCACAAGCCCTCACCCCGCGGCCAGGGGGAGGCCGCGGCCCACAGGCTTGTGGGCCCCCTGGATGCCCTCTGCCCTAGGGGTTGCGCCTATATATATTCCCTAGAAATCCCAAAAAAATCAGGAGATCATCGAAAGTACTTTTCCGCCGCCGCAAGCTTCTGTCTCCGCAAGATTCCATTTGGGACACGTTCTCGTGCCCTGCCGGAGGGGGGATTCGGACACGGAGGGCTGCTTCATCAACACCATGACCTCTCTGATGATGCGTGAGTAGTTCACCATAGACCTACGGGTCCATAGCTAGTAACTAGATGGCTCCTTCTCTCTCTTGGATCTTCAATACAAAGTTCTCCATGATCTTCATGGAGATCTATCCGATGTAATCTTCCTTTGCGGTGTGTTTGTCGAGATCCGATGAATTGTGGATTTATGATCAAATTATCTATGAATCTTATTTGAGTTTCTTCTGATCTCTCTTATGCATGATTTCATATCCTTGTAATTCTCTTCGAGTTGTGGGTTTTGTCTGGCCATCTAGATCTATAATTCTTGCAATGGGAGAAGTGCTTGGTTTTGGGTTCATACCGTGCGGTGACCTCATCCAGTGACAGAAGGGGTAGCGAGGCACGCATCATGTTGTTGCCATCAAGGGTAAAAAGATGGGGTTTTCATCATTGGTTTGAGATTATCCCTCTACATCATGTCATCTTGCTTAAGGCGTTACTCTGTTCGTCATGAACTCAATACACTAGATGCATGCTGGATAGCGGTCGATGTGTGGAGTAATAGTAGTAGATGCAGAAAGTATCGGTCTACTTGTCTTGGACGTGATGCCTATATGTATGATCATTGCCTTATATATCGTCATGACTTTGCGCGGTTCTATCAATTGCTCGACAGTAATTTGTTCACCCACCGTGATATTTGCTATTTTGAGAGAAGCCTCTAGTTAACACTATAGCCCCCGGGTCTACTCCACACCATATTTTCAGCCTTACACTTTTTACTTCGTTGCACTTTCCGCCTTCAGATCTCACTTTGCAAAAAATCTTGAAGGGATTGACAACCCCTTTGAAGCATTGGTTGTAAGCTTGTTTGTGTTTGCGCAGGTACTCTCGACTTGAGGAGACCGTCCTTCTGGATCGATACCTTGGTTCTAAAACTGAGGGAAATACTTACTGCTCCTGTGTTGCATCACCCTTTCCTCTTCAAGGGAAAAACCAACGCAAGCCCAGTCTCCATCAATGTGTAAATTTCTGGCGCTGTTGTCTGTTGCCGTAGCAGCAGTCATCATGTGCCGATATGTATGTGCACTCCATGTACCTTTTGATCTCATCATTTTCAACAATAGTTGTTCCTTGGTCATCACCCTTGTTTATATATTTGAAAAGGTACTTTATTGACAAAGATCGGTTGCACACCTCTACATTTATGTGTGATTGGTACTTTACCAGTAGGTCCCTATTGTATGGAACAACGTATCTGTTGTCCAACTTCACCTCCCCCTTTTGTATGTACCTGTCGTCGCCTTGCCTTCTATACACTGGGTATCCATCTTCATCAATGTTTTTGTTGCTGTTAAATTTTCTTGGAAACTTTCTGATGCATTTGTTATCTATCATGCACAAGGAATTTGCATTTGCCTCGCCACATGGTCCGTGCATCATGAAGTTCTCAACAGTTGCATATCCTTCTGGGTCAATGTCCTTGTCTGGTATTTCACCACTTGTCATCTTGTCTACCTCCTCTGGTTCTGGATATTTGTTCTTCTTTTATTTTTTCTCAAGAAATATGACTATGTGCGCATGTGGAAGGCCTCTTTTCTAGAATTCTTTCGTGTAGATAACTGCAATTAAGAGAGTATTTGTTAGTTAAATTGAGAGGGATAGTAAATATATAAGGTTGAGACACTTATTTTGGAACGGAGGGAGTATAAGTAAGAGGGCTATTACTTGCTTGTGTTCTTCCAAAGTATTCTCTTTCCTTTATGTCTCGCATGAATTCCTTGAGATTTATGTGGAACACTCGATCAACAATGTCTGGTCGTTCTGATGCCATTTGCCCTACCTCCTGTAGCATAGTTTGAATTTCTGCCAATGCTGCATTGCATGTGAATGTCACAAACTGATCGGGTATCCAGCCCACCGACATGTCGCCATTGCATCTTGGAAATTTTTTGCTTTGTACCTCGGGCTATTTGTGAAAGTGGATGGTAGTAGTATCCTCTTTCCTACTTGGTCAGCTCTTGTATCTCTCCTTTCAACTGCATCCTGCAAGCCAGCATATAGATCTGTTCTTAGGTTTCCTTGATTTCGCCTGATCCAGTCTAGCTTGTACTGTAAAATGCATGCTTGGGCACCAACAATGAATTGAAGTGTTAGTTTCCCGCACGACAACAAATGCATTGAATTTTTGGTGCGCTGTTGTCGCCTATATGCATAATACTCGAGCATTGTAACATGTTTTCTCTTGCATGCAGCGACTTCCTTTAATATGTATGGTATCTTTTCCCCATACCCATCTTCTCCATAGAGAACAGTAATGGATACTGAATTGCCATAAATTTTGGATGGTTCTCATATATTCTTTTCCGTTTCAGGTCTTTGTACTGAAGAATAATATCATGCCCTTTCTATTTTTTGTTGTGTCATTGAGAATGAGTGTTGCCACTTCAGATGCTGATGGCATGTTATACAGTCTACCATCTCTTTGTCGTTTATTAATAGTTTCCAACTTGACTTCATGATAGTCACCATCTTTCAACCTATACCTTGCCATTCTGAATGTTTTTGCTAATATATTATCTCTGTCGAACATATTTTTGAGTCCTTCAACGATGTGTGGATCTATTGAATACCTTTTTTCTGTTGAAGTAGTCAACGTTGATATCCTGTTTCTGACCTCATTTTCCGAGTCATAGATGTAAAGTTGTGCCCAGCATGGCTTGTCTCCTTCTTCTGGTAGCAAATACCAATTCGATGGTAATTTTTCCCATTCATTTTGAATACGTAAGGTCCACTCCGGTTGTTTATTTCTTTGTCTACCTTTCCACCCATTGATGTAAACGCAAACATGGAGTTGTACAATCTGATATTTTTCAAGTAGTTTTTTGACCTTTTGCCACTTCCTTTCCTTAGTAATTTCTTTAGGATAGCTGGTGGATCCTTTAAAGGTGGCAAGAGAACCTTGCCCTGTTGGCAGCAAAGTCCAAACTTTGGGTTTTTTCTTCCTCTCCTCGAAGTTCTTTCTTCATACCAGAAAGTTGCATCACATCTCTCAGACTTGCAAGTTGGTTTTCCACAGTTCCAAATGTCCATGCATGTCCTTTTTGGTGACCTGTTACAAATTGGAGATGTTTTTATATGTAACACCTTCTTTTAGATATTGATTTTCTAATATGCAGTTATTGGACCTGTTGGAAATATGCCCTAGAGGCAATGACAAAATAGTTACTATTATATTTCCTGTTTCAAGAAGCATAGATACATGTGTGGATATATAGACAAAACAATGTCCCTAGTAACCCTCTAGTTGACTAGCTAGTTGATCAAGGATGGTTAAGGTTTTCTCACCATATGCAAGTGTTGTCACTTGATGACTGGATCACATCATTAGGAGAATGATGTGATGGACAAGACCCAAATTATAAATGTAGCATGTGACCGTGTCATTTTGTTGCTATTGTTTTCTACATGTCAAGTATTCATTCCTATGACCATGAGATCATGTATCTCACTGACACCGGAGGAATACCTTGTGTGTATCCAACGTCGCAACGTTACTAGGTGACTATAAAGGTGCTCTGTGGGTATTGATACGTCTCCGTCGTATCTACTTTTCCGAACTCTTTTGCCCTTGTTTTGGACTCTAATTTGCATGATTTGAATGCAACTAACCCGGACTAACGCTGTTTTCAGTAGAATTTTCATGGTGTTGTTTTTGTGCAGAATTAAAAGTTCTCGGAATGTCCTGAAAATTTACGAAGAATTTTTCTGGAATAAAATAAAAGTACTTGCACAAAGATCCACCAAAGGGGGCGTGCCAGTGGGCCACAAGCCCCTGGGCCGCGGCCACCCCCCTAGGCCGCGCAGTGAGGACTTGTGCGGCCTATGTGGCACCACCGCCCCCAAACTCAGCTCTATATCTTCCGTCTCGCCCGGAAAAAAATCAGAGAGAAGGATTCATCGCGTTTTACGATATGGAGGCGCCGCCACCTCCTGTTCTTCATCTAGAGGGCAGATCTGGAGTCCGTTTTGGGCTCCGGAGAGGGGAAATCATCGCCATCGTCATCATCAACCTTCCTCCATCGACAATTCCATGATGCTCTTCATCGTTCGTGAGTAATCTCATCGTAGGATTGCTGGACGGTGATGCGTTGGATGAGATCTATCATGTAATCGAGTTAGTTTTGACGGGGATTGATCCCTAGTATCCACTATGTTCTGAGATTGATGTTGCTACTACTTTGACATGCTTAATGCTTGTCACTAGGGCCCGAGTGCCATGATTTCAGATCTGAACCTATTATGGTGTCGCCAATATATGTGTGTTTTAGATCCTATCTTGCAAGTTGTAGTCACCTACTATGTGTTATGACCCGGCAACCCCGCAGTGACAATAGCCGGAACCACTCCCGGAGATGACCATAGTATGAGGAGTTCATGTATTCACCAAGTGTTAATGCGTTGGTCCGGTTCTTTATTAAATGGAGAACCTTAATATCCCCTAGTTTCCATTAGGACCCCGCTGCCACGGGAGGGATGGACAATAGATATCATGCAAGTTCTTTTCCCTAAGCACGTATGACTACATACGGAATACATGCCTACATTAGATTGATGAATGGGAGCTAGTTACATATCTCTCAGTGTTATAGCTGTTACATGATGAATCACATCCGTCACACTCATCCATCACCGATCGACTGCCTACGAGTCTTTTACTACTTGTCTTTGCTACGTTACTTTGTCCAGGCTTGTCCCTTGCTACAAAAGGGATTGGGCCACTTTGCTACTACTGTTGCTACTGTTGTTACTCTTCTGCTGCTGCTACTACTGTTCCTTGCTACTTTGCTGCTCCTTGTTGCAACACTTTTCCGACACCGTTGCTGGGGAAGAATAGTTCCCCGTCCATGTGCAACTTATTGGCGCCATTGATACAACAGTTAGGAATAGTCTGCCGTCAACAGATCTTTTCTTAACATCGTTGCTATCATACTACTTTGCTACTGATACTTTGCTTGCAGACACTTATCTTTCAGGTGTGGTTGAATCTGACAAACTCAGCTGCTAATACTTGAGAATATTCTTTCACTTCCACTTGTGGCGAATCAATAAATTTGGGTTGAATACTCTACCCTCGAAAATTGTTGCGATCCCCTACACTTGTGGTTTATCAAGACCTTTTTCTCGCGCCGTTGCCTGGGAGGCACATCTATATTCACTGAGTCACTTGGGATTGATGTCTGCTGGTCGCTATGAGGAATCCGAAAGATCCAATAACTAAAATCTTGCCTTCCACTACGAGGAGAGGTAAGGAACTGCCATCTAGCTCTGCACTTGATTCACCTTCAGTTTTGAGTAAGTTTGCGACATCACCTCCTTCTAGAAATCTTGATATGTCGCCTGTGCTTGATGATGCTACTTCTGCTGTCCATGATGCTATGCTTGATACTATGCCTGATGATGCTATGCTTGATACTATGCCTCACGATGCTATGCTTGATACTATGCCTGATGATGCTATGCCTGATATTGCTTTGCCACTAGGTGCCCTTGATGCACATATTGCTAGAGTTGTTGCTAGACGTGATGATACTTCTGAAACTGCTGATACTATTGAAGTAGAACTTGCTACTATGCCTGAATTGCCTGTTATGCCTGATACGCCCTATGTTATGGAGGGAGAGATAGCTGAGGATTTTCTTGCGTGTAAGGATATCTATGATGTTGAGAAATTACTGCGCAAGTGGAAACAAAAATCTCTGAACGCTAGGATGAAATATGACCCGAAGTTTGCTAGTTTGCCTATCTTTGTGACCGATAAGGATTATGAATTCTCTGTCGACCCTGAGTTAATCACTCTGGTCGAATCAGAGCGTTTTCGCGGTTATGAGTATGAAACGGTTGTGGCCCATCTTACCAAACTGCACGATATAGCCACCCTATTCACTAGTGAGGAAAAGATCCTCCACTAATATATCCTCAAGCTGTTTCCTTTCTCGCTAAAGGATGAGGCTAAGACCTGGTTCACTTATCTTGCTCCTAGTTGTGTGCGTAGCCCCCAGTATATGGTCTACTACTTCTCTAAAAAATATTTCCCTGCCCATAAGAAGCAAGCTGCCTTGCAGGAAATATACAACTTTGCTCAAGCTGAAGAAGAGAGTCTCCCACAAGCTTGGGGGAGGCTCATCCAGCTACTGAATGCTTTGCCTGATCACCCTCTTGAGAAGAATGAAATACTTGATATATTCTATAATGGACTTACTGATGCTTCCAAAGACCACCTGGATAGTTGTGCCGATTGTGTTTTTAGGGAACGAACTATAGAACAAGCTGAGATTCTACTGAATAACATCTTGTGCAATGAGAATGCTTGGACTATTCCTGAACCACCTCCTAAGCCAACTCCGAAGAAAAGAGGTATTATATTCCTCAGCCGTGAAGATATGCAAGAAGCTAAGAAATCTATGCGAGAGAAAGGCATTAAATCTGATGATGTCAAAAATCTACCACCTATCGAAGAGATCCATGGTCTTGATAACCCGATACAGGTAGTAGAAGTAAACTCTCCACATAGGTTTGATGAGAGTGATATTCCTTTTGATAAACCTGCTAGCTTATGCGTGGATGAATTTGATAACTTTGTTGCCAAACAACAGAGTTTCAATGATTATGTTAGATGACAATTGGAACAAAATGCTCGTATGCTTAGTCATTTAAGTGCTTCTGTGGACAGGAATGTCAATGATCTTAAGCTTCTGAGTAAACATGCCTCTATGGTTACTACTCAGGTAGAACAAGTACTTAAGGCTCAAAATGACTTGCTCAATGAATTCAATGACAATTCCGTCAGAGTCGTCACTAGAGGCGGTAGAATGACCCAGGAACCTTTGTATCCTGAGGGTCATCCGAAGAAAATTGAACAAGATTCTCAAGGAGTTAGCACTGATGCACCTAGTCATCCTAGAAAGAAGAAGAAAGATGATAGGAACTTGCATGCTAGCAACTCTGTTGCTGCTACCCCTGAGAGTCCAAACGATGCCTCTGTTTCTGATGCTAAAACACAATCTGGTGATGAACATGAGCCTAATGATAATATCAATAGTGATGTTCTTGATGATGCTCAACCTACCAATGATAAGGATGTGGATATTGAACCTTTTGATCTTGATAACCCACAGCCTAAGACTAAGAGATACGATAAGAGTGACTTCGCTGCTAGGAATCATGGTAAAGAAAGGGAACCATGGGTTCAGAAACCCATGCCCTTTCCTCCTAAACCATCCAAGAAAAAGGATGATGAGGATTTTGAGCGCTTCGTTGAAATGATCAGACCTGTCTTTCTGCAAATGTGTTTGACGGATATGCTCAAGATGTCTCCGTATGCTAAGTACATGAAAGATATTGTGACTAATAAGAGGAGGATACATGAGGTTGAAATTTCCACCATGCTTGCTAATTATATCTTCAAGGGTGGAACTCCTAAGACACTAGGTGATCCCGGTGTGTCCACTATACCTTGCTGCATTAAAGACAACTAAGTTAGAACTGCGTTATGCGACCTTGGAGCCCGTGTTAGTGTTATGCCTCTCTCTCTTTATCATAGACTTGAACTGGATAAGTTGACACCCACTAAAATCTCTCTGCAAATGGCCGACAAATCAACTGCTTTCCCTATCGATATTTGCGAGGATGTGCCTGTTGTCGTTGCTAACGTCACTATCTTAACAGACTTTGTTGTCTTGGATATTCCCGAGGACGATGCCATGGCGGTCTTCCTAGGAAGACCCTTTTTAAACACCGCAGGGGCTGTTATAGATTGCAACAAAGGCAATGTCACTTTCCATGTCAACGGTAATGAGCATACGGTGCACTTTCCGAAGAAACAATATCGAGTACATTGCATCAATGCTATTGAAAAAACTTCATCGATTCTTATTGGGAGCTTTGAATGCCCTATTCCTCGTGTGAAGATGAAGTATGATTTGCTTGTTGGGGAGATTCACATCCCCATTGAGGTGACCTAGCGACTATTCGAAAATTCTCCGTTCTCTTTTGCGATTCGAAAAGGTTTGTCGAGGAGACTTGATCAACCTCATTGACGGATTTTCTTTCGATGACCATAAGATGGATGAATCGAGGAGTCACAAACCTCTGTTCCAAGCTTTCACTTTAGTTTGATTAGAAGAAAGATGATAGATTTAGTTTAGTTTTCCTTGTTTTCTGTTTTAGCGTCCGGTAGAAAAGTACCCCGACAATAAAAGTTCTCCGAACGTCCTGAAAATCGAGTATGAATTTTTCTGGAATTTTTGAAATTTTTTGAGACAAAGAGCTTGTCTGGGGGCTGCACCAGTGGCCCACAAGCCCTTGGGGCACGGGCACCCCCTGGTCGCGCCACCCAGGCTTGTGGGGCCCACAGGCACCACCTCAACTCATTCTTGCTCTCATCTGGTTCTCCTACCTCCAGAAAAAATCGTTTCGCAGCTCAAACCCGTGTTCTTGCTCCTCTTGCTGGGATTTTAGATCTCTTTGTTCAAAGCACCGTTCTCCGAACTGTTTTGGGGAAATTACTCCTTGGTAAGTGACTCCTGCATTGGTCCAATTAGTTTTTGCTCTAGTGCCTTATACTCCGCGTATTTTTGCTGCCTTGGTGACCATGTTCTTGAGCTTTTCATGCTGATTTTAGCTGGTCCCAAGTAGTTTTGATGCGTAATATGGCCTCTAGGCACTTGTGGGAGTAGTTGCTACGAGTTTAGTTGAGCCTTGTTCACTTTTCCTTAGAATCACTAAAAATTTCAGAAATTTTCAGAGATAGAAAAGGGAAAAGATGAGGAGGTTCTTAAGAGGCTCGTCAAGACGTGACCCCAAGGATGATGGGAGTGAGAAGAAGCCCAAGTATTTGGTTCCACGAGTCACATAAGTTCGAGCATGCGAATGGCCAAGCGACGTGTTCTTACGCGCCGCTGGAATTTATGAGGGCTTTTATCACTTGGTGGAAAACGCAGGCCTTACCGCCTTCGTTGAAGATAAGTGTCCGCAATACCTCCTCCTCACTAATATCTTCGTACAAAGCTTTAACTTCTATCCGAGGAAGAATCTCCTATGGTTGAGTTTAAACTTTATGATATCCCCCAGCGCATGTCACTCCAGGATTTTTGCAATGTTTGCAAATTACCTTACAATGGGGATATTCATGAACCTCATCCACAGGACTTGGAAGCTTTCACCGATACAATTGTTGTAGGAGAGGAGAGAGGAGTGTCTTGCGCTAGAGCTGCTAGCATTCATTTTCCCGTGCTTTGGTACTTCTCATTATTTGTGGGAAAATGTTTGATTAGCCGTGGGAAAGCTGGGTCACTTAGTTCCCCAGATCTTGCGGTCATGCGCGAAGCCCTTTATAATGATAAACTTATAGCTTGGACGTTGTAGTAGCTCAACGGTTGAACCTGAACCGTTCTAAAGGTGTTGTCTATGGAGGTATCTATGCTACCCGTCTTGCTAGACACTTTGAGATACCTATTAGACTGGAGGAGGAAGAAGATATTCTTATTCCCGAGAGATATCTAGATTACGATAGCATGGTTCGCCATGACTTTCTTGATAGAGAAGTAAATAGAAGGATGACTTATAACCTGGTGTTTAGTCAGGGTACTCGTGAGACTATTACTTTGCCTGCTCCTTCTTTGTTCAATCGTCATGCATGCAGGTACATTATTATGCCCTCGGACATCTACGCATATTGGGGCTTGGCCCAACCACAGGAGCCCGTGCCCGAGCCACCAGTCGAGTACCAGATGCCAGTTTATCAGTGGGAGCCAGAGGAGCTCACACAGCAGTGGCATCCTCAGTTCACTCCGGAGTACCACGGAGCAGGTTATTTCCCTCCGTGGGAGTAGACCAACTTAGGCCAAAAGCCTAAGCTTGGGGGAGTACGTGTTCTCACCGACTTTACGTTCTTGCTTATGCTTTCACTTTGTTAGCCGGTGTTCACACTTTGCCACTGTATCATCCATGCTAGTTTATTTTTTTCTCGTTTTCGTTTAGTGTGTCTGTCTAGTTTGACAAAACCCAAAAATATTTTCTTTTTCTTCTTTTGCTTGTTGGGATGTTTCCTGTGTAGATAGTTTTCTTTTTCTTTGGGTCAAGGTAGAAGATAATGGTTACAATGTTTAGTGGCTCTTGCATGCATACCTGTTTAACTTTCATAGAGCCATATTACTTTGTCTTCTCCTTTGTGTTTGTCTGTAGATTCCAGTGTAGTCCAATGCACGAGCACGCTTATTATTGTTCACATCATTCAGTCGTGCAAGTGAAAGGCAATAATGACGATATATGATGAAGTGACTGAGCCTGGAAAAGCTGGTATGAACTCGATCTATTTTGTTTTTGTAAATAAGACTAGCTCATCATGCCTGATTCAACTTTGTTGTGAGAGAAACATGTTTGCAATGACAACTTAGAGATCATAGTTGCTTATGCCATGCTTACTTAGCTAGGAGCTTATAATGGTTTGACTTGGATGCCAACATGAATGTTGAGATGACTATGATGTAGTATGATAGGATGGTATCCTCCTTTGAATGATTCAAGTGGCTTGACTTGGTGCATGTTCACACCTGTAGTTGAAACAAAATCAACATAGCCTCTTTGATGTTCATGTTCATGGTGATTTATGTCCTACTCATGCTTGCACTCAATGTTAGTTAATCTCAATGCATTTTGATGACTGTTGTCGCTCTCTAGTTGGTCGCTTCCCAGTCTTTTGCTAGCCTTCACTTGTACTAAGCGGGAATACTGCTTGTGCATCCACCTCCATAAACCCAAAGTTGTGCCATATGAGTCCACCATATCTACCTATGTGCGGTATCTACCTGTCGTTCCAAGTAAATTTGCATGTGCCACTCTCTAAACTTTCATGAAATAATCTGTTTTGCATGCCCGAACCGCTCATGTGGTGACAGGGGCCTATTGGTATCTTCCATGCTAGGCCTGTTATCCTTGATATGTGTTTATTCACTATCATTCACGAGAAAGGGGCCGGTAATTGGAATTCCTAGTTCCATGCTCAAATCGAAAAGATAATTGCAAACAAAACTCCCCCAGGATTGATGTTGGTATGGACGGTACCCGAGGATTCGGCTAGCCATGGAGTGTGATTGATTGGTGGCGGGGGAGTCAAAACTTTACTTCTCTATTTGGGAACCTCCTATAGCATGTGTAGCGTGGAAGATGTTGAGAACTCTTAGTCATTGCGTTGACAATGAAAGCATGCCACCCAAAATTATTATCTCTATTTTCAAAGCTTGAGCTCTGGCACCTCTGCAAATCAATGCTTCCCTCTGCGAAGGGCCCATTCTATTTATGTTCCTGTTGAGTCATCCTCCTCTTACAAAAGCACCAATTAGAGAGCACCTCTGTCATTTCAATGCTTTGCTTTTAACTGTGTTGAGTATGACTTTGACTGGATCTTCATTGCCTTGAATTACAATGTTTAGTCAGCCCTTGGTCTTTGAAGGTGCTCTGCATTTATGTTTTGCGGTCTCAGAAAGAGCTAGCGAGATACCATCTGTTTGTACTGCTTCAAGTTGTTTTGATTGAAGTGTTGACATTTGAGGCTTATTATTATTTGCTCGCTAGCTGATTATGCCATTGATATGAGTTTACCGTGAGACCTAGATGTCATTTGCTTATGTGGTTTGCTTGTGATCTTGCTGAAATTCTGGTTATGAGTTAGACATAGTTGCAACAACAAGATCAAACAGAGTTCGTCAAAGTTTTTGTTTTGTATATTTCAGTTTGTCAACTGAATTGCTTGAGGACAAGCAAGGCTTTAAGCTTGGGGGAGTTGATACGTCCACGTCGTATCTACTTTTCTGAACTCTTTTGCCCTTGTTGTGGACTCTAATTTGCATGATTTGAATGGAACTAACCCGGACTAACGTTGTTTTCCGCAGAATTGCCATGGTGTTGTTTTTGTGCAGAAATAAAAGTTCTCGGAATGTCCTGAAAATTTACGGAGAATTTTTCTGGAATAAAAGAAAAATACATACGCAAAGATCTTCCGGAGGGGGCGTGCCAGTGGGCCACAAGCCCCTGGGCCGCGGCCACCCCCTTAGGCTGCATCGTGAGGGCTTGTGGGTCCCATGTGGCACCACCGCCCCCAATCTTAGATCTATATCTTCCGTCTCACCCGGAAAAAAAAATCAGAGAAAAGGATTCATCGCGTTTTACAATACGGAGGTGCCGCCACCTCCTCTTCTTCATCTGGAGGGAAGATCTGGAGTCTGTTTTGGGCTCCGGAGAGGGGAAATCGTCGCCATCGTCATCATCAACCTTCCTCCATCGACAATTCCATGATGCTCTTCATCGTTCGTGAGTAATCTCATCGTAGGCTTGCTGGACGGTGATGAGTTGGATGAGATCTATCATGTAATCGAGTTAGTTTTGACGGGGATTGATCCCTAGTATCCACTATGTTCTGAGATTGATGTTGCTACTACTTTGCCATGCTTAATGCTTGTCACTAGGGCCCGAGAGCCATGATTTCAAATCTGAATCTATTATGATGTCGCCAATATATGTGTGTTTTAGATCCTATCTTGCAAGTTGTAGTCACCTACTATGTGTTATGACCCGGTAACCCTGGAGTGACAATAGCCGGAACCACTCGTGGAGATGACCATGGTATGAGGAGTTCATGTATTCACCAAGTGTTAATGCGTTGGTCTGGTTCTTTATTAAAAGGAGAACCTTAATATCCCATAGTTTCCATTAGGACCCCGCTGCCACGGGAGGGATGGACAATAGATGTCATGCAAGTTCTTTTCCCTAAGCACGTATGACCACATACGGAATACATGCCTACATTAGATTGACGAATGGGAGCTAGTTACATATCTCTCCGTGTTATAGCTGTTACATGATGAATCACATCTGTCACACTCTTCCATCAACGATCCACTGCCTACGAGTCTTTTACCACTGGTCCTTGCTACGTTACTTTGACCAGGCTTGCCCCTTGCTACAAAAGGGATTGGGCCACTTTGTACTACTGTTGCGACTACTGTTACTCTGTTGCTGCTGCTACTGCTGTTCCTTGCTACTTTGCTGCTCCTTGTTGCAAGACTTTTCCGACACTGTTGCCGGGGAAGAATAGTTCCCCGTCATCGGGCAACTTACTGGCACCATTGATACAACAGTTAGGAATAGTCTGCCGTCAACAGATCTTTTTCTGACACCGTTGCTATCATACTACTTTGCTACTGATACTTTTCTTGCAAACACTAATCTTTCAGGTGTCGTTGAATCTGACAAACTCATCTGCTAATACTTGAGAATATTCTTTCGCTTCCCCTTGTGGCGAATCAATAAATTTTGGTTGAATACTCAACCCTCGAAAACGGTTGTGATGCCCTACACTTGTGGGTTATCAGGTTTGTCCGAAGGTGTACGTTGAGTTAGCATGGACCAATACTAGGATTTGTCACTCCGTGTGACGGAGAGGTATCTCGGGGCCCACTCGGTAATACGACATCACATATAAGCCTTGCAAGCAATGTGACTAAAATGTTAGTCACGGGATCTTGTATTACGGAACGAGTAAAGAGACTCACCGGTAATGAGATTGAAATAGGTATAGGGATATCGATGATCAAATATCGGGCAAGTAACATACCGAAGGACAAAGGGAATGTTATACGGGACTATATGAATCCTTGGCACATAGGTTCAACCGATAAGATCTTCATAGAATATGTAGGATCCAATATGGACATCCAGGTCTCGCTATTGGATATTGGCCGAGGAGTGTCTTAGGTCGTGTGTGCATAGTTCTCGAACCTACAGGGTGTGCACACTTAAGGTTTGGTGATGTTTCGGTATAGTTGAGTTATAGGTGTTGGTGACCAAAGGTTGTTCGGAGTCCTGGATGAGATCATGGACGTCACAAGAGTTTCCGGAATGGTCCGGAAACGAAGATTTATATATAGGTTGGTTTCATTTGGTCTCCTGAAAGATTTCGGGCATTACCAACAGTGTACCGGGAGTGACGAATGGGTTCCGGGTTTTCACCGGGAGGGGCCCACCCACCCGGGAGTGAGACTAATAGCCCAAGGGTGGCGCACCAGCCCTTAGTGTGCTGGTGAGGCAAGCCCAAGTGAGCTATGTTGGCTAGAAAAAGGAAAACCAAAGAAAAAAAGATGGACCTGGGAAGGAAGAGGAGGACTCCTCCTTCCCCAAACCGAATTGGAGTTGGAGTCCTGCTCTCCTCTCTCGGCCGGCGCCCTTGGGGCTCCCTTGAGTCCCAAGGCTAGCCCCTCCCCTCCTCCTATATATACTAGATGTTTTAGGGTTTTTTAGATACAACTTTTGCCACGTGCAACTCAAACCTCTACTTCGTAGTTCTTCCTCTAGACCAGTTTTCTGCGTAGCTCGGGCGTAGCCCTGCATGAATAGATCATCACTATCACCGGCGCGCCGTCACGCTTCCGGAGAACTTATCTACTTCCCTGTCTCTCTTTCTGGATCAATAAGGCGGAGATCGTCATCGAGTTGTACGTGTGCTGAACGTGGAGGTGTTGTCCGTTCGGCGCTAGATCAGAACGAATCGTGAGACGACGGTGATTTGAATCACGAAGCTGTTCCACTTCATCAACCGTGTTTCTTAACGCTTCCCGCTTAGCGATCTACAAGGGTATGTGGATGCGATCTCCCTCTCGTAGATGAACATCACCATGATAGGTCTTCGTGTGTGTAGGAATTTTTTTGTTTCCCATGCAACGTTCCCCAAAAGTGGCATCATGAGCTAGGTTCATGTGTAGATGTAATCTCGAGTAGAACACAAAAGTTTTTGTGGGTGTTGATGTTCGATTTACTGCCCTCCTTAGTCTTTTCTTGATTCGAGAGTATTGTTGGATTGAAGCGGCCCGAACCAACATTACTCGTACGCTTACAAGACACCGATTTCATCGACTAACATGCAACTCGTTGCATAAAGATGACTGGCGGGTGCATGTTTCTACAACTTTAGTTGAATTGGATTTGACTGAGGCGGTCCTTGGAGAGAGGTTAAATAGCAATTTGCACATCTCCGTTGTGGTTTTGCGTAAGTAAGATGTGATCATACTAGATACCCATAGCAGCCACGTAAAACATGCAACAACAAATTAGAGGACGTGTAACTTGTTTTTGCAGGGTATGCTTCTGATGTGATATGGCCAAAGACATTATGTGATATATTGGATGTATGAGATGATCATGTTATAATAGTTAATATCGACTAGCATGTCGATGCTACGGCAACCGACAGAGCCCATAGCTAGGGTTGTCTTTAAACTGACGTTTGTGTTTGCAAATGCGTTTACTATATTGCTAGGTTGTAGCTTTAGTAGTAATAGCATAGATAGCACGACAACCTCGATGGAGGCACAATGATGGAGATCATGATGATGGAGATCATGGTGTGGCGCCGGTGATGATGAAGATCATGTCGGTGCTTTGGTGATGGAGATCAAGGAGCACAAGACCATGGCCATATCATGTCACTTATGAATTGCATGTGATGTTAATCCTTTTATGCACCTTATCTTTCTTAGAACGACGGTAGCATTATAGGTGATCCTCACTAAATTTCAAGATAAAATTGTGTTCTTCCCGACTGTGCACCATTGCAACAGTTTGTCGTTTCGAGACACCACGTGATGATCGGGTGTGATAGACTCAACATTCACATACAACGGGTGCAAAACAGTTGCACACGCGGAACACTCGGGTTAAACTTGACGAGCCTAGCATGTGCACACATGGCGTCGGAACACAAGAGACCAAAAGGTCGAGCATGAATCATACAGTTGATATGATTAGCATAGAGATGTTTACCACTGAAACTATATTCAACTCATGTGATGATCGAATTTGAGTTAGTGAATTTGGATCATGCCACACTCAAGTAACTAGAGGGCTGTCTGTTTGAGTGGGAGTTTTTTAGTAATTTGATTAGTTAAACTCTAATTATCTTGAACATAGTCTAAGTCCACGTTGCGATATTTTATGTTGTAGATCAATGGCTCACGTAGTAGCAACCCTGAATTTCAATACGTTCCTAGAGAAAGCTAAGCTGAAAGATGATGGTGGCAATTTTGTAGACTGGGCTCGTAATCTTAGGCTCATCCTACAAGCTGGGAAAAAGAATTATGTCCTTGATGTTGCGCTAGGAGATGAACCACCCGCTACGTCTGACCAAGATGTTTTGAACGCTTGGCAATAACGTAAGGAGGACTACTCAGTAATTCAATGTGTAGTCTTGTATGGCTTGGAACCGGGACTTCAACGATGCTTTGAACATCAGGGAGCATATGAGATGTTCCAGGAGTTGAAGTTCAACTTTTAGAAGAACGCCCGGATTGAGAGGTATGAGACCTCCAATAAATTATATGCTTGCAAGATGGAGGAGAATTCGTCTATCAGTGAGCATGTGCTAAAAATGTGTGGGTACTCAAACCGTCTAGCTGAGCTGGGGATTGAGCTCCCACAAGAGGATATCACTGAGAGAATTCTCCAATCACTGCCACCTAGCTACAAGAGCTTTGTGTTGAACTATAACATGCAAGGGATGAACAAGTCACCCGGCGAGTTATTCGCGATGCTAAAAGTCGCAGAGTCAGAACTCCGGAAAGAGCATCAAGTGTTGTTGGTCAATATGACCACTGGTTTCAAGAGAAACGGCACAGGCAAGAAGGGTAACTCCAAGAAGAGTGTCAAAACTGTTGCCAATCCGATGAAGAAACCCAAGGCTGGACCTAAGCC
This sequence comes from Hordeum vulgare subsp. vulgare, assembly GCF_904849725.1. Lineage (NCBI taxonomy): Eukaryota > Viridiplantae > Streptophyta > Magnoliopsida > Poales > Poaceae > Hordeum > Hordeum vulgare. The sequence continues at coordinate 316,659,436 of NC_058518.1, forward strand.
GGAAACAGAGTGATATTATTGCAAGGGGATGGGTCACTGGAAGCGCAACTGCCCCAAGTATTTGGCTGATAAGAAGGCGGCCAACGCCAAACCAGGTATATGTGATATACATGTTATTGATGTGTACCTAACCAACTCTTGTAGTAGTGCCTAGGTATTTAATACTAGTTCTGTTGCTCATATTTGCAACTCAAAGTAGGGACTGCGGAATAAACGAAGGTTGGCGAAGGATGAAGTGACGATGCGCGTGGGAAATGGTTCCAAGGTTGATGCAATCGCCGTCGGCATAATCTCACTTCCGTTCCCATCAGGATTAGTTATGATCTTAAATAATTTTTATTTTGTGCATGCGTTAAGGATGAACAATATATCTGGATCTTGTTTATTGCGATACGATTACTCATTTAAGTCAGAGAATAATGGTTGTTCTATTTTTATAAGTAATATCTTTTATGGTCATGCAACCAATGTGAGGGGTTTGTTCATATTGAATCTTGATTGTCATGACACACATATACACAACATTGAGACCAAAAGATGTAGAGTTAACAATGATAGCGCCACCTTTTTGTGGCACTGCTGCTTAGGTCATATTGGTGTAAAGCGCATGAAGAAACTCCACACTGATGGGCTTTTTGAGTCACTTGATTTTGAATCACTTGACACATGCGAACCATGCCTCATGGGCAAGATGACTAAGAATCCGTTCTCCGGAACAATGGAGCATGCAAGTGACTTGTTGGAGATCATACATACTGATGTGTGCTGTCCAATGAGTGTGGAGGCACGTGGCGGATATCGTTATTTTCTTAGCTTCACTGATGATTTAAGTAGGTATGGATATATCTACATGATGAAGGACAAATATGAAACGTTTGAAAAGTTCAAGCAATTTCAGAGTGAAGTTGAAATCATCGTAACAAGTTGATCAAGTTCGTACGATCTGATCGAGGGGGTGAATGATACGTCTTCAACGTATCTATAATTTTTTATGGTTCCATGCTATTATCTTGTCAATCTTTGGATGTTTTGTACGCCTTTTATATATTTTTTGGGACTAACTTATTAACTCAGTGCCAAGTGCCAGTTCCTATTTTCCCGTGTTTTTGACCCTTTTCAGAGGAGAATTTTAAACGGTGTCCAAACGGAATAAAACTTCCGAAAAGATTTTTTTCGGAATAGAAGATACGCAGGGGACGTGAGAACGAAGGAAGAGGCCACTAGGGGAGGCCACAAGCCCCCTAGGCGCAGCCAGGGGGGCCCGCGCCTAGAAGGCTTGTGGTCCCCCTGTGGCTCGTCTGCCCTACCTCTTCCGCCTATAAATTCCCGAAAAATCCAAAGCTGCGCAAGAGATCCACGAAAATACTTTTCCGCCGCCACAAGCTTCTGTCTTCGGAAGATCCCATCTGGGGCACGTTCTGGTGGCCTGCCGGAGGGGGATTCGTATACGGAGGGCTTCTTCATCAACATCATGGCCTCTCCGATGATGCATGAGTAGTTCACCATAGACCTTCGGGTCCATAGCTAGTATCTAAATGGCTTCTTCTCTCTCTTGGATCTTCAATACAAAGTTCTTCATGATCTTCATGGAGATCTATCCGATGTAATCTTCTTTTGCGGTGTGTTTGTCAAGATCCGATGAATTGTGGATTTATGATCAGATTATCTATGAATCTTATTTGAGTTTCTTCTGATCTCTTATATGCTTGAGTTCATATCCTTGTAATTCTCTTCGAGTTGTGGGTTTTGTTTGGTCAACCTGATCTATGATTCTTGCAATGGGAGAAGTGCTTGGTTTTGGGTTCATACCGTGCGGTGACCTCACCCAGTGACAGAAGGGGTAGCGAGGCACGCATCATGTTGTTGCTATCAAGGGTAAAAATATGGGGTTTACATCATTGGTTTGAGTTTATCCCCCTACATCATGTCATCTTGCTTAAGGCGTTACTCTATTCGTCATGAACTCAATACACTAGATGCATGCTGGATAGCGACCGATGTGTGGAGTTATAGTAGTAGATGCAGACAGTATCGGTCTACTTCTCTCGGACGTGATGCCTATATGTATGATCATTGCCTTAGATATTGTCATGACTTTGCGCGGTTCTATCAATTGCTCGACAGTAATTTGTTTACCCACCGTAATATTTGCTATTTTGAGAGAAGCCTCTAGTGAACACTATGCCCCCGGGTCTACTTCACACCATATTTTCAGCCTTACAGTTTTACTCTGTTTCACTTTCCACCTTCAGATCTCACTTTGCAATCAATCTTGAAGGTATTGACAACTCCTTTATAGTGTTGGGTGCAAGCTTGTTTGTGTTTGTGTAGGTACTCTAGACACTTGGCTTGATTCTCCTACTGGATTGATACCTTGGTTCTCAAAACTGAGGGAAATACTTACTGCTACTGTGCTGCAACACCCTTTCCTCTTCAAGGGAAAAAACAACGCAAGCTCAAGAGGTAGCAGTGAATATCTGAGTTTCGAGTTTGGAGCTCACTTAAGACAATGTGAAATCGTTTCACAGTTGACACCGCGTGGAACACCACAGCGTAATGGTGTGTCCGAACTTCGTAATCGTACTTTGTTAGATATGGTGCGATCTATGATGTCTCTTACCGATTTTCCGTTATCGTTTTGGGAGTTATGCATTAGAGACAGCTCCAGTCACTTTAAATAGGGCACCATCAAAATCCGTTGAGACGACACCATATGAGCTATGGCATGGCAAGAGGCTAAAGTTGTCGTTTCTTAATGTTTGGGGATGTGATGCCTATGTCAAAAAGCTTCATCCTGAAAAACTGGAACCCAAAGCGAAAAAGTGTGTCTTCATAGGTTTCCCAAAAGAGAAAGTTGGGTATTGATACGTCTCCAACGTATCTATAATTTTTGATGGTTTCATGCTATTATCTTGTCAAACTTTGGATGTTTTGTATGCCTTTTATATATTTTTGGGACTAACTTATTAACTCAGTGCCAAGTGTCAGTTCCTGTTTTTTCCATGTTTTTGACCCCTATCAGAGGAGGATTTTGAACGGAGTCCAAACGGAATGAAACTGCCAAAAAGATTTTTTCCGAAACAGAAAAAGATCGGGAAGCCGGAGAATCAGGGCAGGGGGCCTGCAGGGACCCCACGAGCCCTCATGGCGCGGCCAGGGGGGCCGTGCCTCCCTGGCTTGTATGTATGAGATGATCATGTTGTAATAGATAATATCGACTTGCACGTCGATGGTACGGCAACCGGCAGGAGCCATAGGGTTGTCTTTAAACTAACGTTTGTGCTTGCAGATGCGTTTACTATTTTTCTAGGATGTAGCTTTAGTAGTAATAGCATGAGTAGCACGACAACCCCGATGGCGACACGTTGATGGAGATCATGGTGTGGCGCCGGTGACAAGAAGATCGTGCCTGTGCTTTGGTGATGGAGATCAAGGAGCACGTGATGAAGGCCATATCATGTCACTTATGAATTGCATGTGATGTTAATCCATTTATGCACCTTATTTTGCTTAGAACGACGGTAGCATTATGAGGTGATCTCTCACTAAAATTTCAAGACAAAATTGTGTTCTCCCCGACTGTGCACCGTTGCTACAGTTCGTCGTTTCGAGACACCACATGAAGATCGGGTGTGATAGACTCAACGTTCACATACAACGGGTGCAAAATAGTTGCACACGCGGAACACTCGGTTAAGCTTGACGAGCCTAGCATGTGCAGACATGGCCTCGGAACACATGAGACCGAAAGGTCGATCATGAATCATATAGTTGATATGATTAGCATAGGGATGCTTACCACTGAAACTATACTCAACTCACGTGATGATCGGACTTGACCTAGTGTAAGTGGGTCATGAACCACTCAAATAACTAGAGAGATGTACTTTTTGAGTGGGAGTTTAGCAAATAATTTGATTAAGTTAAACTCTAATTATCTTGAACATAGTCTACGTCCACTTTGAATATATTTGTGTTGTAGATCATGGCTCACGCGACAGTCACCCTGAATTTTAATACGTTCCTAGAGAAAGCTAAGTTGAAAGATGATGGAAGCAACTTTGTAGACTGGGCTCGTAATCTTAAGTTGATCCTACAAGCTGGGAAGAAGGATTATGTCCTTAATACTGCGCTAGGAGATGAACCACCCGCTACGGCTGACCAGGATGTTAAGAACGCTTGGTTAACACGTAAGGAGGACTACTCAGTAGTTCAATGTGCAGTCTTGTATGGCTTAGAACCGGGACTTCAACGTCGCTTTGAGCGTCATGGAGCATATGAGATGTTCCAGGAGTTGAAGTTCATCTTTCAGAAGAACGCCCGGATCGAGAAGTATGAGACCTCCGATAAATTCGATGCTTGCAAGATGGAGGAGAATTCGTCTGTGAGTGAACATGTGCTCAAAATGTTTGGGTACTCAAACCATCTAGCTGAGCTGGGGATTGAACTCCCGCAAGAGGCTATCACTAACAGAATCCTTCAATCACTGTCGCCAAGCTACAAGGGCTTTGTGTTGAACTACAACATGCAAGGGATGAACAAGTCACCCGGCGAGTTGTTTGCGATGCTGAAGGTCGCAGAGTCTGAACTCCGTAAAGAGCATCAAGTGTTGATGGTGAATAAGACCACTAGTTTCAAGAGAAACGGCAAAGGCAAGAAGGATAATTCAAAGAAGAGCGGCAAGCCTGTTGCCAATCCGACGAAGAACCCCAAAGCTGGACCTAAGCCTGAAACAGAGTGCTACTATTGCAAGGGTATGGGTCACTGGAAGCGCAACTGCCCCAAGTATCTGGCTGATAAGAAAGCGGCCAAAGAAAAATCAGGTATAATTGATATACATGTTATTGATGTGTACTTAACCAGCTCTCGTAGTAGTGCCTGGGTATTCGATACCGGTTCTGTTGCTCATATTTGCAACTCGAAACAGGAACTGCGGAATAGGCGAAGGCTGGCGAAAGATGAAGTGACGATGCGCGTAGGAAATGGTTCCAAGGTTGATGTAATCGCCGTCGGCACAGTTTCACTTCAGTTACCATCAGGATTAGTTATGAACTTGAATAATTGTTATTTAGTGCCTGCGTTGAGCATGAACATTATATCTGGATCTTGTTTATTGCGAGACGGTTACTCTTTTGAGTCAGAGAATAATGGTTGTTCTATTTCTATGAGTAACATCTTTTATGGTCATGCACCCAATGTGAGAGGAATGTTCATATTGAATCTTGATAGTGATACACATATACATAACATTGAGACTAAAAGAGTTAGAGTTAACAATGATAGCGCCATATTTTTGTGGCACTGCCGCTTAGGTCATATTGGTGTAAAGCGCATGAAGAAACTCCATGCCGATGGACTTTTGGAGTCACTTGACTTTGATTCACTTGACACGTGTGAACCATGCCTCATGGGCAAGATGACTAAAACTCCGTTCTTCGGAACAATGGAGCGTGCCAGTGACTTGTTGGAAATCATACATACCGATGTGTTCGGTCCGATGAGCGTAGAAGCACGCGGCGGATATCGTTATTTTCTCACCTTCACTGACGATTTAAGTAGATATGATTATGTCTACTTAATGAAGCACAAGTTTGAAACATTTGAAAAGTTCAAGCAATTTCAGAGTGAAGTTGAAAATCATCGTAACAAGAAGATCAAGTTCCTACGGTCTGATCGTGGGGGTGAATATCTGAGTTTCGAGTTTGGTGCTCACTTAAGACAATGTGGAATTGTTTCACAGCTGACACCACCAGGAACACCACAGCGTAAAGGTGTGTCCGAACGTCGTAATCGTACTTTATTAGAGATGGTGCGATCTATGATGTCTCTTACCGGTTTGTCGTTATCGTTTTGGGGTTATGCATTAGACACAGCTGCATTCACTTTAAATAGGGCACCATCAAAATCCGTTGAGACGACACCATACGAACTGTGGTATCGCAAAAGGCCAAAGTTGTCATTTCTTAAAATTTGGGGATGTGATGCTTATGTCAAAAATCTTCAGCCTGAAAAGCTGGAACCCAAAGCGGAAAAGTGCATCTTCATAGGTTACCCAAAAGAGACGGTTGGGTACACCTTCTATCTCAAATCCGAGGGCAAAGTGTTTGTTGCTAAAAACGGAGCTTTTCTCGAGAAGGAGTTTCTCTCGAGAGAATTGAGTGGGAGGAAGATAGAACTTGATGAGGTTGTCGAACCTCTCATCCCTCAAGATGGTGGCGCAGGGCAAGGGGAAACCTCTGTCGTTGCGACGCCGGTTGAGGAGGAAGTTAGTGATGATGATCATGAAACTCCGGTTCAAGTTCCTGTCAAACCACGCAGGTCGACGAGACCACGTGCTGCTCCAGAGTGGTACAGTAATCCCGTTTTGTCAATCATGTTGTTAGACAACAATGAACCTGCAAATTATGAAGAAGCAATGGTGGGCCCAGATTCCAACAAATGGCTAGAGGCCATGAAGTCCGAGATAAGATCCATGTATGAAAACAAAGTGTGGACTTTGGAAGTACTACCTGAGGGCCGCAAGGCTATTCAGAACAAATGGATCTTTAAGAAGAAGACGGACGCTGACGGCAATGTGACCGTTTATAAGGCTCGACTTGTGGCAAAGGGTTTTTCACAAGTTCAAGGAGTTGACTACGATGAGACATTCTCATTCGTAGCGATGCTTAAGTCCGTCAGAATCATGTTAGCAATAGCTGCATTTTTCGATTATGAAATCTGGCAGATGGATGTCAAAATGGTGTTCCTTAACGGTTCCCTTAAGGAAGAGTTGTATATGATGCAACCCGAAGGTTTTGTCGATCCTAAGAATGCTAACAAGGTATGCAAGCTCCAGCGATACATTTATGGACTGGTGCAAGCATTTCGGAGTTGGAACAAACGCTTTGATGAGGTGATCAAAGCATTTGGGTTTATACAACTGGTTGGAGAATCATGTATTTACAAGAAAGTAAGTGGGAGCTCTGTGGTGTTTCTAATATTATATGTGGATGACATATTGCTGATTGGAAACAACGTAGAGTTTTTGGAGAGCATAAAGGATTACTTGAATAAAAGTTTCTCTATGAAGGACCTAGGAGAAGCTGCTTACATTCTAGGCATTAAGATCTACAGGGATAGATCGAAACGCGTGATAGGGCTTTCACAAAGCACATACCTTGATAAAGTTTTGAAGAGGTTCAAAATGGAACAGTCCAAGAAAGGGTTCTTGCCGGTTTTACAAGGTACGAGATTGAGTAAGACTCAGTGCCCAGCAACTGATAAGGATAGAGAGCATATGAGCACCGTCCCCTATGCTTCAGCCATAGGTTATATCATGTATGCAATGCTGTGAAAAAGACCGGACGTTAGCCTGGCCATGAGTATGGCAGGCAGGTTCCAGAGTAATCCAGGAGTGGATCACTGGACGGCGGTCAAGAATATCCTGAAGTACATGAAAAGGACTAAGGAGATGTTTCTCGTGTATGGAGGTGACGAAGAGCTCGCCGTAAAGGGTTACGTGGATGCAAGCTTTGACACAGATCCGGACGACTCTAAGTCGCAAACCGGATACGTATTTATTCTTAATGGGGGTGTGGTAAGCTGGTGCAGTTCCAAGCAAAGCGTCGTAGCAGATTCTACATGTGAAGCGGAGTACATGGCTGCCTCGGAGGCGGCTAAGGAGGGTGTCTGGATGAAGCAGTTCATGACGGATCTTGGAGCGGTGCCAAGCGCACTGAATCCAATAACCTTGTTCTGTGACAACACGGGTGCCATTGCCCTAACAAAGGAACCACGGTTTCACAAGAAGACCAGACACATCAAACGACGCTTCAACCTCATCCGCGACTACGTCGAAGGGGAGAACGTAAATATATGCAAAGTGCACACGGATCTAAATGTAGCAGACCCGCTGACTAAACCTCTTCCACGGGCAAAGCATGATCAACACGAGAACTGTATGGGTGTTAGATTTATTACAATGTAATTCGCATGATGATGTGAGGACTAGATTATTGACTCTAGTGCAAGTGGGAGACTGTTGGAATTATGCCCTAGAGGCAATAATAAATATAGTTATTATTATAATTCCTGTATCAAGATAATCGTTTATTATCCATGCTATAATTGTATTAAATGAAGACGTATATACATGTGTGGATACATAGACAAAACACTGTCCCTAGCAAGCCTCTAGTTGGCTAGCCAGTTGATCAAAGATAGTCAGGGTCTTCTGATTATGAACAAAGTGTTGTTGCTTGATAACTGGATCACGTCATTAGGAGTATCACATGATGGACTAGACCCAAACTAATAGACGTAGCATGTTGATCGTGTCATTTTGTTGCTACTGTTTTCTGCGTGTCAAGTATTTGTTCCTATGACCATGAGATCATATAACTCACTGACACCGGAGGAATGCTTTGTGTGTATCAAACGTCGCAACGTAACTCGGTGACTATAAAGATGCTCTACAGGTATCTCCGAAGGTGGTCGTTGAGTTAGTATGGATCGATACTGGGATTTGTCACTCCGTGTGACGGAGAGGTATCTCGGGGCCCACTCGGTAATACAACATCACACACAAGCCTTGCAAGAAATGTGACTTAGTGTAAGTTGCGGGATCTTGTATTACGGAACAAGTAAAGAGACTTGCCGGTAAACGAGATTGAAATAGGTATGCGGATACTGATGATCGAATCTCGGGCAAGTAACATACCGAAGGACAAAGGGAATGACATACGGGATTATATGAATCCTTGGCACTGAGGTTCAAACGATAAGATCTTCGTAGAATATGTGCGATCCAATATGGGCATCCAGGTCCTGCTATCGGATATTGACTGAGGAGTCTCTTGGGTCATGTCTACATAGTTCTCGAACCCGCAGGGTCTGCACACTTAAGGTTCGACGTTGTTTTATGCGTATTTGAGTTATATGGTTGGTTACTGGATGTTGTTCGGAGTCCCGGATAAGATCATGGACGTCACGAGGGTTTCCGGAATGGTCCGGAAACGAAGATTGATATATAGGATGACCTCATTTGATTACCGAAGGTTTTTGGAGTTACCGGGAATGACGAATGGGTTCCGGGTGTTCACCGGGGGGGGGGGCAACCCACCCCGGGGAAGCCCATAGGCCTTGGGGGTGGTGCACCAGCCCTTAGTGGGCTGGTGGGACAGCCCAAGAAGGCCCTATGCGCCATAGGAAGAAAATCAAAGAGAAAAGAAAAAAAGGGGAGGTAGGAAAGGGGAGAAGGACTCCACCTTCCAAACCTAGTTGGATTCGGTTTGGAAGGGGAGGACTCCCCCCCTTGGCTCGGCCGACCCCCTTGGGGCTCCTTGAGCCTCAAGGCAAGCCCCCCCCTCTCCCACCTATATATACGGAGGTTTTAGGGCTAATTTGAGACAACTTTGCCACGGCAGCCCGACCACATACCTCCACTGTTTTTCCTCAAGATCGCGTTTCTGCGGAGCTCGGGCGGAGCCCTGCCGAGATTAGATCACCACCAACCTCCGGAGCGCCGTCACGCTGCCGGAGAACTCATCTACCTCTCCATCTCTCTTGCTGGATCAAGAAGGACGAGACCATCGTCGAGCTGTACGTGTGCTGAATGCGGAGGTGCCGTCCGTTCAGCACTAGATCGTGGGACGGATCGCGGGACGGTTCGCGGGGCGGATCGAGGGACGTGAGGACGTTCCACTACATCAACCGCGTTCACTAACGCTTCTGGTGTGCGATCTACAAGGGTACGTAGATCAGAAATCCCCTCTCGTAGATGGACATCACCATGATAGGTCTTCGTGCGCGTAGGAAATTTTTTGTTTCCCATGCGACGTTCCCCAACCGCTGATGGATGACTTGAAAGAAGCTTGGGTGAATGGGGTCAACACATACAACGTAGCTAAGAAAGAGAACTTTCAAATGTATGTTTGGCACCAATACTCGTTGCATGATCTGCCGACATTTGCGCTTTTCGTTGCCTGGTGTGTGCATGGAAGGTTCCCATGCCCACAATGGAAGGCAGCTCCTAAGTTTCATTGGTTGGCGGCGGGTGGGAAGTATTCCTGCTTTGACTTGCATAGGCAGTTCTTGCCTGTGGACCATCCATTCACAAAAGACAAGAAGAATTTCATGAAAGGTAAAGTTGTCAAACACTCAGCAGCACCTACGTTGACGGGGGCACAAATTAATGAATAGTTAAAATCTATGGAGACTGATCCAAACCATCGAGGGTATTTCTTGGGTTATAATGAGGAACACACCTGGACCGAGAGGCCATGCATCTGGGATCTCCCCTACTTCGAAGACCTCTTACTTCCACACAACATTGACATGATGCACACTAAAAAGAATATCGTCGAGGCCCTTCTTGGCACATTTTTCGGCACTAATAAGGGCAAAGATAATACAAAGGCTAGAGTTGACCAGGAGACTCTGTGTGATAGGCCATCACTAAACATGCGAGAACCGAAAGGAAGAAAAAATTGGTCCAAACCACCTGCCTGGTACAATCTTGAGAAGGGAGTAATAAGGGAAATCCTCTTGTGGGTGCAAAAAAAGTAGTTGTTCCCCGATGGGTATGCTGTGAATCTAGCGAGGGGAGCGAGCATTGAAAAAATGAAAAAATTTGGGCTCAAGAGTCATGATTGGCACATATGGCTTGAGCGGATAATGCCGGTGATATTGCGCGGCTATATCCCCGAGGCTGAATGGCTAGTATTGGCCGAGTTGAGCCATTTCTTCCGTGTTCTTTGTGCTAAAGAGTTGTCACGTGCCTTGATAGATGACATGGAAGAGTTGGCGCCTGAGTTGCTCTGCAAGTTAGAGAAGATTTTTCCACCGGGCTTCTTTAATCCGATGCAACACATGATTTTGCATCTCCCAACCGAGGCAAGATTGGGTGGCCCTATGCAAAATCGTTGGTGCTACACAACTGAAAGAATGCAGAAGACACTTCGAGGAAAATGTAAAAATAAACGTAGAATTGAAGCATCGATGGCCGAGGCGTTCATTACCGAGGAGGCGGCAAACTTTGTAACAGCACCCTATGATGCCACTATGCACAGCTTGCATAATCCAAAGCCTCGGTACAATCTGGGCGACCCCAAACAACGTGAATCCAATCTCAGCCTCTTCAAACGGAATCTCACACCTTCTGGTGTGGGAAAACCAAAGTTGTTGTGCATCGAGGAGTGACGCACACTAACGATGTATATATTGAACAACTTAACAGAAGTTCGGCCATACATCGAGTAAGTGCTCTGTACATTGTTTCGCAAATTTTAATAAGTTTTGTGTCTAACAACTATTATTAATTGATACAGTCGATACGTCGAACAATTCTCGAATGGTGTTGCAATCGAAAAAGAATCCATTCTCGAGTATGAACTTCTTGAAAAGACAGGAGGCGGCTATCCCGGTTTCATCTCTTGTTTCAAAAAAACGGTACCTCCCTTATATATAATAGGTGATTTCCTTTGTTGCTATTACTCATAAGTAACACACCAAATTCTATCTTTTCTTAACTTCTAGGCTAATTCAGATGAGCAAGTCGACGATGAATTGAGACAAATAGCTAATGGTTTTGACTTTAAGGTCCATACATTTCAGAAGTACGACATCAACGGGTATCGCTTTCGTACTGCTAGCAAAGAGCTTTCAATGCCCGGTCGAAAAACAAACAATTCCGTTGTCTCTCCTATAGGCGAGGGAGGTGTCGAGTATTATGGAAGACTTGAAGAAGTCTACGAACTTCATTATTATGGTGAAAATCCCCCGAACGTTGTTGTGTTCAAATGTCATTGGTTCGATCCTACTAAGACAAGACGGACTAATGAACATCTTGGGATTGTCGAAATACGACAAGACACGTAGTTAAGCGGTGCCGATGTCTATATTGTGGCTCAACAGGCCACCCAAGTTTTCTATCTGCGATACTGTCATCAAAGTGTTAAGAACCTGGAAGGTTGGTATGTCGTGTTCGATGTGCCGCCACATCTTAGACCACCTCCCCAAAATGAAGACGATTATGAACCTCAAATTGACCCAATAACATATGATGGAGAATTCTTCCAAGAATCACGTGGCGTGAGACGTCGTACCCGAAACTGCTCTACGTCCACCCTGAACACGGAGGAACAAGACTCACGTGATGATGAGGAAGAAGTGGAAGTAGAAGAAGTTACCAATGCCGATGAGCTAACAATGCTTGATCGGTTACAAAAAGGCCTTCCACATGATGTCCCTGAACCCGATGACGATATCAGTCATGACGACACGTGGGATACTGATGATGATTTTGCTTCAATTGATCATGGAGAAGAGACAGATGATCCAGACTATTAGTACTTTGTATGCATCCAAACATTGTTGTTTAATTATTCAATTATTAGTTGAATTATTCATGTATTTATTATTTTTCATTTAATTATTGTCCTTGAATTTGTACTAATTATTTAACTATTTATCGTTACAGGTGGCGAGACATGGCAGGCGGGGATAAGTTGAGGATAGCACCTGGGCAGCTACGGAAAACTTTGTTGCAGAGCTTTGCCGAGGAGCCCCATGGGAGAGGCGGAGGAAAGAAGAGAGGCATAGGACGTGGTCGTGGGAGAGGGAGGCTGCATGATAGGAGCCAGTCGCCACCACCCTCGGCTACTTCTGTCTCATCCACTTCACCCTTGCAGACGAGGGTGTCACCGGTGCGGGATCCTCCCGTCCAGGAGTAGACACCGATGCAGGGGGCTGAGGCGGAGGCTGACGCAAAGGCTGAGGGGGCTGAGGCGGAGGCTGAGGGGGCTGCCAGCAAGTCGGTCTACCAACGTGGTATGACACGAGTTCCAGACCGATTGGAGTTGCAGCACAGGGCGTTCATTAAGCCAGATGGCGAGAAGTAAGTTGATATATATTGTGTACCTTATATCATTATATTTCACCAAGTAGCTAATGTCTTTGCCTTATCATTATGTAGGGGGTGGGATTACCCGAAGAATACCCGGAATCCAAACTGCCTCCTTGGTGCTTTACTTAGGGAGCACTTCCCAGGGATAGTGCAGTTGCCCGGTGAGGGTATGGTTCCCGAGCCAGGACTCAAGTGGGAGCACTACCAAGCCGCTCTGCTCCCGGAAAACACACATGTCAATGGTGTTGTTTGCGTGAGCGTGGCCGACAAGGTGTTGGCTGATTTTTGGGTAATTATTATTTTACCCAATAAAAAGTATACAATGTTATATATTGTTGTTTCCTTCCAAATCATTTCATTATTCATCTGTGCAACTATTTGGCATAATTGCAGAGTTACTTTAGGGTCGAGGAGGGGACGGAGGAGGCGGCCAAGAAGAACCTTGTGAAAGAGTGCAAGAGTTTATTGAATAACACGAGGCACGAGCTGCGTGTTCAGGCTGTTCGAGATTTGTTCGCCAAGCAAGGGGAGCCGAAGACAAAGACTGAATGTCGAAAGATTTACCTTGATAAGACCGAGTACATGGAGGTATCTACATTCCAAAGATCAATTCTTAGGGCTAGTTAGGTCTATTTAGTTATAATACTTAGTTTCATTCTTCATTAACTTACATTCATAGGTGCCCCCAAGATGGTTGGCCGATAAGATGGATTATTGGGAGATGATAGTGGACAGGTGGTGCACAGAGGCTCGATTGAGCACCCACACTATGGCCAAGGACCGTCGTGCCCAATTGGTTGGTGTGCCACACCACCAAGGCAATGCCAACATCAAGTAATACGCCAAAAAATGGGTATGTGTGCCTTGTTTTGTTTCATCAATAATTCATTCGTTCGTGATTTTTGTTGTACTAATTCTTTGTCTTTTCGTGTAGGCCAAACACAATAACCAGCCCGAGCCTCAGGGATATGTCGCGTTTAGCATGGCCCATAAGGGCTCGTACAAGACGGCGAAGGCATATTCTGAGGGGGACGGGTCGTCGGCATACACAAGCATGTCCGCCTACAACAAGATGACGTCTTATTCTGAGGTGGTCAAACAGTTGCGCGGGCCTGACTTTGACCCGAGCTAGAATCCTATCGATCGAGAGGCGTTGATGATCTCTGGTGGCGGTAAGAGTCATGGCACGCTGGCCATGTGTGATGGCTTCGTCCCTATCACTGAGACTCTATCTCATATCAAGGCGAGGAAAACGAGCTCCGCTCCTGTAATACGGCAACGCGCGAGGCCAGTTGATCTTGCCATCGAGGTTAATTTTCTTCATTATTTCTTTCGTTCTTTTGTCCCTGGATGGATGATGAAAATTCCTTTTGAGGAGTGGTTGCAGGCCGCGCTTATGAAGGAGAGGGAGGCCACCAGGCTCTTGTTGGAGGAGAGGGACCGGAATACGTAGAGGTTGCTTAAGGAGGAGAGGGCACGCAATAATGCCCATGCGAAGGCCATGCACGACTTCGTTGCGGTAAGTCAGTTGTGTGAGAAGCAAGGCTATGTGTGAGACGCAACAAGGCTATTTCTTTGACTCCTCGAAAACTAATTTGTAGGCTATGTGTGAGAAGCAAGGTTTGCCGCCCCCTCCGCCGATGCCTTCTCCGGTGGGAACGGCGAGTTCCCTTTCAATGACCAACCTTGCACGGTCTTATACCATTGTCTGTCGCCGTGCTAACCACATATTTTAACTCTTGCCTTTTTGCTGCATCATTCCAGAGTTGAATCCCACGATCCCTTTACTTCTCCTGGTGAGAACCCTAGCAACCCAGCGACCAACGGAGATGGAGCTTCTCCTCCGTTTCTTGGCATTCAATAAGGGCGTGTTTGGTTCCCTGGGAAGCTCTAGCCTGCATTGCATGTAAGAGCTTGGCTAAGGTTGGCCTGGTTGACCGGATGCAAGAAGGTATAGAAAAGTGTGTTTGGTGCACTGCATGATATGGGGCAGGCTGAGCTCAGATTTTGATTGGTATGTTGTATCTGGGATATGTCCAACAAAAGTGCATATTATAGTCCAACAAACGAGCATCCATCCATGCACCACACAATCTGCCTCGCATGGGAAAAAGAGTGTCGATGTTCCACTAGAGTCCACACACAATCAGTCCATACTAGAATCCAACCATCTTTTTTTTGCAACTAGTCCAGCCATCTCAAATCTGTAGGGGAAAAGGACAGATGGGGCGTTGAGAGAAGGAAGCATCGGGGCAACGCATGGAGAGCATCACTAATCTTCACGTTGCCTTCCTTCTCGTCCGTGGCCGGAGGAGGACGCCGCTCCATCCGCTCACCCATCTGCATCTGCATCTGCATCTGCAGAAGAAGCAACGTGAGCGGCAGAAAACCAAAGGTGGAATGGAGAAGAGACAGATGGGGACAGATGGGAGAGGAGAGTACTACCTACGCAACAACGAGGAGGCGCGTCGGCAACGTGCACAGCGGCGCCGGGGCGGCGAGATCCATTGCCGCACGAGAGAGGAAAGAAGTGAGGAGAGCAGCGCGAATGAGAGGTTGTGAGCCGATTGAGAGGGAGACCCTAGCCAGTTTCCCACGCGCGGGTGCAGGCGTGGATGCAGGCTCGCGGAAACGGACGATACTTGCGTTTCCCCTCAGCCTGGCTGGGAGCCTCATTTTGCATCCGTCGGGCCAGGCCCAGTTGGACGTGCAGGATACCAAACATTCAGAAAATGCATGGTGGGTGCGAGCCAGGTGCAACCCACGAAACCAAACACGCCCTAAGTTATTCCTCTCCTTCTTATTCTTCTTATTGTTTAGATCAACTTAGATTATGCCATGCTTTAGTTAGCTTAGTAAATTCTAGTTGATATTAGCCATGCTTTAGTTAGCTTAGTAAATTCTAGTTGATATTAGAGCTCAAAAATGACATAATTAGTTTAGAAAGTTTTAAAAGAAACCAGAAGAGAAGAACAAACAAGAGATGAAGAAATAAGAGAAGAAGAAACGAGAAAAAGATAACTTCTCTTCTTTCTTTTTCTCCATCTTCTTCTTCTTCTTTTTGTTCTTGTTCTTGTTCTTCTTCTTCTTCTTCTTCCACTTCTTCTTCTTCTTCTTCTTCTTCTTCTTCTTCTTCTTCTTCTTTTTCCACTTCTTCTTCTAATTGCTTAGCTTAATTTAGATAACTTCTTTCTTATTGTATTCTTCTTCTAACTTCTTTCTCATTATGCAGATTTTGATAAAGCAGCATGGCATATGGATGGATGCTCGAGGGACTTTGTAATGCACTTGTGTAGTCTTAGATGAACTTTGTAATGCACTTGTGATGCTTTGTAATACTTTGTGATCTTGTTTGCACTTTAATTATATATATTCGTGTTGTTTGCACTTTGTGATGCACTTGTGTTGTGCTGTTTGCACTTTGTGATGCACTTGTGGTGCTGTTTAGGGGTTGGGCAAATATATATGTTGATGTTTGTATCTATGTTTTGCAAATGCAGGGAATTAACAGAATGCAGGGAATTAACAGAAAACAAATATGAAAAGAAAGCATAGAGGGTCTTTGCCTACAGCTTACTGACGGCAACGGCTTTGCCGTCGGTGGACTGACGGCAAAGAAGACACGTGGTGGCAGCCTATGTATCCTGGCAACTCTGGGAATACCAAATTTTCCTAGCTTTTCGGCTTTGCCGTCAGCTGTGCTCCAGCTGTCGGCAAAGAGGGGACCAAGGGGACCCAGGTTTTTGGCGTTGCCGTCAGCTTTGCTACGGCTGTGGGCAAAGAGGGAACCCAGGGGACCCAGGGTTTCGGCTTTGCCATCAGCTTTGCTACGGCTGTGGGCAAAGCCTGCCGTTAACCTTCTAACAGGGCTCGGCCTGCGCCGTTGCCGCCAATTCTCTTTGCCGTCAGCCCGTGCCACAAAGCTGATGGCAAAGTCTTTTTCGTCGGTCGACCTTCAGCTGACGGCAAAGAAGGTGATTGCCGATAAAATCTTGGTCGGTTCCTTTGCCGACAGCACACTGACGGCAAAGCCTTTGCCGTCCGTTAAACTATCCGTTGCCGTCAGCTCTGGCTGTCGGCAAACCAACAGATTCCAGTAGTGTATGGATAATTGTTATGTGTTTTGGGGGAAAACTCACTCTATATTTTGGAGGAAGTCTCTTGAGAAAGCTCGAATTTTTTGTCAATGTCAACTATGGGTGGAAGAAATGCAAGAAGGAATAAACTCATTGAGGAATTATATAGTTTGGGAACTTATTATCATACCAAGAAACCGCAAGCCCATTGTTTGTAAATGTTTTTATTCATTTGTGAGGAAATTCGACTCACTGGAATATTATAATGTCACTCTTGTTATTCATTTCTTCACACAAAGGGAAATATACTTTGTGGAAACTCTCTCCTGGAATTTTGGGAAAGAGGAAGTAAAACATAGTTTGCTAATTGAATACATTATTGTATGGTCTTATAACAAGCTTCACATCAATGGAATAGCAGGTCATATGGTTTTCTAAATGAAGCAAGGAGGTCATCTACAAATGTAAGTATAAAATATTTTGCTTTATAATTGTATACGTTAATATTGTTTTGTTGTTTGCAATGATAAAATCACATTGATGGAAGTGAAAGCTTGGTCATGTTTTAACTTCATATGAAAGGAAGGTTTGAAGCTTCCTATGTTTTGAGAGTGGAACCACATAAGACATGTTTCTTGAAATGTTTTTATGGAAAATTGCAAACTTGTTAAAGTACCTGAAACCAAACTCAGTGAGGAATTATGCTTGAACTCCTGAGGAAAAAAGCATAATACATGGTGTTGAAATTTACTGGTTATACAATCGTACCTTAGCTTCCGGAATTTATGTTGCATTCAAGTAGTGGAAGTAAATACAAGAAGCTAAGGGAATGGCACACATCATATTAGATTGTGGAAAGTGCATCACAACATGTCACTTGTTAAACACATTGAGGAACCTAGCTATTATTGTACCTACGAGATGAGAAACAAGTCCAGGTACGCATATTCAATCTTATTTTTTGTAGTACTAATATGGTGCAGGTTCACTGACTAAAGTCAGGAATTTCATTCAAACAAGGTCACTCATGGAACTTCATTTACTGATTGGATTTGATATTCACGTGGTTTTGAAAATTTATTCATCATGGTTATCATATATTTTTAACTCAATGTGGAATTATTCATAGTATTGATATATGTGACTGGAAATAATTAATGCGGAATTTTACTTGAGGAAACAAAATACTCAAGGTGCCTCTAAAGGTGGAATTGCACTCGAGGAAATAATACTCGAGACGCCAAAGACAGCTATGCTGGAATAATCAGGCGGAAACTAAGGTCTCTAGTGATCTTAGGGGTCACAACAAGGAAACATATTGAGGGAATATATCACAATATATATTTATGGTGTTTTCAACATAGTGTTAATATGATTGCTGGTCCCTTGACTAAGCTTCTTAGGCTATGGATTTATGAATATTTGAATGATCGTTTTGGACAAGTGGGAGATGTTGGAATTATGTGTCCTGCAACTATATTCAAATAATAGGAATTGCTAATATTCGGAATACCTCATTATGGAATCATACATTTATTTATACATGGAATTACTTTACATGATTATCATGGAATTATTACTTGTTGGAATACTTAAGTTATATACTTAAGGAAGCTGGTCAATTATCGGTGGAATACAATATATTTTATATATTGGAAAGACTATCCGGGTACGCTGATAATTGGAAGAAGCTAGATCGTGTAATTAGATTACGGCCCTAATGTTGATCTACATAATTAGAGGAACTTATACTCTGTTATGACGCGTTGCTCACAAGCGCGTGCTTCGGGGACTTGACGTATTAAGAGACAAATTATATCGTGATTGGTAGTTTGATCTGGACTCTATCCGGAAACTAGTTTAAAGACTAGGAATCTTATAACTGTAAAAGATGTGAACTCTTTAGAAACACAGTATAAGAAGGTCCCTACCCCCTAGCCTCAGAGATACGAATTGTGAGCGGCACCACCGATAAGCGCAGAGGAATTGGGGGTAGACCACAAACCCTAAATTTCTAACATAAATCATATACATTGTTAAGATCATGTATTGTTCGTTATTGTTTTGACTAAAAATCGGTGTTATTGATCGAGGTGATGCCGCTAGATGATTGCTGATTTGCCGGAATTTGCGCAGCACAAAAGTCTTCGTCGCCGAAACTGCCGAGTTGTCACCAGATCAGTTTTAAATACCCAAGTGTTAATTATTTACAGACTATAAAACCTAGATTGCAATTGAAACTTCGTGACGATGTCATTCCGTGGAGCATGTACTGAATTAATTTGACTAAGATAGTATTTGCGGATGCGAATTTTACCAGATCTTTGGGTGGAGATCGAGTAGAGATCTCTTCGACGTCCAACGGTAGAGTGCTGGTGGTGCAGCTAGGATCGCGTCAAAGAGGCGAAGAGGCGAGCGGCTGCTGTTTGCTAGCGATCGAAACGGGATGTAGCGAACAGTAAAATAGGGTGTTTTTGTAGAAGAGAACGTATTGAACATTAACATAGCCATGTACGTATGTTTCCATGTTACACACGGTCTCTTTTTACCCAAGGAAACGATCTCTTCTGGACTCTGATAAGTAGGCTTCTTTGCAACTTTGCCCATCATGATTGTTTTTTAGAGGGCCCACCATTTACGATCACAGTTTTTTTTTCATCTCTTCATAATGTCCGTGGAATACACCATGACGCCTTAGGAATAGTGTATGGGGTTTGGAAATTTTGGTTCATAGAGCAGTGCCACCTACCACTTAAGAAGTGTTTGGAGGGTTGGTATAATTTTCAGGAAACACTAGCAAAATGGTCCGTGCGTTGCCACGGAAGAAAAAAACATAATCTCCAATGATGATGACCACATTATGTTCACATATCATCGCTTGATTTAGAAATTTTGTGCACAAATGCAAGAAAATGTTTCTTCTTTTAAATTTATTCACAAGTTGAAGCAATCTTTACATTTTCAAAAAATATATATCATAGTTGTCAAAAATCTTGGTAACTCAAAGATTTATTCTGAATTTCAAGATTTTTTTTAGAAAACATACAATAATAATCCGATCCATCCAACAGTTAATTCTTCAAAATTCACACAGGTATATTGTCACATAGACTTAGAAAAATTAATGTTTAACTACATACATTAGATATTTCGTGAACAATTTTACAAATATGGGAACAATTTTAAAATCAAGAACATTTTTTACAATTTAAAAACATTTACTAAAAATCGTGAATATTTTTTATATTTCGAACGGGTTTAAATATTTTCTTTTGAATTGGCGACCAATTCAAGAAAAGACGAACATAACTTTCAAAGTTGGAGGATTTTATTTTAAATTTACAAGCATTTTTTGAAACGAATAAAGTTTTTCTGAATAAACAAACATTTTTATAAATCAGTAATATATTTATTAAATTCATGGACATTGTTTTGGAATTTGCAAAAAAAAAAAAATCCGGTGCTTTTTTTTAATCCTATTTTTAATTCAAAATAAAAATTCATCAGCATTTTAATTCAAAATTCCTGTTTTTTAGTATGCAAAAGTTTTTGTAATTCTAAATTATTTAAACTATAAATAAACAAAAATGGAACAGAAAATTTTAAACAAAAAAAAGAAACTATCAAAACAGGCATTAGCTATTTTTAAAATTTTAGGACATTCTTTAAATGCATTAACATATTTTGAATTAGAAAGCATTTTGTTAAATGCCTCGAATAATTTTTAATACATGGAATTGTATTTGAGATCATGGACTTTTCTTATTGTACAAACATTTTTCTAAAATTGCAAACATTTTATTGTATATGCGAGCATTTTTTAGAAAACTCCGAGCAGTTTTTGAAGTCACAAACATTTTAATATTTTAAAATGTTGATTTACAATTTTCATTTTATTAAAATTTTAAAGATTATTTGAAGTTCTAAATAATTTAAGATAAAAAAATAAAACGGAACTGAAAATAAAAAAATAAACGAAACTAAAAGCAGGCGCCTGTGCATGGGCCGGCCCTTACGGTGTGTTGGGTATTCTCCCAGCGTGCAGAGCGTAATATATGACGTTTTTACATGGGCCGGCCCAGTTCAAGATTTTTCGCTTTGTTAAACATTTTCTATTACTTACCGGTGGCATGGTGGGTAATTTATGCAAACTTTAGGGGTAATTTTCAAGACAGACGACCAGAAACCGTATTTGCTTTATTATTAGGGAGAGATATATTTCCCTTAACTATTAAAACATGTGTGATTTTTTTGCACGTAATGCTACTTGAATTAAGAGCAGACATATGCGCGTCCTGGTCTACCTCTGGGGCTTCAACGATGTTGTTCACCTATGAGCTTTACACCAAAACCAGCCAACGTTACACCTCAGTTGGCAAGGGAGGTAACTGGCAAGCATGAGGTGCGTGTTTGGCCTGTATAATTAAGGAGTATTCGTTATGATGTGATGCTCTCTGCATGAAATATACTGATTAAATATACATTAGACTTGAAACATGTATCTCTCCGTAGAAACATATATAATAAGATAAATCAATGTTGTCCTAGAGCTTACAATAATGATTGCTAAAAAAAAATAGTAGCTGATCTAAGTTCCTAATGATAGTATTGTAATCTGTACGGTGCTTTCCTATCTCTCTTGGGTCTATCCTGATAGGGATGGAAGGCCACCATATTTACTTTTCCTTGCGAGTTTGTTCTTTTGTTTCCGGAATCAATGCTTTTCTTGTTTGTCGACCTTCCACACTGTTCATTTAATTCATCAACACATTCCTGTTTGATGATGCAGTCATTGTTCTCAGGATGGTAGCTGTTGTCTCCCTGTAAAATTTGAAACTATTGATTACAAAAAAGCTACATGATAGATATTTAATTCTTTACTTTTAATGAGCAAATGGAGTACCTTATTCTTGACTTTTTTCCCCTTCGCAACCTTTTTCTGCCTTTTGCAAGAATACCTTTTAACATGTGTATGTGCATTACCACGTTCTTCATCTGAATTTATTTATAATAAATTATTATTTTTTTGTCTTTTTTTAGCTCCTCGGAATCAGACTTTGATGTTCCCTGCATTTTCTTAGGAGTTATATGACATAGAAAAGGTGCTTACTACATATTAAAGACAAAGGGAAGAAAATCTCTAAAATACCTCGTCATCAGTTTTTTGCAATTTAAGAGCAGATTTTTTTTCTTTTCATTGACTCCACCAATGTTACATTTTCTTTGGATTTTTTCCTTGATTTCCCTCCTTTTCTCTTCTCTTCATAAATGGCTGTCTCTTCCTACATTATTTAAAATATATTTTAATGCATACAATGAATGATGGGAAGTCTTTTTCAACACAATACCTCATCATGGCGGATTTGTGCAAAAGTATCCTTCATTATATTTCTTTTAGGCTGTATACTGGATCTCTTCTTTTAAATCTTCTGTCGACGTTTTTTCTTGCTAGATATAGAGTTCTGTTTTTCATATGTATTATTGGTATCCCATGCTGTTTCCTCAATCGCAATTCCAGAGTACAGATTTTCCTATACGATAGTTTTTTTTAGGAAAAAATGAACTAATACAAATTTGTCATTCGAAACAATATAATTGGTGCATACCTGATATTTTGAAACATGGAAATCGGTACAGTATCCTTGTCCTTGGTTGTCTAGTATGTTCAGTGAAACAATTTTCTGTTAAAATTTGCACCTCGTGTGGCAAGCAAAGAATTGTACATGGGCATACCTCTTCAGCTCTATCATTTGAGTATTCCTTCTCTATCTGGTTACTAGGCACGAAAGTGCAATTCACTTTATAGTTTTCCATGCACTCTTGCAAATTCCTTGAAGTTAACTTCAAACGGAATATCAGCCTTGTTCCACACAGGCTGCGAATAGCAGCCGGGATTGTCCCCGAGTGTCCTTCTTCCTCTAGCATGGTAGTCACAGTCTTATTGCCCAAAAGTCTATGTGCTACCTCATTAAATATTGCACATGTTGTTGTTGCTATGTCATCACTTATCTTAATATTTATTATGTACCTAATATGACAGAGAACTTATTATAATTAAAACATTATTTTTTTTTGTCTTTTTTTAGCTCCTCGGAATCAGACTTTGATGTTCCCTGCATTTTCTTAGGAGTTATATGACATAGAAAAGGTGCTTACTACATATTAAAGACAAAGGGAAGAAAATCTCTAAAATACCTCGTCATCAGTTTTTTGCAATTTAAGAGCAGATTTTTTTTCTTTTCATTGACTCCACCAATGTTACATTTTCTTTGGATTTTTTCCTTGATTTCCCTCCTTTTCTCTTCTCTTCATAAATGGCTGTCTCTTCCTACATTATTTAAAAATATATTTTAATGCATACAATGAATGATGGGAAGTCTTTTTCAACACAATACCTCATCATGGCGGATTTGTGCAGAAGTATCTTTCATTATACTTCTTTTAGGCTGTATACTGGATCTCTTCTTTTAAATCTTCTATCGACGTTTTTTCTTGCTAGATATAGAGTTCTATTTTTCATATGTATTATTGGTATCCCATGCTGTTTCCTCAATCGCAATTCCAGAGTACAGATTTTCTTATACAATAGTTTTTTTAGGAAAAAATGAACTAATACAAATTTGTCATTCGAAACAATATAATTGGTGCATACCTAATATTTTGAAACATGGAAATCGGTAGAGTATCCTTGTCCTTGGTTGTCTAGTATGTTCAGTAAAACAATTTTCTGTTAAAATTTGCACCTCGTGTGGCAAGCAAAGAATTGTACATGGGCATACCTCTTCAGCTCTATCATTTGAATATTCCTTCTCCATCTGGTTATTAGGCACGAAAGTGCAATTCACTTTATAGTTTTCCATGCACTCTTGCAAATTCCTTGAAGTTAACTTCAAACGGAATATCAGCCTTGTTCCACACAGGCTGCGAATAGCAGCCGGGATTGTCCCCGAGCGTCCTTCTTCCTCTAGCATGGTAGTCACAGTCTTATTGCCCAAAAGTCTATGTGCTACCTCATTAAATATTGCACATGTTGTTGTTGCTGTGTCATCACTTATCTTAATATTTATGATGTACCTAATATGACAGAGTTAGTGTTCACGGGTCTCATATAAGAGAGAAAACAAAACAATAAATAAATAAACGTGTAACATGCTCACTGGAGCTCTGCATGTTCGGCTATTTTATTACTGATTTACAAACATAATTGTCCATTTGTTTCCTTGTCGCACATAAGCAACTTATGCATGCCGACCAACCTTTATCCTCTATAATATCCTCTATTGTTGCTTTTGTTGTGCATACATATTCCTAGTCGACAACAAAATGATTTAGTAACATAATGAACAAAAATATTTAAATTATAACCGACAATAAGGGTCTTAGCTAACCTTTGTTTTAACATCACCGTACCGCAATTGTATGATTTCTCTTTCAGTTTTTTTATTATAAAACATTTGTTCTTCAATTGTGCCTTTAGTGCTTACATCGACTTCCATCATCGTAGGGAAAACATCTTCTCTGCAATGTCTGTATTTTTGTGACAACTTGAACAAAATGCACTGGTAACAAAAAAGTGTATACATGATTGCACTACTTTATACAATATCCATTGATGATTTCTTCTGTTTCTAGAATTTGAATATCCAAGTACACTTTCGATGCATTTGTTGTGCGGAGCGCTAAGCCTGATTATGAATGAATTAGTAAAAGTGCATTCCAAAAAAATAGATAAGAGGTCTCACCGTGGAATTCTCTAACCAAATTTGAAGTGACAATGACTATTGTTTGTTTTTTCAAGAGATCTTCATTTAACATATTTTCTAAGACGTCTCCCCATAAAGTGAGTTTGCCTTTCTCGCCACTACAGAAGTTTATTCATGTAAATGCAATTTAAAAATACATGAAGTTGAAATTAAAAAGTGTGCTTAAAATTAAATGGCTTACTCCAATAGAAGGATTTCAATCTCACGGATGTTTGAAATTCGCTCTTTTGGTGTATCCTTGGCTATTCTTTTTTCTTCTATTGGTTTCATCCGACTAAGCAGGCCGATGACATCTCCATAATAAAATGCAAAATATATATTAGTAAATGATAATACAATTTATCCTTGATATGATTACAGGATGTAAGTACCTGGGCATTGTGCATCATTATTTTCCCTACTACTTAATGTATCACTATCAGCAAATTCAAAGTAATAGTCCAAAAAGCTATGCGATTTGTTCGCAACTTCCTTCACCGTTGTATCGAAAAGGAAAATTATTTTTAGATTGTTCTTCAAAGACGATACTTGTCATGCTCGCAAACTGTGAAGGTCTTCAATATGTAGATGGAGTTTTCTTGTAACTTTGACTTGTACTTGTTGACCAATTTACTTCCAATAGAAGCACATATTGTATTGCCCTATGCACAAATAATATACTACAAAAATGCAAGATTAATTATATGAAATATCATTAAAATCAGTCTGCCTTAGTATATTATGTAAGTGAAAGATATGGAGTAGTACTTGAATTATATATCATTCAAAATTGTACCTTCTTGTCTGCCAAACTCATATCAGCACTAATAAGCTCATTAGTCGATAAATTGAGTGAATCGTGTTGGAATTATGCCCTAGAGGCAATGATAAACAAGTTATTATTATAATTCCTGTATCAAGATAATCTTTTATTATCCATGCTATAATTGTATTGAATGAAGACTTAGATACATGTGTGGATACATAGACAAAACATTGTCCCTAGCAAGCCTCTAGTTGGCTAGCCAGTTGATCAAGGATAGTCAGGGTCTTCTGACTATGTACAAGGTGTTGTTGCTTGATAACAGGATCACATCATTGGGAAAATCATGTGATGGATTGGACCCAAACTAATAGACGTAGCATGTTGATCGTGTCATTTTGTTGCTACTGTTTTTTGCGTGTCAAGTATTTGTTCCTATGACCATGAGATCATATAACTCACTGACACCGGAGGAATGCTTTGTGTGTATCAAATGTCGCAATGTAACTGGGTGACTATAAATATGCTCTACAGGTATCTCCGAAGGTGTTCGTTGAGTTAGTATGAATCGAGACTGGGATTTGTCACTCCGTGTGACGGAGAGGTATCTTGGGGCCTACTCGGTAATACAACATCACACACAGGCCTTGCAAGCAATGTGACTTAGTGTAAGTCACGGGATCTTGTATTAAGGAACGAGTAAAGAGACTTGCCGATAAACGAGATTGAAATAGGTATGCGGATAATGACGATCGAATCTCGGGCAAGTAACATACCGAAGGACAAAGGGAATAACATACGGGATTATATGAATCCTTGGCACTGAGGTTCAAACGATAAGATCTTCGTAGAATATGTAGGATCCAATATGGGCATCTAGGTCCCGCTATTGGATATTGACCGAGGAGTCCCTCGGGTCATGTCTACATAGTTCTCGAACCCGTAGGGTCTGCACACTTAAGGTTCGACGTTGTTTTATGCGTAATTGAGTTATATGATTGGTTACCGAATGTTGTTCGGAGTCCCGGATGATATTACGGATGTCACGAGGGTTTCCGGAATGGTCTGGAGACGAAGATTGATATATAGGATGACATCATTTGATTACCGGAAAAATTTCGGCATTACCGGGAATGTACCGGGAGTGACGAATGGGTTCCGGATGTTCACCGGGGGGGGGGGAGCCCACCCCGGGGAAGCCCATAGGCCTTAGGGGTGCCGCACCAGCCCTTAGTGGGCTGGTGGGCAAGCCCAAGAAGGCCCCTGCGCAGGATAAGAAAAAATCAAAGAGAAAAAAAAGGGGAAGTGGGAAGGAAGGGAAGGACTCCACCTTCCAATCATAGTTGGACTAGGATTGGAGGAGGATTCCTCCTCCCCCCCTTCGGCCGACCCCCTTGGGGCTCCTTGAGCCTCAAGGCAAGGCCCCTCCCCTCCCACCTATATATACGGAGGTATTAGGGCTGATTTGAGATAACTTTGCCACGGCAGCCCGACCACATACCTCCACGGTTTTTCCTCTAGATCGCGTTTCTGCGGAGCTCGGGCGGAGCCCTGCTGAGATTAGATCACCACCAACCTCCGGAGCGCCGTCACGCTGCCGGAGAACTCATCTACCTCTCTGTCTCTCTTGTTGGATCAAGAAGGCCGAGATCATCGTCGAGCTGTACGTGTGCCGAACGCGGAGGTGCCGTCCGTTCAGCACTAGATCAGAGCGGATCGTGGGACGGATCACGGGACGGTTCGTGGGACGGTTCGCGGGGCGGATCGAGGGACGTGAGGACATTCCACTGCATCAACCGCGTTTATTAACGCTTCTGGTGTGCGATCTACAAGGGTACGTAGATCTGAAATCCCCCTCGTAGATGGACATCACCATGATAGGTCTTTGTGCGCGTAGGAAATTTTTTGTTTCCCGTGCGACGTTCCCCAACAGTGGCATCATGAGCTAGGTTCATGTGTAGATGTCATCTCGAGTAGAACACAAAAGTTTTTGTGGGCGGTGATGTGCGATTTGCTGCCCTCCTTAGTCTTTTCTTGATTCCGCGGTATTGTTGGATCGAAGTGGCTCGGACCGACATTACTCGTACGCTTACGAGAGACTGGTTTCATCGCTACGAGCAACTCCGTTGCTCAAAGATGACTGGCGAGTGTCGGTTTCTCCAACTTTAGTTGAATCAAATTTGACCGAGGAGGTCCTTGGATGAGGTTAAATAGCAATTCATATATCTCCGTTGTGGTGTTTGCGTAAGTAAGATGCGATCCTACTAGATACCCATGGTCACCACGTAAAACATGCAACAACAATTAGAGGACGTCTAACTTGTTTTTGCAGGGTATGCTTGTGATGTGATATGGCCGACGATGTGATGTGATATATTGGATGTATGAGATGATCATGTTGTAATAGTTAATATCAACTTGCACGTCGATGGTACGGCAACCGACAGGAGCCATAGGGTTGTCTTTAAACTAATGTTTGTGCTTGCAGATGCGTTTACTATATTGCTAGGATGTAGCTTTAGTAGTAATAGCATGAGTAGCACGACAATCCCGATGGCGACACGTTGATGGAGATCATGGTGTGGCGCCGGTGACAAAGAAGATCGTGCCGGTGCTTTGGTGATGGAGATCAAGAAGCACGTGATGATGGCCATATCATGTCACTTATGAATTGCATGT
Source organism: Hordeum vulgare subsp. vulgare (assembly GCF_904849725.1). Classification (NCBI taxonomy): domain Eukaryota; kingdom Viridiplantae; phylum Streptophyta; class Magnoliopsida; order Poales; family Poaceae; genus Hordeum; species Hordeum vulgare. The sequence continues at coordinate 316,687,579 of NC_058518.1, forward strand.
GATGTTAATACTTTTATGCACCTTATTTTGCTTATAACGATGGTAGCATTATGAGGTGATCTCTCACTAAAATTTCAAGACGAAATTGTGTTCTCCCCGACTGTGCACCGTTTCTACAGTTCGTCGTTTCGAGACACCACGTGATGATCGGGTGTGATAGACTCAACGTTCACATACAACGGGTGCAAGACAGTTGCACACGCGGAACACTCGGGTTAAGCTTGACGAGCCTAGCATGTGCAGACATGGCCTCGGAACACATGATACTGAAAGGTCGATCAGGAACCGTCTAGCTGAGCTGGGGATTGAACTCCCACAAGAGGCTATCACTGACAGAATTCTTCAATCACTGCTGCCAAGCTATAAGGGCTTTGTGTTGAACTACAACATGCAAGGGATAAACAAGTCATGCGGCGACTCGTTCGTGATGCTGAAAGTCGCAGAGTCAGAACTCCGTAAAGAGCATCAAGTGTTGATGGTGAATGAGACCACTAGTTTCAAGAGAAACGGCAAAGGAAAGAAGGGTAGTTCCAAGAAGAGCGGCAAGCCTGTTGCCAATCCGATGAAGAAACCCAAAGCTGGATCTAAGCCTGAAACGGAGTGCTATTATTGCAAGGGTATGGGTCACTGGAAGCGCAACGACCCTAAGTATCTGGCTGATAAGAAGGCGGCCAAAGAAAAATCAGGTATATTTGATATACATGTTATTGACGTGTACTTAACCAGCTCTAGTAGTAGTGCCTGGGTATTCGATACCGGTTCTGTTGCTCATATTTGCAACTCGAAACAGGAACTGCGGAATAAGCGAAGGCTGCGAAGGATGAAGTGACGATGCGCGTGGGAAATGGTTCCAAGGTTGATGCAATCGCCGTCGGCACAGTTTCACTTCAGTTACCATCAGGATTAGTTATGAACTTAAATAATTGTCATTTAGTGTCTGCGTTAAGCATGAACATTATATCTGGATCTTGTTTATTGCGAGACGGTTACTCGTTTAAGTCAGCGAATAATGGTTGTTCTATTTCTATGAGTAATATCTTTTATGGTCATGCACCCAATGTGAGAGGATTTTTCATATTGAATCTTGATAGTGATAATACACATATACATAACATTAAGACCAAAAGAGTTAGAGTTAACAATGATAGCGCCATGTTTTTATGGCACTGCCGTTTAGGTCATATTGGTGTAAAGCGCATGAAGAAACTCCATACCGATGGACTTTTGGAGTCACTTGACTTTGATTCACTTGACACGTGCGAACCATGCCTCATGGGCAAGATGACTAAAACTCCGTTCTTCGGAACAATGGAGCGTGCAAGTGACTTGTTGGAAATCATACATACCGATGTGTGTGGTCCGATGAGTGTGGAGGCACGCGGCGGATATCGTTATTTTCTCACCTTCACTGACGATTTGAGTAGATATGGTTATGTCTACTTGATGAAACACAAGTCGGAAACATTTGAAAAGTTCAAGCAATTTTAGAGTGAGGTTGAAAATCATCGTAACAAGAAGATCAAGTTCCTACGGTCTGATCGTGGGGGTGAATATCTGAGTTTCGAGTTTGGTGCTCACTTAAGACAATGTGGAATTGTTTCACAGTTGACACCGCCTAGAACACCACAACATAATGGTGTGTCCGAACGTCGTAATCGTACTTTATTAGAGATGGTGTGATCTATGATGTCTCTTACCGATTTGCCGTTATCGTTTTGGGGTTATGCATTAGAAACAACTGCATTCACTTTAAATAGGGCACCATCAAAATCCGTTGAGATGACACCATATGAACTGTGGTATGGCAGAAGACCAAAGTTCTCGTTTCTTAAAGTTTGGGGATGTGATGCTTATGTCAAAAAGCTTCAGCCTGAAAAGCTGGAACCCAAAGCGGAAAAGCGCGTCTTCATAGGTTACACAAAAGAGACAGTTGGGTACACCTTCTATCTCAAATCCGAGGGAAAAGTGTTTGTTGCTAAAAATGGAGCTTTTCTCGAGAAGGAGTTTCTCTCGAGAGAATTGAGTGGGAGGAAGATAGAACTTGATGAGGTTGTCGAACCTCTCATCCCTCTGGATGGTGGCGCAGGGCAAGGGGAAACCCCTGTCGTTGCGACGCCGGTTGAGGAGGAAGTTAATGATGATGATCATGAAACTCCGGATCAAGTTCCTGTCGAACCTCACAGGTCGACGAGACCGCGTACTGCTCCAGAGTGGTACGGTAATCCCATCTTATCAATTATGTTGTTGGACAACAATGAGCGTGCGAATTATGAAGAAGCAATGGTGGGCCCGGATTCCAACAAATGGCTGGAGGCCATGAAGTCCGAGATAGGATCTATGTATGAAAACAAAGTGTGGACTTTGGAAGTACTACCTGAAGGCCGCAAGGCTATTCAGAACAAATGGATCTTTAAGAAGAAGACGGACGCTGACGGTAATGTGACCGTTTATAAAGCTTGACTTGTGGCAAAGGGTTTTTCACAAGTTCAAGGAGTTGACTACGATGAGACGTTCTCACCCGTAGCGATGCTTAAGTCCGTTAGAATCATGTTAGCAATAGCTGCATTTTTTGATTATGAAATCTGGCAGATGGATGTCAAAACGGCGTTCCTTAACGGTTTCCTTAACGAAGAGTTGTATATGATGCAACCCGAAGGTTTTGTTGATCCTAAAAATGCTAACAAAGTGCGCAAGCTCCAGCGATCCATTTATGGACTGGTGCAAGCATCTCGGAGTTGGAATAAACGCTTTGATGAGGTGATCAAAGCATTTGGGTTTATACAAGTGGTTGGAGAATCTTGTACTTACAAGAAAGTGAGTGGGAGCTCTGTGGTGTTTCTAATATTATATGTGGATGACATATTGCTGATTGGAAACAACATGGAGTTTTTGGAGAGCATAAAGGATTACTTGAATAAAAGTTTCTCTATGAAGGACCTAGGAGAAGCTGCTTACATTCTAGGCATTAAGATCTATAGGGATAGATCGAAGCGCCTGATAGGACTTTCACAAAGTACATACCTTGATAAAGTTTTGAAGAGGTTCAAAATGGAACAGTCCAAGAAGGGGTTCTTGCCAGTTTTACAAGGTACGAGATTGAGTAAGACTCAGTGCCCAGAAACTGATAAAGATAGAGAGCATATGAGCACCATCCCCTATGCTTCAGCCATAGGTTCTATCATGTATGCAATGTTGTGCACTAGACCAGACGTTAGCCTGGCCATAAGTATGGCAGGCAGGTTCCAGAGTAATCCAGGAGTGGATCACTGGATGATGACCCACAAGTATAGGGGATCAATCGTAGTCCTTTCGATAAGTAAGAGTGTCGAACCCAACGAGGAGCAGAAGGCTTTGATAAACGGATTTCAGCAAGGTAATAACTGCAAGCACTGAAAGTAGCGGTAACAGGTGATTGTGTAGCGAGGTGAAACGTAGCAAGCAAAGAGTAACAAGTAACAAATAGTAGCAACGGTGCAGCAAGTGGCCCAATCCCTTTTGTAGCAAGGGACAAGCCTGAACAAAGTCTTATAGGAGGAAAAATGCTCCCAAGGACACACGGGAATTTCTGTCATGCTAGTTTCATCATGTTCATATGATTCGCGTTCGTTACTTTGATAGTTTGATATGTGGGTGGACCGGCGCTTTGGTACTGCACTTACTTGGACAAGCATCCCACTTATGATTAACCTCTCTCGCAAGCATACGCAACTACAAAAGAAGAATTAAGACAAACTCTAACCATAGCATTAAACTAGTGGATCCAAATCAGCCCCTCACGAAGCAACACATAGACTGGGGTTTAAGCTTCTGTCACTCCAGCAACCCATCATCTACTTACTACTTCCCAATGCCTTCCTCTAGGCCCAAATATGGTGAAGTGTTATGTAGTCGACGTTCACATAACACCACTGGAGGAAAAACAACATACAACATATCAAAATACCGAACGAATATCAAATTCACATGACTATTATCAGCATGACTTATCCCACGTCCTCAGGAACAAAAGTAACTACTCACAAGACATAATCATAATCATGACTAGAGGTGTAATGAATAGCATCAAGGATCTGTACATAATCTCTTGCACCAAGTAATCCAACTAACATCAACTACGAAGAGTAATCAACACTACTAGCAACCTTACAAGTACCGATCGGAGTCGCGAGACGAAGATTGGTTACAAGAGATGAACTAGGGATTGGAGAGGAGATGGTGCTGATGAAGATGTTGATGAAGATGCCTCCCCTCCGACGAGAGGAGTGTTGGTGATGACGATGGCGACGATTTCCTCCTCCGGGAGGGAAGTTTCCCCGGCAGGATCGTCCTGCCGGAGCTCTAGATTGGATCTGCTCAAGTTCCGCCTCGAGGCGGCGGCGAAACCATGAAAAAGCTCCCTCTTGATTTTTTTTCCAGACCAGGACGTTCCATATAGCAAAAGAGGGGGGCTAGTGGGCCTTCCGGCAGCCCACAAGCTTGCCCACCGCCACCAGGGGGGTGGTGGCGGAGTGGGGGCTTGTGGGGCCCTAGTGGCCCCCCTCCGGTAGTTCTTCCGCCCTGTATTTTTAATATATTCCAGAAAAAATCCACGTAAATTTTTAGGGCATTTGGAGATGTGCAGAATAGTGGACTAGGATTTGCTCCTCTTCCAGTCCAGAATTCCACCTGCCTAAATTCTCCCTCTTCAAATAATCCTTGCAAAATAAGAGAGAAAAGGCATAAATATGGTACCACAAGTAATATAACAGCCCAAAAAGCAATAAATATCAACATGAAAGCATGATGCAAAATGGACGTATCAACTCCCCCAAGCTTAGACCGCGCTTGTCCTCAAGCGAAAACCAAGTTCCATAAACATGTCCACATGTTTGGGGACAAAGGTTTCGAAAAAACATAATACGAACATGAGGTCATCATGATCACACATAGAACAGCAATACATCATAAAGATTCTTATGGGAAAGTAACAATTCCTTCACAAAGCAAAGCATGAAGCAAAAACCTTACCGAGAAGTAACCAACAATAGTCCATACTCATTGAAGCAATTGCAATTTATCACAACATCAGAAAGAGTCAAATAAGAGCTTGTAAGGCAAACCCACATACTCAATCAAATCTTTTGTTTTCCACAATTGTTACAACTCACGTGGTACTCATGGTGTCAAAGTTTCAGGTGGACACAGAGGAAGATAGGGGCTTATAGTTTTGCCTCCCAACCATTTACCTCAAGGGTAAAGTCAACAACAATAAAGCATGAATACTCAACTCCAAGTTGATATATGAATATAGATCTTTCCCAAGCATGTGACGGTAGCCAAGACAAAGGCAAAAAGGGAATTGGTGATGATCACCATGACTCTTACAAGGGTAAAAAGTAAAGGTACAAGATAGTCCCTTCGCAGAGGGAAGCAGAGGTTGTCATGCGCTTTTGAGGTTTGAATGCGTGTCCTCTTAGTGCGGAGGAACGTCACTTTATATTGCCTCCTGTGATAAAGAACTTTATTATGCAGTCTGTCGCTTTTATGTCTTCCTCATCACAAGTTCGTACAAAGCTTATTTTCCACACAATAATAGAGCATACATATTAGAGAGCAATTTTTATTGCTTGCACCGATGACAACTTACTTGAAGGATCTTATTCAATCCATAGGTAGGTATGGTGGACTCTCATGGCAAAAACTGGGTTGGAGGTTTATGGATCCACAAGTAGTATCTCTACTTGGTGCAGGAGTTTTGGCTAATATGAGGTGGAAGCAATCGTCACATGCTAAGGGATCTCTAATCATATAACATTGTTTGGAACCAAGCAAACACAATTCATTATGTTGTCTTCCTTGTCCAACATCTACTCCTAGGCATGTAATAGTTTGGTGAGTGCTCTCAATTGCAAAAAGTGTCTAAGATGATATATTTATATGTGAACCTCTCTTTCCTTATTACTTCTTATTAATTGCAACAATGACTAACGTCTATGTTGATTTATTCTCAACAAGTTTCAATCATCATACGTGTCATAAGTGAAGTTATCACTTTCCATAAGATCGTCTCATGATCTTTCATGCTATCGTTCTTTTCATACTTTTGATCATGGCACAAAGCAAAGCCCTTGACTAAGACACTCTTTATTATATAGATCGTAAGCTCGAATACATCGGGGGAGAGAGAAAAGCAAAAGACTCAAACTTAAAACTAAAGACTTATTCCTCTAAAAGAAGAAATAAAAACTGAAAAGGAAAGAACTAAAACAAAGGTAAAAGCAAAAGATATAAAGGTGATACGATACCGGGGCAACTCCGCCAAGCTTGGCAGAAGCCAAGGGGATTGCCCATACCAATGCTTAGTTGTCTTCCTTTGGTGGTGATGGTGGTGTTGTTGTCGCCTTTGATTCCAAGAGAGCTATCAATCTTTGATTTATACCTTTGAGATTTGTGACATGGTTTTCCAGCAAAACAACTTCACGAGAAAGAGAAATATTGCGAGCACGAGTTGTTTCGCAAAACCTCAAGAGTTCAATCAAGGATGGAGACAGCACGTGGACGAAGGGTTGGAGAAAATCTACTCCTTCAACGTCTTCAATGTTGAACATAGGTTGAACTTCCTCCCTAGCTTGGCTTTTCTCCTTAGCTTGGTCCCTGGCTTCCGTGACTTCTAATCTTTTCAGATCAGCATCTACTTCCTCATGAAATTGGTGAAGATCATTCTCCCCAACAGATTCCTGAGACATCTTTGCTCTAAATCTGCGGCAGACAACAAGCTCGAAACGAAAACAGAGGAAAACTACGTGATACGGAGATCAAAACCTTCGGGCGACTATATATTGATTTTTTTCTAGGCCACAAGGAGTCCTCCGCAAGAAAACGGAGTCCGGGAGGCACACGAGGTGCCCACAAGCTTGCCCACCGCCACCAGGGGGTGGCAGAGTGGTCCCTTGTGGCTGCCTCGTTTGCTCTCCGGACTCCTTTTTATTTTTCTAATTTTCCAAAAATTCTAAAATGGAAGAAATTTCTTATTGGAAAAGTATCGGAGTCCAATTTCTTGCCGAAACAGATACATCTTCGTTTTCAAGGTCTGAAACAGGCTGATAAACATCCCTTATGTACTCCTGTGGAGTTATGACATTGATGATATTGGTCTCAACATTTATGGGAGTACCAGAGATGTAATGCTTGATTCTTTGCCCATTTACCACTCTACGAAAATTTCCTTCCGTGTTATTGATTTTGATGGCACCGGAACGATATACTTCCTCGACAACATAGGGACCTTCCCATTTAGAGAGAAGCTTGCCTGCAAAGAATATCAAACGAGAATTGTATAGCAAGACATAATCACCTACATTGAACTCTCTTTTCTATATTCGTTTGTCGTGCCATCTCTTAACCTTTTCCTTGAACAACTTGGCATTCTCATATGCCTGGGCTCTCCATTCATCTGACGGGCTGATATCAAACAACCGCTTCTCACCGGCAAGTTTGAAATCAAAGTTGAGCTCTTTGATTGCCCAATAAGCTTTATGTTCCAGCTCAAGAGGTAAATGACAGGCCTTACCGTAAACCATTTTATACGGTGACATGCCCATGGGATTCTTATAAGCAGTCCTATAAGCCCATAGTGCATCGTCAAGTTTGCTTGACCAGTTCTTTCGAGATCTATTGATGGTCTTTTGTAGGATCAACTTGATCTCCCTATTACTCAACTCCACTTGACCACTAGACCCAGGATGATAAGGAGATGCAACTCTATGTTTGACATCATACTTAGCTAGCATCTTGCGGAAAACATCATGAATGAAGTGTGAACCGCCATCAGTCAGCAAGTATCTAGGGACTCCAAATCTTGGGAATATGACTTCTTTAAGCATCTTAATAGAGGTGTGGTGATCAGCATTTTTAGTGGGGATAGCTTCTACCCACTTAGTAATGTAATCCACAGCAACTAAGATGTCAGTGTACCCATTGGAACTCGGGAAGGGTCCCATATAATCAAAGCCCCAGACATCAAATGGTTCAATGACAAGTGAATAGTTCATAGGCATCTCTTGACACTTACTGATGTTCCCTATTTTTTGGCATTCGTCACAAGACAAGACAAACTTACGAGCATCCTTGAAGAGAGTGGGCCAATAGAAACCTGATTGCAATACCTTATGGGCAGTTCTATCTCCAGCATGATGTCCTCCATAGGCTTTGGAATGACACTTCTGCAGGATCTGTCCCTGTTCATGTTCAGGCACACAACGTCTAATAACACCATCTACTCCTTCCTTATAAAGGTGAGGATCATCCCAAAAGTAATGTCTCAAATCAAAGAAGAATTTCTTCTTTTGTTGATAGGTGAAACTGGGTGGTATGTATTTGGCTACGATATAGTTTGCATAATCGGCATACCATGGTGCACTAAGTGAAGTGCGGATGACACTTAATTGCTCATAAGGAAAGCTATCATCAATAGGTAGTGGGTCATCAAGGACATTCTCTAGCCTAGACATGTTATCTGCTACAAGGTTATCAACACCCTGTCGGTCAACGACGTGCAAATCAAATTCCTGTAGCAGGAGAACCCATCTGATCAGCCTAGGCTTAGCGTCCTTCTTCTCCATGAGGTACTTAATAGCAGCATGATCAGAGTGAATAGTGACTTTGGAGTCAACTATGTAAGATCTGAACTTTTCACATGCAAACACGACTGCTAAAAATTCCTTCTCCGTAGTGGCATAGTTTCTTTGGGCATTGTCTAGAGTTTTACTAGCGTAGTGAATGACATTCAACTTCTTGTCAACTCTTTGTCCTAGAACAGAACCAACTCTTTGTCCTTCACAAAGTCAGAGAATATAGCCATCATATATCTTTGGAAGGTGGCAGGTGCATTACATAAGCCAAAAGGCATACGTCTATAGGCAAAGGTACCAAAAGGGTAGGTGAAAGTGGTTTTCTCTTGATCAGATTGTGCAATAGGTATCAGCGAGAAACCTGAATAACCGTCTAGGAAGCAGAAGTGTGTGTGTTTTGATAGCCTTTCTAGCATTTGGTCGATGAACGACAAAGGATAATGATCTTTCCTGGTTGCCTTGTTCAGTTTTCGGAAGTCTGTCACCATTCTATAGCCGGTAATAATCCTTTGTGGGATTAGTCCATCCTTATCATTAGGAACGACGGTGATACCTCCCTTCTTAGGTACGCAATGTACTGGACTTACCCAATCACTATGAGCAACAGGATAAATGATTCCTGCTTCCAGAAGCTTTAATATTTCTTTTCTAAAGACCTCTTTCATCTTAGGATTTAATCTCCTTTGATGATCAGCAACTGGTTTAAAGTCAGGATCGGTTTTAATCTTGTGTTGACATAGAGTAGGACTAATACCCTTAAGATCATCAAGAGTATATCCAATAGCAGCGCAATGCTTCCTTAGAGTTTTTAGTAACTTCTTCTCTTCGCGCACTAAGAGGAGAGCACTAATAATGACATGATATATCTCCTTCTCATCAAGATGGGCATACTTAAGAGTATCAGGCAATTGTTTAAGCTCGAACACAGGATCACCCTTTGGTGGGGCAGGATCCCCAAGCAGTTCAACAGGCAAATTATTCTTGAGAATAGGATGTTGTTCTAAGACAATTCTATCTATCTCATCTCTCTCCTCCATATGCATATCATTTTCATGCTCAAGCAGATATTGCTCTAAAGGATCCGTAGGAGTTACGGCAATAGAGGCAAGAGCAATGATTTCATCTCTACCAGACGACTCTCTTTCATGGGTTTGTCTTCCAAACTTGGAGAAGATAAATTCATGAGACACACCCTCGAAACTTACTGTGACAGTCTGCTTAATGCAATCAATGTGAGCATTGACAGTGTTGAGAAAGGGTCTACCAAATATGATGGGACAAAAGCTATCTTGTGCAGTACCAAGGACGAGGAAATCAGTAGGATACTTCGTCTTACCACAGAGGACTTCTACGTCTCTCACAATTCCCAGAGGGCAGATAGTGTCTCTATTAGCTAGCGTAATAGTGACATCTATGGGTTCTAAGTCAGCAGGTGCAATCTCATATTTGATTTCATCATATAGAGAACGGGGTATTGCACTAACACTAGCTCCCATATCACATAACCCATGGTAACAGTGATCTTAACAGAAACAACGGGCAGGCCAACTACAGGTCCGTGTTTGTCTTTCGCGTGAGGTTTAGCAATTCCAGTGGAGTCCTCACAGAATTTGATAACATGCCCATCTATGTGTTCGGCTAAGAGATCTTTGATAATAGCAACACTAGGTTCAACTATAATCTCCTCAGGGGGTGCAAGTGGTCTAATGTAACCCCTACGTATCACAGTTGGAGCTTTAGCATAATCCAATATCCTAGCAGGGTATGGTGGTTTCTCAGTGTAAGCACAAGGAACAACAGGATCACTAAAAGCTATGATTTTCTCCTCAACTAGATTGGTTTTGGCTATGTTGCTTTCTGAAAGTGCGTTATATCGACTAGAGGGGGGTGAGTAGGATATTTTTAGAATTTCATCACTGAGGAAATTCCTTTTGAGAAAATTCCTCACTGATGACAAACTTACAGCGGAAACAGTAAAGGATCAGAAGTGCAAAGTTTCACAACAGCAGTTTTTCAGTGTGAGGAATGTGAAAACAGATTGCACAGTGAGCAGGCACGCAGGAAATAGATGACGATTAACTAGCGTGAAGAATTTGGGGTTGAGGAATTTTAGAGAAAGTCTTCAGCAAATTCTTCAAACAGTCACGGTGAAAGTCATCAACACATAATCTGAGGAATGTAAAGGGATGAGGAATTAGAACCCGTTGCACAGCGAAGACAGTAGTTGATGACCCAGTTCCAACTGTTGTGACAGTTGTACATCTGGTTTGGAGCGGCTTGGTACTGAAACCAAAAGACACACAGTCCCGGGACACACAGTCCCTACCGTATTCTCCTTGGGATAAGAACACACAGTCCTCGTCCAACACTTGTGGTAAGTCTTCAGGGCAGACTTCCAAACCCTCACAAACTTGGTCACTCGGTGATCTACAATTGACTGCTGGATTGCTCTAGACCATGACGCCTAACCGTCTGGAGGATGCACAGTCCTCAAAGGTAAAAGGCTTCAGTCCCACACAGGAACAACTTCTTCAGTGATGCTCAATCACTTGGTTCTAGGTTTATGGTTTGGCGTTTGGGGTATTTCCTCACTGATGAATTACTCTCGAAGACTCTGAGGAATTGGGTTGCTCTTATGACAAGTGTCAGTTTCTAATGGAGCAGCCAACTAGCTAATGGTTGTGGGGGGTGGCTATTTATAGCCTGGGAGCATCCCGATATGATTTGACACTAATGCCCTTAAATAGTTTGACCGTTGGTGTGGATAAGACCAATGATGTGGCTTGGCTATCGAAACGGTCGGAACCCTCAACTGTGAGAGTCCTCATGTCACTCATATTCCTCACTTGAGGCTTTTGGTAGGTTTAGGATTGGGTTGAGCATCATGAACAAATTCATTCCAAAGTGTAACTTCGACCCCCTTTAACAGTACGGTGTTTCTATTACTCAAGTGTGAAAAAAACAAAAAAGAAAGAGTAAATCTTCATGCTTCACGGTCTTCAGAATGATTTTCTTCAGGACACACTGAATTCCTCAAATTCAATATCTTCATGAGGAATATCAATTTTATCGCATATTCTTCGCGATTCAATTCTTCAGCTTCAGACCAATTGCTTCAACCGAAGATATATATTTTTAGGGGTCGATATTCATCAAATATTTCAAACTCCTCAGTGACTTATAGATCCGATGTACACTCATAAACACATTAGATACTTAACCTATAAGTCTTCAAACCACCAAAATCACTAAGGGGCACTAGATGCACTTACAATCTCCCCCTTTTTGGTGGTTGATGACAATTAGGTTAAGTCTTCAACAGGGATAATAATATGAAGTGTAAATACTCATTTGAGGAATTTGAAATCAAGATTCAGAGAGACTCCCCCTGAAGATGTGCATATCTTGAGGATTTTGCTTTTCATAGCAAATGCACATTGATGATTTATATCATGGAGATCTCCCCCTAAGTCTTGTAAATCATGCATACATATGACATATAGTATGAAGAAATTGATGATGCATGATGACAAGTTGTATCTGACGAATTTCAGCATGCGTGCATTAATTTTTTTTGAGGAATAAGCATGTGAAGAAAAACGTTCAAAAGCGTCAGAGTACCATCGGGCTTAAGTTACAACTCATTACATAAAAACTTCAGAAGAGCCAAGAGTTTGTAACTTAAATATAGTTCATAAGCCCCAAAATATCCCGCTTGAAGACTAAATCTCAAGTTTCTCCCCCTTTGTCATCAAATGACAAAAAGGGACAAACTAAGGACTAACGCCCATGAAGACTTCACTTCTTGGCAGTTGATGAAGATGCGTGGTGCTTCTTGGGAGTAGTCTTCTTCATTGGACGGTGGCAGTGTCGTGTTGTTCTTCATCAGATTTAGCCGTGCGAAATGAGGAAAAAGAGCTATCTTCAAGATCTGGAACTGGAATTGGCGTGAACTTCTTCTTGGGTGGCCACGACCAGTCAAAGTCACGCTCGAACTCCAATTCTTCAAGTTATGTCTGAGTCTTCAGATGAGCAAGTGTAGCCCAGGTGCGATCAAAAACCTCATGCAGATAGTGATGGTTGAGCTTCACCGAGTTCTGTGTTTCAGTGAGGGTTTTCACAATGGCGCCAAACTGACGTTTGACCCACTTGTGATTGCGATCCACCTTCTGGTGAAGACTAAGGAGAAGCTCTCTTGTATTCAGCACGCGAGGAACAACAGGGCTTTGAGGGTGAGTCTCAGTATCATCCCATGAAGAATATGCTTCCGGCTCTCTGAACTAGCCATCAAGGGGCCTACGACCTTCATCAATAACTAACTTGCCTTTTCCTTCAACTGGCTCGAAAATCTTCTTGTTGACCCAGATAGGCGGCATATAACTAACATTGTTGTTGAAATCAGCGTGGAAGTTGATGCATGTCCTTGTCCCAATGAATCTCATGATCCATGGGGCATATATCTTGTGATCAAATGGACACATGGCATTGTCGGCCAAAGTCCTCAAGAAGAAATCATGAATGTTGATAGGAATACCATGAATGATGTTGAAGAGGATATTCTTCATGAGGCCTACAACATCTTCTTCATCATCGTGTCCCTTGATTGGTGCAAGGACGCTGCAGAGGATTCTGTAAATAGATCTTGATTCATACTTGAGCTCGTGGATAAGGAAGGTTTTTCTCGGTGGTTGCCCTTTAGCCAAAGGCTTCATGAGTACTTCCATCATCCCGTTGGGCAGCTCACGCTCACCATAAAGCTTCACAACCTCCTCTAAGGGAATTGATACTGGCAATTCACGCAGTAGCTCAGTCGCACGAGCCTTGTAGTGAGTGTTTTGCGTCATCCAGTCAAACACCCAGGTGTTAATGTCTTCAGGATTGCCAGATATGTGAAGAGTGGCATAAAACTGAAGAATGAGCTCACTGTTCCAATCAGAGATGTCTGAGCACATTGATAGCAGTCCAGCTTCATGAAGAACATTGAGAACTGGGACCAGGCATGGAATTGCTTCAAGTTCAACATGAGGAATATGCCTATGCTGGAATATCTTATTTCTTCCACACAACACAAAGGCATAGTAATTCAGCTGTGTCCTCGTCCAAAACTTCAGATGTTTGATTTGAGGCTTGTCATAGGGATTTTCTCCAATGAAGTACATGCGTTCTTCAAAGAAGTTCTCCTTTTGAAACTTTGGACGCTTGGAGAATGGCTGACGCTGCATTGGCTGGAGATTTTGCTGAGGAACTGGAGGAGAGACAACAATTGCAGTCTCGGGGTTGAGCACCACAAAAGCATTGTCTTGGTGGGGTGCATTTTCCTCAGCATTGTCCTTAGGGTGAGGAATTTCATCAGCTTGGGCGTCAGGCTGAGGAGCATGCTCGTGTTGTGCTTCAGGTTGAGGAACGGGATCTAGCTGGGCATCAGGCTGAGGAATCTCATCAACTGGAGCGTCCTGTTGAGGGTTCTGCTCCGGAGAAGGAATAGGTTCATTCCGAGCCTCAGTGAGAAGATCTTGCTCAGGAGGAGGAGTTGGATCAGCCTGATCCTCAACTTGAGGAGTTTTCTCAGTACTCTGAATTTCATCAGCTTGAGGATTTTCTCTTTGCTCTTCCTCAGCTTGCTTGGTGACCGAGCCAGAATCATCAGCTGGTGCAGCTGATCCTTATGCAGTTGTTACCTGAGGAATGGCGGGCTGAGGACTGTCATTAATGCAAATTTCCTCGTCTGTGTGTTCATCAGACGCAACATCCTTCATTTCCTCATCTGGCCCTTTCTCCTGGTCTTCAAAGGTGACCATTTCATAAGATGGAGCGACGTTGAGGGGCACAGGGTCCAGTGGAGCATTATCTTCAAGCGCTTTGAGGCGCTTGGCCTGAGTGTTTTCTTCTGCTGAGGAGGCCTTTCTCTTTTTGGCTTCCTTCTCAGCAGCCTTTGTCTTCTTCACGTTTGATGCAGACGGAGTCATTTTCTTCACCTTTGAAGCTTTTGGTGAAGGGGTTCTCTCGACAGATTCATCAGCTGGCTTTGAGGAACCAGCTGGAGCAGAGTCATCAGCTTGCTTTGAAGCAGCAGCTGGTTCACGGGTAGTCTCACCAGCTGTAGCAGATTCATCAGCTGGATTTCCCGTGGTGATTTCTTCAATGGCCGGTACATCCACACGGCTTTCTTGTGGTATTTCCTCAGCTTGAGGAGTTTCATCAGCTTGAGGAGATCCATCGGCTGGCTCTTCAATCAGAGGCTGAGGAGTTGGTACTGGAGGGGCAGCCTCTTGTTGTAGTCGTCAACAACTTTAGTGTCAAATTTGATGAAACTGCTCTTGAGACTCTGTCGATCAGATAGCTTGGAGTACTTATCAGTCAAAGTCTTCAACTCAGCCCGTGTTGACACCAGTGCATCAGGCGTCAAGTTGAGGAGATTCTGCTTGAGGAATTTCTCCTTTTTGAGCTTAGCAACCTTGGCCTGCTTGGCTTGCTGCTCCTTCCACTTGGCCTCGTTGATGAATGTGGCCACCATGTGGCTGATGCCAGGGGGGAGTTTCAAATCATCAAGCGGAGTGTTGGGGTCCTCATACCAGATGTTTATGTAGTCTAGGAGGACCTTGGGGTCCATGGCCAGAGGAATTGCGCTACCAGAAGCTTGAGCTACCCTCTCCTGCTTGTTTCTGATTATAGCTTGTAGGGTTTCATCATCATATTCATCACTACCCTCTGATGCAGACGGGACTGTGATAATTTTGCTGGGGCTTGGTTGTGTTCCTCTTTCAGCAGACACCTGAGTCTTCACAAGAGGTGGTGAAGACTTTGTCTTCAAGCTGGTTGCAGCTGGGAGTGAGGAGCTGGAGGTAGTGGGCAGTGGCTTCATGACTGGCTTCAATTCTGGCTTTGAAACCTGTGGTGATGCTGAAGATTTTGGCGCTGATGGTTTTGGCACTGAGGGTTTTGTAGCTGATGCCAGAGCTGGTTTCTCTTGAGGCTTTGAAGCCTTTTATTTTGACGGCACAGACTTCTGTTGAGGAATTGTCGAACCAGAGGTCTCAGCAGCAGAGGAAGTAGCTGCAGTTGAAGCAGCAGCAGATGATTCATTGTATTTCCTCAGTGTAGCATCTGCTTGCTTCTTAAGCTTAGCCAAGTGCTTATCCTTTTCATCAGGATAGTCATCAAGGGTCTTGAGGCTTGAGGGATGTGCTACTTGATGAGCCTCAAGTGGAGCCCGTTTGCCAGGAGGCTTCACAGCGAATTTCTTTGCATACTTGGGAGTGACAAATCTGTACTCCTTCCACTCCTTTGCCCATCGGCATTCTATCTTCTGAAGCCGAATCTTTCTCTTGGCCATTGTTTCAGATTCATCAGGTGTGCAATAGTCCAAGTAAATATCCTCAGGGATATCCAAAGCTGTATTCTGCTCAAGTTTCTTGCCTCCCTTCTGTTTTCTGTCATCCTCCATTTTCTTCAGCTGAGGATTTTGCTGATGAGATTGAACTCTTGAGGATTCTGATGAGACTTGAAGATTTTCTTCAAGAAACGCTGCAAATGAGTTAATGTGATTAGAACCGAGAGATTCATCAACTGACATGTGTGTACCGGTGAATAGAGTATAGTTGCGAGGAATTTGGAGAGGTCATATGCGTTCTCAGATTTGAAGAAAATGAAAAAGTTTGACAGTTGAGGAATTTAACCAGTGGTTGAGGAATTTGCCTAAGCATATTGTTCTTGGGTTCCAGAGTTGTACAGATCCGAAAATTCGCACAATTGATGAATCTCGTGAAAATCTTAGATGCTTAGTGAAGTTCATCAATAGTGTGGTGATAGGCAGTGTTTGAGGAATCACATGCATATGGATTCTTGGGGAAAAACAGATTTCACATCTCAGATGTAAAATAGTAGATCTAACTTGCTGTAAAAATAGGGTTTTTATTTACCCTAGATGGCGCGCACGAAGAACAGAGGAAAGTTGTCGGGAGAAGCTCTTCGGTGCGTGTCCAATGCGCCCTAACCCGGCAGCAGAGGACGTCTACGGCGACGGCGGACGAAGTTGGTCCGACTCCGGCGTGGTTCCGGCGATGGAGAAGTCGAGGCAGTGAAGCTCTTCTTCGCCGGCGACGAGACTTCCAGTGGTGGCGCTAGGGTTCGGGGCTTTTGCTGTAGCAGGAAAGCGATGGAGCGAAGAAGTGTTTGCCGAGGGGGGTAAGGACATATTTATAGCCAGGCAGTTACTGTTGGCGCGAAGAATTCGGACCAAACAGCCCCTGCCTCTACGTCTCCACAGGACACGTGTAGCTCCCGAGCAAGGCGGTGGAGATCGTGGTTATCCGAACGTGGGAAGTGGGGTTATGTTACTGTGCATTAAAGAAACATTTTTGAAGATTTGAGGATTTTGTTACAAAATCATCAGCTGACAAGGACGCAGTGAGGATTTTGAACAAAGTTTCAAGTAGAACGCATATGAAGAATCAAATAGACTGGATGAGAATAGCATAGAGGGAAAGTAGGGTCCGATCACATTCACTAAGATGAAATATCAACTTGAAGAATTAGCTATAAGTGAATGTTGTTGAGGACTTGAAATCACAATCTATCTAGTTCCACGGAAGTCATCAAGTGTTTTTGAAGATTTTGACTAACTTGAGGATTTTGTGATAAATCGTCACAATGAAGAACAACTGTTTTGAAGAAAAACACATTTTGAAGAAATGGAACATTGAAGAAAATCAACTTGAGGAATTTCATATTGGGCGGTGGCGTGACCCACCATATAAGAATGTTGATTACAGACACCGCGTACAATTGTCGTAGGGTCCTGAGGATCAATTTCTTCGTTGATTTCTTCACATTCAGAGTGATATTCTTCATCAGTTGTAGAAAATCGATTCATCATGTGTTGCACATCTAAGTCATCAATTTTGCATAAATGTTAGGATGTGTGCATGTTTTTACAAAACATTTGAAGATTCTAAGATATTTATCTCACACCGCAACTTGCAAAACCTTTTCTCATCCAAGGGCTTAGTGAATATATCTGCCAGTTGATCATCAGTCTTCACATGGTCGATGAGGGTATTGCCATTGAGGACATGGTCCCGAAGAAAATGATGACGAATCTGGATGTGCTTGGTCTTCGAGTGTTGTACTGGGTTGTATGCAATCTTGATTGCACTCTCATTGTCGCTGTAGAGAGGAACATTCTTCATGTTGATGTCGTAGTCCTTGAGGGTTTGCTTTATCCATAGTAATTGAGCACAACATGAACCAACAGCAATGTACTCAGCTTCGGCAGTGGAGTGTGATACGCAGTTCTGCTTCTTTGAGGACCAGCAAACTAGTGATCTTCCGAGGAAATGACATGTACCAGAAGTTGACTTGCGATCCACACGATCACCAGCATAGTCAGAATCAGAATACCCTGCCATATTAGGATTTGAGCCTTTGGGATACCATAATCCTAGTGTTGGTGTGTGAATTAAGTATCGAAGAATATGCTTCACAGCCTTATGGTGTGATTCCTTCGGTTTTGCTTGAAAACGTGCACACATGCAAACACTAAGCATTATATCTGGCCTAGATGCACATAGATACAATAAAGAGCCAATCATAGAGCGATATACCTGCTGATCGAATTATTTACCATTTTCATCAGTGCCGAGGTGGCCGTTTGTAGGCATTGGAGTCTTGGCACCTTTGCATTCATGCATGTCGAATTTCCTGAGAACGTCCTTGAGGTATTTCTCCTGTGATATGAAGATTCCGTTGCGTTGTTGACGAATTTGAAGACCTAAGAAGAATTTCAGCTCCCCCATCATAGACATCTGATATTCTTCACTCATCATGTAAGAAAATTCATCACTGTATCGTTTGTCAGTCCAGCCAAATATAATATCATCGACATATATCTGGCACACAAATAGCTCATTATCATAGGATTTAGTGAAAACAGTTGGATCGACTGAACCAGGTTTGAAGCCTTTCTTCATGAGGAATTCCTTCAATGTATCATACCATGCCCGAGGGGCTTGCTTGAGACCATAGAGCGTCTTTTTAAGTCTGAAGACTTTGTCTGGATTCTTTCGATCCTCAAAATGTGGGGGTTGAGGAACATATACTTCTTCTTCAAGCCTACCATTGAGGAATGCACTTTTCACATCCATTTGATATAAGATGATGTTATGATGATTAGCATAAGCAAGTAGTATTCGAATAGCTTCAAGTCTAGCAACAGGTGCAAAGGTTTCATCGAAATCTATTCCTTCAACCTGGGTGTAGCCTTGGGCTACAAGTCGTGCCTTATTCCTCACCACTTGACCATCCTCATCTTGCTTGTTTCAGAAAATCCACTTTGTTTCGATGATGTTGTGCTTGCGAGGATCTAGTCGTTTGACTAGCTCCCATACGTCATTCAGCTTGAATTGAAGAAGTTCGTCTTGCATAGCTTGGATCCGCTCCGGTTCCAGGAAAGCCTCGGCAACTTTTGAGGGTTCTGTGATAGATACAAAGGAGAAATGCCCACAAAAGTTAACTAAATGTGAAGCTTTTGAGCGAGTGAGAGGACCTGGCACCTCGATGTCATTGAGGATTTTGTCAAGTTATACTTCATTTGCAATCCTCGGATGAGCTGGTTGAGGATTTCGTCTGGGCTGAGGAAGTGGTTCTGGAGCAATTTCCTCAGGAGCACCTTCTTGATTTTCATCAGTGATGGGGATAGTTTCTTCATCAATTTCCTCAGTGGGAACAATGTCTTCAGTAGGCTTGAGCTTTATTTCTTCCTCAGGAGACAACTTATCTGGATCAGAAGGCAATTGCTCTCTTTGAGAGCCATTAGTTTCATCGAACCGCACATCTATAGTCTCAACAACTTTGTTGTGATAGTTGTTGAAGACTCTGTAGGTGTGCGAGTCATTTCCATAACCGAGCATAAAGCCCTCATGTGCCTTAGGTGCAAATTTTGAGCTATGGTGAGCATCTCTAATCCAACATTTTGCACCGAAGACTTTGAAATAACTTACATTGGGTTTCTTATCAGTGAGGAGTTCATATGAGGTTTTCTTGAGGAATTTGTGAAGATATACCCTGTTGATGATATGGCATGCAGTGTTGATTGTTTCAAGCGAAAAGCGACGAGGAGTCTGATATTCTTCAAGCATAGTTCTTGCCATCTCAACCAGAGTCCTGTTCTTCCTTTCGACGACACCGTTCTGCTGAGGAGTATAAGGAGCAGATAATTCGTGTGTAATACCAAGTTCATCAAGATAATCATCAAGACCAGTGTTTTTGAACTCTGTTCCATTATGACTCCTGATATGTTTGATCTTGATGCCAAAGTTCATCGAGGCCCTTGAAGAAAATCGTTTGAAGATTTCCTGCACTTCAGTTTTATATACGATGATATGCACCCATGTATATCTGGAATAATCATCAACTATGACGAAGCCATATAAAGATGCTGCATTGGTTAGTGTGGCATAGTTAGTTGGTCCAAATAGATCCATATGAAGCAATTCAAAGGGACGTGTAGTGGTCATGATAGTCTTCGAGGGATGCTTGGATCTGGTCATTTTCCCAGATTCACATGCACCGTAGAGATGATTCTTGAGGAACTTGACTGATTCGATGCCGATGACATGCTTCTTCTTCGCGAGCGTGTGCAAATTCCTCATGCCTGCATGACCTAGTCTTCGATGCTACAACCATCCTTCTGAGGTCTTTGCTAGTAAGCAAGTGGCTGGTTGAGGACCTGTAGAGAAATCAACAATGTACAAATCCCCTCTTCTTACACCTTCGAAGACTTTGGATCTGTCAGATTCCATGATGACTACACATCTATATCTACCAAAGATAACAATCATATCAAGATCACAAAGCATAGAGACTGACATGAGGTTAAAACCAAGGGATTCAACAAGCATCACTTTGTCCATATGCCTATCCTTGGAAATAGCCACTTTGCCAAGTCCCAATACCTTGCTTTTACCTTTGTCAGCATATGGGATTTGCTTCAGAGGTGATGGAGTTAGTGGCATATTCATCAGCAAGCTTTTATCACCAGTCATGTGATGTGTGCAGCCACTATCAAGAACCCACTCAGTATTCTTGGGTTTGTCATCCTGCAGATGAATTAGTACAGCTTACCATCTCATATGCTTCAGATTTGAAGAATTTGATATCAATTTCATCAGATAATAATTTCATCATAACAGAATTAAAAGGACGTGTGAAATATTTCTTTTTCATCAATATTAGCTTGCGTCTTATCAAGCATTTCCTCAGGCCTCC
This sequence comes from Hordeum vulgare subsp. vulgare, assembly GCF_904849725.1. Taxonomy (NCBI): domain Eukaryota; kingdom Viridiplantae; phylum Streptophyta; class Magnoliopsida; order Poales; family Poaceae; genus Hordeum; species Hordeum vulgare. Next base: position 316,708,452 of record NC_058518.1, read on the forward strand.
AGCAAATTCTTCAGATGATGATTTTCATCTGGAGACCTGACCTGCAGAAGTGATTAATTCGATTTCTTCACCACCCACATTTGAAGGGGTGGTAAAGCATTCATCATCCTGCGAGCACCATATGAAAAAGGTGGCATTGAAGCTAATGCACTTCTCTTAACAGTAGGGGGGTTAAAGTACTCATATGAATATGCAAAGAACTGGTTTGAGGACTTATGAACATAATGATTTGAAGAGTAACACTCATATTCATATTCCTTGTAGTTTCCCTGCATGTTAGAAGTATTAGCACGGGAATGAGCATAATTTTGACTAGTTGATTTTGATCCTCTTGAAGACTTTGGTCCTCCTGAGGATTTTGATCTGGGGTTCGGATTCTTCATTGGTGGTGTCATGAGGATATTCACCTGAAGATTTTCAAGACAACTTTTGGGAACCCAGATTTTCCTCAAAGGAGGGCCATTCCTGCAGTTAGTTCCAACATATCGAGCAAATACTTCACCAGATTGATTTTTGAACAGTTTATAGTTGGAGTCAAATGACTCATCTGAGAAATAGGATAATTCACATGAAAAGCCAGTTAGATTGGATGGATCAAAAGGAGGCCCAGTAGCAGCAACCCATGAGGTTTTGGGATACTGCTCAGGTTTCCAATAAGATCCATCAGCATTCAATTTCCTCTCAAAGGCAATTCCTTCTTTCCTCAGGTTCCTGTTCAAGATCTGCTTTTTGAGCACATCACAAAGGGTTTGATGTCCTTTGAGGCTTTTGTATATGCATGTCACATACAATTCCTTCAGCCCTACATTTTCATCAGTAACATTTGTGTTTTCCTTAAGTGAGGAAATTGACACTACAGGAGCAGTTGAAGAATTTGTAGCAATAGAAGCATTTGATGATTCTGGTGAAGAATTAGTAGTTTCGCGTTCAATGCATTTAAGACATGGAGGAATGAATTCAGCTTGAGCAGCGCTGATCTTTTGAGCTAGTAATGAATCATTTTCCATCCGAAGATCATCACGAGAGATCCTCAGCTTCTCTAGATCAAGCTTCCTTTGAAGAAATTCATAGGAAAGTTTCTCGTGATCAGCGAGGAGTGTATCATAACGATCTTGAAGATTATCAAATCTATACTGAAAACTTTTCACATCTTCAGTGAGGATTTGGGACAGATTCATTTCATCATTCAACAGATCATCACTTCTGTCTAGCAGTTTTTGAAGCTTTTCCAGGGCAGTTTGTTGTTCAGTGGCAATGATAGCAAGTTTAATGTAACTGGGTTTTTTATAGTCATCAGGTTCACAGTCACTTGAATCAGAGGAGGAAGCATCATTCGGTACCTTTGAAACTTTTGCCATGAAGCAATAGGTTGGAGTGAAGTCATCAGCATAGTCATCAGTGTGGATGGTGTGATCATCTTCTTCAAGGTTGAAGATTAACTTGCTCATGAAAGTGGTTGCAAGTGCAAGACTGGCCTGTCCGGATTCTGAGTCTTCATTAGAACCCTCTTCTTCATCACATTCCTCTGATTCTGCCTCGGAATCCATTTCCTTGCCAATAAGTGCCCTAGCCTTTCTGAAACTAGTCTTCTTGTGTGATGAGGGCTTTGAAGATGAGGATTTTGAAGATTTCTTCTTCTTCTTTGAGTCATCAGAACTATCATCCTTGTATTTCTTCTTCTTTGATTCATTTCCCCAACGGGGACAATCAGCAATGTAATGACCTGATTTCTTGCATTTGTGGCAGGTTCTTTTCTTGTAGTCCTCAGATGAATATTCTGATTTCCTCATGTCTCTTCTTGAAGATTTACCGAACTGGCCACGTCGTGGAAACCTCTGGAATTTCCTCACGGTCATTGCAAGCTCCTGTCCAAATTCTTCAGGGTCACCAATGCTGTCATCTGAGTCTTCTTCTTCAGATGAGGAAATTGCTCTAGCCTTCAGTGCACGTGGTCTAGAATAGCTTGGTCCATATAGATCTTTCTTTTCTTCTAGCTGGAATTCATGAGTATTGAGCCTTTCGAGTATATCAGCTGGATCAAGCATCTTGTAGTCTGGTCTTTCTTGAATCATCAGAACTAAAGTATAAAATGAAGAATCCAAAGATCTCAGCAGTTTCTTCACAACTTCGTGATCAGTAATGTCTCGAGCTCCCAGTGCTTGCAGTTCATTTGATATGTCAGTGAGGCGATCAAAGGTATCTTGGCAGCTTTCATTGTCATGCCTCTTGAAGCGATTTAAGAGATTGCGAAGAATGTCAACACGAGAGTCACGCTGGGTTGATACTCCTTTATTTACTTTGCATAGTCTCTCCCAGATCAGTGTTGCAGAGCCCAAAGCACTCACTCTTCCAAACTAGCCTGGGCTCAGATGGCCACAGATGATATTCTTCGCTTGAGAATCAAGTTGCTTGAATTTCTTCACATCAGCAGCAGAGACACTAGCAGAGATGATGGGGACGCCATGTTCCACAATATACCACATATCATTATCAATAGCTTATAGATGCATTTGCATCTTGTTCTTCCAGAAGGGAAAGTTCTTTCCTTTGAAAGTAGGACATGCTGCAGGCACCTTAAACATGCCTACAGTCGACATAACTAAAACTCCAGGTGGTTAAACCAAAATCACACGGAACAAGGGAGTACCTTGCTCTGATACCAAATGAAAGTGCGTTATATCGACTAGAGGGGGGTGAATAGGATATTTTTATAATTTCATCACTGAGGAAATTACTTTTGTGGAAATTCCTCACTGATGACAAACTTACAGCGGAAACAGTAAAGGATCAGACGTGCAAAGTTTCACAACAGCAGTTTTTCAGTGTGAGGAATGTGAAAACAGATTGCACAGTGAGTAGGCACGCAGAAAAGAGATGAGGATTAACTAGCGTGAAGAATTTGGGGTTGAGGAATTTCATAGAAAGTCTTTAGTAAATTCTTCAAACAGTCACAGTGAAAGTCATCAACACATAATCTAAGGAATGTAAAGGGATGAGGAATTACAACTCGTTGCACAACGAAGACAGTAGTTGATGACCCAGTTCCAACTGCTGTGACAGTCGTACATCTGGTTTGGAGCGGCTTGCTATTGAAACCAAAAGACACACAGTCCTGGGACACACAATCCCTACCGTATTCTCCTTGGGCTAAGAACACATAGTCCTCGCCCAACACTCGTGGTAAGTCTTCAGGGCAGACTTCGAAACCCTCACAAACTTGGCACCCGGCGATCCACAATTGGCTGTTGGATTGCTCTAGACCATGACGCCTAACCGTCTGGAGGATGCACAGTCCTCAAAGGTAAAAGGCTTCAGTCCCACACAGGAACAACTTCTTCAGTGATGCTCAATCACTTGGTTCTAGGTTTATGGTTTGGCGTTTGGGGTATTTCCTCACTGATGAATTACTCTCGAAGACTCTGAGGAATTGGGTTGCTCTTATGACAAGTGTCAGTTTCTAAAGGAGCAGCCAACCAGCTAATGGTTGTGGGGGGTGGCTATTTATAGCCTGGGAGCATCCCGACATGATTTGACACTAATGCCCTTAAATAATATGACCGTTGGTGTGGATAAGACCAATGATGTGGCGTGGCTATCAAAACGGTCGGAACCCTCAACTGTGAGAGTCCTCATGTCACTCGTATTCCTCACTTGAGGCTTTTGGTAGGTTTAGGCTTGGGTTGAGTATCATGAGGAAATTCATTCCAAAGTGTAACTTCGACCCCCTTTAACAGTACGGTGTTCCTATTACTCAAGTGTGAAGAAAACAAAACAGAAAGAGTAAATGTTCATGCTTCACAGTCTTTAGAATGATTTTCTTCACGAGACACCGAATTCCTCAAATTCAATATCTTCATGAGGAACATCAATTTGTCGCATATTCTTCACGATTCAATTCTTCAGCTTCAGAGCAATTGCTTCAACTAAAGATATATATTTTTAGGGCTCAATATTCATCAAATATTTCGAACTCCTCAGTGACTTATATATCCTATGTACACTCATAAACACATTAGATACTTAACCTATAAGTCTTCAAACCACCAAAATCACTAAGGGGCACTAGATGCACTTACACTTTCTACAGGAGGATGATATTTAAACCACTTCTCTTTGGGAAGATCAACATGAGGAACAAAAGATTCACATAGAGAAGCTACTATCTCAGAGTGAAGTCCATACTTAGCGTAAAATCTCTAGAAGTGTTTGTCTCAACAAAAGATTTGACGCAATCAAACTGGAAATTTATACCTGACTCCTTACCTTCCTCCAGCTCCCAATCTTCAGAGTTGCGTTTGATTCTCTCAAATAAATTCCACTTGTGATCAATATCCTTCTTCATAAAAGAACCGGCACTAGAAGTGTCAAGCATGGTACGATCTTCATGAGAAAGCCGAGCATAAAAGTTTTGAGTGATGATTTCTCTCGAGAGCTCATGATTGGGGCATGAATATAGCATTGATTTAAGCCTCCCCCAAGTTTGAGCTATGCTTTCCCTGTCACGAGGCCAAAAGTTATAAATAAAGTTCCGATCACGATGTACTAAATGCATAGGATAGAACTTTTGATGAAATTCCAATTTCAACCGATTGTAGCCCCATGATCCAGCATCATCACATAATCTATACCATGTCAACGCCTTATCCTTCAAAGATAAAGTAAATACTTTCTTATTTACCTCATCCTCGGGCAAACCTGCAAGCTTAAATAAACCACAAACTTCATCTACATAGATCAGATGCAATTCTGGATGTGAAGATCCATCTCCTGTGAAAAGATTAGCGAGCAGTTTCTCAAGCATACCCAAAGGAATTTCATAAAATATATTTTCAGTAGGTACCTCAGGTTGAGGAGCAACTCCTAGTGCTTCCGTTCATGGTGAAGATACCCCGAACAAACTCCTCAAAGAAACAGTTTCCATAGTGACAAGTGACAATAAATTTCAGCACAGTATATAAATGTTTCCTTACCAATTTCCACTTACCAAAGGCGCTTCACTCCCCGGCAACGGCGCCAAAAAAGAGTCTTGATGACCCACAATTATAGGGGATCAATCGTAGTCCTTTCGATAAGTAAGAGTGTCGAACCCAACGAGGAGCAGAAGGCTCTCATAAACGGATTTTAGCAAGGTAATAACTGCAAGCACTGAAAGTAGCGATAACATGTGATTGTGTAGCGAGGTGAAATGTAGCAAGCAAAGAGTAACAAGTAACAAATAGTAGCGACGGTGCAGCAAGTGGACCAATCCCTTTTGTAGCAAGGGAGAAGCCTGAACAAAGTCTTATAGGAGGAAAAACGCTCCCGAGGACACACGGGAATTTCTATCATGCTAGTTTCATCATGTTCATATGATTTGCGTTCGTTACTTTGATAGTTTGATATGTGGGTGGACCGGCGCTTGGGTACTGCCCTTACTTGGACAAGCATCCCACTTATGATTAACCTCTCTCGCAAGCATCCGCAACTACAAAAGGAGAATTAAGAAAAAGTCTAACCATAGCATTAAACTAGTGGATCCAAATCAGCCCCTCACGAAGCAACACATAGACTCGGGTTTAAGCTTCTGTCACTCCAGAAACCCATCATCTACTTACTACTTCCCAATGCCTTCCTCTAGGCCCAAATATTGTGAAGTGTTATGTAGTCGACGTTCACATAATACCACTAGAGGAAAAACAACATACATCATATCAAAATACCGAACGAATATCAAATTCACATGACTATTATCAGCATGACTTATCCCATGTCCTCAGGAACAAAAGTAACTAATCACAAGACATAATCATAATCATGACCAGAGGTGTAATGAATAGCATCAAGGATCTGAACATAAACTCTTCCACCAAGTAATCCAACTAGCATCAACTACGAAGAGTAATCAACACTACTAGCAACCTTACAAGTACCGATCGGAGTCGCGAGACAAAGATTGGTTACAAGAGATGAACTTGGGATTGGAGAGCAGATGGTGTTGATGAAGATCCCTCCCCTCCGACGAGAGGAGTGTTGGTGATGATGATGGCGACGATTTCCTCCTCCGGGAGGGAAGTTTCCCCGGCAGGATCGTCCTGCCGGAGCTCTAGATTGGATCTGCTCAAGTTCCGCCTCGTGGCGGCGGCGAAACCACGAAAAAACTCCCTCTTGATTTTTTCCAGACCAAGATGCTTCATATAGCAAAAGAGGGGGGCTACCGGGCCTTCAGGCAGCCCACAAGCTTGCCCACCGCCACCTGGGGGGTGGTGGCGGAGTGGGGGCTTGTGGGGCCCTAGTCACCCCCCTCCGGTAGTTCTTTCGCCTAGTATTTTTAATATATTCCAGAAAAAATCCACGTAAATTTTCAGGGCATTTGGAGATGGGCAGAATAGTGGACTAGGATTTGCTCCTCTTCCACTCCAGAATTCCAGCTGCCTGAATTCTCCCTCTTCAAATAATCCTTGCAAAATAAGAGAGAAAAGGCATAAATATGGTACCACAAGTAATATAACAGCCCAAAAAGAAATAAATATCAACATGAAAGCATGATGCAAAATGGATGTATCACTGGACGGTGGTCAAGAATATCCTGAAGTACCTGAAAAGGACTAAGGAGATATTTCTCGTGTATGGAGGTGACGAAGAGCTCGCCATAAAAGGTTACATTGATGCAAGCTTTGACACAGATCCGGACGACTCTAAGTCACAGTCCAGATACGTATTTATTATTAATGGGGGTGTAGTAAGTTGGTGCATTTCCAAGCAAAGCGTCGTAGCTGATTCTACATGTGAAGCGGAGTACATGGCTGCCTCGGAGGCGGCTAAGGAGGGTGTCTGGATGAAGCACTTCATGCCGGATCTTGGAGTGGGGCCGAGCGCACTGAATCCAATAACCCTGTTTTCTGACAACGCGGGTGCCATTGCCTTAGCAAAGGAACCACGGTTGCACAAGAAGACCAGACACATCAAACGATGCTTCAACCTCATCCGCGACTACGTCGAAGGGGAGGACGTAAATATATGCAAAGTGCACACGGATCTGAATGTGGCAGACCCGCTGACTAAACCTCTTCCACGGGCAAAGCATGATCAACACCAGAACTGTATGGGTGTTAGATTTATTACAATGTAATTCGCATGGTGATGTGAGCGCTAGATTATTGACTCTAGTGCAAGTGGGAGACTGTTGGAATTATGCCCTAGAGGCAATGATAAACAAGTTATTATTATAATTTCTGTATCAAGATAATCGTTTATTATCCATGCTATAGTTGTATTGAATGAAGACTTAGATACATGTCTGGATACATAGACAAAACAGTGTTCCTAGCAAGCCTCTAGTTGGCTAGCCAGTTGATCAAGGATAGTCAAGGTCTTCTGACTATGTACAAGGTGTTGTTGCTTGATAACTGGATCACATCATTGGGAGAATCATGTGATGGACTAGACCCAAACTAATAGACGTAGCATGTTGATCGTGTCATTTTGTTGCTACTGTTTTCTGCGTGTCAAGTATTTGTTTCTATGACCATGAGATCATATAACTCACTGACACCGGAGGAATGCTTTGTGTGTATCAAACGTTGCAACGTAACTGGGTGACTATAAAGATGCTCTACACGTATCTCCGAAGGTGTTCGTTGAGTTAGTATGAATCGAGACTGGGATTTGTCACTCCGTGTGACGGAGAGGTATCTCGAGGCCCACTCGGTAATATAACATCACACACAAGCCTTGCAAGCAATGTGACTTAGTGTAAGTCACGGGATCTTGTATTATGGAACGAGTAAAGAGACTTGCCGGTAAACGAGATTGAAATAGGTATGCGGATACTGACGATCGAATCTCGGGCAAGTAACATACCGAAGGACAAAGGGAATAACATACGGGATTATATGAATCCTTGGCACTGAGGTTCAAACGATAAGATCTTCGTAGAATATGTAGGATCCAATATGCGCATCCAGGTCCCGCTATTGGATATTGACCGAGGAGTCCCTCGGGTCATGTCTACATAGTTCTCGAACCCGCAGGGTCTGCACACTTAAGGTTCGACGTTGTTTTATGCGTATTTGAGTTATATGGTTGGTTACCGAATGTTGTTCGGAGTCCCGGATGAGATTACGTATGTCACGAGGGTTTCCGGAAAGGTCCAGAGACGAAGATTGATATATAGGATGACATCATTTGATTACTGGAAAGTTTTCGGCATTACCGGGGGTGACGAATGGGTTCCGGATGTCCACCGGGGGGGCAGCCCACCTCGGGGAAGCCCACAGGCCTTAGGGGTGCCGCACCAGCCCTTAGTGGGCTGGTGGGCAAGCCCAAGAAGGCCCTTGCACAGGATAAGAAAAAATCAAAGAGAAAAGAAAAAAAGGGGAAGTGGGAAGGAAGGGAAGGACTCCACCTTCCAATCCTAGTTGGACTAGGATTGGAGGAGGATTCCTCCTCCCCCCTTGGGACGACCCCCTTGGGGCTCCTTGAGCCTCAAGGAAAGGCCCCTCCCCTCCCACCTATATATACGGAGGTATTAGGGCTGATTTGAGACAACTTTGCCACGGCAGCCCGACCACATACCTCCACGGTTTTTCCTCTAGATCGCGTTTCTGCGGAGCTCGGGCGGAGCCCTGCTGAGATTAGATCACCACCAACCTCCGGAGCGCCGTCACGCTGCCGGAGAACTCATCTACCTCTCCGTCTCTCTTGCTGGATCAAGAAGGCCGAGATCATCGTCGAGCTGTACGTGTGCTGAACGCGGAGGTGCCGTCCGTTCGGCACTAGATCGGAGCGGATCGTGGGACGGATCGCGAGACGGTTCGTGGGACGGTTCGCGGGGCGGATCAAGGGACGTGAGGACGTTCCACTACATCAACCGCGTTTATTAACGCTTTTGCTGTGTGATCTACAAGGGTACGTAGATCTGAAATCCTCCACGTAGATGGACATCACCATGATAGGTCTTCGTGCGCGTAGGAAATTTTTTGTTTCCCATGCGACGTCCCCAACAAATCCCACAACCTTAAAACCTTGACCTTGATTGTCCATGCCTCATTCTTGGTAGATAATGCACTTTGGAGTGTAGGAGCCATATCTATGGGCAGAAGTGTATTAAAAGTAAAAATTTGTAACAGGTAGTAGCATAAAGCATGAGAGTATGCCAGATAAAATAATTGGCAAGGATCACAAAGCATGAGGACATATATATTATCATTTATTGAAAGATGATGTGGAACATCTATGTGCTTTTTTATTTCCTATGAGACTAAGGCCCTGTTTGGAACCACCCAGATTATATAATCCAGTTTTTATAATCTATTATGTCTCCAAACAGGACAGCTTATGGTGTAGATTATAAAAACTAGATGGCTAGATTATTAAAAACTCATAATTTACTCTATACCAGCTAAAATCAGATTATGGATTGCTAATGACCCATTACCCTTATAAAGTTGGAGATAATTACATTCCTACCACCGCCACCCTTCTCTTTTTTCAAAAAAACAAACAAAGGGCAGACAGGTCATTATGCAATGTAAAACCTGGATTACAGTTTATATAATCTGGCCTCCAAACATGTCCACCTAGATTATTTTTATAAACCAGATTATATAATCTATCTTCATAATACAGATTATCATAATCTATTATGGTTCCAAACAGGGCCTAAAAAAGATAGGGGTGCTTCTTATAACAGATTGGAAGATTATGTGCAACATGTGTTCGGAAGTTGAGTTATACCTGATTGCTTGGAGCTACCGACCTTAGACGATTGTCGATGATAGCTGATATGGAGCTGCCGCTGGCAAGATCTTCGAGTCGCCGCAAAATCCGACAAGATGTTCGAGTCGATGCAAAATCGCGAGATGTAAATTGCCCACCAGCGGCAATCCCTTGACGTAAACTACCAACCCGTGGCAAGGTTACGTGGTGTGTAGAAAAGTTACAAAATAGATTTCCTGTTATAGTGATTAATAATGATACTTGTATGGAAGGGTCTGTGATGTCCGGATTGTTCACATGAAAGGCTCACGTCACATCTAGTCTATTCGTGTGTACGTGTACTGTAGGTCGAAAGACGTGGGGAGATATTACACTAAATCCAACGGCAATCATCGATGGGCCATGGAATTAACGGACATATTTTTCTGTTAACGTGGGATTTTCTAGATAATTCTCTATTGTTGATCCGTATTTTACTTTTAGTTAGACGATTGTCGATGATAGCTGATATGGAGCTGCCGCTGGCAAGATGTTCGAGTCGCCGCAAAATCCCGAGATGTAAATTGCCCACCTCCGGCGAACCCTTGACGTAAATTGCCAACCTGTGGCAAGGTTACGTGGTGTGTGGAAAAGTTACAAAAGAGATTCCCTTTTATAATGACTAGTAAAATGGCCCGTGCGTTGCAACGAGAGAAAAAAAACGTAATCTTCAATGATGATGACCACATTATGTTCACACATTATCACTTGATTTTGAAATTTTATGCACAAATTCAAGAAAATGTTTCTTCTTTCAAATTTATTCACAAGTTGAAGCAATCGTTACATTTTCAAAAAACAAATATCATGGTTGTTCAAACTCTTGGTAACTCAAAGAATTATTCTTAATTTCAAGATTTTTTTTAGAAAACATACAATAATAATCCGATCCATCCAACAGTTAATTATTCAAAAATCACACGGGTATACTTTCACAAAGACTTAAAAGCATTAATGTTTAACTACATACGTTAGATCTTTCATGAACAATTTTACAAATATGAGAACAATTTTAAAATTGAGAACATTTTTTACAATTTACAAACATTTACTAAAAATTGTGAATATTTTCCATATTTCAAACAGGTTTAAATATTTTCTTTTGAATTGGCGACCAATTCTAGAAAAGACGAACACTTTTTTTATGTTGGAGGCTTTTACTTTAAATTCACAAACATTTTTGAAATGCGTTAAGTTTTTCTGAATAAACAAACATTTTTATAAGTCAGTAATATATTTATTAAATTCACGGACATTGTTTTGGAATTTGTAAGCAAATTTATAAAAATCCGGCGCCTTTTTTGAATCCACAAACATTTTATGTTTTCATCAACATTTTAATTCAAAATTCCTATTTTTTTAATATGCAAATGCTTTTGTAATTCTAAATTATTTAAATTAGAAGTAAACAAAAATGGAATTTTGTTAAATGCTTTTAATAGTTTTTAATACATGGAGTTTGATTTGAAATCATGGACTTTTCTTATTTTACAAACATGTTTTCAAACTTGCAAACATTTTATTGTATATGCGAGCATGTTTTACAAAAACTTCGAGCAGTTTTTGAAGTCACAAACATTTTATTTTTCTAAATATGTTGATTTAAAATTTTAAGTTTATTGAAATTTTAAAGGTTATTTGAAGTTCTAAATTATTTAAAATAGAAAAATAAAATGGAACTAACGATAAATAAATAAACGGAACTAAAAAACTGGCGCTTGTTCATGGGCCGACCCATACGGTGTGCTAGATATTCTACTAAGGTGCAGAGCGTAATATAGGAGGTTATTACATGTGTCGGCGCTGTCCGAGATTTTTTGGTTTGTGAAATGGTTTCTATTACTTACCGGTGGCATGGTGGGTAATTTATGCAAATTTCAGGGACAATATGTGTACCACAGAAGCAATATGTGTTTTATTAATAGCAAAAGGACCCGTGCGTTGCAACGGGAGAAAAACAATTATAATCTCCAATGATGCTGATCATATTATGTCTTTAAATTTTTAGGACATTTCTTGAAATGCATGAACATTTTTTGAATTAGCAAACATTTTTTTCAATACACTCAAAAAATAACACACAAACTTTTTTTCAAAATCATGGACTTTTATTGTTTTCACCAACATTATTCTAAAAATTATGAACATTTTTCTGAATATGCGAATACTTTTACAAAAATCCTAAGCATTTTTTGAATTCACAAACATTCCATATTTCCTCAAACTTTTATTTCAAAATTCCTAGTTTTATAAATTGCAAAAGTTTTTCAAAGTTCTAAATTATTTAAATTAAAAAATGGAACAGAAAAATGAAAATAAAAAATGAGACTAAAAACAGAGGCACGAACTGTTTTTAAGATTTTTACACGAACTTTTGTTTAAAATCGTTGACTTTTTTATTTTATGGACATTTTCTCAAAGTTTAAACATTTTTTTATATGCAAACATTTTGCAAAACTCGTGAGTAGTTTTTGAATTTTCAAAAAAAATATGTTTTTTTGAATATTTTGTTTCTAAATTCTCAGTTTCTTAAAATTGAGAAAAGTTGTTTGAAGTTCTAAATTATTTAAAGTAGAAAAACAAAATGGAACTCGAAAGAAAAATAAAAAACTAAACTAAAAAAACAGGCGCCCACGGATGGGCCGACCCAAACAGGTGTGCTGCATCTTTTACCAACGCCCAAAGCGTAATATAGGAGATGCCTACATGGGCCGGCCGAGTCTGGAGATTTTCCTGTTTGAAACGTTTTTATGACTTATAGGTGGCATTGGTGGATAATTTTAGTCAACTTTAAGGGCAATTTGGATGACGTACGGAAGAAGCACTTGTATGGAAGGGTCTCTGATGTCCGGATTGTTCACGTGAAAGGCTCACGTCACATCTAGTATATTCTTGTGTACGTACGTAGGTTAAAAGACGTGGGGAGATATTACATTAAATCCAACGACAATCATCAATGGGCCATGGAATTAACAGACATATCTTTCTGATTAACATGGATTTTCTAGATAATTATCTATTATTGATCTGTGTTTTACGTTTATAGTATATAATAGATAGATAGATTTGGTATTTTTCAGGATAAAAAATGAAATGTCATGTGGAACCGTGATAGTTCGAAAGAGATAGTCCAGTTTGTACACGAAGTCCATCCTGTTTTTGCCGTAACCCTTCCAACTTTTTAGCACATGCCATGTGGGTGAAAATATGATACCATGCCAAGTTTCAGCCTTTTCAGAGTTTATTTGTAGCGCTTTTCATTTTAAGGGTCATTTAGCTCAAATAAATCATTAAATGCATGGAAAATAGCAAATGAGATGAGAAAGGGTTGAAAATTTAAGACGTGGCTTGGAATGAGGCATATTGAGAGCACAAAAGCCTGGAGTTGAAATAAGATTAAAAAATGAAATACCTTTGTAAGAGATAAGTATTCTTCCGTAACCTTGATACTTCGAAAGAGATAGTCCAGTTTGTACACGAAGTGCATCCTATTTTTGCTGTAACCCTCCCAACTTTTTAGCACATGCCATGCGGGTGAAATGATGATACCATGCCAAGTTTCACCTTTTAAGAGTTCATTTGTAGGGCTTTTCAATTTAAGGGTCATTTAGCTCAAATAAATAATTAAATGCATGGAAAATAGCAAATGAGGTGAGAAAGGGTTGAAATTTTATGAGCTCGCTTTGGATGATGCATATTGAGGGCACAAAAAGTTTGGAGTTGAAATAAGATTAAAAAAATGAAATGCCTTTGTAAGAGATGAGGATTTGTCCGGAACTCTCATACTTCGAAAGAGATAGTGTTTGCACACGAAGTGCATCCTGTTTTTGCCGTAACCCTGCCAACTTTTTAGGACATGTCATATGGGTGAAATGATGATACCATGCCAAGTCTTAGCCTTTTCAGAGTTTATTTGTAGCACTTTTCATGTTAATGATCATTTAGTTCAAATAAATCATTAAATGCATGGAAAATAGCAAATGAGGTGAGAAAGGGTTCAAAATTTATGAGGTGGCTTTGAATGATGCATATCGAGGGCACAAAAATTCTGGAGTTCAAATAAGATAAAAAAGATGAAATGCCTTTGTAAGAGATGAGTATTCATCCGGAACCCTGATACTTTGAAAGAGATAGTCTAGTTTGTACACGAAATGCATCATATTTTTGTCGTAACCCTCCCAACTTTTTAACACATGCCATGTGGGTGAAATGATGATACCATGCCAAGTTTGACATGAATTGCCTTTGTAAGAGATGAGTATTCATCCAGAACAATGATACTTCGAAAGAGACAGTCGAGTTAGCTACATAATGTTTCTTCGCGTTTCAAATGGCAAAACACACACATATATACCTGGAAACTCACTAAGAATAAAGTGATGACACTGAAAGCCGGTCACATTCGAGATTGAGATGTTGGGGTATAAAACTTTTTCTTCGCTTGTGTCCCTTTGCACCGTAACCGTGGACAATCTTCATCAACTAACAGGATGCTTGGGTCAGTCTTCACTCTAAAGGGAGGAATTTCGTGAAACTTTTCATAATCTTGTGACATGCTTGTCTTGTCCTCCACTCCCAGGATGTTTCTTTTCCCTGAAAGAACTATGTGGTACTTTGGCTCATCGTATGATGTAGTCGCTTCCTTACCTTTTCTTTTTCTTGGCTAGGTAGACATGTTCTTCACATACAAAACCTGCGCCACATCATTGGCTAGGACGAATGATTCATATGTGTAACCAAGAATGTTGAAATCCTCTGTTGTCATTCCGTACCACGGGTCTTCCTTTATCCCGCCTCCTTTCAGATTGACCCATTTGCACCGAAACAAAGGGACCTTCAAATTGTTTGCATAGTCAAGTTCCGATATCTCCTCTGTGTAACTATAATATGTTTCCTTTGGCCTATTTTGGTGTTTTCTGCATCAAAGCAGACACCACTATTTTGGTTGGTGCTCATTTTATCTTGGGTGATCGTGTAAAATGTATTCCCATTTATCTCGTACCCTTTGAATGTCGATATAGTCAAAGATGGTGACTTGGCCAGCAATTACAGGTCATCTCCAACTTCAGGGTCATGCATGAGACGTGTTTGCAACCAACCGTTGAATGACGATATGTGTGTATGTTTGATCCAGGGATCAGACTCCTCTGGGTTCTTGGAGCGTCCACTATCGATATGTTCCTCGATATACGGAGCCACCAAGTTGGAATTTTCTAGAACTGTGTAGTGTGCTTCCGCCCAAGAATGCTCGTCCGTACATATTACTCAATCCTTTCCTAGTGTGCCCTTTCCACCCAGTCTACCCTCATGTCGCAATTCAGGAAGACCAATCGACTTAATATCAGGAATAAAGTCAACACAAAACTCAATGACCTCCTCTGTTTCATGGCCCTCGGAGATGCTTCCTTCTAGCCTAGCACGGTTGTGAACATATTTCTTTAAGACTCCGATGAACCTCTCGAAGGGGAACATATTGTGTAGAAATACAGGGTCTAGAATGGCAATCTCTTCGACTAGGTGAACTAGGACGTGTGTCATGATATTGAAGAAGGATGGTGGGAACAACAACTCGAAACTGACAAGACATTGCACCAAATCATTCTGTAAACTTGGTAGGATTTTTGGATGCATTACCTTGTGAGAGATTGCATTGAGGAATGCACATAGCTTCACAATGGATGATCAGACATTTTCCGGTAGAAGCCCCCTCAATGCAACCAGAAGCAATTGCGTCATAATCACATGGCAGTCATGAGACTTTAGGTTCTGGAATTTTTCTCTGCCATATTTATTATTCCCTTTATATTAGACGTGTAGCTAGACGAGACCTTCATACTGAGCAGGCATTCAAAGAAGATTTCATTCTCTTCTTTGGTAAGAGCGTAGCTTGCAGGACCTTCATACTGCTTTGGATGCTTGTCGTCTTTTTCGTGCATACGTTGCTGGTTCTCCCGTGCCTCTGCTGTACATTTTGTCTTCCCATACATGCCCAAGAAGACTAGGAGGTTCACACAAAGATTCTTCTTCATGTGCATCACGTCTATTGCAAGCGGACCTCTAGGACTTTCCAATAAGGTAGGTCCCAAAATATAGATTGATTCTTCCACATGGGTGCGTGTCCATCAACATCATTCGGAACAGATTGTCCGCGAGGACCCCTTCCAAAAAATACTTTTAAATCCTTGACCATATGAAGTATATGATCACCAATACGGTGGTCAGGCTTCTTCCGATGATCTACCTCACCTTTGAAATGCTTGCCTTCTTTTCTTAAGAGATGCTTGATCGGAAGAAATCGACAATGTCCTAGGTACACATTATTCTTACATTTATCCAATTATATACTTTGAAAATATCATCTAAACAGTGCGTGCATGCGTGGTATCCCTTGTTTGTCTGTCCTCAAAAGTTACAAACAGCAGGCCAATCATTGATGGTTACAAACAACAACGCTCATAGGTCAAATTCTTGCTCTTTGTTCTCATCCCACACACGTACACCTTTGATATCCCACAACTATAAAAGTTCTTCAACTAATGGCCTCAGGTACACACCAATGTTGTTGCCGGGTTTCTTGGGGCCTTGGATGAGCACTGGCATCATAATGAACTTCCGCTTCATGCACAACCAAGGAGGAAGGTTATAGATACATAGAGTCACGGGCCAGGTGCTATGATTGCTACTCTGCTCCCCAAAAGTATTAATGCCATATGCACTTAAACCAAACCAATAGTTCGTTGGGTCATCTGCAAAGTCTAGCCACTCTCTCTCAATTTTCCTCCAGTGCGACCCATCTGCGGCTACTCTCAACTTCCCGTATTTCTTATGCTCGTCTTTGTGCCATCTCATCAACTTGGCATGCTCTTTGTTTTGTAACAAACGTTTCAACCATGGTATTACAGGAGCATACCACATCACCTTGGCAGGAAACCTCTTCTTGGGGCGCTGGACCTCAACCTCGTCACCAGGGTCATCGCGGTCGAGCTTATAGCACTAGGCACTGCATACCGGGCATGCATTCAAATTCTCGTACTCCACTCCGCGGTACAGGGTGCAGTCATTAGGGAATGCATGTATCTTCTGCACATCTAATCCTAGCGGGCAAATAGTCTTCTTTGCTTCGTACGTACTATCGGGAAATTCATTGTCCTTTGGAAGCATCTTCTTTAACAATTTCAGCAACTTTTCAAAACCCTTGTCAGATACACCATTCTCTGCCTTCCATTGCAGCAATTCCAGTGTGGTACTGATACTGCTCAAACCACAGCGCTAGAAATTGACACGTTGACGGAGACTTTCTTGCGTTGGTTTTTCCCTGGAAGAGGAAAGGGTGATGCAACACAGGAGCAGTAAGTATTTCCCTCAGTTTGAGAACCAAGGTATCAATCCAGTAGGATAATCTCGTCAAGTCCAGAGTACCTGCGCAAACACAAAAGAACTTGCACCCAACGCTATAAACGGGTTGTCAATCCCTTCAAGATTGATTGCAAAGTGAGATATGAAGGCAGAAAGTGAAACGAAGTAAAAGTGTTAGGCTGAAAATATGGTGTG
This sequence comes from Hordeum vulgare subsp. vulgare, assembly GCF_904849725.1. Lineage (NCBI taxonomy): Eukaryota > Viridiplantae > Streptophyta > Magnoliopsida > Poales > Poaceae > Hordeum > Hordeum vulgare. Next base: position 316,725,738 of record NC_058518.1, read on the forward strand.
AAGTAGACCCGGGGGCCATAGTGTTCACTAGAGGCTTCTCTGAAAATAGAAAATATTACGGTGGGTGAACAAATTACTGTCGAGCAATTGATAGAACCGCGCAAAGTCATGACGATATCTAAGGCAATGATCATACATACAGTCATCACGTCCGAGACAAGTAGACCGATACTTTCTGCATCTACTACTATTACTCCACACATCGACCGCTATCCAGCATGCATCTAGTGTATTGAGTTCATGACGAACAGAGTAACGCCTTAAGAAAGATGACATGATGTAGAGGGATAAACTCAAACCAATGATGAAAACCCCATCTTTTTACCCTTGATGGCAACAACATGATGCATGCCTCGCTACCCCTTCTGTCACTGGGTGAGGTCAACGCACGGTATGAACCCAAAACCAAGCACTGCTCCCATTGCAAGAATCATAGATCAAGTTGGCCAAACAAAACCCACAACTCGAAGAGAATTACAAGGATATGAAATCATGCATATAAGAGATCGGAAGAAACTCAAATAAGATTCATTGATAATCTGATCATAAATCCACAATTCATCGGATCTCGACAAACACACCGCAAAGAAGATTACATCAGATAGATCTCCATGAAGATCATGGAGAACTTTGTATTGAAGATCCAAGAGAGAGAAGAAGCCATCTAGCTACTAGCTATGAACCCGTAGGTCTATGGTGAACTACTCACGCATCACCGGAGAGGTCATGGTGTTGATGAAGAAGCCCTCCGTATCCGAATCCCCCCTCCGGCAGGGCACTAGAACGTGCCACAGATGGGATCTTGCGGAGACAGAAGCTTGCCGCGGCGGAAAAGTATTTTCGTTGATCTCCTGATTTTTTCTGGGATTTTAGGGAGTATATAGGCGAAAGACCTAGGGCAGGGGAGGCCCAGGGAGCCCACAAGCCTGGGAGGCGCGGGCGCCCCTTGGCCGCACCATGAGGGCTTGTGGGGTCGCTGGTGACCCTCTGCTTTGGTTCTCAAGTTTCCCGATCGTCTTCTGTTTCGGAAAAAAATCTTTTCGGAAGTTTTATTCTGTTTGGACTCCGTTCAAAATTCTCCTCTGAAAAGGGTCAAAAACATGAAAAAAAAGGAACTGGCACTTGGCACTGAGTTAATAAGTTAGTCCTAAAACAGATATAAAAGGCATACAAAACATCCAAAGTTTGACAAGATAATAGCATGAAACCATCAAAAGTTATAGATACGTTGGAGACGTATCAATCATCCCCAAGCTTAACTCCTGCTCGTCCTCGAGTAGGGAAGTGATAAAGACTGAATTTTTGATGTGGAATGCTACCTAGCATAGTTGTCCTTTGTAACTTCTTTGATGTGACATGAATGTTCAGATCCGTAAGATTCAAAACAATAGTTTGGTATTGACATGAAAATAAAAAAACTTCAAGCAAACTAGCAAGGTAATCATGAACTTTCGAAATAACAAGGCCAAAGAAAGTTATCCCTACAAAATCATATAGTCTGGCTATGCTCCATCATCCCCACACAACTAATTTAAATCATGCACAACCCCGGTATTCGCCAAGTAATTGTTTTCGCACTCTTACTTTCTCAAACATTTTTCAACTATCATGCAATACATGAGCGTGAGCCATGGATATAGCACTATAGGAGGAATAGAGTGTGGTGGTGGTTGTGGGACAAAAGGGAGGAGATGGTCACATTAACTCGGTGTATGCTACTGCGACAACAGACCTTCCCTGGTATGGCGCCAAGAATCCTGCTGCTACGGCTACGCCTTTAGGGACTTCCTTGGCAAATATGCAAAGGATTTCCCCGCGGCCTTGGAGCCTTGCGTTGGTGTTCCCTTGAAGAGGAAAGGGTGATGTAGCACAGCGGCGGTAAGTATTTCCTTCAGTTTTGAGAACCAAGGTATAGAACCAATGAAAGATCTCGTCAAGTCTCAAGTACCTGCACAAACACAAAGAGCTTGCACCCAACGCTATGAAGGGGTTGTCAATCCCTTATAGATTGTTTGCAAAGTGAGAACTGAAAGCAAAGAGTAAACAGAGCAAAGTAAAAGTGAAAGTGGAAACAATAGTTGTGAATAGACCCAGGGGCCGTAGTGTTCACTAGTGGCTTCTCTCATGAAAGCAAGTAGACCCGGGGGCCGTCGTAGCAATTGATAGAACCGCGCACAGTCATGACGTTATCTAAGGCAATGATTATATCTATAGGCATCACGTCCAAAACAAGTAGACCAATACTTTCTGCATCTACTACTATTACTCCACACGTCGACCGCTATCCAGCATGCATATAGTGTATTAAGTCCAAAAGAACAGAGTAACGCCTTAAGTAAGATGACATGATGTAGATGGACAATCTCATATCTATGATAAAAGCCCATCTTGTTACCCTTGATGGCAACAACATGATGCGTGCCTTGTTGCCCCTTCTGTCACTGGGAAAGGTCACCACACGGTATGAACCCAAAACCAAGCACTTCTCCCATTGCAAGAATCATAGATTTAGTTGGCCAAACAAAACCCAAGACTCAGAGAGACTTACAAGGATATCAAATCATGCATATAAGAAATCAACGAAGACTCAAATATAATTCATAGATAATCTGATCACAAATCCACAATTCATCGGATCTCGACAAACACACCGCCAAAGAGGATTACATCGGATAGATCTCCATGAAGATCATGGAGAACTTTGTATTGAAGATCCAAGAGAGAGAATAAGCCATCTAGCTACTAACTACGGACCCGTAGGTCTGAAGTGGACTACTCACGAGTCATTGGAGACGCGATGATGATGATGTTGCCGCGACCTCCCCCTGGCCGTGGCAACAGGGCTTGTGGGCCCCCTGTGGTCCCACTTCCTTGGTCGTCAAGCCTCCCGATCTTCTTCCGTTCTGGAAAAAATTATTTCGGGGATTTTATTCCGTTTGGACTCCGTTCCAAAATCAGATCTGAAAAGAGTCAAAAACACACAAAAAAACAGGAACTGGCACTTGGCACTGAATTAATAACTTAGTCCCAAAAAAGATATAAAAGGTAAATAAAACATCCAAAGTTGACAAGATAACAGAGTGAAACCATCAAAAATTATAGATATGTTTGAGACGTATCAAGCATCCCCAAGGTTAACTCCTCTCGTCCTCGAGTAGGGAAGTGATAAAGAATGAATTTTTGATGCTTTCATGCTTCCTAACATAGATGTCCTTTGTAACTCCTCTTATGTGACGTGAATGTTCAGATCCATTAGATTCAAAACAAGGAAGCTAGCAAGGTAATCATGAACTTTCAAAATAACAAGGCCAAAAGAAAGTTCTCCCTACAAAATCATATAGTATGGCTATGCTCTATCATCATTGCACAACGAATTTAAATCATGCACAACCCCGGTATTGGCCAAGTAATTGTTTTCACATCTTTACTTTCTCAAACTTTTTCAACTCTCACGCAATACATGAGTGTGAGCCATGGTTTTAGCACTATAAGTGGTGTGGAGTGTGGTGGAGGTTGCAAGACAAACAAGGAGAAGATGGTCACATTGACTAGGCATATCAATGAGCTATGGAGATGCTCATCAATAGATATCAACGTGAATGAGTAGGGATTGCCATACAAATGATGCACTAGAGCTAAGAGTATGTGAAAGCTCTTAAAGAAAACTAATGGGTGTGCATCCAACTTGCTTGCTCATGAAGACCTAAGGCAAATTTGAGGAAGCCTATCATTGTAATATACAAGCCAAGTTATATAATGAAAATTTCCCACTAGCTATATGATGGTGACAAAACGAGTGACTCTCAATCATGAAGATCATGGTGCTTAATATGCACAAGTGTGGAAAAGTGGTAGCATTGTCCCTTCTCTCTTTTTCTCTTATTTTTTTGGTGGGCTCTTTGGCCTCTTTTTTTTATGGTGGGCTTCTTTGGCCAATTTTATTTCCTCACATGGGACAATGCTCCATCAATGATGATCATCACACTTACAACTCAAAACTTAGAGCAATGATGACTCTACATGGAATGCCTTCGGTAGTGTAGCGTGATAATGATCTAGCATGGCATAGACATATATGGAAACATCATGCTAGCTATCTTACGATCATGCAATGTCAATGTAGAAGTGGTGGCACATGTCATGGTGGTACTTGCATGGCAATATATCTTGGAATAGCTTTGAAAAAGCCATAGTATGTAGGTATGGTGGCTGTTTTGAGGGAGGCTAATGATGGGTTTTGTGCACCAGCGAAAATTGCACGACACTAAAGAAGATAGTGATGGTGGAAGGTGAAAGTGCATCTAAATCATGGACTCAACATTAGTCATGAAGAAATCATATACTTGTTGCAAAAGTTTTAGTAGTAATCAAAACAAAGCATTCAACACATACTCCTAGGGGAACGGTTGGTAGGTATAAATCATCGCGCGATCCCGACCGCCACACAAAGGATGACAATCAATAGACTAATCATGCTCAGACTTCATCACATAGAGTTCACAATACGTGCATGCTACAGGAATCACTAACTTCAACACAAGTATTTCTAGATCCACAACACCTTACTAATATAACTTCAATATTACGACAACCACAACTCAAAATTAATTGAGATGAATCAAAATTCTCTAACTATTCAATGCACATGAAGGTGGAAGTTTTCATATCCCTTTGGATAACTACCCCTTTTGAGACTACTATCAAATCATAGATCAACTACCAGGCCATGCACTGCCGTGCTCTAAAATATATAAGTGAAGCACATAGAGCAAAAGCAACTAGCTCAAAAGTTATAAGTGAAGCACATATGACCTGAATTGTCTAACCAAAGGATATAAGTGAACCTCGACAAAATGAAGGTGAGTGCATGTCTCTCTCTCTCTAGGTGTGCAGCAAGGATGATTGTGACACAACAAAAATAAAAGACACCTACGATACAAGATGCTCCAAGCAAAACACATAACATGTGGCGAATAAAAATATAGCCCCAAGTAACATTACCGATGGATTGAAGACGAAAGAGGGGATGCCTTCCCGCTGTATCCCCAAGCTTAGGATTTTACGGCATCCTTGAATCAACTTGGGGTGCCTTGGGCATCCCCAAGCTTGAGATCTTGCCACTCTTTATCTTTTTGTCCATAAGAACTTCACCCAAAACATGAAAACTTCACAACACGAAACTTAAACAGAAACTCGTGATAACATTAGTATAAGAAAGCAAACCACCACTTCCTTAGGTACTGTAGAAAATTTAAATTCTACTTATGTTGATGTTGGATTACTGTATTTTCAATCTTCCATGGCTAATACCCCCCGATACTATCCATAGTTTCATCAGAATAAGCAACCAACTCAACAAAAACCGAATCTGTTAACAGCAGACCAGTCTGTAGAAATCTGTATACTTCACATACTTCTGGTACTTCAAAAATTCTCAAAAATTACGAAAATCTGAAGAATTTGCATAGCAATCAGCAGCAAACAGAATCAACTCAAAAGCTCTTACATAAAAAAATGAAAATTCTTTTCGTGAGCAGAAAGTTTCTGTCTTTTCTAGCATGACCAAACGATCATCCCCAAGACTAATCATAACGGTTTTGCTTGGCACAAACGCAAAAAGAAACACAAGAAACACAATCATAACAGAATTACGAAACTGTAGAAAACACAAAACGGAAAGAAAAAGGATAGATTCGTTGGGTTGCCTCCCAACAAGCGCTATTGTTTAACGCCCTTAGCTAGGCATAAGGTGATGGAATCACGTATAGTCATCCTTGGTGCTCAAACCATAAGTAGCCCTCATCATAGATTCATAAGGCGATCTTATTTTCTTTCCAGGAAAATTCTCCATGCCCTTCTTTAGGGGAAATTGAAATCTAATATTCCATTCCTTCATATCGATGATAGCACCAATAGCCCTTAGGAAAGGTCTACCAAGAATAAAGGGGCATGAAGGATTGCAATCTATGTCAAGTACAATGAAATCCACGGGTACATAGTTCTTATTTGCAACAATAAGAACATCATCGATCCTTCCCATGGGTTTCTTGACAATAGAATCCTGAAGATGCAAATTAAGAGAACACTCTTTAATCTCATGAAAACCAAGAATATCACATAAAGACTTTGGAATCGCGGAAACACTAGCACCCAAATCACACAAAGCATTACATTCATAGTTTTTGATCTTGATTTTGATAGTAGGTTCCCACTCATCATGAAGTTTTCTAGGTATAGAGACTTCTAATTCGAGCTTCTCTTCAAGAGATTTCATCATAGCATCTATGATATGTGCATAAAGGCTTTGCTTTGGCTATAAGCATGTGGAGAGTTTGCAATGGATTGCATCAAAGAAATGCATTCAAACAAGGAGCAACTATCATAATTGAATTCCTTGAAATCCAAAGTGGGAGTTTCATTACTACCCAAAAATTTGATTTCTTCTACTCCACTCTCCACACCTTTATCATCAAGATAGGTGGGCTCCGAATCATTGGGGGCGTTTTTCAACCAAAGTGGATTCATATCTAGCCCCTTCATCAATAGGTTTTACATGCTAAAACAAAGATTCAAGAGGAGTCACACCAAGCACTTTAAGATCCTCGTGATTTGCATCACTGGAACGCACCCTTTTAAACCATTCATGCCTAGCACGAAATTCGGCGGTTCTTTCTTTGCTCTCATTCATGGAGACACGCATAGCTTTCAAAGTTTCATCCAAGTTGACCTTGGGAGGAGCATATCTAACTTTTAAAGAATCAATATCACAAGACATACTATCAACGCTCTTAGCCAAATCGTCAATTTTGAGTAGTTTTCCTCTATGGACGCATTGAAAATCTTTTGAGAGTTGATGAACTCTTTGATATTACTCTCTAAATCAGAGGGTAATTTGTTGTGATTTCCATAAGTGTTGCTGTAGGAATTGCCATAATTGTTAGAGGAGTTACTAGGGAAAGGCCTAGGAACATAGTTTCCTCTAAAAGCATTGTTGTTGCCAAAATTGTTCCTACCAACAAAATTAACGTCCAAACTAGCGTTGCTACTCTCAATCAAGGAAGATAGTGGCATGTCATTAGGATCTAAAGGAGCATTTCTACTAGCAACCAAATTCATCAACTCATCCATCTTAGCACTAAGGGAGTTAATTTCTTCTATAGCGTGTACCTTTTTGCTAGCAGGTGACCTTTCACTGTGCCACTCAAAGTAGTTGGTCAAGATATTGTCTAGGAGTTTTGTAGCGTCTCCTAACGTGATTTCCATGAACGTTCCACCTGAGGCGGAGTCCAAGATATTGTGAGAAGCGTAATTCAAACCAGCATAAAAGATTTGTATAATCATCCACAAACTCAAGCCATGAGCGGGATAATTTCTAATCATTAACTTCATCCTCTCCCAAGATTGTGCAACGTGTTCATGATCAAGTTGCTTGAAATTCATGATATCGTTACATAAGGAGATAATCTTAGCCGGCGGAAAATACTTGGATATGTAAGAATCTTTGCACTTATCCCAAGAATTGATACTATTTTTAGGCAAAGAAGAAAACCAAGTTTTTGCGCGATCTCGCAACGAGAAAGGAAAAAGCTTCAACTTAATCACGTCATTATCCACATCTCTTTTCTTTTGCATATCGCAAAGCTCAATGAAGGTATTGAGATGGGATGCGACATCTTCACTAGGAAGGCCAGAGAATTGCTCTTTCATAACAAGATTCAGCAAAGCTGTATTGATTTCATACGATTCCGCACTAGGGGCGGGAGAAATTGGAGTACTAATAAAATCATTATTATTGGTACTCGAGAAGTTGCAAAGTTTGGTGTTTTAAGCCATGATGACTTCAACAAACAAACAAGCACACAAGCAAGAAAGAAAACCGGCGAAGTAAAACAGCAAAGGGCAAAAGAAAGTGGCAAAGGAAAATGGAAAAAGGCAAATGAAAACGGAAAAGGAGAAAGGAAAATGAAAACGGCAAATGTGAAGTGGGGGAGAGGAAAACGAGAGGCACCTGGCAAAAAAGGTAAATGCAAGAGATGAGTTTGTGACACCTACTTGGATAGATGACTTGATCTCTCCTCCTTGCGCTAGAAATCAGCACGTTGAAGAGAGACTATTCTTGACTTGATCTCCCTGGCAACGGCGCCAGAAATCCTTCTCCTAATGCGACAACAGACCTTCCCTGGTACGGCGCCAGGAATCCTGCTGCTACGGCTACGCCTTTAGGGACTTCCTTGGAAAATATGCAAAGGATTTCCCCGCGGCCTTGGAGCCTTGTGTTGGTGTTCCCTTGAAGAGGAAAGGGTGATGTAGCACAGCGGCGGTAAGTATTTCCCTCAGTTGTGAGAACCAAGGTATCAATCCAGTAGGATAATCTCGTCAAGTCCAGAGTACCATCAAAAATTATAGATATGTTTGAGACATATCAGCGTATCAAAGGGCTAAGGAGATGCCCATTAATAGATATCAATGTGAATGAGTAGGGATTGCCATACAAAGGATGCACTAGAGCTATAAGTATGTGAAAGCTCAAAAGGAGAACTAGTGGGTGTGCATCCAACTTGCTTGCTCACGAAGACCTAGGGCAATTTTGAGGAAGCCCATGATTGGAATATACAAGCCAAGTTATATAATAAATATTCCCACTAGTATATAGTGGTGACAAAGCAAGAAGCTCTCAATCATGAAGAACATGGTGCTATTATGAAGCACAAGTGTGGAAAATGATAGTAGCATTGTCCCATCTCTCTTTTTCTCTCTTTTTTTTCTTTGGGCTCTTGGGCCTCTTTTTCTCTCTCTTTTTTTATTGTGGGCAACTTTGGCCTCTTTTTTTTATTTCCTCACATGGGACAAGGCTCTAATAATGATGATCATCACACTTCTATTTACTCGCAGCTCAAAGCTTAGAACGATGACGACTCTATAGGAAATGCCTCCGGCAATGTACCGAGATGTGCAACGATCTAGCTTGGCGTATGACATTGAAACATCTCTCTAGCTATCTTACGATCATGCAATGGCAATATGAGAGTGACGACACAAGTCATGAGACGGAACAGTGGGAGTTGCATGGCAATATATCTCGGAATGGCTATGAAAATGCCATAGTAGGTAGGTATGGTGGCTGTTTTGAGGAAGGCATATGGTGGGTTTGTGCACCGGCAAAAATTGTGCAGCGCTAGAGAGGCTAGCAATGGTGGAAGGTGAAAGTGCATCTATACCATGGACTCACATTAGTCATGAAGAACTCACATACTTGTTGCGAAAGTTTTTATTAGTAATCAAAACAAAGTGCTAAACGCATACTCCTAGGGGAAGGGTTGGTAGGTGTTAACCATCGCGCGATCCCGATCGCAACACAAAGGATGACAATCAATAGATAAATTATGCTCCGACTTCCTAACATAGCGGTTCACCATACGTGCATGTTACGGGAATCACTAACTTCAACGCAAGTATTTCTAGATTCACAACACCCTACTAACATAGCTCTTAATATTACCAAATCCACGTCTCAAAACTAATTGAGAGGAATCAAAACTTCTATTTCTACTCAATGCACATGAAGAAGGAGGTTTTTGTATCCTATTTGGGTACCTATCACCTTTGGGACTACTTTCATAGCACAAGTCAACTACCAAGTTACGCACCACCGTGCTCTAAAAGATCTAAGTGAAGCACATAGAGCAAAGTTATCTAACTCAAAAGATATAAGTGAAGCACAATGAGCATTCTAGCAAATTCACGATGAGTGCGTGTCTCTCTCAATAGGTGTGCAGCAAGGATGACTGTGACTAAACAAAAATAAAAGACTCCTACGATACAAGACGCTCCAAGCAAAACACATATCATGTGGTGAATAAACTATAGCTCCAAGTAACGTTACCGATGGATTGAAGACGAAAGAGGGGATGCCTTCCCGGGCCATCCCCAAGCTTAGGCTTTTTGGTGTCCTTGAATTTGGCTTGGGATGCCTTGGTCATCCCCAAGCTTGAGCTCTTTCCACTCTTTATTCCTTTGTCCATGAGAACATCACCAAAAGCTTGAAAACTTCACAACACAAAACTTAAACAGAAACTCGTGATGTCATTAGCACAAGAAAACAAACTACCACCTCTTTAGGTACTGTAGAAATCTTGATTTATATTTATATTGGTGTTAGATTAATGTATTCTCACTTTTCCATGGCTAGTACCCCCGATACTATCCATAGTTTCATCAAAACAAGCAACCAACTCACCAAAAACAAAATATGTCAAAAACAGACCAGTCTGTAGCAATTTGTATACTACATATACTTGTGGTACCCCAAAAATTCTGAAACATTATGAATGCCTGGGAAAAAGGCATAGAGACCATAAGCAAAAAGAACCAACTCAAAATCTCTTTCTGAATAAAAATAAAAAATAATCTCGTGAGCCAAAAGTTTCTGTCTTTTTCCAGCAGGATCAAACAACCATCACCAAGACTAGTCGTAAAGGTTTTGCTTGGCTCAAACACAAAAAGAAACACAAAAGACACTATCATAAAATAATTATGATGGTGTGGATGCAAAAAAACAGAAAGAAAAAGCTAAATTCATTGGGTTGCCTCCCAACAAGCGCTATTGTTTAACGCCCTTAGCTAGGCATAAAGTGATAGAATCACGTATCGTCGTGTTTGGTGCTCAAACCATAAGTAGCCCTCATCATGGATTCATAAGGCAAGCTTATTTTCTTTCTAGGAAAATGATCCATGACCTTCTTTAAAGGAAATTGAAATCTAATATTCCCTTCCTTCATATCGATGATAGCACCGATAGTCCTTAGGAAATGTCTACCAAGAATAGTAGGGCATGTAGGATTGCAATCAATGTCAAGCACAATGAAATCCACGGGTACATAGTTCCTGTTTGCAATAAAAAGAACATCATTGATCCTTCCCATGGGTTTCTTGATAGTAGAATCCGCAAGATGCAAATTAAGAGAACACTCTTCAGTCTCATTAAAACCCAGAACATCACATAAAGACTTTGGAATCGCGGAAACACTAGCACCCAAATCACACAATGCATTGCATTCATAGTTTTTGATTTTGATTTTGATAGTAGGTTCCCACTCATCATGAAGCTTTCTAGGGATAGAGACTTCCAATTCAAGTTTCTCTTCAAGAGATTTTATCATAGCTTCGACGATATGATCGGTAAAGGCCTTGTTTTGGCTATAAGCGTGTGGAGTGTTTAGCATGGATTGCATCAAGGAAATGCATTCAATCAAGGAGAAACTATCATAATTGAATTACTTGAAATCCAAAGTAGTAATTTCATTACTACTCAAAGTTTTAATATCTTCTACTCCACTTTGAATGCTTCTAGCATCAAGATAGATGGACTCCGAATCATTGGGACGTTTTTCAACCAAAGTGGATTCATATCCAGCCCCATCATCATTAGGTTTGACACAAGAAAACAAAGGTCGGAGAATTGCTCTTTCATAACAAGATTCAGCAAAGCAGCATTGATTTCGTGTGATTCCGCACTAGTGGCGGGGGCAATCGGAGTACTAATAAAATCATTATTATTAGTATTCGAGAAGTCACAAAGTTTGGTGTTTTTAGTCATGCTGACTTCAGCAAGCAAGCAAGTACACAAGCAAACAAAGAGCAAGCGAGAGAAAAGGGCGAACGAAAAAGGCAAACGAAAAAGGCAAACGAAGAAAAGGGCAATTTTTTTGTAAATTTTGTTTTTCAGAAGTGGGGGAGAGTAAAACGAGAGGCAAAAAAGTAAATGCAAGAGATGAGTTTGCGACACTTACTTGGATGAGTTCTTGACTTGATCCTCCCCGGCAACGGTGCCAAAAATCCTTCTGCTACTTCTCAAACAACAGCGCCAGAAATTGACACGTTGACGGAGACTTGCTTGCGTTGGTTTTTCCCTTGAAGAGGAAAGGGTGATGCAGCACAGGAGCAGTAAGTATTTCCCTCAGTTTGAGAACCAAGGTATCAATCCAGTAGGAGAATCTCGTCAAGTCCAGAGTACGTGCGCAAACACAAAAGAGCTTGCACCCAACGCTATAAAGGGGTTGTCAATCCCTTCAAGATTGATTGCAAAGTGAGATCTGAAGGCGGAGAGTGAAACAAAGTAAAAGTGTAAGGCTGAAAATATGGTGTCAAGTAGACCTGGGGGCCATAGTGTTCACTAGAGGCTTCTCTCAAAATAGCAATTATTACGGTGGGTGAACAAATTACTGTCGAGCAATTGATAGAACCGCGCAAAGTCATGACGACATCTAAGGCAATGATCATACATATAGGCATCACACTACTAGGAAAAGGGCTATAGATAATATATACACTAATGGTGCACCAGACAAGTGGTGCGCCACTACTATATAGCAGTGGCGTACCATGTGCAGGTGCGCCATTAGTGTGATAGACACTAATGGCGCACCACACACACGATGCGCCACTACTAACAAGGTTTTTTTTCCAAAAGTACTAATGGCGCACCGGGGCAGAGTGCGCCATTACTAGTTTAACTAGTAATGGTGCACCACTCACCCAGTGCGCCACCGCAGTTTCCCTCCTCTCGCTCCTGCAGAGAAGCTAGGTTTCCCACCGCGCCGCCGATTTCCTCACCCTCTCCCCCGCGGACCCCCTTGCTCAGCAACGGAAGTGAGGCCACCCCTTCTTCTCACCTCCCCCCTCAGTCCGGCGAGCTCCACGGCCCCTCCGACGAACCCCCCGGTGACCGCAGCCCAACCTCAGCCCCACGGTGCTTCCCCGTCGGGCACGCATGCCGCCCGCTCGCCCCACGCACTCCGCCCTACACCCCTGCCCTGCCCGCCGCTCTTTGCAACACCGGCTGCAGCCGCCGGCGCGACCGGCCACCACTGGTCGTGGCTGCGCGGCAAATAAGCTAGGTTTTCCCGCCACGCCGCCACCTCCTCCGGACCCTGCCCTCCCTGACGCGGACATCTCCGGCGACATGGCCGGTGGGTAGGCCCTCTCCCCTTCGCTATCGACGATATCTGTCGAGCACGTCTCCTAGCGCACGGGAAGGTGCACCCCTCTCCCCTCCCCTCCCTTCTCTGTTTGATTTGATTAGCTATTTGAGTATAATTTATGTAGATAAATATATGAACCTGATGGCCATTCTTTCCATGCGGTGCTACTGAAGCTTCGTGGTCTCGATGAGAAAGAAGACACTAAAACTGATGATCGCAGTGTTTCATCAGATGACAAGAGCCAATATTTTTCTGCTGGTTCAGATTACTTCAGCAACAAATTTCGTTTTTCCTTGATCTGACCGGGTTTGATTTTAGGGGCATCAATTTGGTGCTTTCCCTTTCCAGAGAAAAGGAGAAGAACGGGGCGAGGAAGGAGGAGAAGGTTGTTTTTTTCCCTGCAAAGCTTGCTCTGCTATACTATTTCAAATTATATCTGTTCCTTTGTGTATGTATGATGCATGTGTGCTTCAATTTGGACTAGCAGTAGGACAACGACGGGAGGACGAGGACGTCGACGGTTATTACAACTAGGAGGATGAACCCACCCATAAGGGCGCCGGCGCCGGCCATGAGGATGACGACTCCACGTCCTGCACCACCTTGTGTTGCAGCGGCTATAGACAATGGTATGAAAAAACATTACATTCTCAAGAACAATACTCATAATTTTCTAACTAGTTGCTATTCCTACACTAACATATGAAAGAAAGAAACTAGTCGTATGACTCTGTTCCTCAAGTGATATACACTGAATTTACGTGTTCTATCAAAAGTGATTTTTTATAAAGTTGAGAATCAATTAGGAATTAACCGCCTGCGAGCAAATTACAGAAGTGTTGGATGCATAATTTTCACTCGTATAGCCAACGGAAAAAATATCTTGCACATGGAAGATGTTAAGGTATGTCCTTTGAACTTTCAGTTTGCAACTGTGCATTTCTTCAAACAAGGTAAGCACAGTCCATGGTCATAAGGAAAAGCAGATCTTACCGAAAGAATGAACTGCAATGGAGAGGATGTGGTGGTTGTCGCGGGAGGAGAAGAGGGGTTGTGGCCTGTGGGCAACACAGACAGAGAATCAGGTAGCGACGAGATCACCATGGCGCTGTAGCTACTTAACCCATCCAGATCTAGCTGCACCAAAAACAAGACAAAAATGTGATGGTGGAGAAGATCTAGGGCCCTCAGGGGCTGATGGTTTCCAACCAATTCGTTGGTGGGCGGCGGTAGTGAGCAGCAACTTGCTGGTCGAAAGAAACATCAATAGGAACATGGGTGAGTACCGAGGACCGAAATGGATTTCGGAGATGTGTTCTGCGGAGGTATGTGCGAGGTAGAAGATAATGGAGGATAGCTAGTCCAACTTGTCAGTGGGCTTGGACCTTGGAATGAGGAAAGAGCGGCAACCAAAATTGTGAAAGAAAAGATACGCGCATCGCGGGCATGCGTGGCGGGAACATAGGAAGCAAACATATTCGCTTTCGGCGCAAGCCAAAGCTAAGCCTCCCTAAGGTATTAATTAATACCATAGGGAACCATCCCCACGTTCGTGCTTACATGGCCAAATGGTGCAAGAAACCCCTAGGGGTGAAAGACCACACTAGGGAACTTTTAGCTTACCTAGAGTTCTGTAAATGCACCCTAAGGGAAGTTCAGTTTACCTAGCGTTTTGCAATGGACCCTAAGAAGACTAACAATCCTTAGCGTTTTGGTTTTTCGCTCTAGGGAACTACATAAACCCTAGGGCTATTTGCATATTCTAGTAGTGAATCAACATCCAAATTTCTGAAAATTCAGTTTAGAATTCTACGGAATTCCATCAGCAGAGAGAGGGAGAAAGGGCTCCATGATCTAAACCTACACTTCATCTGCAATGCAGTCGCGAGGCATACTAATGGCACACCATGGGCTATACTAATGGTGCACTGCCTGGTGCGCCAATAGTATACCAGATACTAATAGCGCACCTGTGGTGCGCCATTAGTAAAAAATTCTAATGTCGTGATGCTAGTGGCGCACCTGTAGTGCGACATTAGTAGCCAAAACAGGTGCACCACTAGCAGGCCTTTTCCTAGTAGTGTCACGTCCGAGACAAGTAGACCGATACTTTCTGCATCTACTACTATTACTCCACACATCGACCGCTATCCAGCATGCATCTAGTGTATTGAGTTCATGACGAACAGACTAACGCCTTAAGCATGATGACATGATGTAGAGGGATAAACTCAAACCAATGATGAAAACCCCATCTTTTTACCCTTGATGGCAACAACATGATGCGTGCCTCGCTACCCCATCTGTCAATTGGTGAGGTCACCGCACGGTATGAACCCAAAACCAAGCACTTATCCCATTGCAAGAATCATAGATCAAGTTGGCCAAACAAAACCCACAACTCGAAGAGAATTACAAGGATATGAAATCATGCATATAAGAGATCAGAAGAAACTCAAATAAGATTCATAGATAATCTGATCATAAATCCACAATTCATCGGATCTCGACAAACACACCACAAAGAAGATTACATCGGATAGATCTCCATGAAGATCATGGAGAACCTTGTATTGAAGATCCAAGAGAGAGAAGCCATCTAGCTACTAGCTATGGACCCGTAGGTCTATGGTGAACTACTCACGCATCATCGGAGAGGTCATGGTGTTGATGAAGAAGCCCTCCGTATCCCAACCCCCCTCCGGCAGGGCACCAGAACATGCCCCAGATGGGATCTTGCGGAGACAGAAGCTTGCGGCGGCAAAAAAGTATTTTCGTTGATCTCCTGATTTTTTCTGGGATTTTCGGGAATATATAGGCGAAATACCTAGGGCAGGGGAGGCCCAGGGAGCCCACAAGCCTGGGAGGAGCGGCCCCCCTGGCTGCGCCATGAGGGCTTGTGGGGTCCCTGGTGACCCTCTGCCTTGGTTCTCAAGTCTCCGATCGTCTTCTATTTTAGAAAAAAAATCTTTTCGGAAGTTTTATTCCGTTTGGACTCCGTTCAAAATTCTCCTCTAAAAAGGGTCAAAAACACAGAAAAACAGGAACTGGCATTTGACACTAAGTTAATAAGTCAGTCCCAAAAAAGATATAAAAGGCATACAAAACATCCAAAGTTTGACAAGATAATAGCATGAAACCATCAAAAATTATAGATACGTTGGAGACGTATTAGGTACCCAGCTTCTTCTTGTCATCTCCGCAATTTGGGTACAACAATTTCTTTTGATCCTCTAACATGCGCTGCAACTTCAGCTTCTCCTTTTTACTTGTGTGGTATCTCTTTGCATCAGCAATGGCCCGACCAAGATCATCAGCGGGCTCATCTGGTGCCTCTACTTCAACTTCTTCCCCCATTGTAGTTCCATCATATGCAGGGAACGAAGGACACCCGTCATCATCCTCTTCTTCTTCATTTTCCTCCATTAGAACCCCTCTTTCTTCGTGCTTGGTCCAACAGTTATAGCTGGACATGAAATCAGACGTAAACAAGTGGACGTGGATGACTCTTGACTTAGAGTAAGTTTTATAATTCTTACAGACAGCACATGGACAACACATAAAACCATCCCGCTAGTTTGCCTCAGCCGTACGCAGAAAACTCTGCAATCCATTAATCAACTCGGGAGAGCGTCGGTCATCGTACATCCATTGCTGGTTCATCTTCATTACACAAGTAAGAAAAGACCAAATTAATACAAGTTCACACATAAGGTTCATACATACTTATTCTCATAAAACAACATAGAAGAGTTTCTAGCTAAAGCATTTAAGTGCAACAACAAATGCGACCAAGATCACAACTAAGGTAACAATTGACCCAACAACATAGTGATACCAAGCCTCTTTATTAAGGGAATATTTTCTAATCCTTCTAATCTTTAAGCGCATTGCATCCATCTTGATCTTGTGAGCATCGACGAAATCGGCAACGTACAACTCCAATATCATCTTGTCTTCTTCAGCTCTTTTCAATTTTCCTTTGAAATCCTCATTTTCTTTTTCAACTAAATTTAACTTCTCAACAATAGGGTCCCTTGGAATTTCCAGTTCAGTTACCTCCTAGATAAAAATATCTATGTCAACTTCATGGGCATAATTGTCATAAACACGAAATGCAACAAATAATTAAAAAAGAGAATATACCACATCTGAATCATAAACCGGACGAGGGCCGACGGGCACGGATATCAAAACCATGGCACTAGGTATAACAAACAATCATACAAGTAAGAAAATTATGCAAGTAACTATCTAAATCATCCAAATAAGATCTTTTTTGTAAAAAGGATAAGAACAAGGAGCTCACCATGGTGGTGCCGACAGTGACAGGACAATGCGGGCGATCAACGGTGCTGAGGACGGGGACATCACTAAGTAAAACACACCTACACATATGCAAACTAGAAACTTAATTTGAGATCAAATTGCATATAAATCAAATAAACTCCCACATAATTACTCCCAAACTGAAATCCCAAAATCACTATACTTATAGAGCATCACGCGAGCCGATCTAGCAATGAGATATGAAAGGACAAAGTTGCTAACCTTTGTGAACACTTGGAGAGATGGGGTGCCTCAAACCTTGAAAATCTTGGCCAAAGATGGAGGTTGAGCTCGAGCCAAGGTGGAGAACAAAGAGGGGAATGGAGAAAACAGAGCAATGTGCTCAGGCTGGACGAAGGGGTTTATATAGGAAAATCTTTAGTCCTGGATGAAGGTCTACCTATAGTCCCGATTTGTGATACAAACCGAGACTAAAGGGGCTAGTGGGGGCCCCTGCCTGACACCAGACTGCCACGAACCCTTTAGTCCCGGTTTGTATCACAAACCTGGACTATAGGTCCAAATTGAACCGGGACTAATGGTGCCCGTGCACCCCGACCGCTCCTAGCCTCTAGAACAGGGACTAATGGTCACATTAGTCCCGGTTCAAAACCAAACGGGACTAAAGGGTCAAACGTAAGACCTGTTTTCTACTAGTGTAACAGAAACTTGGGCAGCCTTTTCGGTGTAACCGAAAAGAGCTACTCGGTCTCACCGAAGCGGTTCTCATAAACCCTAAAACAGATATCGGTGGGACCGATTTGACCAACTCGGTATCACCGAGATGCATGACCATTAGTCCCGGCTCAAAACCAAATGGGACTAAAGGGTCAAACGTAAGACCTATTTTCTACTAGTGTAACAGAAACTTGGGTAGCCTTTTCGGTGTAACCGAAAAGAGCTACTCGGTTTCACCGAAGCGGTTCTCATAAACCCTAAAACAGATATCAGTGGGACCGATTTAACCAACTCGGTATCACCGAGATGCATGTTGCGGGAGATCAGATCCAAAATTTCGTCATTCTCTAATCTATGGAGGTTTCTGTGGAAAAGGAAGATTGCAAACTGTGGACTGTGGATGGGAGTGACCTAATGCACATGAATCAGATTAATGGAGCGCATAAGGTTCCGTCGACGGTGCAGATTCCCAATGGCGGAGGCGCTCGGGGATGCAAAGGCGATGGCCAAGGGGTCCTTCGGCTGCAACTTAGGGTTGGGGACAAAATGTTTGAAGGGTTGAATTTCGAAACATCGGGTCTGCCAGATTTTATACCCGTCATTCATTGTCACCGATAATAGAATTTTGGTGCCACCGAGTTCCACTGCTGTGAGCTGACAGGGAAACTCGGTTAAACCGAGATGGTGGTATCGGTGGTACCGAGATGAAAAACTTGGATCAGATTTGGGAATTCGGTGGAACCGAGATTGTGGGGTTTGTTACACCGAGATTCACAAAGAGGTTTTCGAATGCAACCTTTGTCGATACGGAACTCCAAGTGCTGCTTCACACAGAGGGATCGAGAAGTGCCTGTTCAAGTTTTGTGATGAAGCATGAACAGAACTTGAGACGAGAAGGCATAGATAGCTAGAGGAGGGTCCTATGCATTCTTGTCCATCCAATTTTCAAAATATAAATCAAAAGCCAAATGACAAGAATTGGATGTTCTCGAGTGAGAAAAACATGCAGACCAACATGCTCACACAATAAGATCATAGGAACAACATGGTGAACATGCACAAACACCCTAGCATCTATCAAGCAATTTGGCGATTACGAAGTCATCTATATATGAGTGTATTGGCATAGGAGTCAAGTAAGAATACTTGACCATAGGTCATACTCATCGTTTAAGCACAAGTGGGGTTAACACGTTTACATAAAGCATTAATGTGTTCATATCTTTAGGAGATGCTTCTGTTGGAAATATGCCCTAGAGGCAAATGATAAATAGTTATTACTATATTTCTTGTTTAAAGATAATCGTTTATTATCCATGCTATAATTGCATTGAATGAAAACATAGATACATGTGTGGATACATAGACAAAACAATGTCCCTAGCAAGCCTCTAGTTGGCTAGCCAGTTGATCAATGATAGTTAAGGTTTTCTGGCTATGTGCAAGTGTTTTCACTTGATGACTAGATCACATCATTAGGAGAATCATGTGATGGACTAGAGCCAAACTATGAACGCAGCATATTGATTGTGTTGTTTTATTGCTATTGTTTTCTGCATGCCAAGTATTTGTTCCTATGACCATGAGATCATATAACTCACTGGCACCGGAGGAATACCTTGTGTGCATAAAACGTCACAACGTAACTGGGTGACTATAAAGGTGCTCTACAGATATCTCTGAAGGTGTCCATTGAGTTAGTATGGATCAAGACTCGGATTTGTCACTCCGTGTGACGGAGAGGTATCTCAGGGCCCACTCGGTAATACAACATCACACACAAGCCTTGCAAGCAATGTGACTAAGTGTAAGTCACGGGATCTTGTATTACGGAACGAGTAAAAAGACTTGCCGGTAACGAGATTGAAATAGGTATGCGCATACCAACGATCAAATCTCGGGCAAGTAACATACCGAAGGACAAAGGGAATGACATACGGGATTATATGATTCCTTGACACTGAGGTTCAATCGATAAGATCTTCAAAGAATATGTAGGATTGGATATTGACCAAGGAGTTCCTCGGGGCATGTCTACATAGTTCTCGAACCCGCAGGATCTGCACAGTTAAGGTTCGATGATGTTTTAGTATAGTTGAGTTATATGTGTGGTTACCGAATGTTGTTCGGAGTCCCGGATGAGATCACAGACATCACAAGGGTTTCCGGAATGGTCCAGAAACGAAGATTGATATATAGGATGGTTTCATTTGGTTACCGGGAGGATTTCGGGCATTACCGACATTGTACCGGAGTGACGAATGGGTTCCGGAAGTTCACCAAGAGGGGGGAAACCCACCCGGGGGAAGCCCAATGGCCTTAGGGATGGCGCACCAGCCCTTAGTGGGCTGGTGGGACAGCCCAAGACGGCCTTGGCGCCAAGAGAAGAAAACCAAAGAAAACAAAAGGGGAGGTGGGAAGGAAGAGAAGGACTCCAGTTTCCAATCCTGATTGGAGTAGGAATCCTCCTCCGCACCCTGGTTGGCGCACCCTTGAGGGCTTGGCCCTCAAGGCAAGCCTCCTCCCCCTCCCTCCTATATATAATGTTCTTTTAGGGATGATTTGAGACAACTTTTGCCACGTGCAACTTAGATCTAGACACCATAGTTCTTCCTCTAGATCGTATTTCTGTGGAGCTCGGGCGGAGCCTTGCAGGAGTAGATCGTCACCACCACCTGAGTGTCGTCACGTTGCCGGAGAACTCATCTACTTCTCCGTCTTGCTTGCTGGATCAAGAAGGCCGAGATCATCGTCGAGCTGTACGTGTGTTGAACACGGAGGTGCCGTCCTTTCGGCACTAGATCGGAACGGATCATGGGACGGATCGCGGGACGGTTCATGGGATGGTTCGTGGGGTGGATCGAGGGACGTGAAGACATTCCACTTCATCAACCGCATTTCTTAACGCTTCCTGTTGTGCGATCTACAAGGGTACATAGATCCAAATCTCCTCTCATAGATGGACATCACCATGATAAGTCTTCGTGTGTGTAGGAAAAGTTTTGTTTCCCATGCAACGTTCCCCAAGAGTGGCATCATGAGCTAGGTTCATGGTAGATCTTATCTCGAGTAGAACACAAAGGGTTTTGTGGACGGTGATGTTCGATCTGCTGCCCTCCTTAGTATTTTCTCGATTCAGCGGTATTGTTGGATTGAAGCGGCCCGAACCGACATTATTCGTACGCTTACGAAAGACTGGTTTCATCGATTGACATGCAACCTCGTTGCATAAAGATGACTGGCGGATGTTGGTTTCTTCAACTTTAGTTGAATTGGTTTTGACTGAGGCGGTCCTTGGAGAGGTTAAATAGCAATTTGCACATCTCCGTTGTGGTTTTTGCGTAAGTAAGATGCGATCATATTAGATACCCATAGCATCCACGTAAAACATGCAACAACAAATTAGAGGACGTCTAACTTGTTTTTGTAGGGTATGCTTGTGATATGATATGGTCAATGACGTGGTGTGATATATTGGATGTATGAGATGATCATGTTGTAATAGTTAATATCGCCTTGCATGTCGATGGTACGACAACCAGCAAGAGCCATATGGTTGTCTTTAAACTAACGTTTGTGTTTGCAGATGTGTTTACTATATTGCTAGGACGTAGCTTTAGTAGTAATAGCATAAGTAGCACGACAACCCCGATGGCGACACGTTGATGGAGATCATGATGATGGAGATCATGTTGTGGCGCCGGCGACAAGAAGATCGTGCATGTGCTTTGGTGATGGAGATCAAGAAGCACATGATGATGGCCATATCATGTCACTTATGAATTGCATGTGATGTTAATCCTTTTATGCACCTTATTTTTCTTAGAACGACGGTAGCATTATGAGGTGATCTCTCACTAAAATTTCAAGACGAAATTGTGTTCTCCCCTACCGTGCACCGTTGCTATAGTTCGTCGTTTCGAGACACCACGTGATGATCGGGTGTGATAGACTCAATGTTCACATACAACGGGTGCAAAACAGTTGCACACGCGGAACACTCGGGTTAAGCTTGATGAGCCTAGCATGTGCACACATGGCCCCGAAACACATGAGACCGAAAGTCGAGCATGAATCGTATAGTTGATATGATTAGCATAGAGATGCTTACCACTGAAACTATTCTCAACTCACGTGATGATCGGACTTGAGTTAGTGAATTTGCATCATCTACCACCCAAATGACTAGAGAGATGTACTTTTTGAGTGGGAGTTTAGCAAGTAATTTGATTAGTTAAACTCTAATTATATTGAACATGGTGTAAGTCCACTTTGAAATATTTGTGTTGTAGATCAATGGCTCACGCGAAAATCACCTTGAATTTTAATACGTTCCTAGAGAAAGCTAAGTTGAAAGATGATGGAAGGAACTTTGTAGACGGGGCTCGTAATCTTAAGTTGCTCCTGCAAGCTGGGAAGAAGGATTATGTCCTTAATGCTGCGCTAGGAGATGAACCACCCGCTACGGCTGACCAAGATGTTAAGAACGCATGGTTTACCCGTAAGGAGGACTACTCAGTAGTTCAATGTGTAGTCTTGTATGGCTTAGAGCCAGGACTTCAACGTTGCTTTGAGCGTCATGGAGCATTTGAGATGTTCCAGGAGTTGAAGTTTATCTTTTAGAAGAATGCCCGGATCTAGAGGTATGAGACCTCCAATAAATTATATGCTTGCAAGAAGGAGGAGAATTCGTCTGTTAGTGAACATGTGCTCAAAATGTCTGGGTACTCAAACCGTCTAGCTAAGCTGGGGATTGAACTCTCGCAAGAGGCTATCACTGACATAATTCTTCAATCATTGCCACAAAGCTACAAGAGCTTTGTGTTGAACTATAACATGCAAGGGATGAACAAGTCACCCGACGAGTTATTCGCGATGCTGAAAGTCGCAGAGTCAGAACTCTGTAAAGAGCATCAAGTGTTGATGGTGAATAAGACCACTAGTATCAAGAGAACCGACAAACGAAAGAAGGGTAATTCCAAGAAGAACGACAAGCCTATTGCCAATCCAACGAAGAGACCTTAGCCTGAAACGGAGTGTTATTATTGCAAGGGTATGGGTCAATGGAAGCGCAACTACCCCAAGTATTTGGCTAATAAGAAGGCGGCCATGGAAAAAATCAGGTATATTCGATATACATGTTATTGATGTGTACTTAACCAGATCTCGTAGTAGTGCCTGGGTATTCGATACCGGTTCTGTTGCTCATATTTGCAACTCAAAACAGGAACTGCGGAATAAGGAAAGGCTGGCAAAGGATGAAGTGATGATGCGCGTGGGAAATGGTTCCAAGGTTGATGCAATCGCCGTCGGCACAGTTTCACTTCAGTTACCATCATGATTAGTTATGAATTTAAATAATTGTTATTTAGTGCCTACGTTAAGCATGAACATTATATCTGGATCTTGTTTATTGCGAGACGGTTACTCGTTCAAGTCAGAGAATAATGGTTGTTCTATTTCTATGAGTAATATCTTTTATGGTCATGCACCCAATGTGAGAGGATTGTTCATATTGAATCTTGATAGGGATGATACACATATACATAACATTGGGACCAAAAGAGTTAGAGTTAACAATGACAGCGCCATGTTTCTGTGGCACTGCCGCTTAAGTCATATTGTTGTAAAGCGCAAGAAGAAACTCCATTCCGATGGACTTTTGGAGTCACTTGACTTTGATTCACTTGACACGTGCGAACCATGCCTCAAGGGCAAGATGACTAAGACTCCGTTCTCCGGAACAATGGAGCATGCAAGTGACTTGTTGGAAATCATACATACCGATGTGTGCGGTCCGATGAGTGTGGAGGCGCGCGCCGGATATCGTTATTATCACACCTTCACTGACGATTTGAGTAGATATGGTTACGTCTACTTGATGAAGCACAAGTCTAAAATGTTTGAGAAGTTCAAGCAATTTCAGAGTGAAGTTGAAAATCATCATAACAAGAAGATCAAGTTCCTACGGTCTGATCGTGGGGGTGAATATCTGAGTTTCGAGTTTGGTGCTCACTTAAGACAATGTGGAATTGTTTCATAGTTGACACCACATGGAACACCACAACGTAATGGTGTGTCTGAACGTCATAATCGTACTTTATTGGAGATGGTGTGATCTATGATGTCTCTTACCGATTTGCCGTTATTGTTTTGGGGTTATGCATTAGAGACAGCTGCATTCACTTTAAATAGGGCACCATCAAAATTCGTTGAGATGACACCATACGAACCGTGGTATGGCAAAATACCAAAGTTGTCGTTTCTTAAAGTTTGGGGATGTGATGCTTATGTCAAAAAGCTTCAGCCTGAAAAGCTGGAACCCAAAGCGGAAAAGTGCGTCTTCATAGGTTACCCAAAAGAGACAGTTGGGTATACCTTCTATATCAAATCCGAGGGCAAAGTGTTTGTTGCTAAAAACGGAGCTTTTCTTGAGAAGGAGTTTCTCTCGAGAGAATTGAGTCGAAGGAACATAGAACTTGATGAGGTTGTCGAACCTCTAATCCCTCTAGATAGTGGCATAGGGCAAGGGGAAACCCATGTTGCTGCGACGCCGGTTGAGGAGGAAGTTGTTGATGATGATCATGAAACTTCGGATCAAGTTCCTATCGGACCTCGTAGGTCTACAAGATCACGTACTCCTCCTGAGTGGTATGGTAATCCTGTCTTATCAATTATGTTGTTGGACAACAATGAACCTGCGAATTATAAAGAAGCAATGCTGGGCCCGGATTCCAACAAATGGGTGGAGGCCATGAAGTCCGAGATAGGATCCATGTACGAGAACAAAGTGTGGACTTTGGAAGTACCACCTGAAGGACGCAAGGCTATTCAGAACAAATGGATTTTTAAGAAGAAGACGGACGCAGACGGTAATGTGACCGTTTATAAAGCTCGACTTGTGGTAAAGGGTTTTTCTCAAGTTTAAGGAATTGACTACGATGAGACATTCTCACTAGTAGCGATGCTTAAGTCCGTCTGAATCATGTTAGCAATAGCTGCCTTTCACGATTATGAAATCTGGTAGATGGATGTCAAAACGGCGTTCCTTAACGATTTTCTTAAGGAAGAGTTTTATATGATGCAACCCAAAGCTTTTGTTTATCTAAAGAATGCTAACAAAGTATGCAAGCTCCAGCGATCCATTTATGGACTAGTGCAAGCATCTCGGAGTTGGAATAAGCGCTTTGATGAGGTGATCAAAGCATTTGGGTTTTTACAAGTGGTTGGAGAATCTTGTATTTACAAGAAAGTGAGTGGTAGCTCTGTGGCGTTTCTTGTATTATATGTGGATGACATATTGCTGATTGGAAACAACGTGGAGATTTTGGAGAGCATAAAGGATTACTTGCATAAATGTTTCTCTATGAAGGACCTAGGAGAAGCTGCTTACATTCTAGGCGTTAAGATTTATAGGGATATATCGAGACGCCTGATAGGACTTTCACAAAGCACACACCTTGATAAAGTTTTGAAGAAGTTGAAAATGGATCAGTCCAAGAAAGGGTTCTTGCGAGTGTTACAAGGTATAAAATTGAGTAAGACCCAGTGCCCAGCAACTGCGGAAGATAGAGAACAAATGATTTCCGTTCCCTACGCTTCAGCCGTAGGTTCTATCATGTATGCATTGTCGTGCACTAGACCAGACATCAGCTTGGCCATAAGTATAGGAGGCAGGTTTCAGATTTATCCAGGGGTGGATCACTGAACGGCTGTCAATAATATTCTGAAGTACCTGAAAAGGACTAAGGAAATGTTTCTCGTTTATGGAGGTGACAAAGAGCTCGTCGTAAAAGGTTACGGCGACACCGATTCGAATGACTCTAAGTCGCAAACCGGATACATATTTATTCTTAATGGGGGTGCAGTAAGCTGGTGCAATTCCAAGCAGAGCGTCATAGAAGATTCTACATGTGAAGCGGAGTACATGGCTGCCTCGGAGGCAGCAAAGGAGGGTGTGTGGATGAAGGAGTTCATGACAAATCTTGGAGTTGTGCCGAAAACACTAGATCCATTAACTCTGTTATGTGACAACACTGGTGCCATTGCCTTAGCAAAGGAACCAAGGTTTCACAAGAAGACCAGACACATCAAACGACACTTCAACCTTATCCGCGACTATGTCGAAGGAGAGGACGTGAATATTTGCAAACTGCACACGGATCTAAATGTAGCACACCCGCTGACTAAACCTATTCCGCGGGCAAAACAGGATCAACACCAGAACTGTATGGGTGTTCGATTTATTACAATGTAAATCGCATGGTGATGTGAGGACTAGATTATTGACTCTAGTGCAAGTGGGAGACTGTTGGAAATATGCTCTAGAGGCAAATGATAAATAGTTATTATTATATTTCCTGTTTAAAGATAACCATTTATTATCCATGCTATAATTGTATTGAATGAGAACATAGATACATGTGTGGAGACATAGACAAAACAATGTCCCTAGCAAGCCTCTAGTTGGCTAGCCAGTTGATCCACGATAGTCAAGGTTTTCTGGCTATGTGCAAGTGTTGTGACTTGATAACTGGATCACATCATTAGGAGAATCATGTGATGGACTAGACTGAAGCTATGACATATTGATCGTGTCGTTTTATTGCTATTGTTTTCTGCGTGTCACGTATTTGTTCCTATGACCATGAGATCATATAACTCACTGGCACCAGAGGAATACCTTGTGTGCATCAAACGTCACAACATAACTGGGTGACTATAAAGGTGCTCTACAGGTATCTCCGAAGGTATCCGTTGAGTTAGTATGGATCAAGACTGGGATTTGTCACTCCGTGTGACGGAGAGGTATCTCGGGGCCCACTCGGTAATACAACATCACACACAAGCCTTGCAAGCAATGTGACTAAGTGTAAGTCATGGGATCTTGTACGGAATGAGTAAAGAGACTTGCCAGTAATGAGACTGAAATAGGTATGCAGATACTGACGATCAAATCTCGGCCAAGTAACATACCGAAGGACAAATGGAATGACATACGGGATTATATGGATCCTTGACACTTAGGTTCAACCGATAAGATCTTCGGAGAATATGTAGGATCCAATATGGGCATCCAGGTCCCGCTATTGGATATTGACGGAGGAGTGCCTCGGGGCATGTCTACATAGTTCTCGTACCCGT
Organism: Hordeum vulgare subsp. vulgare; assembly: GCF_904849725.1. Taxonomy (NCBI): domain Eukaryota; kingdom Viridiplantae; phylum Streptophyta; class Magnoliopsida; order Poales; family Poaceae; genus Hordeum; species Hordeum vulgare. The sequence goes on from NC_058518.1 coordinate 316,752,869, forward strand.
AGGGTCTGCACACTTAAGGCTCGATGATGTTTTAGTATAGTTGAGTTATATGCGTGGTTACCAAATGTTGCTCGGAGTCCCGGATGAGATCACGGACGTCACAAAGGTTTCCGAAATAGTCCGGAAACGAAGATTGATATATAGGATAGTTTCATTTGGTTACCAGAAGGTTTTCGAGCATTATCGGCATTATACCGGAGTGATGAATGGGTTCCGGAAGTTCACCTGGAGGGGGGCAACCCACCCGGGGGAAACCCAATGGACTTAGGGGAGGCACACCAGCCCTTAGTGGGCTGGTGGGACAGCCCAAGAGGGCCTTGGCGCCAAGAGAAGAAAACCAAAGAAAGAAAAATAGGGGAGGTGGGAAGGAAGAGAAGGACTCCACTTTCCAATCCTAATTGGAGTAGGAATCCTCCTCTGCACCCTGGTTGGCGCACCCTTGAGGGCTTGGCCTTCAAGGCAAGCCTCCTCCCCCCTTCCTATATATAGTGGTATTTTAGGGCTGATTTGAGACAACTTTTGCCACGTGCAACTTAGATCTAGACACCATAGTTCTTCCTCTAGATCGTATTTGTCACACCCTGTTTTTCATCCCAAGTTTTCTGTATTGCAAAAATCAGAGCTTGTTAAAACTTTTCCAAATAATGTTGTGAGTGCAATGTCAACCCTTGTTTGAGTGTATGCTTGCTTGTTTGATGACTCAACCCATGGAAAAACTTATTATTTTGCTCTCATCAAAAACCCTTTTTCTATTGCATCAAGATTATCTTCATCATGTTGGGATACACTACTAGCTCATGAAGCCAAGTGGCACTTCCCACTAAAGTTGGTGATCTGATCCTAATATCATCTTCATTCATTAAAAACACTATTTGGTGATTTAAAATATTATTTTTCTATTTTATATCTATGTCTATTTCTAAGGCCAGTAATGATATTTCCACAAGGAAAATTACTTTCCTGCCTTAAGAAATTCTGAGTAAATTCATGGAAGCTCAGAAGGACATATATTTTCCATACATAAGATTTTCAACCCTATTTTATATTAATATTATTTGAGTAAAACCCTGAAAACCATTTCTGTCTGTTTTGGCTTTTTGAGATGTTTCCAAAGGAAAGTATCTCAGTAAATTCCCATAAAATTACAGGAGCCCTCCCAAACCATATTAGGTGCTCATATAAAATCTCACCTTGATCCAAGGTGGGTAAGTGCACTTAGAGAGCCCAAAACCCTCTCTGTCCAGAGTAGAGTTGGAACAACTCCACATTGCAAAGTTTCTCCAATAGAGCTGAAACTTTGCAGAGGTGTTTAACACCCCAAATGAGGACTCCACACCAAAAATGGGATTTGTGAGACTCTGTTTGACCACACTTCCTTTGTAAGGGACACTACTGGTCACTTTGAGACATTTTCAAGTTTGCAAAGCCAAACTTGTCCAATGGAGCTCATATTTGGTGGAACCCCATGTTTTTACCCCAAGACCAAACCTGTTAAGTTTCATCTATAGTGGTGGGGTGGAAGCACCCCAAGTCACTGTCGAACACCTACTGACAGGAAGGTAAAAACCTTCCTAGCCACTGTTTTACCCAATGTCAAGGCCCCAAACTTGGTGGGTTAGAGCACCAGAACACCCTGAGCACCCAGTCAACCAGCCCCTCCCCAATTCCAAGCACAAGAGACAAGGACTCCATTCTAAGCTGCAGGACAGTACTGGCTACACTAGTGTTCCTTGCTCCCTTGACCAGCTCGAGCTCCCACTAAACCACAACAGCTAGGCACACTCCCAGCAACACTCAGGAAATGGTGGACACGTCCCAAGTGCCCCAGAGCGAGCCAGCATGCCGTGGCATGCCAAAACTGCGCTCTGGGCGCGCTGCAGAGAGCCACCCGCAAGGGGGCCGACGCTGCGGCCGGTCCCAGCCTCCCCAGTAGTGTCCAAACACTTCCCGACAACCCCTCAGTGCAAAGCTACCCGAGGGACCCTCTCCCCCTCGCGCAAGAGATCAGGCGACGCGTGCCCGTGCGCGTCCGACGCGGCCGAGCATGCACGGTCGCTGCAGTTCGTCCCCACTCCCTTTCCCTCTGCGGTCGTTGCATCAGGAGGCCCTAAACCACGTCCCGAACCCGTGGTTTCGCCGCCACCACCTCACTGTGCTTGCACGCGTGCCCCGGTGAGTCACCGGCGTGCCCGAGTCGGGTCACCGTCGTTGGCCTATAAATAGACCCCCCCCCGGCACTCCAGCACCCTCCAAGCAGCTTCAGCACAACCAGTAGACACTCCCTAGCCGCCCAATCGAGCTCGCAGAGCCCCGGTTCTCGAGATCGACCGAGGCCCCTCCGCCTCGGAGCTCCGGTCGATCTCCGGCTACACGTCGGCTCCTGCGCTGCCCGACCTCCCATTACACTCCCCTCGACACCAGGAATGTTTGCCCTAACTCTCCCGAGCAAATCCATACCTCTAGCCCCTAGTTCAACACGAACCCGAAACCCTTCTGCCACAAGCACCTCGTCGCCGGCGACCCAGACCACCTCCGGTGACGTCCCGACCACGAGCAGGTAGGCGGAGGCACGAGGAACCCGTTCTCGTTCCTAGCTAGGCCTGAGGACAACGTCAGCCTCGCCGGCGTCCATCTCCACCTCTCTGGCGAGAGGTAGGAGAAGGACCCGACAGGTGGAGCCCACCTGTCGGTGTCCTAGGGCAGCCAGTGCGCGCAGCCGCTGACGATGACCCCAGGGGCCCGCAGGTCAGGTTTGAAACTGGCCCGCGCGCGCCTGGTGGCCAGGCCTGCTGCCTGGGCCGGCTGGATCTGTTTCCCTGGCCTTTTTCTTTTTTTTTAATCCAGCAAACTAAAATGATTTTTATAAAAAGATTTAGCCAGTAGAAAAATATAATTCTTCCACCAGTATTTTTCTAAAGATGAGTAGTATTTGATTCTGTATTAGTTGACATTTATCAATAACAGAAACTATTTTGGTATAAAAAAATGATATTAAAAAGCACTTGTTTGCTTCTGTTTGCTTTTAAATAAATATGCTTAGCTAATAAAACAGCAGGGAACATTTTTCAAAATAATAACCTGAATTTATTCAAGCCTTGCAACATTTTTAAAAGCAGCTTGTGGACTGTTTTAGTAAAAGCTAGTATTTATTTATTCCTTTCTCAACGGTAGAATTGCCGAGTGACGGAGGATCCGGAGCGGAAGACCTCGAAGACCCCGGATACCAAGCTGAACAAGGCAAGCATGCCCTTTTGCCATGACTTAAGTAAATAAAATGATGCATGCTAGAATAACAAGTATTTTCTGTTGCATGTAATCACGATGCCGGTTCATCATTGATGTGATGGTACCGAAGGCTCCTTCGAAGCCCTTGCATTATAGTAGTGATATTCACATAGCTCCTCGGAGCACAAACATGATGAGCTTGATCTTACCATGTACGAAGATCTTCCTACTTTCATGTTGACTAGTAGAGTATAATCACTGCATTGAGCTTGACCGTGAAGGTCACGATATTATCATGATGACAAGTAATGTTAAGGCATATCGTGTGGACACGTAATAATAATAAGAGCATTTTATCATGAGCATGATGTTGACTTAAATAAAGAGTTTATGAAAACCCCCGTCGGGTGCCACTAATGCCCGAGGGTGATGATGAGTTGGTGATCACTTTTGGTGAAGTGATGCACCGGTGATTTTGGTGTGAGTATGGTTTCGGAAATGGATTAGATTTATGATGTGTCGACCGTCCCAACCTTACCCAGTACGACCATGATACCCCTTTATGGGACGGGGCTTTGTTGATTACTTTGGTCGGTGCTAGCAAAGAGCCACATTACTAGTGGCGGGAGTGATCGGTGTCACTCTCGTGATGGGGTCGTGCCAGGTAGGACGACTATGCCATTATTATGAGTTCCAGGCACACCGTTGGTCCCTGCATGGTTGATACAGTCCAGAGTCGGTGCTCGTAAGACGTACAACATGTGGGCTGGGTACCAATCGAGTGGATCTCCTTGTCTAGTATCGTCAGGGGAAAGATGATGATCGGATACTTACCTCGGGTATATGTGATATACCGCGAGTCGTGGATGACACGGAAGTATTCCGTTTCTCGTGGGTCCAGCGTACTACCTCTGCAGAGTGTAAACTATTCGAATAGCCGTGTCCACGGTCAAGGAGAGTTGGGTGGTGCTGCTTAAACTACGTCCTGAGTTTCCGCATAAACCAAGTGTGTGTGTGTGTGTGTGTGGTGTTAAAAAGGTGTTTCTATAATCATGCTAATCACAGTAATATGATCAAGATCGATGACTTGACATATAGGGTAAACCCGGATGGTTTAGCCCTCATTAATACCTTGAGATTATGACAAGTCCGATGACTTGGCATTTAGGGTGAACCAGGTGTGTTCAACCCTTTACGGATATGTCAATATCTGTAACCTTTTCTTCAAGAGTAATTCTTTAACATGATGCATATACATGATCATACCACCTCATCGCATTCAACTAAAGATGCATGTTGCTGTCATTCATTACCATTTATGTCATGGGCTGTTTGCGAGTACATTCAAAGTACTCATTGGCTTGCCATTGGTTATGTTATTGACCAGACTTGGAAGGACCGGGGTTTGGCGATGAGTATGCCGTCGGAGACGGACCTGCGATCTAGGACGCTTCCGAGTCAGAATGCCTGTCGGTGTAGGCTTGATGGCATGGGCACCACTTAGCCCTTACGAGTTTCCGCTACTCGATGTATCCCTTTATTTGGCTTTAGGCCTTGCTCTTAAACCCGACCTTCTGGTCATTAGATGTAATAATTTGGTACTTGGATGTAAGACTCTATCATTCAGTATCTGTGTTCAGTGAACATTGATCCTTGGGGTCACTAGGCACGGTGAACTCGACTTGCTAGTCGGGGTCCCCACAGAACTGGTATCAGAGCCATCCTGACTATAGGAAGCCTTAGATAGCATGGGCGTTAACCAAGAACGTTAGGACGCCAGCCTTGCACAAGTCTCTTGCACATACAACCTCCTCACTTCTCTCCTATGCCTTGTAGATGGCTGCTGTACCTGAGACGCTTCTGGAGACCGGCTTTCCACTACTTCTGGTGGATTGTCTCGAGAAGTGCCACGTACGACGCACGCCCATCTTCCTCTACCACGAGCATTGGGTCAACGCCGACACCAAGGAATGTCACGTGGACGTGATAGTGAAGGCTAATGACTCCCTGTCTAGTTGGTTCTTTGAAGGACCACAGATGGGAGAGCTGATGTTGGCAGTGGAGACGGCTGCACGAGAGGCGCTCGTGCAACTCCGCAGCATCCTCCCCGAGATGGCTAATGAGCCTGTCACTCGTCATCTACCTTTCATTAAGGAAGGAGTGGATAGGAGTTGGACACTCACCCCCGCCACGGAGGATGGGATGCCACTGAGGTTTCAGACCTACTTCAGACTCTCGTCAGACACCCTGACACACTTCCTGGTTAAGGAATCAGTCAAGCTTCGCCAAGAGCTGCACCTAGTCAAAGGCCTACTCCACACAGAGAAGATGCAGAACCGCAAGGTGAAGAAGGCAAGCACACCAGAAGGGAGGGCAGCTGTTGCCACTAGGGGTGGTGTGTTACCCATCCAGGCAGTCCCTCTTCAGAGTCGTCGCCTGACAGCGGAAGAATACACTGAGATCTTTGCCGCCTCGCCCAAGAGACGTCGAGACGTGCGGATTCTCTCTTCCACTCCTATAAAGGAAGAGGATGTTGATGAAGATGAGGATCCTGTTGAGTTCGCCTTTGAGACCGAGCAGTCCGCCGCGTAGATTTTTGCGTAGGCAATCGGAGTACCCGAGTATAGGGTATCCTTGCATCCGTTTTTAAATTGCGTATGTGTGCTTGATGTAAGTCACCTATTGCCTTGGGCAGTCTGTAAGTGACTACGTCACCTAGTTGTCATGAATGCAATTTCCAGTTTGTCAAAAACTTTGGTTTTAAAAACTTGGCACATGCACGTATTGGACCCCCCCCCCTTTTACTAGGAGCAAATCCTTGTACTCCCGAGCAAGGTGGCATATTGACCTGTCTGTTTCTATGACAGGATGGTGAACGCAACCCGCAACAGCACCTTCGGCAACCCCGGTGTCGGCTCCTCACGGACGCCGCAGGGAACTGAAGGGGAAGCTCACGCTGGAGGTCACCACGAGCAACCTAGAGACCTTCCGCCACCACCTCCTCCTGAGAACTTGACGATGACTCAGTTCCTTCAAGCTCTTCGAAAGGAGCGTCAAGCCAGCAATGCCGCTATCCAGCAGCTGACCCAAGTCCTGGTGGACAACCCGCCGTGGAATGAGTATGGCGGTGGTCGCTCTACTCTTTCTGAGTTCACGCGGACTACGCCCCCTATATTCACGGAGTCGGCTGAACCCCTAGACGCCGATGACTGGATTCGCACCATTGAAGACCTCCTTGCGCTGGTCAAGTGCACCGATGATCATGAGAAGGTCCTTTATGCTTCTCACTATCTCGGAGGCACCGCCAGGGCATGGTGGGATGGATTCCAGATCATGCGGGCAGGGCAAGTCGTCACGTGGGAGATGTTCAAGGAAGGATTTCGCGCGGCTCACATTCCGCCTGGACTGATGACCATTAAGAAGCAGGAATTCCGAGCCTTAAGGCAGGGCAGTGGAACTGTTAAGGAGTACCTGGAGAAGTTTAATCTCTTGTCAAGGTACACACCTGAAGATGTTAACACTGAGGCCGCTAAGGTGGAACGCTTCATGGAAGGGTTGCATCAGTCCCTGCAATACCAGTTGGTAGTTTGCGACTACCAGACTTTCAGCGAGTTGGTTAACAAAGCGCTTATGCTGGAAGACAAGCATCGTGCAATGGACGACACCCGCAAGCGCAAGCTGATAGGCAGTGGAGGACCCGGTAATGCAAGACCAAGACCGTGGCAGTCAGCACCTGCAAGACCCAGCTTTCAGCAGCAACGGTACAAGTACCCGGTGTTCCGCCAGAATTTTCAGCCTCAGCAGCAAGTCAAGCCAGTAGTCAAACCGCCAAACAACGGTGGACTCAAGACCAACCCTCCAGGGCAAGCCACCTGCTTTGGGTGTGGTCAGACTAGGCACTATTCCAAGTAGTGCCCCAACAAGAAGCCCGACGCACCGCGTCCCAATGCACCCAACCCCGGTCAAGGAGCACCAGGGAGGAACCAGGCCCCCCGCAACCAGCAGTTCAATGATAGGGGCCGGATCAATCACATCACTGCAGAAGAAGCACAGGAAGACCCGGACTGCATTCTGGGTACGTTCCTCGTCAACTCAACTCCAGCAACAGTGCTGTTCGATTGTGGTGCTTCACATTAGTTTGTTACTCAAGGCTTTGCGGAGAAATGCGGTTTAAACCCCACTTTACTCCGCGGACAGATGCCAATTCAAACCCCAGGAGCGGTATTAAGGACCAACCTAGGGTGTAGAAGGGTCGAGATAGTTATCAACGGGACGAGTTTCTTGGCAGACCTCATTGTGCTTAAATCACAAGGTGTGGAAGTAATCCTCGGTATGGATTGGTTGGCTAAGCACCAGAGTCTTTTGGACTGTGCCAACAGAGCCATCACCATGATAAGCAACCAAGGGGTCAAGGTCAAGTTCGTCTCCGAACCAGTATCGGCTCACGAACCTCGAATCAATAGTCTCTCCGAGGTAGAGCTTGATCGAGTGCCTATAGTCTGTGAATACCCGGACGTCTTTCTTGATGAGCTACCCGGAATGCCTCCTGACCGAGACATTGAGTTCATCATTGAGCTTATGCCCGGATCGAGGCCTATATATAAAAAGCCTTACAGGATGGGTTCCGAGGAGTTGGCAGAGCTGAAGAAATAGCTGGATGAGCAACTCAGGAAAGGGTTCATTCGTCCGAGTGCGTCACCTTGGGGATCACGTGTTCTGTTTGTTTCAAAGAAGGATGGTACCATTCGACTCTGCGTCGACTACCGTTCCCTTATTGAAGTAACAATTACGAACAAGTACCCGCTCCCCAAGATCGAAGACCTGTTTGACCAGTTAAACGGGGCGAGGGTATTTTCCAAGACTGATATCCGATCAGGATACTACCAGTTGAACATCCGACCAGAAGATATACCCAAGACTGCATTCGCGACCCGGTACGGTCTGTATGAATGCATGGTCATGCCCTTCGGTTTAACAAATGCCCCAGCCTACTTCATGTACCTCATGAACAAGCTCTTCATGGAATATTTGGACAAGTTTGTCGTTGTGTTCATTGATGACATACTAATCTTCTCCAAGTCCGAAGAAGAGCATGAGCAACACCTGAGGCTAGTTCTGGGAAAGCTTCGAGAGCACCAACTTTACGCCAAGTTCAGCAAGTGTCAGCTCTGGCTCAACGGAGTTGGATTTCTGGGTCATACCCTGACGGCACGCGGTTTAGCCGTGGATCAGTCCAAGATTTCTACAGTGACCAACTAGGAATCACCCAAGGACGTGAAGGATGTCAGGAGTTTCCTCGGGCTCGCGGGATACTACCGCAAGTTTGTCGAGGGATTCTCCAGCATCGCTTGACCTATGACTCAACTCTTGAAGAAAGGCCGGAAGTTTGAGTGGACACCGGCGTGTGAAGCAAGCTTCCAGGAGTTGAAGAAGAGGCTAACTACCGCTCCGGTATTGGCTACCCTAGACATCACTAAGGAATTCGTGATATATTGTGATGCCTCTGGAACCGGGCTCGGTGGAGTCCTGATGCAAGATGGTAGGGTCGTGGCGTACTTGTCACGGCAACTGCGACCGCATGAGGAGAACTACGCCACCCATGATCTCGAGTTAGCAGCAGTAGTGCATGCTCTGAAGACGTGGCGACATTACCTTCTGGGAAAGCGATGCGAGATATATACAGACCACAAAAGCCTGAAGTATATCTTCACCCAGAGAGAGCTGAACATGAGACAGCGGAGATGGCTTGAGTTAATCAAGGATTACGACCTCAGCATTCAGTACCATCCCGGCAAGGCGAACGTGGTAGCCGATGCCCTGAGCCGGAAGGCAGGCTCCTTGAACGTCGCGTTCAAGGAAAGGTTACCCGCCTTGTATGAAGAGATGGAGGGCTTCGGACTTGAGATAGTCGAACCAGGGTACCTGGCCAACCTCGAAGTCAAGCCTACTCTAGCAGACGACATCAAGGAAGCCCAGAAGGGGCACAAGAGTATCGAAGGCCTCAAGAGGAAGGTACGAGAAGGCAAAGCCCCAGGATTCTCGATTGATGAGCAAGGAGTACTGTGGTATGGGAAATGCTTATGCGTACCCAATAAGGCCGAACTTAAGGACTTGATCCTGCAAGAGGCACATGACACACCGTACTCTATACATCCCGGTGGTACCAAGATGTACCAAGACATCCGAGAACGATTCTGGTGGCATGGCATGAAGAGGGAAATTGGCTCCTATGTCGCTAAATGCGATGTATGTCAGCGAGTGAAGGCTGAACACCAACGACCCGCAGGATTACTACAACCTCTTCAAGTGCCAGAATGGAAGTGGGACAAAGTCGGCATGGACTTCATCACCGGTTTGCCCCGATCAAATAAGGGTCATAACTCCATTTGGGTCATAGTTGATCATTTGACCAAGGTGGCCCATTTCATCCCCGTTAACACCACTTACGATGGCAACCAGCTGGCCAGTCTGTACATTCATCGAGTGGTGAGTCTCCATGGAGTCCCCAAAGAGATTGTGTCCGACCGCGGCACACAGTTCACCTCAAGATTCTGGAAGAAGTTTCAAGAAGCTCTCGGAACCAAACTCTCCTTCAGTACGGCTTTCCACCCGCAGACGGGCGGACAGACCGAGAGGGTAAATCAGATACTTGAGGACATGCTCCGCGCTTGTGTTTTGGCCCATGGTGCCAAGTGGGAAGACTGCCTACCATTTGGTGAGTTCTCTTACAACAACAGCTACCAGTCCAGTCTTCAAATGGCCCCATTCGAAGCATTATATGGGCGGAAATGCCGCACCCCGCTCAATTGGTCCGAAACCGGTGAAGGGCTAGTTTTCGGGCCACAAGCACTGCAGCAAGCAGGGGACAAGGTTTAGCTTGTCCGAGAAAACTTGGAGGCAGCTAAGTCAAGGCGGAAGAGCTATGCGGACCCTCACCGCAGAAACGTGGAGTTTGTTCCCGGAGACCAAGTGTACTTGCGAGTCACGCCTCTCAAGGGGACCAAGCGTTTCCATGTCAAGGGGAAGCTAGCTCCAAGGTTCATTGGACCCTTCAAGATCACGGCAAGGCGCAGGGAAGTAGCTTATCAGTTGGAGCTACCTCCTGAACTTTCGGGTGTGCACAACGTGTTTCATGTGTCACAGCTCAGGAAGTGTTTGCAAGTGCCGAACCGTCCCGATCTTTACAAGGACATTGATCATCAAGCTATTGACCTTCAACCAGATCTTACCGACCGCGAGAGACCGATCCACATTTTGGACGAAGCAGAGCGTTGCACCGGAAGCCGCACCATCAAGTTTTTCAAGGTTCAATGGAGCAACCATACTGAAGCAGAAGCTACATGGGAGCGTGAAGACTATCTCCGATCAGAATTTCCCGAGCTGTTCAACGCTTAGCTTAGGAATCTCGGGGACGAGATTCTTGTAAGGGGGATAGGTCTGTCACACCCTGTTTTTCATCCCAAGTTTTCTGTATTGCAAAAATCAGAGCTTGATAAACTTTTCCATATACTGTTGTGAGTGCAATGTCAACCCTTGTTTGAGTGTATGCTTGCTTGTTTGATGACTCAACCCATGGAAAAACTTATTATTTTGCTCTCATCAAGACCCCTTTTTCTATTGCATCAAGATCATCTTCATCATGTTGGGATACACTACTAGCTCATGAAGCCAAGTGGCACTTCCAACTAAAGTTGGTGATCTGATCCTAATATCATCTTCATTCATTAAAAACACTATTTGGTGATTTAAAATATTATTTTTCTATTTTATATCTATGTCTATTTCTAAGGCCAGTAATGATATTTCCACAAGGAAAATTACTTTCCTGCCTTAGGAAATTCTGAGTAAATTCATGGAAGCTCAGAAGGACATATATTTTCCATACATAAGATTTTGAACCCTATTTTATATTAATATTATTTGAGTAAAACCCTGAAAACCATTTCTGTCTGTTTTGGCTTTTTGAGATGTTTCCAAAGGAAAGTATCTCAGTAAATTCCCATAAAATTACAGGAGCCCTCCCAAACCATATTAGGTGCTCACCTAAAATCTCACCTTGATCCAAGGTGGGTAAGTGCACTTAGAGAGCCCAAAACCCTCTGTGTCCAGAGTAGAGTTGGAACAACTCTACATTGCAAAGTTTCTCCAATAGAGCTGAAACTTTGCAGAGGTGTTTAACACCCCAAATGAGGACTCCACACCAAAAATGGGATTTGTGAGACTCTGTTTGACCACACTTCCTTTGTAAGGGACAGTACTAGTCACTTTGAGACATTTTCAAGTTTGCAAAGCCAAACTTGTCCAATGGAGCTCATATTTGGTGGAACCCCATGTTTTTACCCCAAGACAAAACTTGTTAAGTTTCATCTACAATGGTGGGGTGGAAGCACGCCAAGTCACTATCGAACACCTACTGACAGGAAGGTAAAAACCTTCCTAGCCACTGTATTACCCAATGTCAAGGCCCAAACTTGGTGGGTTAGAGCACCAGAACACCCTGAGCACCCAGTCAACCAGCCCCTCCCCAATTCCAAGCACAAGAGACAAGGACTCCATTCTAAGCTGCAGGACAGTACTCGCTACACTGGTGTTCCTTGCTCCCTTGACCAACTCGAGCTCCCACTAAACCACAGCAGCTAGGCACACTCCCAGCAACACTCAGGACATGGTGGACACGTCCCAAGTGCCCTAGAGCGAGCCAGCATGCCGTGGCATGCCAAAACTGCGCTCTGGGCACGCTGTAGAGAGCCACCCGCAAGGGGGCCGACGCTCCGGCCGGTCCCAGCCTCCCCGGTAGTGTCCAAACACTTCCCCGACAGCCCCTCAGTGCAAAGCTACCCCAGGGACCCTCTCCCCCTTGCGCAAGAGCTCAGGCGACGCGTGCCCGTGCGCGCCCGACGCGGCCGATCATGCACGGTCGCTGCAGTTCGTCCCCACTCCCTTTCCCTCTGCGGCTGTTGCATCAGGAGGCCCTAAACCACGTCCCGAACCCGTGGTTTCGCGGCCACCACCTCACTATGCTTGCACGCGTGCCCCGGTGAGTCACCGGCGTGCCCGAGTCGGGTCACCGTCGTTGGCCTATAAATAGACCCCCCCGGCACTCCAGCACCCTCCAAGCAGCTTCAGCACAACCAGTAGACACTCCCAAGCTGCCCAATCGAGCTTGCAGAGCCCCGGTGCTCGAGATCGACCGAGGCCCCTCCCCCTCGGAGCTCCGGTTGATCTCCGGCTACACGTCGGCTCCTGCGCTGCCCGACCTGCCATTACACCGCCCTCGACACCAGGAACGTTTCCCCTAACTCTCCCGAACAACTCCATACCTGTAGCCCCTAGTTCAACACGAACCCGAAACCCTTCCGCCACGAGCACCTCGTCGCCGGCGACCCAGACCACCTCCGGTGACGTCCCGACCACGAGCAGGTAGGCGGAGGCACGAGGAACCCGTTCCTGTTCCTAGCTAGGCCTGAGGACAACGGCAGCCTCGTCGGCGTCCATCTCCACCTCTCTGGCCAGAGGTAGGAGAAGGACCCGATAGGTGGAGCCCACATGTCGGTGTCCTGGGGCAGCCAGCGCGCGCAGCCGCTGACGCTGACCCCAGGGGCCCGCAGGTCAGGTTTGAACCTGGCCCGCTTGCGCCTGGTGGCCAGGCCCGCTGGCTAGGCCAGCTGGATCTCTTTCCCTCGCCTTTTTCTTTTGTTTTAATCCAGTAAACTAAAATGATTTTTATAAAAAGATTTAGGGAGTAGAAAAATATAATTCTTCCACCAGTATTTTTCTAAAAATGAGTAGTATTTGATTCTGTATTAGTTGACATTTATCAATAACAGAAACTATTTTGGTATAAAAAATGATATTAAAAAGCACTTGTTTGCTTCTGTTTGCTTTTAAATAAATATGCTTAGCTAATAAAACAGTAGGGAACATTTTTCAAAATAATAACCTGAATTTATTCAAGCCTTGCAACATTTTTAAAAGCACCTTGTGGACTGTTTTAGTAAAAGCTAGTATTTATTTATTCCTTTCTCAACGGTAGAATTACCGAGTGACGGAGGATCCGGAGCGGAAGACCTCGAAGACCCCGGATACCTAGCTTACCAAGGCAAGCATGCCCTTTTGCCATGACTTAAGTAAATAAAATGATGCATGCTAGAATAACAAGTATTTTCTGTTGCATGTAATCACGATGCCGGTTCATCATTGATGTGATGGTACCGAAGGCTCCTTCGAAGCCCTTGCATTATAGTAGTGATATCCACATAGCTCCTCGGAGCACAAACATGATGAGCTTGATCTTACCATCTACGAAGATCTTGCTACTTTCATATTGACTAGTAGAGTATAATCACTGCATTGAGCTTGACCGTGAAGGTCACGATATTATCATGATGACAAGTAATGTTAAGGCATATCGTGTGGACAAGTAATAATAATAAGAGCATTTTATCATGAGCATGATGTTGAGTTAAATAAAGTGTTTATGAAAACCCCCCTCGGGTGCCACTAATTCCCGAGGGTGATGATGAGTTGGTGATCACTTTTGGTGAAGTGATGCACCGGTGATTTTGGTGTGAGTATGGTTTCGGAAATGGATTAGATTTATGATGTGTCGACCGTCCCAACCTTACCCAGTACGACCATGATACCCCTTTATGGGACGGGGCTTTGTTGATTACTCTGGTCGGTGCTTGCAAAGAGCCACATTACTAGTGGCGGGAGTGATCGGTGTCACTCTTGTGATGGGGTCATGCCAGGTAGGACGACTATGCCATTATTATGAGTTCCAGGCACACCGTTGGTCCCTGCATGGTTGATACAGTCCAGAGTCGGTGATCGTAAGACGTACAACATGTGGGCTGGGTACCAATCGAGTGGATCTCCTTGTCTAGTATCGTCAGGGGAAAGATGATGATCGGATACTTACCTCGGGTATATGTGATATACCGCGAGTCGTGGATGACACGGAAGTATTCCGTTTCTCGTGGGTCCAGCGTACTACCTCTGCAGAGTGTAAACTATTCGAATAGCCGTGTCCACGGTCAAGGAGAGTTGGGTGGTGCTGCTTAAACTATGTCCTGAGTTTCCGCATAAACCAAGTGTGTGTGTGTGGTGTTAAAAAGGTGTTTCTATAATCATGCTAATCACAGTAATATGATCAAGATCGGTGACTTGACATATAGGGTAAAACCGGATGGTTTAGCCCTCATTAATACCTTGAGATTATGACAAGTCCGATGACTTGGCATTTAGGGTGAACACGGTGTGTTCAACCCTTTACGGATATGTCAATATCTGTAACCTGTTCTTCAAGAGTAATTCTTTAACCTGATGCATATACATGATCATACCACCTCATCGCATTCAACTAAAGATGCATGTTGCTATCATTCATTACCATTTATGTCATGGGCTGTTTGCGAGTACATTCAAAGTACTCATTGGCTTGCCACTGGTTATGTTATTGACCAGACTTGGAAGGACCGGAGTTTGGCGATGAGTATGCCGTTGGAGACGGACCTGCGATCTAGGACGCTTCCGAGTCAGAATGCCTGTCGGTGTAGGCTTGATGGCATGGGCACCGCTTAGCCCTTACGAGTTTCCGCTACTCGATGTATCCATTTATTTGGCTTTAGGCCTTGCTCTTAAACCCGACCTTCTGGTCATTTGATGTAATAATTTGGTACTTGGATGTAAGACTCTATCATTTAGTATCTGTGTTCAGTGAACATTGATCCTTGGGGTCACTGGGCACGGCGAACTCGACTTGCTAGTCGGGGTCCCCACATTATTTCTGCGGAGCTCGGTCGGAGCCCTGCAGGAGTAGATCGTCACCACCACCGGAGCACCGTCACGCTGCCGGAGAACTCATCTACTTCTCCATCTTTCTTGCTGGATCAAGAATGCCGAGATAATCGTCGAGCTGTACGTGTGCTGAATGCGGAGGTGTCGTCCGTTCGGCACTAGATCGAAACAAATCATGGGATGGATCGCGGGATGGTTCGTGGGACGGTTCGTGGGGCGGATCGAGGGATGTGAAGACGTTCCAATACATCAACCGCGTTTCTTAACGCTTCCTGCTGTGTGATCTACAAGGGTACGTAGATCCAAATCTCTTCTCGTAGATGGACATCACCATGATAGGTCTTCGTGTGCATAGGATTTTTTTTGTTTCCCATGTGATGACCCACAAGTATAGGGGATCTATCGTAGTCCTTTCGATAAGTAAGAGTGTCGAACCCAACGAGGAGCAGAAGGATCTGACAACTGGTTTTCAGCAAGGTAATATCTGCAAGCACTGAAATTATCGGTAACAAGTAGTTGTGTGGTGAGATGATTCGTAGCAAGTAACAAAAGTAACAACGGTGCAGAAAAGTGGCCCAATCCCTTTTGTAGCAAGGTACAAGCCTGGACAAAGTCTTATAGGAGGAAAAACGCTCCCGAGGACACACGGGAATTTCTGTCATGCTAGTTTTCATCATGTTCATATGATTCGCGTTCGTTACTTTGATAGTTTGATATGTGGGTGGACCGGCGCTTGGGTACTGCCTTTGCTTGGACAAGCATCCCAATTATGATTAACCCCTCTCGCAAGCATCCGCAACTACGAAAGAAGAATTAAGACAAAGTCTAACCATAGCATTAAACTAGTGGATCCAAATCAGCCCCTTAGGAAACAACGCATAAACTAGGGTTTAAGCTTGTGTCACTCTAGCAACCCATCATATACTTACTACTTCCCAATGCCTTCCTCTAGTCCCATATAATGGTGAAGTGTTATGTAGTCGACATTCACGTAACACCACTAGAGGATAAATAACATACAACACATCAAATTACAGAACGAATACCAAATTCACATGACTACTTATAGCATGACTTATCCCATGTCCTCAGGAACAAAAGTAACTACTCACAAAGCATAATCATATTCATGACCAGAGAGGTAATGAGTAGCATCAAAGATCTGAACATAAACTCTTTCACCAAGTAATCCAACTAACATCAACTACAAGGAGTAATTAACACTACTAGCAACCTTACAAGTACCAATCGGAGCCGCGAGACGGAGATTGGTTACAAGAGATGAACTAGGGTTTGGAGATGAGATGGTGCCGATGAAGATGTTGATGGTGACGAGTCCCCTCCGATGAGAGGAGTGTTGGTGATGACGATGGCGACGATTTCCCCCTCCAGGAGGGAAGTTTCCTCGGCAGGATCGTCCTGCCGGGGCTCTAGATTGGTTCTGCTCAAGTTCTGCCTCGTGGTGGCGGCGAATCCTCCGAAAAGCCTCCTCCTGATTTTTTCCAGATCGAAACCCTTCTTGTAGCAAAAGAGGGAGGCCAGTGGGCCAGCAGGGAGCTCACAAGCCCTTAGGCACGGCCAGGGGGGTGGCCGCGCCTAGCAGGCTTGTGGCCACCTGATGGCGCCCCTCTGGCACTTCTTTGGCCCAGTATTTTTATAAATCCCAAAAAAATCCACGTTGATTTTCACGACTTTTGGAGTTGCGCAGAATAGGCATCTCAAACTTGCTCCTTTTTCAGGCCAGAATTCCAGCTGCCAGCATTCTCCCTCTTCATGTAAACCTTGCAAAATAAGAGAGTAAAGGCATAAGTATTGTACCTTGTAGTGAAATAACAGCCCAAAAAGCGATAAATATCAACATGAAAGCATTATGCAAAATGGACGTATCAACTCCCCCAAGCTTAGACCTCGCTTGTCCTCAAGCGAAAGCCTAGATCAATAAACATGCCCACATGTTTAGAGAGAGAGGTATCGACAAAACAAGATACGAACATGCAGGCATCATGATCATATTCAGAACAACAATATCATCATATCATCTCTTATGCTAAAGTGACAATTCCTTCACAAAGTACAGCCGATAGCCTTTAGTCATTGAAGCAATCACAATTTATCACAACATTAGAAAGAGTCAAATAAGAGCTTGTAAAGCAAATCCACATACTCAATCATCTTTTCGTTCTCTACAATTGCTACAACTCACATGGTACTCATGAGATCAAACTTTCAGCTGGACACAGAGAAAGATAAGGGCTTCTAGTTTTGCCTCCCAACCATTTACCTCAAGGGTAATGTCAACAATAATAATTCATGAAAGCTTACCTCCAAGTTAACATATGAATATAGATCTTTCCCAAGCATATGACGTTAGCCAAGGTAAAGGCGAAATAAGGAATTGGTGAGGATCACCATGACTCTTTCAGGGGCAAAAAGTAAAGGTACATGATAGGCCCTTCGCAGAGGGAAGCAGAGGTTGTCATGCGCTTTTGAGGTTTGGATGCATGTCCTCTTAGTGCGGAGGAACGTCACTTTATATTGCCTCCTGTGATAAAGAAATTTATTATGTAGTCTGTCGCTTTTATGTCTTCCTCATCATAGGTTCGTACAAAGCTTATTTTCCACACACAAATAGATCATACATATTAGGGAGCAATTTTTATTGCTAGCACCGATGACAACTTACTTGAGGGATCTTATTCAATCGTTAGGTAGGTATGATGGACTCTCAAGGCAAGACTGGGTTGAAGGTTTGTGGATGCACAAGTAGTATCCCTACTTGGTGCGGGAGTTTTGGCTAATATGAGGTGGAAACAATCGTCACATGCTAAGGGCTCTGTAGTCATATAACATTGTTTGGAACCAAGCAAAAACAATTCATTATGTTGTCTTCCTTGTCCAACATCTACTTCTAAACATGCAATAGTTTAGTGAGTGTTCACAATCATAGATGGTGTCAAAGATGATATATTTATATGTGAACCTCTCCTTCTTTATCACTTCCTATTAATTGCAACAATGACCAAGGTCTACGTTTCTCTACCCTCAACAAGTTTCAATCAGCATTCCTTTTATATATGAAGCCACCACTTCCCATAAGATCATTACATGATCTTTCATGCTTTTGTTCTTTTCTCATTCTCTTGATCATGGCATGAGGGAAAGCCCTTAACTAAGACATTATTTATTATATGGCTCACGAGCTCGAATACATCGGGGGTGACACAAAGGAAAACTCAAGCCTAGAACACTAAGAACTTTAATCTACTAGAGAAAGAGAAAACTGAAAAGGAACAAACTAAAACAAAGGTAAAGGCAAAAGATGTGATGGTGATACGATACCGGGGCAACTCCCCCAAGCTTGGCACAAGCCAAGGGGATTGCCCATACCCATGCTTAGTTGTCTTCCTTTGGAGGTGATGGTGGTGGAGTTGTTGCAACATGGATTTCATCCTCCGTCTTCCAAGGCATAGGTGCTCCATCATGGAAAGATGAACGAGTCCCCGGAATCCTCAAATCTGCAGCCAACCGTATTGATTTAAATCTATACTCATACTCACAGTTTTGATTCTGCAGGTCATAGATCTGGGCTTGGAGGTGATCAATTCTGTCATAGAGCCTGGAGAGGTGCTTCCCGGTGTCATTGGCATCGATCTTGTGCTTGTTGGTGAACTTCGGGATCATCATGTGGTTGGCGTTGAGTCCACGCTCCACCATCCCTTGGCACTTGAACACTTTTTCCTCCATCGCTTCGAGCCTCGCCTCCATGCTTCCGGTCTTCTTGGGCCCCTCAACATCACGGATATGCAGCATCCCCTCACACATCTAAATAGATTGAGGATGTTCCAGCACTCCTGCGAGGTAGGGATTGATAACCTTCTTGAAGATCTTACCCTTAGGAGTTTTTGGTGACGCCATAGCGATCTAGATCTGCAGCAGAAACAGACTCGAAACGGAAACAGAGGAAATTTGCGTGATACGAGGGTCAGACCTTTAGGGAGAATATATAATGATTTTTTCGAGACCAGATGGAGTACTCCGCAAGAAAACGGAGTCCGAGAGGCACACGAGGTGGCCACAAGCCTCCTCGTGCGCTTTCCGGAATGCTTTAAATTTTTCTATTTTTTCAAATATTCCAAAACGGAGAAAAATTCCTACTGGAAAAGTTTTGGAGTCTGTTTTCTTACCGAATCACATACCTCTTCGTTTTCGGAGTCTGAAACAGGCAGATAAATATCCCTTAGGTATTCTTCCAGATTTAAGGTATTTATAATATTTCTTTCAACATTTATGGGAGTACCTGAGATATAATGCTTGATTCTCTGCCCATTTACCACTCTCGAACAATTACCTTCCGTGTTGTTGATCTTGATAGCACCGGAACGATATACTTCCCCAACAATATAGGGACCTTCCCATTTAGAGAGAAGCTTGCCTGCAAAAAATCTTAAACAAGAATTATATAGCAAGATATAATCACCTACATTGAACTCACGTTTTTGTATCCTTTTATCATGCCACCTCTTAACCTTTTCTTGGAACAAATTGGCATTTTCATATGCCTGAGCTCTCCATTCATCAAGCGAGCTAATGTCAAATAACCTCTTCTCACCAGCAAGTTTGAAATCAAAGTTGAGCTCTTTGATTGCCCAATAAGCTTTATGCTCTAGCTCAAGAGGTAAATGACATGCTTTACAGTAAACCATTTTGTACGGGGACATGCCCATGGGATTCTTATAGGCATTTCTATAAGCCCACAATGCATCATCGAGCTTCTTAGACCAATTCTTTCTAGACCTATTGACATTCTTTTGCAGAATTAGTTAAATCTCTCTATTTCTTAGCTCTACTTGACCATTGGACTGAGGGTGATAGGGAGACACAATTCTATGGTTGACATCGTACTTAGCAAGCGTTTTACGGAAAGCACCATGAATGAAATGTGAACCACCATCGGTCATTAGATATCTAGGGACTCCAAATCTAGGGAAAATAACTTCTTTAAGCATCCTGATAGAGGTGTTGTGATCAGCACTACTAGTGGGGATAACTTCTACCCACTTAGTGACGTAATCAACATCAACTAGGATATGAGTATACCCGTTGAATTTTGGAAAAGGTCCCATATAATCAAAGCCCCAGACATCAAATGGTTCAATGACAAGTGAATAATTCATAGGCATTTCCTGACGTTTACCGATATTACCTATTCTTTGACATTCATCACAAGACAAGACAAACTTATGGGCATCCTTGAAGAGAGTGGGCCAATAGAAACCTGATTGCAATACCTTGTGTGCAGTTCTATCTCCCGCATGGTGTCCTCCATAGGCCTCGGAGTGACACTTCTGTAGGATCTATCCTTGTTCATGTTCAGGTACACAACGTCTAATAACACCATCTACTCTTTCCTTATAAAGGTGAGGATCATCCCAAAAGTAATGTCTCAAGTCAAAGAAGAACTTCTTCTTTTGCTGGTATGTGAAACTAGGTGGTATATATTTGGCAACGATATAGTTTGCATAATCAGCATACCACGGTGCACTACATGAAGCATTGATGACATTCAATTGCTCATCGGGAAAGCTATCATCAATAGGTTGTGGGTGATCAAGAATGTTCTCCAACCTAGACAAGTTACCTTCTATGGGGTTATCAGCACCCTTCCTGTCGACAACGTGCAAATCAAATTCTTGTAGCAAGAGAACCCATCTGATAAGTCTAGATTTAGCGTCTTTCTTCTCCATGAGGTACTTAATAGCATCATGATCAATGTGAATAGTGACTTTGGAATCAACTATGTCAAACTTGAACTTTTCACATGCAAACACGACTGCTAAAAATTCCTTTTCCGTAGTAGCATAGTTTCTTTGGGCACTGTCTAGAGTTTTACTAGCATAGTGAATAAAATTCAACTTCTTATCAGCTCTTTGCCCTAGGACAGCACCAACAGCATAATCACTAGCATCACACATGACTTCAAAAGGAAAGTTCCAATCAGGTGGTTGAACAACAGGTGAAGTTATCAAAGTCTTCTTAAGTATTTCGAAGGCTTCCTCATAATCATCATAAAAAAGGAGTATCCTTTTGCAAGAGATTGGTAAGAGGGCTAGAAATCTTTGAGAAGTCTTTAATGAACCTCCTATAGAAGCCAGCATGACCAAGGAAACTTCTCATACCATTGATATCTGTGGGGTATGGCATTTTCTCGATTGCATCAACCTTAGCCTTATCGACTTCAATATCTCCTTTAGAAATTTTATGTCCTAAGACGATGCCTTCATTAACCATAAAGTGGTACTTCTCCCAATTCAAGACAAGATTGGTGTCTTTACATCTCTGCAAGACCCAATCAAGGTTGTTGAGGCAATCATCAAAAGAAGACCCGTAAACGGAGAAGTCAACCATGAAAACCTCAATAATCTTTTCACAGAAGTCAGAGAATATAGCCATCATACATCTTTGAAAGGTGGCAGGTGCATTACATAAGCCAAAAGTCATACGTCTATAAGCAAAGGTACCAAAACGGCAGGTGAAAGTGGTTTTCTCCTGATCAGCTTGTGCAACTGGTATTTGGGAGAAACCAGAATAACCGTCTAGAAAGCAGAAGTGTGTGTGTTTAGACAGTCTTTCTAGCATTTGGTCGATAAAAGGCAAAGGGTAATGATCTTTCCTAGTGGATTTATTCAATTTCCTAAAATCGATCACCATCCTATAGCCAGTAATAATCCTCTGTGGGATCAATTTATTAATATCATTAGGGACAACGGTAATACCTCCCTTCTTAGGGACGCAATGCACCGGACTCACCCAATCACTATGAGCAACATGATAGATAATACCCGCTTCCAGGAGCTTTAGTATTTCTTTTCTTACTACCTCTTTCATCTTAGGATTTAATCTCCTTTGATGATCAGCAACTGGCTTGGAATGAGGATCAATTTTTATCTTGTGCTGGCATAGAGTGGGTCTAATGCCCTTAAGATCATCAAGAGTATATCCAATAGCAGCACGGTGCTTCCTGAGAGTTTTTAGTAACTTCTTTTCTTCATGCTCTGAGAGGCTAGTGCTACTGCAACAAAATACCTTCCAACGCCGCCAGAAACACGTGCTGACGGGAGACTGTTCTTGTCTTGATTCTCCTCAGCAACGGCACCAGGAATCCTTGTGCTACGACTACGCCTTTAGAGACTTCCTAGGCAAGTATGCAAATTATTTCCCTGTGGCCTTGGAGCCTTGCGTTGGTGTTCCCTCGAAGTGGAAAGGGTGATGTAGCGCAGCGGTGGTAAGTATTTCCCTCAGTTTTGAGAACCAAGGTATCGATCCAGTGGAGGAGTATCACAAGTGCCTGCACAAACACAAAGAACCTGCTCCCAATGCTATGAAGGGGTTGTCAATCCCTTATAGATTGTTCGCAAAGTGAGAACTGAAAGCAACAAAGTAACAAAGCAAAGTAAAAGCGGAGGTGTAAATGATAGATGTGAATAGACCCGGGGGCCGTAGTGTTTACTACTGGCTTCTCTGATGAAAACAAGTAGACGGTGGGTAAACAAATTACTGTCGAGCAATTGATAGAACCACGCAAAGTCTTGACGATATCTATGGCAATGATTATATCTATAGGCATCACGTCCAAAACAAGTAGACCGATACTTTCTGCATCTACTAATATTACTCCACACGTCGACCGCTATCCAGCATGCATCTAGTGTATTAAGTCCAAAAGAACAGAGTAACGCCTTAACCAAGATGACATGATGTAGATAGACAATCTCATATCAACGAGAGAGCCCACCTTGTTACCCTTGATGGCAACTACTTAATGTGCCTTGCTTCCCCTACTGTCACTGGGAAAGGTCACCACATGGTAGAACCAAAAACGAAGCACTTCTCCCATTCCAAGAATCATAGATCTAGTTGGCCAAACAAAACCAAAGACTCAGAGAGAATTACAAGGATATCAAATCGTGCATATAATAAATCAGCAAAGGCTCAAATATATATCATAGATAATCTGATCACAAATCCACAATTCATCGGATCTCGACAAACACACCGCCAAAGAAGATTACATCGGATAGATCTCCATGAAGATCATGGAGAACTTTGTATTGATGATCCAAGAGAGAGAAGAAGCCATCTAGCTACTAACTACGGACCCGTAGGTCTGAAGTGAACAACTCACGAGTCATTGGAGGGGCGATGATGATGATGAAGAAGCCCTCCAACTCCAAAGTCCCCTCCGGCAAGGCGCCGGGAAAGGTCTCCAAATGAGATCTCGCGGAAACGGAAACTTGTGGTGGAGGAAAAGTATTTTCGTGGCTCCCGTGATTTTTTTGCTGTATTTTAGGGAATATATAGGCGCAAGACCTAGGTCAGGGGGCGCTCAGGGAGGCCACAAGCCCTGCCACCGCCGCCTCCCCCCTAGTGGCGGAGTGGGGGCTTGTGGGCTCCCTGCAGCCCTCCTGGCTTGGCCCAGAGGCCCCGTGATCTTCTTCCGTTCGGGAAAAAATCATTTCGGGGATTTTATTCCGTTTGGACTCCGTTCAAAAAGCAGATATGAAAAGAGCCAAAAACACAGAAAAAACAGGAACTGGCACTTGGCACTGAATTAATAAGTTAGTCCCAAAAAAGATATAAAAGGTACATAAAACATCCAAAGATGACAAGATAACAACATGAAACCATCAAAAATTATAGATACGTTTGAGACGTATCAAGCATCCCCAAGCTTAACTCCTGCTCGTCCTCGAGTAGGGAAGTGATAAAGAATGATTTTTTGATGCTTTCATGCTACCTAGCATAGATGTCCTTTGTAACTCTTCTTATGTGTCGTGAATGTTCAGATACATTAGATTCGAAACAATAGTTTGCTATTGACGTGGAAACAATAATAATTCAAGCAAACTAGCAAGGTAATCATGAACTTTCAAAATAACAAGGTCAAAAGAAAGTTATCCCTACAAAAGCATATAGTATGGCTATCCTCTATCATCATTGCACAACGAACTTAAATCATGCACAACCCCGGTATTGGCCAAGTAATTGTTTCATACCTTTACTTTCTCAAACCTTTTCAACTCTCACGCAATACATGAGCGTGAGCCATGGTTATAGCACTATAGATGGTGTGGAGTGTGGTGGAGGTTGCAAGACAAAAAAGGAGAAAATAGTCACATTAACTAGGCATATCAATGAGCTGTGGAGATGCTCATCAATAGATATCAATGTGAATGAGTAGGGATTGCCATACAAATGATGCACTAGAGCTAAGAGTAAGAGAAAGCTCTTAAAGAAAACTAGTGGGTGTGCATCCAACTTCCTTGCTCACGAAGACCTAAGGCAATTTTGAGGAAGCCTATCATTGGAATATACAAGCCAAGTTATATAATTAAAATTTCCCACTAGCTATATGGTGGTGACAAAATGAGAGACTCTCAATCATGAAGATCATGGTGCTTAATATGCACAAGTGTGGAAAAGGTGGTAGCATTGTCCCTTCTCTCTCTTTCTCTCATTTTTATTTATTTTTATTTTTTTGGTGGGCTCTTTGGCCTCTTTTTTTTTGGTGGGCTTCTTTGGCCTCTTTTATTTCCTCACATGGGACAATGCTCCATTAATGATGATCATCACACTTTGAACTCGAAAATTAGAGCAACAATGACTCTATATGGAATGCCTTCGGTAGTGTACCGTGACAATGATCTAGCATGGCATAGACATTAATGGAAACATCATGCTAGCTATCTTACGATCATGCAATGGCAATGTATAGGTGGTGGAACATGTCATGGTGGTAGTTGCATGGCAATATATCTCGGAATGACTTTGAAAAAGCCATAGTAGGTAGGTATGGTGGTTGTTTTGGGAGAGGCTAATGGTGGGTTTTGTGCACCGGAGAAAGTTGCACGACACTAAGAAGATAGTGATGGTGGAAGGTGAAAGTGCATCTAAACCATGGACTCAACATTAGTCATGAAGAACTCATATACTTGTTGCAAAAGTTTTATTAGTAATCGAAACAAAGCATTCAACGCATACTCCTAGGGGAAGGGTTGGTAGGTATAAACCATCGCGCAATACCGACCTCCACACAAAGGATGACAATCAATAGACTAATCATGCTCAGATTTCATCACATAGCGGTTCACCATACGTGCATGCTACGGGAATCACTAACTTCAACACAAGTATTTCTAGATCCACAACACCTTACTAGCATGACTTCAATATTACCATAACCACAACTGAAAACTAATTGAGATGAATCAAACTTCTTTAACTATTCAATGCACATGAAGGTGGAAGTTTTCGTATCCCTTTGGATAACTACCCCTTTTGAGACTACTTTCAAAGAATAGATCAACTACCAAGCCACGCACTGCTGTGCTCTAAAAGATATAAGTGAAGCACATAGAGCAAAAGTATCTACCTCAAAAGATATAAGTGAAGCACATGTGAGCTGAATTGTCTACCAAAAGATATAAGTAAAGCTCGACAAAATCACGGTGTGTGCATGTCTCTCTCTAGGTGTGCAGCAAGGATGATTGTGACACAACAAAAATAAAAGACTCCTATGATACAAGACACTCCAAGCAAAAACACATAACATGTGGTGAATAAAAATATAGCCCCAAGTAACGTTACCGATGGATTGAAGACGAGAGAGGGGATGCCTTCCCGGGGCATCCCCAAGCTTAGGATTTTACGGCATCCTTGAATCTCTTGGGGTGCCTTGGGAATGCCCAAGCTTGATCTCTTGCCACTCTTTATCTCTTTTTCCATAAGAACTTCAGCCAAAACTTGAAAACTTCACAACACGAAACTTAAACAGAAACTCGTGATAACATTAGTATGAGAAAGCAAACCACCACTTCCTTAGGTACTGTAGCAAACTTAAATTCTACTTGTGCTGATATTGGGTTACTGTATTTTCAATCATCCATGGTTAATACCCCCCGATACTATCCATAGTTTCATCAAAATAAGCAACCAACACAACAAAAACAGAATTTGTTAACAATAGACTAGTGTGTAGCAATCTGTATATTTCGTATACCTCTCGTACTTCAAAAATTCTTAGAAATTACGAGAGTCTGAAGAATTGGCGTAGCAATGAGCAGCAAAACGAATAAACTCAAAAGCTCTTATAGAAAAAAAAATCGTTTTGTGAGCATAAAGTTTCTGTCTTTTCCAGCATGACCAAACGATCATCCCCAAGACTAATCATAACGGTTTTGCTTGGCACAAACGCAAAAAGAAACACAAAAAACACAATCATAACAGAATTATGAAAGTGTGGAAAACACAAAACAGAAAGAAAAAGGATAGATTCGTTGGGTTGCCTCCCAACAAGCGCTTTTGTTTAACGCCCTTAGCTAGGCGAAAGGTGATGGAATCACGTATAGTCATCTTTGGTGCTCAAACCATAAGTAGCCCTCATCATAGATTCATAAGGCAATATCATTTTCTTTCTAGGAAAGTGCCCCGTGCCCTTCTTTAAAGGAAATTGAAATCTAATATTCCCTTCCTTCATATCGATGATAGCACCAATAGTCCTTAGGAAAGGTCTACCAAGAATAATGGGACATGAAGGATTGCAATCTATGTCAAGTACAATGAAATCCACGGGTACATAGATCTTATTTGCAACAATAAGAACATCATCGATCCTTCCCATGGGTATCTTGACAGTAGAATCCGCAAGGTGCAAATTAAGAGAACACTCTTCAATCTCATGAAAACCAAGAATATCACATAAAGACTTTAGAATCGCGGAAACACTAGCACCCAAATCACACAAAGCATTGCACTCATAGTTTTTGATCTTGATTTTGATAGTAGGTTCCCACTCATCATGAAGTTTTATAGGTATAGAGACTTCTAGTCAGAGCTTCTCTTCAAGAGATTTCATCATAGCATCTACGATATGCGCGGTAAAGGCTTTTCTTTGGCTATAAGCGTGTGGAGAGTTAGCAATGGATTGCATCAAAGAAATGCATTCAAACAAGGAGCAATTATCATAATTGAATTCCTTGAAATCCAAAGTGGGAGTTTCATTACTACCCAAAATTTTGATTTCTTCTACTCCACTCTACACACCTTTATCATCAAGATGGGTGGAATCCGAATCATTTGGGCGTTTTTCAACCAAAGTGGATTCATATCCAGCCCCTCCATAAATAGGTTTGACACGCGAAAACAATTATTCAAGAGGATACACACCAAGCACTTTAAGATCTTCGTGATTTGCATCTATAGAACGCACCCTTTTAAACCATTCATGCCTAGCGCGAATTTGGGCGGTTCTTTCTTTGCTCTCATTCATGGAGACACGCATAGCTTTCAAAGTTTCATCCAAGTTGACCTTGGGAGGAGCGCATCTAACTTTCAAAGCATCAATATCACAAGACATCCTATCAACGCTCTTAGCCAAATCGTCAATTTTGAGTAGTTTTTTCTCTATGGATGCATTGAAAATCTTTTGAGAGTTGATGAACTCTTTGATATTACTCTCTAAATCGGAGGGTAATTTTTTGTGATTTCCATAAGTGTTGTTGTAGGAATTGCCATAATTGTTAGAGGAGTTACTAGGAAAAGGCCTAGGAACATAGTTTCCTCTAAAAGCATTGTTGTTGCCAAAATTGTTCCTACCAACAAAATTCACGCCCAAACTAGCGTTGCTACTCTCAATCAAGGAAGATAGTGGCATGTCATTAGGATCTATGGTAGCATTCCTACTAGTAACCAAATTCATCAACTCGTCCATCTTAGCACTAAGCGAGTTAATTTCTTCTATAGCGTGCACCTTTTTGCTAGCAGGAGACCTTTCATTGTGCCACTAAGAGTAGTTGGTCATGATATTGTCTAGGAGTTTTGTAGTGTCTCCTAATGTAATTTCCATGAACGTTCCACCTGAGGCGGAGTCCAAGATATTGCGAGAAGCGAAATTCAAGCCAGCGTAAAAGATTTGTATAATCATCTACAAACTCAAGCCATGAGCGGGACAATTTCTAATCATAAGCTTCATCCTCTCCCAAGATTGTGCAACGTGTTCATGATCAAGTTGCTTGAAATTCATGATATCGTTACGTAAGGAGATGATCTTAGCCGGCGGAAAATACTTGGATATGTAAGCATCTTTGCACTTATCCCAAGAATCGATACTATTTTTAGGCAAAGAAGAAAACCAAGTTTTTGCGCGATCTCGCAACGAGAAAGGAAAAAGGTTTCAAATGAATCACGTCATTATCCGCATCTCTTTTCTTTTGAATATCACAAATCTCAATGAAGGTATTGAGATGGGATGCGACATCTTCACTAGGAAGGCCAGAGAATTGCTCTTTCATAACAAGATTTAGCCGAGCTGCCTTGATTTCATACTATTCCGTACTAGTGGCGGGAGCAATCGGAGTACTAATAAAATCATTATTATTAGTGCTCAAGAAGTCGCAAAGTTTGGTGTTTTCAGCCATGATGACTTCAACAAACAAACAAGCACACAAGCAAGCAAGAGAACCAGCAAAGGAAAACGGCAAAGGCAAAAGAAAACGGCAAAGGAGAAAGGCAAATGAAAACGGCAAATGTGAAGTGGGGAGAGGAAAACGAGAGGCAACTGGCAAAAAAGTAAATGCAAGAGATGAGTTTGTGAGACCTACTTGGATAGATCTCTCCTCCCCGGCAACGGCGCCAGAAATACTTCTGCTACTGCAACAAAATACCTTCCAACGACACCAAAAACACGTGCTGACGGGAGACTGTTCTTGTCTTGATTCTCCTCAGCAACGGCACCAGGAATCCTTCTGCTACGGCTACGCCTTTTGGGACTTCCTAGGCAAGTATGCAAAGGATTTCCCCATGGCCTTGGATCCTTGAGTTGGTGTTCCCTCGAAGCAGAAAGGGTGATGTAGCGCAGCGGTGGTAAGTATTTCCCTCAATTTTGAGAACCAAGGTATCGATCCAGTGGAGGAGTATCACAAGTGCCTGCACAAACACAAAGAACCTGCTCCCAATGCTATGAAGGGGGTGTCAATCCCTTATAGATTGTTCTGAAAGTGAGAACTGAAAGCAAAAAAGTAACAAAGGAAAGTAAAAGCGGAGGTGTAAATGATAGATGTGAATAGACCCGGGGGCCGTAGTGTTTACTAGTGGCTTCTCTCATGAAAGCAAGTAGATGGTGGGTGAACAAATTACTGTCGAGCAATTGATAGAACCGCGCAAAGTCGTGACGATATCTATGGCAATGATTATATCTATATGCATCACGTCCAAAACAAGTAGACCGATACTTTCGGCATCTACTACTGTTACTCCACACGTCAACCGCTATCCAGCATGCATCTAGTGTATTAAGTCCAAAAGAACAGAGTAACACCATAAGCAAGATGACATGATGTAGATGGACAATCTCATATCAACGACAGAGCCCACCTTGTTACCCTTGATGGCAACTACTTAATGTGTGCCTTGTTGCCCCTACTGTCACTGGAAAGGTCACCACATGGTAGAACCCAAAACCAAGCACTTCTCCCATTGCAAGAATCATAGATCTAGTTGGCCAAACAAAACCCAAGACTCGGAGAGACTTACAAGGATATCAAATCATGAATATAAGAAATCAGCAAAGACTCAAATATATATCATAGATAATCTGATCACAAATCCACAATTCATTGGATCTCGACAAACACACCGCCAAAGAAGATTACATCGGATAGATCTCCATGAAGATCATGGAGAATTTTGTATTGAAGATCCAAGAGAGAGAAGAAGCCATCTAGCTACTAACTACGGACCCGTAGGTCTAAAGTGAACTACTCATGAGTCATTGGAGGGGCGATGATGATGATGAAGAAGCCCTCCAACTCCAAAGTCCCCTCCGGCAGGGCGCCGGGTAGGGTCTCCAGATGAGATCTCGCGGAAACGGAATCTTGCGGCGGCGGAAAAGTATTTTTGTGGCTCCCCTGATTTTTTGCTGTATTTTAGGGAATATATAGGGGCAAGACCTAGGTCAGGGGGCGCTCAGGGAGGCCACAAGCCCTGCCACCGCCGCCTCCCCTGGTCGCGGAGTGGGGGCTTGTGGGATCCCTGCAGCCCTCCTCGTTTGGCCCACAGGCCCCCTGATCTTCTTCCGTTCGGGAAAAAATCATTTTGGGGCTTTTATTTCGTTTGGACTCCGTTCCAAAATCAGATCTGAAAAGAGCCAAAAACACGGAAAAAACAGGAACTGGCACTTGACACTTAATTAATAAGTTAGTCCCAAAAAAGATATAAAAGTTACATAAAACATCCAAAGATGACAAGATAACAGCATGAAACCATCAAAAATTATAGATACGTTTGAGACGTATCAGCTAGCACTAATAATAACATGATATATCTCTTTTTCATCAAGATAAGCATACTTAAGAGTATCAGACAACTGTTTAAGCTTGAACACACGATCACCCTTTGGTGGGGGTGGATCCCCAAGCAGTTCAACAGGCAAATTATTGTTAAGGATAGGATATTGTTCTAAGATAACTCTCTGTATCTCATCCCTTTCATCCATATGCATATCATTTTCATGCTCAAGCAAGTATTGCTCTAAGGGATCAGTAGGAGGCACGTCAATAGAAGCTAAGGCAATAGTTTCATCCTTATTGGGCAATTATTTTTCATGAGGTTGTCTACAAAATTTGGAGAAACTGAACTCATGTGACACACCTTCAAAGCCAACAGTGACAGTTTGCTTCTCACAGTCAATATGAGCATTGACAGTATTAAGAAAAGGTCTACCAAATATGATGGGACAAATGCTATCTTGTGTGGTAGCAAGAACGAGGAAATCAGCAGGATACTTTGTTTTACCACACAGGACTTCAACATCCCTAACAATTCCCACAGGGAAGATAGTATCTCTATTGGCAAGCTGAATAGTGACATCAATAGGTTCTATCTCAACAGGTGCAATCTCGTCTTTGATTTCATCATATAAGGATTGAGGTATTGCAATAACACTAGCACCCACGTCACATAAACCATGATAACAATGATCTCCTATCTTAACAGAAACAACAGGCGTGCCAACAATAGGCCTATGTTTGTCTCTAGCGTGTGGTTTAGCAATTCTAGCAGCATCTTCACAGAAGTGAATGTCATGGCCATCAACATTGTCGGACAAGAGATCTTTGATAATAGCAACGCTAGGTTCAACTCTAATTTGCCCAGGGGGTGTAGGTGTTCTAATGTAGCCTCTACGTATCACAGTTGAAGCTTTAGAATGATCCTTTATCCTAACAAGGAAAGCTGGTTTCTCAATGTAAGCACTGGGAACAATAGGATCATTGTAGGCAATGACTTTCTCTTCAACTGGATTGGGTTTAACTACATTGACTTCTAAGGGAGGATGATATTTAAACCACTTCTCTTTGGGGAGATCAATATGAGCAGCAAATGATTCACACAATGAAGCTACTATCTCAGAGTCAAGTCCATACTTAGCGCTAAAGTCGCAAAAAGTATTAGTTTCAACAAAGGATTTAACGCAGTCAAACTTGAAATTCATAACTGACTCTTTACCTTCTTCAAGCTCCCAATCTTCAGAGTTGCGTTTAATTCTTTCCAATAAATTCCATTTGAAGTCAATATCTCTCTTCATAAAAGAACCGGTACAAGAAGTGTCAAGCATGATGCGATCATCATGAGAAAGCCGAGCATAGAAGTTCTGAATGATAATTTATCTCGAGAGGTCATGATTGGGGCATGAATATAACATTGATTTAAGACTCCCCCAAGCTTGAGAGATGCTTTCTCTGTCACGAGGCCAAAAATTATAAATATAATTCCGATCACGATGTACTAGATGCATAGGATAAAACTTTTGATGAAATTCCAATTTCAACCGATTGTAGTTCCATGATCCAGTATCATCACATATCCTATACCATGTCAACGCCTTATCCCTCAAAGATAAGCGAAGGACCTTCTTCTTGACCTCATCCTCGGGCAAACCTGCAAGCTTAAATGAACCACAAACTTCATCTACATAGATTAGATGCAAGTCTGGATGTAATGTTCCATCTCCTGTAAAAGGATTAGCCAGCAGTTTGTCAAGCATACCCGAAGGAAATTCATAGCAAATATTTTCAGTAGGTGCGGCAAGTTGAGGAGAAATTCTTTGTGCTTCCATTTGAGGTGAAGATACCCCGAACAATCCCCTCAAAGGATTAGTTTCCATAGTGACAAGTGACAATAAATTTCAGCACACTATATGAATGTTTCCTTACCAAGTTCCACTTACCAAAGGCGCTTCACTCCCCGGCAACGGCGCCAGAAAAGAGTCTTGATGACCCACAAGTATAGGGGATCTATCGTAGTCCTTTTGATAAGTAAGAGTGTCGAACCCAACGAGGATCAGAAGGATCTAACAAGTGTTTTTCAGCAAGGTAATATCTGCAAGCACTGAAATTATCGGTAACAAGTAGTTCTGTGGTGAGATGATTCGTAGCAAGTAACAAGTAACAAAAGTAACGACGGTGCAGCAAAGTGGCCCAATCCCTTTTGTATCAAGGGACAAGCCTGGACAAAGTCTTATAGGA
This sequence comes from Hordeum vulgare subsp. vulgare, assembly GCF_904849725.1. Classification (NCBI taxonomy): domain Eukaryota; kingdom Viridiplantae; phylum Streptophyta; class Magnoliopsida; order Poales; family Poaceae; genus Hordeum; species Hordeum vulgare. The sequence goes on from NC_058518.1 coordinate 316,785,469, forward strand.
GGAAAAACGCTCCCGAGGACACACGGGAATTTCTGTCATGCTAGTTTTCATCATGTTCATATGATTCACGTTCATTACTTTAATAGTTTGATATGTGGGTGGACCAACGCTTGGGTACGACCCTTACTCGGACAAGCATCCCACTTATGATTAACCCCTCCCGCAAGCAGCCGCAACTACAAAAGAAGAATCAAGACAAAGTCTAACCATAGCATTAAACTAGTGGGTCCAAATCAAACCCTTACGAAGCAACACATAAACTAGGGTTTAAGATTCTGTCACTCTAGCAACCCATCATCTAATTAATACTTCCCAATGTCTTCCTCTAGGCCCAAATAATGGTGAAGTGTTATGTAGTCAACGTTCACATAACACCACTAGAGGAAAAACAACATACAACACATCAAATTACCGAACGAATACCAAATTCACATGACTACTTATAGCATGACTTATCCCATGTCCTCAGGAACAAAAGTAACTACTCACAAAGCATAATAATATTCATGACCAAAGAGGTAATGAGTAGCATCAAATATCTGAACATAAACTCTTCCACCAAGTAATCCAACTAGCATCAACTACAAGGAGAAATTAACACTACTAGCAACCTTACAAGTACCAATCGGAGTCGCGAGATGGAGATTGGTTACAAGAGGTGAACTAGGGTTTGGAGATGAGATGGTGCTGATGAAGATGTTGATGGTGACGAGTCCCCTTCGATGAGAGGAGTGTTGGTGATGACGATGGCGATGATTTCCCCCTCGTGGAGGGAAGTTTCCCCGGCAGGATCGTCCTGCCGGAGCTCTAGATTGGTTCTGCTCAAGTTCCGCCTCGTGGCGGCGGCGAATCCTCCGAAAAGCCTCCTCTTGATTTTTTCCAGACCAAAAACCTTCTTGTAGCAAAAGAGGGGCGCCAGTGGGCTAGCAGGGAGCTCACAAGCACCCTAGGCGCGGCTAGGGGGCTGGCCGCGCCTAGCAGGCTTGTGGCCACCTGCTAGCGCCCCTCTGGCACTTCTTCGGCCCAGTATTTTTTTATAAATCCCAAAAAAAATCCACGTTGATTTTCACGACTTTTGGAGTTGTGCAGAATAGGCATCTCAAACTTGCTCCTTTTTCAGGCCAGAATTCCAGCTGTCGGCATTCTCCCTCTTCATGTAAACCTTGCAAAATAAGGGAGTAATGGCATAAGTATTGTACCTTGAAGTGAAATAACAGACTAAAAGCGATAAATATCAACATGAAAGCATGATGCAAAATGGACGTATCACCATGCAACGTTCCCCAAGAGCTTATACCCAAGATTTAGAGTAAAGGTCCCCCTTGATACGACACCCCCCTTAGAGGGACAAACTAACCTTTGGTTTTATCGTAGAGGACTTCACGTAGGCGAAGTAGTGTTGGATCCTCAATGTTGATGAAGATCATCTTGTGTTGGGAGCAGTCCTTGTTGATTTTTAGTCTTCTCACCTACATGGGTTAGTCCCAAAACACAAGGAACATATGCAAGAATATCTATGGATATGTAGTGAAATACTTCTGGGGTGATGTCCAAAGATACATTATGTTAGAGCATATTTCTGTGTATGTGGTTTTGGTAATTGATGATAATCCCTATGGACTAATGGTTGCATTGAGTTATATTCGAAGGATTTGTCCATAGGAACTTCTTGAAGTTCATGTGTTGGTTTCAAGGAGTTTATTTGATGACCAAGGTGGTATTCGAAGTATGATCCAAAGATTGGTCATACATACACAAGGTTGATCAAGACTAAGCAAAGAGTAAATCAAGATGATCAACACACAAAGTGTACAAGATGTGCCAAGAGGGATCAACTGATCCCATGGTATGGTAAGCATTGTCCATAACGCTTTTGTGTACTAACCCATGGTCTTCGTGAGAGTTCTATGTGGGGTTAGGTGTGTTTCCATGGGTTTGTGTCAAGAGGGAGATCTCGTTCATCCTATGAAGGATGACATCAAGTGGTGATCATCAACAAGATTTTTGTGTGCAAGTTCAAGTGGAGCATCACGAAGATATCATGGCAGAAGCTTGCCGTCCATTGTGGTGGCAATGGACCTGTGAAGATGTGCCAAAGAGTGGATCACCGATAGTGAGTATGGGGGAGCAATCAACTAGTCTTTATCAAACCAACGCAATCAAGAAAGGTGGTCCATCTTGAGGAAGCCAAGATCATCGTCATCTAGCTCAAGAGGACTAGGTGCAAGGTACAAGTTTGCCCTTGATAGGTTTCTCTATTTTAGAATAGATTGTCGTACTGTCAAGGGGGGCTCTCAAGTGAGTAGCTTGATCATGTCGTTTGTTGAGAGCTCAAACCATTCGAATCCTTGCATAATATTTTTGGTTCTTGTTTGGTGTTTCTCTTTGTGAGTTTTAGAGCTTATGGTCATCTTCATGACAAGCTCGAGTTCATCGAAAACGGAGTCCATACGCATCTTCTATGATGTTTTAGATGTTGGAAGTTTTTGCCGGTTCTTCATTCGTAGAGGTCTCCCATCTCTATATCATTGGCATTTTCACAACTACATGTTCTTAAGATTTACATAGATAGGGCCATGAAGGCCAATCACACCAACTCAACTTCTAGCGGAAATCTTGGTAGTAAACGTGAACCCGTTTCGTCAGCATTAACCAACACGCATTCTGACTCAGAAGCGTCCTAGTTCGCGTGTTTGTCTTCGACGGCGAATTCTTCTCCATATTATGGTTCCTCCATGTCTGGTCAAAAAAATAACCAGTGGCAAGCCAATGAGTACTTTGAATGTACTGGCAAACAGCCCATGGCACGGATTATGTAATTGAGTGCAGTATGAAGTATAATGCAGCCTTTGCGGAAAGCAGGTTTTCATTAATGCATAAACATGGTCAAGTGTTTAGATGGTCATGCATCACTAGGTAAATAGTAACCATAAGAAAAGGTTACAAATATCAACATAGATATCCCGAGGGATGAACACCTCACGTTCACCCATCATGCCAAGTCATCTCACTTGACCAAGTACTATCTTTCTAATCACACACACACACACGCTTGGTTTATGCAGAAATGACTAGACGTAGTCTAAGAGGGATTACCCAACTGTCCTTGACTGTGGACATGGCTATTTCAATAGTTTTACACTCTGCAGAGGTTGCGCATTGTACCCATGAGATCCGGGAAACTTCCTTGTCATTAATGACTCACGGTATATAACATACCCGAGGTAAGTACCCGATCATTGCCTTTCCCCTGACGACATTAGACAAAGAGTCCAAAAAATTGGTACCCAGCCCACGTGATGAACGTCTTACAAGCACAAACTCTAGACCGTATCGTCCATGCAAGGACCAACGTGTGCCCGGAACACATAAAACCCGCATAGTCGCTGTTTGGATAGCTCTTATCATCCTGAATCCAACAAGCTTGAGTTTGCTCGATTCATAGCTCGTGAGCGAAAGTTATGGCAGATCATTGGCTAGCGGTAGTACCTCACGTGCCAGCAGTAGTACCTCTCTAGGAGCGGTAGCAGTTTCTTACTACCGCTCTCTGGCGGTAGTACTGTCCGGTACTACCATGCTGTCGGACTTTTGCACTACCGCAGCCTCACCGGAGGTAGGCACGAAAGTATTTTTTTACTTTCGTGGTAGTTGAATCTACCGTGCGGCAGTACCGCTCCTAGCAGCGGTAGAACCGTTGTGCTCGGGTTGAAAGTCGGGGTAACTTGCAAAAAATTTCCCCCACTATATAAGGGGGGGTCTTCTTCCCCATTGGATCTTATTCATCCGTTGAGCTCGTGTTGTTCCCCCATTGTTGACCTTATCAGAGCTTGCTAACTCTCAATCCCTCCAATGATGCTTGCTAGTTCTTGAGGGAAAAGAGAGAGAAGATCTAGATCCACATCTCCACCAGTCACTTTCTCATCTATGTGAGGGGAACCCATTGGATCTTGATCTTGGAGTTCTTTGTGAGCTCCTTGTTCTTCCTCTCATATTTCTCCATAGCTTTTGTTGTTGTGGAGGGATTTGAGTGTGAGGGACTTGACCACTTCGTGTGTTCTTTCCATTGCATTAGTTGCATCGGTTTGAGTTCTCCACGGTGATACGTGGAAGTGAGAAGTTGAGAAGCTTATTATCCATGGGTACTTGGTACCCCTAGAGATTGTTCTTCGTGGATGCTTTGGCATCCTAGAAGCTTGGTGATGCCTCGAATCTCAATCATTGTGGTGTAAAGCTCCGGGAAAGCGTCGAGATCTCAGATTAAGTTGTGGAGATTGCCCCGAGCATTCGTGGTCTTGTTGGGAGCCTCCAATTATGTTGTGGAGATTGCCCCAACCTTTTTTGTATGGGTTCGGTGACCGCCCTCAAGGGTCCCTTAGTGGAATCACGGCATCTTGCATTGTGCGAGGGCGTGAGGATTTTACGGTGGCCTTAGTGGCATCTTGGGGAGCATTGTGCCTCCACACCGCTCTGAACGGAGATTAGCATCCGCAAGGGTGTGAACTTCGGGATACATCATCGTCTCCGCGTGCCTCAGTTATCTCTTACCCGAACCCTGTACTTATGCACCTTACTTTGTGATAGCCATATTATTTCTTGTCATATATCTTGCTATCACTTAGTTGTTTATTTTGCTTAGCATAAGTTGTCGGTGCACATAGGTGAGCCTAGTTGTTTTAGGTTTTGTGCTTGACAAATTAAAGGTTAGTTTTATTCCGCATTTGTTCAAGCCTAAACCGTAATTATTTTAAATCGCCTATTCACCCCCTCTAGGCGACATCCACGTCCTTTCACATTAATTACCTTGTCCCTTGCTAGTCTTTGAGGGAATGTGTGACTCCTTGAACTAATGCGTATCGTTGAGGTTGATTGCATATAGCTCTTGCCAAAATGAATAAGAGTTAATTTCATTGGCGAAGACACCCCTCGAGAAATTTCTAGTTCTTCCTCTTGGTGATCCACATAAACTTGATGGGAATCCTTGGAGTTGTGGTACCACTAGATGAGGTAGTGCTGGTAGTGTCCTTGGGAATCCACTTGTCCTTGGCTTGGGGTTACTCTTCAAATAAGTCAATGTCATATTGAAGCTTACCCTTGCCCTTGTGATCTTGTGGTAGAAGGCCATCTTGAGAGCTTGTTCCCTTGGGAGGAGTAGGATCATAATTCTCCTTTTGAGGAACAAACTTAGGAGTGGGATATGGATCTTCTTCCCAAAAATCTCTGTTGACGTTGTAGTAGCCAACAACTTGTTTCTTCCGGTGTCCTCCTTGCTTGCACACAACTTCTTCAACTTGCTTACTCCCGGCAAGACTCTTGAAGACAACTCTCTCTATAATTCCTTTCATTAAATCATTTTCTTGCTCAAGTGTAACTTGGCTAAGAGAATCATTAGTGGAATCAAGAGAGCTACTAGAAACAACATCATTAGGTTTAACTTTAGCATTGTTGTTACTAGATGAAGAAACTTTCTTGCCTTTGTTACTAGTGTTTTTCAGTTTAACTTGTGGAACAAAAGTAGACAAGAGTAGTCGTTTGGCTAGTTAAGAACAACTCTTCTTTCGTAGATCATCATTGATTGCTTTTAAGAACTCATGCTCTTGCTCCAAGTTGAGCTTCTCATGAGTTCTTGCAAGCTCTCTATGATCTTCTAGAGTAGTTTCATGAGCTAACTTAAGAGTGTTTAATTCTTTAGTTAGTCATTCAATCTCTTTCTTATCATCATCATTCGATTTCTCTTCATTAGCATGATAATTAGCAGGTTCATTTACAATGTTATCACTAGTTTTATCAAAGAGCAAGTCATCTTCTCCTGACAAGTCATCCTCATCACTATCAAAATCAAGATATTCGGGGTGTGATACCTTGGGGCCTTTAGCCATGAAGCAGTTTCCACACCCCTCACGCGGTGAATCAAATAAGTCATAGGAGTTGGAGGAAACGAGTGCAATGCCGGAAACACCTTCATGTTAACTATAATCAATGTTGGAGTGGTAGCTTCTCTCGGATTGGTTGTGAGACTAGGAGCAAGAAACTCATTCACCAACATGAGCTTGATGTCTTCTTCTAGAACTGCTCTTGGTGTATTTGTCCTTCTTCTTTGATTCCTTGCCTCTTCGTGAGTGTCTTCGGTGATAATGATCTTCTCTACTCCTTCTCTCTTTGCGAGGTGACTCGTGTCTTGAGATTCGTCTTCGAGGTGACTCTTCTCTTCGTTTGTAGGGAGCCGAGCACTCATTGGAGTAGTGTCCGGGCTTCCCACGGTTGTAGCAGTTTCTGTCACGACTAGACGAACGCTTATCATCATGTCTTGAGCTTGAGCTTCTCTCTTTTCTTCTACTCGTGTAGAACTTGTTGAATTTTCTAACCATGAGACTTATCTCTTCATTGGTAACAAGATTGTCCTTTGAAGTAGCGGGAGCATCGCTTGAAGCTTTGTAAGCACCACTTGACTTGTTCTGGAGCTCATCTTTGTCCTTGAGTGACATCTCATGAGCAACAATCCTTCCAATGACTTCCGTTGGCTTGAGATCTTTGTAGTTTAGCATCATTTGGATTAACGTGCACACGGTGTCATATTTTCCATCCAAATCTCTAAGTATCTTCTTGATGATGAATTTGTCGATCATCTCTTTGCTTCGTAAGCCGACAATCTCATCTGTGATGAGAGCTAGCCTAGAGTACATTTCAGGGACTCCTTCACCATCTTTCATCTTGAACTTTTCAAGTTGACTTTGAAGAACATCCTTTGAGCATATCAACCAAAGTATCCCAAATTTCTTTTGCATTCTCAAGGCAGCTGATTTTGTTGAATTCTTTGGGGCATAGGCAATTGAATATGATGTCACAGGCTTGTGCATTGTATTGAAACATCTTCAATTCTTTCGATGTCGCATCACGATCCGGTTCTTGCCCTTCTCCGAAGAAGTCACCTTGGACACCAACACGAACAACTACCCATACAGCAGGATTATAACCAAGAATATGCATTTTCATCTTATGCTTCCAACTAGAAAAATTAGTGCCATTGAATTACTGACCTCTATGGTGATAACTTCCATCACTACATGCCATACTCTCCTAGGTTGTGAAACCAATGCAATGGAGACCAAAGCTCCAATACCACTTGTAGGATCAAAAGTACATCTAGAGGTGGGGGTGATTAGACTACTTGACCAATAAAAACTTAGCCTTTCCCCAATTTTAGTTGTTGGCAAGTTTTAGCAATTATTATAAGTCAAGTTCACCCTACACATGCACATCTAAGAGCATATAGCAGCAGAATGTAAAACATGCAAGTGTAAAGTAAAGGGTAAGGTAGGGAAATCAAACGCAAGAGGTTGACACGGAGATTTTTGGCATGGTTTCGATAGGTGGCGCTATCGTACGTCCATGTTAGTCGGGACTTCAACCCACGGAGGGTAACGACTGCGAGAGTCCACGGAGGGCTCCACCCACAAGGGATCCACGAAGAAGCGGCCTTGTCTATTCCACCACGGCTTCCATCCATGAAGGACTAGCCTCACTCACGGTAGATGTTCACAAAGTAGGCGATCTCCTTGTCCTTCCGAACATATTGGTTCAACTCCACAACACGAAGTAGGAGCCTCCCTAGTGACACCTAACCAATCTAGGAGGCACCACCCTCCAAAACGTAATAGATGTAGTAGAACGATGAACTCCTTGCTCTTGTGCTTCAAAAGAGAGTCTCCTCAACACTCAATCGCTCTCTCACATATTTGGCATGGGTAGGAGAGATTGATTTGGTGGAAAGCAACTTGGGGAGGCTAGAAATCAAGTTTCAAGTGGATCGATTGGAATATCATGATCTCAACGCATGAGTAGGTGGCTCTCTCTAAAAAAATGGATCTCGCAATGAAGTGTGTGTTCTGAGTGCTTCCTCTTCGAATGAGAGGTAGACCGAAGGGTATATATAGGCAGCCCCCAAAATCCAACCGTTACAACATAATTGAACAACTCGGTGACACTGAAGTTATAAATTCGGTGGCACCGAGTTTCTGAAAAGGCGGCGACTTTTGAATATCGGTGGAACCGATATACACAACTCTGTAGAACCGAAAAGGTGACTAACGGTCAGATGGCAAAACTTGGTGGCACCCATACTCAAACTCGGAAATTCTGATTTTGTGCAATCAAATACCAAAGGATTGGCCACCCAAACTCGATAGCACCGATGCATAATGGGTTGCACCAAAATGGTATTGTTTGGCTACGTTGCTGTCTCGGATGAAAATTGGTAGGGCCGAATCTGGAAACTTGGTGGCACCGACTTTCGATATTAGGCTTGGGACATGTAACGACCAAGATGCGGTCCTTTCCGATCTGGGGGTCGAGGCCCCCGAATAGGAAAGAAGCGCATCTAAGTGTTTTGCAAGCAAGTAAACATAGCACATAATAATAAATATAGTAGACAATCTGGGATTCGACTGTCTTCTTATTAATAATACAGAGTACAACGCAGATACAAACAAGGTAGTTCCGGTACGGACTACAAAACAAGGGAAATGCTATGCTACCCGCTGCAGGCCCACAATCACGACGACGTCTCAGTCCTCTGGATAGTTCACGTAAAGGCGGTATGTCTCCTCGTCGTACTGCCACGCCAGCTGGGTGCCATCGGGATCATCGGTCTCTGGGGTACGTGTACCTGCTGGAAGTTTCGGAGGAATCCGTGAGCCACGGGGACTCAGCAATCTAAGACCTTGGTGCCAGAACTAGTTATGTTATTGGGTAAGGAAGGGGTGGAGTGTTTCAGGCTGCTGCACCCTATGTTTGAATAAGTGGCTATCTTACGCGAGAAGGAAGTGAAAGTGGTCTACGCTAACGATCGAGAATACTTGATCAGTAAGTGATCCTGAACACATACCTACGGCATTCATAACCCCACCGTGTTCCGATCGAAGAGAGGACTTCGAAGGGACAGTCACGGTTACACACACAGTTGGCATATTTTATTAGTTTATGTTTAAGTTTTCTAATACCGGATGTTAGCAAAATATTCCAAGTAGCCACATAACCGCGGGCACGGCTTTCCGAAAGATTAAACCCTGCAGGGGTGCTCCAACTAGTCCATCACAAACGAACACAGGCCGCAAAGTCATCCTCTATCACGAATCTCGTGATCTCGTCGGATTCCTTAGAGGAAAACCTCAACTCTGGGTGAAACCAAAGCTTCACCGGAATTCCTATACGCAAGATATACCGCTAAGGCAAGACAAGACTAGCAGGACCTCCCGACGTGTCGACGACCCTGATAAGAGCCGCGTATCTCAGTCTCAGGACACGCCGGATGAGTCACACTACAGGTATACCAAACCTCAGGTTGCCCTGTGGTGGCCCCGTAGTCTGCCCAGTTTGGACCAACACTCATGAGGAGCACTGGCCCGGGTTGTTGATTAAGAAACCTCGGGGTAGCTATTCCCTATGCAGTTTATTATTAAGTGATTAGCAAATAGTACCAATGTTGGGTCCTGCCGGACAAGCCTTAACACTACGCGATTTATCAAGGGGGTCCCCATAACAACCCCGAACATGTTAGGAGCGATCATTATGGAATCAAACACCGGTAACCGGTAACTAAGGCGGCAATAACGGAACAAGACACCCGGCAAAAGGCTAGGCCTCCCGTCATTTACCACATATATAGATACATTAATTAAATAACAGAAATTAATATAATGATATCAAGCTCATGGTAACTCATGAGTTATAAACACCTGCAACTAACAATGCTAACATTAGTAGCTGAGCAAGCCTACCTAGCCATGCAAGTTTGCTAGGAAAGAGTAAGGTGTTTAGGCTCATGGCATATGAAGAGGCAATATATTTTCAGTGGTAGGAAGCGAGAAAAAATGACATGGAATCGAAACTAACATAACAAATCTAGAGATGGGATCAAGGTCGTGTCATCTTGCCTGTGATATCCTCAGCTTGGAATGGTTCTGGATCGTCCTGCACGTACTCTCCTGACTCCACGTAATCGGTCTCCGCTCCTGGTGCTACCCAACACAAGAATAACAGCCAATGAACAGCAGCACCACAAAATGCAACAATCACATGATGCATGAGATGAAAGTTGAGCATGCACCACTATTTCTAACACTAGCACAAGCAAGATAAACTACAACAAGTTCCTGGACAGAACTTTGCGCTAAACTATTTGGACATGCGTGGGAATGATATGAAAAAATGCATCTCGTAAAAACAGTGCAAAACCATGTAAAGAACTTTGCAAACGGAGCTACGGATCAACGGGAATCAACGAAACACGATATGAAGCTCTACATGAAAGATTCATCACCACACACCCATTTGGCACAAATCTGGTGTTCCCAGGTTGCCAAGACATATATTAACCCAACATGAATGAAATGGAGCAAGGTAGAACACCCCAACAACAATTAAACACAAACTTTGAACAAAATGGCAAAACTACGTAATCTGCCAGTTTCTGCATCTTAGCTGTTTGTGAGCAACATGCAACATAGCTACAGGTCTTCAAATATGACAAATAATATATGTGGCTGTTGCCAACCAAGAACACTACAATCTCCAGCAAGAATCACAGCAAAAGGAATTAAACTCTAGAAGATACAAGGCCACAAACTTTCCCAAAACCATCAGTTCTCAGGGACTTGGTGAAAATTCCTGCACCTGAGTTTCTGTTTCTGTTCTGAAGCTTTTTGACAGCAACCAAAACACAATCTACTGGACTCCAAATGACTTGAAAATTGACATGAAGCTTCACAAACATACCAGGTTCAAAAGACTAGCACTGAACTAACTCCAGTTCTCAACATAATGACCACCACAATCTTATCTACAGGGGAAGAAAATGTTTTCAGCATTCCAGACTTGGTGAAATTTTCAGAGTTCAAAAATCTGGAATTTTCCAGCCACATGCCCACTTTGTCTAGGCATAGTTTGCACACACATGTCACCAAGAGGTGATTGACACCACTATGGTGTTGAGCACAAACCCCTACCACTAACACACAAAGCTCCATGCCCTTGGGCTCCATCTATACCATGGAAACAAGGCCCAAACTTTCAACAAAATGCAAATGCCATCCCACAAGGTATGCTTCTAAGATGACAATACATAGGTGAATCTTATGTGCTCATAGACAAAGTGACATGGGGGTTTGAACCCCATGTTTGTGTCATGCCCACCAACAACCCCAATGCTTATCACAAACCAACCCCACACACACAACATGCTCTCTCTCACATTGAACATGAGGAGGTGCACCACTTGCAAAGGTGGGAAGGTCCACACACACACATTCAACACACTATCCCCATACACACGATCTATTGCAGCCAACAAATACTAGAACCTACTACAAAGAAGAATCTACACATGCTTTATCTACTCTATCTAATATGCTCCTAGGATTATCTACTAAGAGCATCACTATACCACACACTCACATGTGGCCAACCCCATGAGTATACACATACACCACTCCACTGAACACACACATGCACATACACTCCCTCGCGAAACTCTACACCTCTCATCTAGACACACATCCCCTATCTACTTACACACACTCAACATAAGTGCTCCCTAAATACATGCATGCTTTCCGATACTAGCTAAGGCATTAAGGACAAGAACACTACTGTTAATCCAAAACACCTACCTCACTTGCTGTAGAGCAAGCCCACCTAAAACAGGAGGTAAAATAGGAGCAAACCAAGGAATGTAATACAAAAAAAATGGGGAAGGGGGGTTCGATCCCAGGACCCCCTGGATAAACCCCAAGGCCGACTCCACTCTGCTGCTTGCCAATCTTTAGACAGAACAGAGGGGATTACGTGGTATAGCTGCTAACTGCACTTACTGAGATGCGGTGCAAACCAAGGGGAAAAATTTTAGAAAAGAAAAAGGGCTTGCGCCGCTGGGACTCGAACCCTGGATCTCAGGAGGACAAACCCACGTACTTGCCACTGCGCTAAGCTACGACATCTGACAGAGGGGAGAAACTGGAACAGGTAAGCTACGCTCCCAATCGACTTGCCATGCGCTGCGCGAAAACTGCAGCTCGCCGGCGACAGAGAAGACGCCGGGGCTCTTTGCTGCATCACAGAGGCAACCCGAATACCTGCTCTACACCTCTGCCTGCTGCTGCTCAACGCTAGCTCCCTCTACCTAGCTTCTTCGCGTGCTCTACAAGGCACAACACCCGTCGAACTGCACGGGACAGGGACGCCTGACCACCCAGCTCGCCGGCCGGACCTGGACCTGCCGTGGTCGCACGCTGCTACTGGCCTACAGTTGCGCGGGGAGGGATCCATGCTACCTGCGACACTGAACTCACCACAACCCTACACGACCTGCTGCTGATCTACCGCTACGAATACCACCTGCACCTGCTGCCGGCTGCCTGCCAGAGAAGCATCGTGCACCACCACGACGGCTGCCAGACGGAACCGAGGAGGAAGAAGGAAGGGGGGAAGGCACCTCACCTTGGCGAAGATGGGTCGCCGAACGGGGAGGAGGAGCGCCGGACCGGCGAAGAAGACGCCGAAGAAGTTCCTCCACCGTAGACCGAAGCAGGGAAGGAGTCCGCCCGGTTCGCCCCGTTGACGAGGACGAGCTCGACGGGGGGGGTCGCTCCTCGGGGTCCTAACACCGGGAATGGGACGCGGGGAGCCGCCCCGAGGCCCCGGACATGGCGGCCGGTGCCGGAGACGACGGAACGGCGGGTTGAGGAGGAGGCGCTGCACTCTCTCTCTCTCTCTGCTACCTCACAGGAGCTACCAGGGAAGAACGAGGACAGGAGGAAACTGGCGGCGCTGGGGGGAACGGAGAGGGAACCCTAGGGCAGAGGAGGATGCCCCCGGGCTCCTTTTATCGTCTCGGGAGGCGAGCTCGAGCCGCTGGATTAAGGAAGAGGCGATCGAGAGGTGGAGCTTAGGTCGTACAGGAGTGACGTCGGGAGGAAGAAGAAATCGCTCCCAGCGGGCTCTGTCGCCAGGGTGGAGACCTACTGGGCCAGCACGGGAGGAAGGCTTAATGGGCCAGGGAAAGAAATAACCACAGGAGGTTTAACCAAATAGATCAACAGGGAAAAGAATGCTTCCAGGGAAGAAAAATATTACCCAAGAAAACTACTATGTTAAAAATTAAAAGGAAAATCCTACTAGACATAAGAAATAATAGCCCAATAGGGAAAAATAGGAATGCAATACTTGGAGATGTTTGAAATAAATGCAAAACAGTAATTAACCTACTATTTTGAGTTTATTTGCACCTCTAAAAATCAAAGAACAAACCAGAAAAATTGCACCCCCTCATAAACACATTTTATCTAACCATGAGACATTTTAGAATCATATTTGGGAAGAAGGAATTTGACATGGGAAAAAAAATAGGAGGGAAAAGGAGTTTAAAAGCAAGAGCTTAAAATGACTAGCACTCACTCCTACATCACACACACCATTATCACATGCATCACAAGGTAGTGCAAAACCACCACATAACCCTAGCAAGATCACATGCACTCTCAACACCACACACTACTCCTAGTAACTTCAAATGCAACATGATCATGGCATGCAATCATAAGGTATGGCAAGGCATGATATGCTATGCATGCATGCAAGGGAAGTAAGCACTACGGAACACACATGAAATCATGGCACAAAATGATATCATCAAGATCTCTGACAAGGTGGCCCCACATGGAAGGTTACAAGAAGGGAAAGTTCTACACTTGGGGCATTACAAACTCTCCCACACTACAAAGAAGATCTCGACCCCGAGATCTAAGACTGAAAGAAATCGGGAAATTCGGAACGGAGGTGATCCTCGCGTTCCCATGTAGCCTCTTTATTGGAATGGTGTGACCACTGCACTTTGAGAAACTTGACAGACTTGTTACGGGTCTTGCGCTCAGTCGACTCGAGCACCGCAACTGGATGCTCGCGATAAGAGAGGTCAGGCTGGAGATCGATATCTTGAAGATGCACAGTGCGCTCGGGGTTCTTGAAACACCTCCGAAGCTGAGAAAGATGGAACACATCATGGACATTTGCAAAGGTTGACGAAAGCCCGAGCTGGTACACGAGGTCGCCCCTCTTGCGAACCACTCTGAACGGACCAACGAAACGAGGCGCAAGCTTGCCTTTGATGCCAAAACGCTGCATACCCTTCATAGGCGACACCTTGAGGTAGACAAAATCATCAAGCTCATACGACATGTCACGGTGCTTGCTATCGTAATAGCTCTTCTGACGGGACTGCGCTGCTCTGAGGTTGTCGCGAATGATCCGACACATCTCCTCAGCCTCTTCTATCATATCATTGCCAAGGATCTGACGCTCACCTGTCTGGGACCAGTTGAGCGGAGTACGGCACTTCCTGCCATAGAGAATCTCAAACAGAGCCTTGCCAGAGCTAGCTTGATAACTGTTGTTATACGATAATTCCGCGAAAGGCAGACAATCCTCCCACTTCATGCCAAACGAGATAACGCAGGCTCTCAGCAGGTCCTCAAGAACTTGATTCACCCTCTCCACTTGACCACTAGTCTGAGGATGGAACGCTGTGTTGAAGCGGATCTTCGTGCCCATAGCAGACTAAAAAGAGTCCCAGAACTTGGAAGTGAAGATACTCCCACGATCTGATGAGATCAACATAGGTACACCGTGCAACGAGGCAACCCTCGAGGTGTACAACTCTGCCAGCTGAGCTGCTGAAATGGACTCCTTGAATGGAAGGAAATGCGCCACCTTACTCAATTTGTCGATGACGACAAAGATAGCGTCATTGCCCTTCTTGGACTTCGGAAACCCTGTGACGAAGTCCATCTCAATGTGATCGAACATCCACTCGGGAATCGGCAAAGGCTGCAAGAGGCCCGCTGGTCATTGATGTTCTGCTTTCACCCTTCGACAAACATCACACTCATTAACGAATTGAGCAATTTCACGCTTCATACGGGTCCACCAGAACGACTGCTTCAAATCATGGTACATCTTAGAACTTCCCGGATGAATAGAAAGCAGAGAATTATGAGCTTCTTCCATGATCACCTTCCTGAGATCACCTTTCGGGACGACAAGGCGGTCCTCGAAAAACAAAGTGTCCCTGGCATCCACAGTGAAACACTTATACTTGGGAAGGCTCTTTCCCACACCAATCATGACCTTCTTCACCATAGTATCAAGTAGCTGAGCTGCTCTGACCTGATCTTCCAAGGTAGGAGAGATCTGAAGGTTCGCAAGAAAACCCTGAGGAACCAGCTGAAGATTGAGCTTCCTGAAAGACTTAGAAAGACCCGGCTGGAGAGGTTGCAGAATCAGACTGTTGCAATATGCTTTCCTGCTCAATGCATCTGCCACAACATTTGCCTTGCCCGGCGTGTACTCAACACTCGGATTAAAATCCTGGAGCATTTCCACCCAACGTGTTTGCCGAAGATTCAAGTTAGGTTGAGTGAAGATATACCTGAGGCTCTTGTGATCGGTGAAAACTTCAACCTTACGTTCCAACAAGAGATGTCTCCAAGTCATCAAGGCGTGCACAACAGCTGCTAGCTCGAGATCGTGCACAGGATAGTTCTTCTCTGCAGGCTTCAGCTGCCTGGAGGTATAAGCAACCACCTTCCTATCTTGCATCAAGACTGCACCAAAACCCTGAAGAGAAGCATGGCAAAAGACCTGGTACGGCTTGGAATCATCCGGAGGAGCCAATACCGGAGTGGAGGTAAGCTTCTCTTTGAGTGTATCAAAAGCCAGTTGACACTCTGGAGACCACACATACTTGACACCCTTCTGAAGAAGACTAGAGAGCGGCTTGGCGATTTTGGAGAAGTTCTCAACGAATCTTCTGCAATATCCGGCAAGACCGAGAAAGATTCGAAGTTGCTTCACATTCTGCGGAGGTTCCCATTCAACAATGGCTTGAACTTTGGACGGGTCAACCTTAATGCCCTCGGCAGAGATAATATGCCCAAGATACACCACTTCTTTCAACCAAAACTCGCACTTGGAAAACTTGGCATAAAGCTTGTATTCTATCAGTTTATCAAGCACCAACCTGAGATGTTTCTCATATTCTTCCTCATCCTCAGAAAAGACTAGAATGTCATCAAGATAGAGCAAGACAAACTCATTCTTGAATGGCGAGAAAATATAGTTCATCAATCGGCAAAAAGTCGGAGGAGCATTAGCCAGACCAAAAGACATGACCGTATACTCATATGAGCCAAAACTGGTCCTGAAAGCCGTCTTTGGAATGTCTTCCTCACGAATGCGAATCTGATGATAGCCCATTCTGAGATCAAGCTTGGAGAATACTTTAGCACCTTTTAGCTGCTTGAACAACTCATTTATGTTCGGAAGCGGATATTTGTTCTTGATTGTCTTCTTGTTCAATGGGCCGTAATCGACACACAGTCGTTCCGTACCATCCTTCTTCTTGACAAACAGAACACCACATCCCCATGGAGACGAGCTTGGTCTGATCAAACCCAAACGCTCCTGCTCATCGAGTTGTCTCTTGAGTTCCTTTAACTCCTCTGGACCCAGCTTGTATGGCCGCTTGCACACTGGCTCTGTGCCTGGCTCAAGCTCAATGACGAACTCCACTTCACGGTGCGGAGGCATCCCTGGCAGCTCTTCAGGAAACACGTCCTGATATTCGCAGACTACTGGAACTTGCTCAATGGGATTGATCTCACCCTTTTCATTCAAGGAGAACAAGCGGACTGTGTCATCGCGCGCCGCGAATATAATCACATCTTCCGAAGAGTGGGTCAGCTTCACTTCTTTAGCTTCACAGTCAATTGATGCTTTGTTCATGGCCAACCAGTCCATACCAAGGATCAAATCAATGTCGGACTTTCCCAAGACATACGGAGAGGCCAGAAAAGCATAATTGTCCATCTTGATAGAAACATCCGGAGAAAACCAACGAGAACTCATAAGCATGCCCAGAGAAACAATATCGAAAGACCTGGCCAACTCTTGAAGATGGATATCGTGCTTTGCCGCAAACGATAAGACAAGAAAGAATGCAATGCACCAGAATCAAACAAGACTTTAGCAGGAAAATCATTGACTAAGAGATTACCCATGATCACATCCGAAGAATTTTATGCCTCAGCTGCATTCACCATGTTGACACGAGCTGATCTGGGGTTGAACTTCACAAGAGCGTTGCTAGGAGGTTTGCCTGGAGGAGGAGGCAGCAGACGGAGCTGACAAGTGCATTTGTTGGCATAGTGACCCTTCTGCCCACATTTGTGACAAGTGACATCTGCTGGCTGCCGGAACTGAATCTGAGGAGGCCCTTGCTTCTGATGCTGATATCTCTGCTGGAATCCAGGGTTGGGTGGGCGGGAAGAACCACGTCCACCTGAGTGCTTCGGCTGCTGAGAGTGCCGAGGAGGAGGAGGAGAAGAAACCCAAAACCTCTGTTGCTTCTGAACCACCTGAGTCGAGGAAGAGCTGGAATCTCTGAAACGTTTCTTGGAGTTCTCCACCCTGAGCAAGGCTGCCTCTGCTCTGAGAGCTAAGTTATAGAATTTGTCAAACTCCTCAGGATCGTGCAAAGCAAGTGCTAACTGCAAATCCTCCTTCAAGCCACCCCTGAACTGGTATATCTTGCTCTTCTGATCCGGAACATCCTGCAATGCGTAACGGGCCAACTCGTGGAACTCAACATTGTACTTGTACACAGAATTGCTGCCCTGCTTCAAGCGCCTGAACTTCTCACGCATCTCCTCAACAAAACTGGAAGGAATGTAGTGGAACCTGAAGTCACGACAGAACTCGTCCCAAGACATCACCCTGCCACCTTTGGAATCCTTAAGCTGCTGCCACCAAATAGAAGCCTGCCCCTTCAACTGGAATGTTGCAAATTTGACATAATCCTCTGGACGGACATTGCTACACTCAAAATGCTTGTTCATATCACGGATCCAATCTTCCGCATCAAACGGCTGGTCGCAAGAAGTGAACGTCCTAGGCTGGTTTGACAGAAACTGACTCAGACTGGCGAAGTGATTGCCACCCTGCTGGAAATTGCCTTGCTGATGATTGGCTCTCTCCTGGATCAACTGCAACAGCATCTGAGTATTTGCATTGGTAGCTGCCATCATTGCCTGCCAGGCCTCTGCAGGAGGAGGCGGCGGCGGTGGTGGAGGAGGAGGTGGAGGCGGCATATCCTCACGCGCTGGGGTCTGACGAGTTGGTGGAGCCATCCTGAAGACGGACAGCATATTAGCCCACAGAATATTTGAAGATAAGCTGAATCAAAAGACAGAATATCTGAATAGAACTTAGCATTGCACTCGAACAACATAGCAAGAGTGCATTCTCAAAGTAACAGACGACAAAATTCCGATAAGGGCCACAGCAAACAAGTGTGAGCTAGAACTGCTCGGAACAAACATATGATCGAGATTTCCCAAACCTCAATCAAGCGTATGTAGTAAGATAGCCCTATAAGATACTACCAGATATCCCACTTATGAATTCCCGAAATAACTGGTCATGCAATTAGGCACCCGGATACAAGGAGTATTTCGCACAACTCCTAATCTAAACCGTCACCTGTATCACATCCTTCAACACACAACCAGCATCTCGGACCTTCGTCTACAACAGATCCTCGTGATCCCAACGATACAAAGTGTGGTAGTACCCCCGAACAATCTACACCAGTACTGGGGACGTCGGGGTTATCTCACCACTACCCGTATTGAAGCAATAACGAACACCCTCCGTTCTTAGGTACTCAGAAATCCGAATGATGGCGATGTGCGCGATAATCCCTGGAGCTCAACTCCCCTGATACTTAGAGCAGATAGGAGGCACCAGGACATGATTCCGTCACATCGAAATCATATAGATTTCGCAAACACCCGCGTGATCCTAAAAAAAAATATTGAGCGATAAAAGGAGTAGAGTTAAAGATTTCCTAAGACGGAAGCCTCACCAGAGCAAAGAAGAGGAGAAAAATGAAACCTACTCTCCGATATAACTAAGACTCAAAACATATACTAGACTCGACTCGCCAAATACGAACACACAAAGGCTCCTATGGTCGTAAGGCTCTCATTACCATCTTGTAACGACCAAGATGCGGTCCTTTCCGATCTGGGGGTCGAGGCCCCCGAATAGGAAAGAAGCGCATCTAAGTGTTTTGCAAGCAAGTAAACATAGCACATAATAATAAATATAGTAGACAAACTGGGATTCGACTGTCTTCTTATTAATAATACAGAGTACAACGCAGATACAAACAAGGTAGTTCCGGTACGGACTACAAAACAAGGGAAATGCTATGCTACCCGCTGCAGGCCCACGATCACGACCACGGCTCAGTCCTCTGGATAGTTCACGTAAAGGCGGTCTGTCTCCTCGTCGTACTACCACGCCAGCTGGGTGCCATTGGGATCATCGGTCTCTGGGGTACCTGTACCTGCTGGAAGTTTCGGAGGAATCCGTGAGCCACGGGGACTCAGCAATCTAAGACCTTGGTGCCAGAACTAGTTATGTTATTGGGTAAGGAAGGGGTGGAGTGTTTCAGGCTGCTGCACCCTATGTTTGAATAAGTGGCTATCTTACGCGAGAAGGAAGTGAAAGTGGTCTACGCTAACGATCGAGAATACTTGATCAGTAAGTGATCCTGAACACCTACCTACGGCATTCATAACCCCACCGTGTTCCGATCGAAGAGAGGACTTTGAAGGGACAGTCACGGTTACACACACAGTTGGCATATTTTATTAGTTTATATTTAAGTTTTCTAATACCGGATGTTAGCAAAATATTCCAAGTAGCCACATAACCGCGGGCACGGCTTTCCGAAAGATTAAACCCTGCAGGGGTGCTCCAACTAGTCCATCACAAACGAACACAGGCCGCAAAGTCATCCTCTATCACGAATCTCGTGATCTCGTCGGATTCCTTAGAGGAAAACCTCAACTCTGGGTGAAACCAAAGCTTCACCGGAATTCCTATACGCAAGATATACCGCTAAGGCAAGACAAGACTAGCAGGACCTCCCGACGTGTCGATGACCCTGATAAGAGCCGCGTATCTCAGTCTCAGGACACGCCGGATGAGTCACACTACAGGTATACCAAACCTCAGGTTGCCCTGTGGTGGCCCCGTAGTCTGCCCAGTTTGGACCAACACTCATGAGGAGCACTGGCCCGGGTTGTTGATTAAGAAACCTCGGGGTAGCTATTCCCTATGCAGTTTATTATTAAGTGATTAGCAAATAGTACCAATGTTGGGTCCTGCCGGACAAGCCTTAACACTACGCGATTTATCAAGGGGGTCCCCATAACAACCCCGAACGTGTTAGGAGCGATCATTATGGAATCAAACACCGGTAACCGGTAACTAAGGCGGCAATAACGGAACAAGACACCCGGCAAAAGGCTAGGCCTCCCGTCATTTACCACATATATATATACATTAATTAAATAACAGAAATTAATATAATGATATCAAGCTCATGGCAACTCATGAGTTATAAACACCTGCAACTAACAATGCTAACATTAGTAGCTGAGCAAGCCTACCTAGCCATGCAAGTTTGCTAGGAAAGAGTAAGGTGTTTAGGCTCATGGCATATGAAGAGGCAATATATTTTCAGTGGTAGGAAGCAAGCAAAAATGACATGGAATCGAAACTAACATAACAAATCTAGAGATGGGATCAAGGTCGTGTCATCTTGCCTGTGATATCCTCAGCTTGGAATGGTTCTGGATCGTCCTGCACGTACTCTCCTGACTCCACGTAATCGGTCTCCGCTCCTGGTGCTACCCAACACAAGAATAACAGCCAATGAACAGCAGCACCACAAAATGCAACAATCACATGATGCATGAGATGAAAGTTGAGCATGCACCACTATTTCTAACACTAGCACAAGCAAGATAAACTACAACAAGTTCCTGGACAGAACTTTGCGCTAAACTATTTGGACATGCGTGGGAATGATATGAAAAAATGCATCTCGTAAAAACGGTGCAAAACCATGTAAAGAACTTTGCAAACGGAGCTACGGATCAACGGGAATCAACGAAACACGATATGAAGCTCTACGTGAAAGATTCATCACCACACACCCATTTGGCACAAATATGGTGTTCCCAGGTTGCCAAGACATATATTAACCCAACATGAATGAAATGGAGCAAGGTAGAACACCCCAACAACAATTAAACACAAACTTTGAACAAAATGGCAAAACTACGTAATCTGCCAGTTTCTGCATCTTAGCTGTTTGTGAGCAACATGCAACATAGCTACAGGTCTTCAAATATGACAAATAATATATGTGGCTGTTGCCAACCAAGAACACTACAATCTCCAGCAAGAATCACAGCAAAAGGAATTAAACTCTAGAAGATACAAGGCCACAAACTTTCGCAAAACCATCAGTTCTCAGGGACTTGGTGAAAATTCCTGCACCTGAGTTTCTGTTTCTGTTCTGAAGCTTTTTTACAGCAACCAAAACACAAGCTACTGGACTCCAAATGACTTTAAAATTGACATGAAGCTTCACAAACATACCAGGTTCAAAAGACTAGCACTGAACTAACTCCAGTTCTCAACATAATGACCAGCACAACCTTATCTACAGGGGAAGAAAATGTTTTCAGCATTCCAGACTTGGTGAAATTTTCAGAGTTCAAAAATCTGGAATTTTCCAACCACATGCCCACTTTGTCTAGGCATAGTTTGCACACACATGTCACCAAGAGGTGATTGACACTACTATGGTGTTGAGCACAAACCCCTACCACTAACACACAAAGCTCCATGCCCTTGGGATCCATCTATACCATGGAAACAAGGCCCAAACTTTCAACAAAATGCAAATGCCATCCCACAAGGTATGCTTCTAAGATGACAATACATAGGTGAATCTTATGTGCTCATAGACAAAGTGACATGGGGGTTTGAACCCCATGTTTGTGTCATGCCCACCAACAACCCCAATGCTTATCACAAACCAACCCCACACACACAACATGCTCTCTCTCACATTGAACATGAGGAGGTGCACCACTTGCAAAGGTGGGAAGGTCCACACACACACATTCAACACACTATCCCCATACACACGATCTATTGCAGCCAACAAATACTAGAACCTACTACAAAGAAGAATCTACACATGCTTTATCTACTCTATCTAATATGCTCCTAGGATTATCTACTAAGAGCATCACTATACCACACACTCACATGTGGCCAACCCCATGAGTATACACATACACCACTCCACTGAACACACACATGCACATACACTCCCTCGCCAAACTCTACACCTCTCATCTAGACACACATCCCCTATCTACTTACACACACTCAACATAAGTGCTCCCTAAATACATGCATGCTTTCCGATACTAGCTAAGGCATTAAGGACAAGAACACTACTGTTAATCCAAAACACCTACCTCACTTGCTGTAGAGCAAGCCCACCTAAAACAGGAGGTAAAATAGGAGCAAACCAAGGAATGTAATACAAAAAAAATGGGGAAGGGGGGGTTCGATCCCAGGACCCCCTGGATAAACCCCAAGGCCGACTCCACTCTGCTGCTTGCCAATCTTTAGACAGAACAGAGGGGATTGCGTGGTATAGCTGCTAACTGCACTTACTGAGATGCGGTGCAAACCAAGGGGAAAAATTTAGAAAAGAAAAAGGGCTTGCGCCGCTGGGACTCGAACCCTGGATCTCAGGAGGACAAACCCACGTACTTGCCACTGCGCTAAGCTACGACATCTGACAGAGGGGAGAAACTGGAACAGGTAAGCTACGCTCCCAATCGACTTGCCATGCGCTGCGCGAAAACTGCAGCTCGCCGGCGACAGAGAAGACGCCGGGGCTCTCTGCTGCGTCACAGAGGCAACCCGAATACCTGCTCTACACCTCTGCCTGCTGCTGCTCAGCGCTAGCTCCCTCTACCTAGCTTCTTCGCGTGCACTACAAGGCACAACACCCGTCGAACTGCACGGGACAGGGACGCCTGACCACCCAGCTCGCCGGCCGGACCTGGACCTGCCGTGGTCGCACGCTGCTACTGGCCTACAGTTGCGCGGGGAGGGATCCATGCTACCTACGACACTGAACTCACCACAACCCTACACGACCTGCTGCTGATCTACCGCTACGAATACCACCTGCACCTGCTGCCGGCTGCCTGCCAGAGAAGCATCGTGCACCACCACGACGGCTGCCAGACGGAACCGAGGAGGAAGAAGGAAGGGGGGGAAGGCACCTCACCTTGGCGAAGATGGGTCGCTGAACGGGGAGGAGGAGCGCCGGACCAGCGAAGAAGACGCCGAAGAAGTTCCTCCGCCGTAGACCGAAGCAGGGAAGGAGTCCGCCCGGTTCGCCCCGTTGACGAGGACGAGCTCGACGGGGGGGGGGGGGGGGTCGCTCCTCGGGGTCCTAACGCCGGGAATGGGACGCGGGGAGCCGCCCCGAGGCCCCGGACATGGCGGCCGGTGCCGGAGACGACGGAACGGCGGGTTGACGGAGGAGGCGCTGCACTCTCTCTCTCTCTCTCTGCTACCTCACAGGAGCTACCAGGGAAGAACGAGGACAGGAGGAAACTGGCGGCGCTGGGGGGGAACGGAGAGGGAACCCTAGGGCAGAGGAGGAGGCCCCCGGGCTCCTTTTATCGTCTCGGGAGGCGAGCTCGAGCCGCTGGATTAAGGAAGAGGCGATCGAGAGGTGGAGCTTAGGTCGTACAGGAGTGACGTCGGGAGGAAGAAGAAAACGCTCCCAGCGGGCTCTGTCGCCAGGGTGGAGACCTACTGGGCCAGCACGGGAGGAAGGCTTAATGGGCCAGGGAAAGAAATAACCACAGGAGGTTTAACCAAATAGATCAACAGGGAAAAGAATGCTTCCAGGGAAGAAAAATATTACCCAAGAAAACTACTATGTTAAAAATTAAAAGGAAAATCCTGCTAGACATAAGAAATGATAGCCCAATAGGGAAAAATAGGAATGCAATACTTGGAGATGTTTGAAATAAATGCAAAACAGTAATTAACCTACTATTTTGAGTTTATTTGCACCTCTAAAAATCATAGAACAAACCAGAAAAATTGTACCCCCTCATAAACACATTTTTAGGAGGGAAAAGGAGTTTAAAAGCAAGAGCTTAAAATGACTAGCACTCACTCCTACATCACACACACCATTATCACATGCATCACAAGGTAGTGCAAAACCACCACATAACCCTAGCAAGATCACATGCACTCTCAACACCACACACTACTCCTAGTAACTTCAAATGCAACATGATCATGGCATGCAATCATAAGGTATGGCAAGGCATGATATGCTATGCATGCATGCAAGGGAAGTAAGCACTACGGAACACACATGAAATCATGGCACAAAATGATATCATCAAGATCTCTGACAAGGTGGCCCCACATGGAAGGTTACAAGAAGGGAAAGTTCTACACTTGGGGCATTACAGGACAGAAGTGTTATGTGGGAGAATGGCTGAGTATTTTTGGTGGATATCTCTGAGCACTTGAGCAACCAATTCATCTTAATACCTCATCCCCTTTTAATAGTATTGGCTTTCCTATGTCTCAAAAAGTGATTTCTCACAAAAGTAAAATGAAGAATCTTCTAGCTTGAAGCTTGAGCCAATCTTATTCCTTCCTTCCATCAAGGGGATCTCCACATAAACCTTTAGCCAATGCATTGTTTGAACTTTTCTGAAATACACTTGAATAAAATCATTAGTCCAATGATGCATATGTTGTGATCAATTATCAAAACCACCTTAGTGAGCAATTGTGCTTTCAGTTGGAGGTTCCACGTCAGCCGACGTGTCGAAGCAGGACGATATGTTGGAAATTGGCTCGAAGAAGAAGTGGCACGACAATGCTGACACAGGTCAAAATTTGTGACATAGTCAATGTCGTCTTGATGAAGTGACCACACAGTGATGCCAGTGGGCCCGCCCTGTGTTACCTGTGGGCAACGACGTTGGTGATGATTTAGCCTTCGCTATGTTGGCCTCTTGGTCGGCTCTCCGACTCAATGATGCGATGAGGTTGACCTCGGCGCGACAAAGTGGCGATATGACTAGCACATGTGGCTTGTGGTGGAGCAATGTTGTCGGTTTGTTTGACACCGACGCGACAGTGACGATTACCTTAGAAAAGGCTTTAAAATTTGTTGGAACATGTTTGAGAACACAACGCAATACTCTAGGACAAAATTCCTTGAAAAAATACGACTGGTAACTCGTTCATGAAAAAGATGAATACGGTCAGATTCGTTTTCGCACAAAAAATAGAACCGGAAATTGATGCACTCATTGGACATTTTCAGGAGTTTGAATGATCGGATCAAGCTGAAATCTTGAGGTCTTATTGATATAGGAGTTCCGCAGCTGATGAGTGGCTCGATCCTCCACAAGATATCCAAGCTGAGCTCTAGACACCTCGCCCCAAAATCGCCCAGGTTCCCGTCCAGACTCGACATGACTCCGGTATATCAGAGAATGCCGGATATTTCTTCATCGAGATAAGCCAAAATTGTACAAGGTGGTTGCAAACTCAATTCCACACTTTTCTACCAAAGTAATCGTCAAAGAGATGCTTGAGGAGGCAGGGACTACGAACAAAGATCTGTTCTCTAGAAAAGTTGCACGGTCGCCCGTGGGCAATGTTGACGTTGGGCCCCCCAAGTTCCATCAAAGATTGTCTCGTCATCTTGATAGAAATGAGAGTTGATGTTGATGAAAGCACCTGTACGAACTTAATGATCCGACGCGGAGCGTAGTCCTCGATCTTGCCGAGGTGACCAGTCTAGCCGGTGACGAAGATGCGGTCACAAGTTGAACTGTTTCGTCTGTCCGTCACGACCAAACAGATACATTCGGACCAAGTGCGGACGTGTGTTTTGTCTGTCCGGTTGTAGATGTGCTAACCAAGTTGCCAAGCGGGACTGACGGGCGGTGTCAGATCAATGAACCACATAGCATTTTTATTTCTACGCTCTATAATATACTTCCTCCGTCCTATAATATAAGAGCGTTTTTTACATTAGTATAGTGTCAAAAACGCGACGGAGGGAGTAGAATTATATAGTGTCAAAAACGCGACCGAGGGAGTAGAATTATTGTGAACCATCATGCCTCTTATGTGCAACTTTTGGTCCTGTAAGCTCGAATTGATTATTGTTATTGTTATTACTTTTCCACGAAACTGGTCAAGGTGAACCTAAGCCATTCGTTTTTCGCCTGAAACGGAAACCTAGTCTACGCGCGCTGGAAAGAAAGCTTTGACGTTTGCTGCTTAGAGATGGATGGCTACCTTCTTGAGTTTCTCTCTGGCCAATCTTCCTTCCTACCCTGCTTTCTCTTAGGCCTCCGTCTTCCCCTCTCCGCCATCTTCCTTCCCCATCTCGGCTGCCTAGGACAGCCGGCCGGGCTGCCGGGACGAGCTTCACCATGGAAGGTTATTAATGCTTCTCGTCCTGCTGTTGCATTTGGGTTTGGCCAAGCAGGGAGGCTTCATGCTCGAAGAGATTCCCTATGTGCATAGATCTGGCAGCTAGATCGATCTGAGAAGTACAAAGATTACTCCTTTGAAATGAGGCCTTAGCTCCTCTGCTTGTTTTGCGTGCGTGTAGTTCAATTACAAGTAGTTAGTACTCGGTTCATTTCTAGCTGCTAGCTACGGCCCTGCATGGTGTGCGCCTCTTATTTGAATCTATTATTGACGATACATCCATTCATGGACGCAGCTTCTTTCAAATTAACCAGTACTAGTAGTATGTTTGTACTTTGTAGCTACCTAGATCCGTGGATTGACAAAACGGTGAGTATACTAACACTTTGCTATTGCAGATAATCACTCGAGAACCTTCAGGGGGCTTGCTTTTGGTGTAGCCGGAGAGTTTAAAGTAAAGGTGGAGGACGAGGAAGCGAGGAATCGTACTGATTCTACCACTTTTGGTCTGCACCGATGTGTTTATACCGTTGGTCCAGTCGAATCCCAGAAGATGGTCAAGAAGGGTAGCTTGGATAATCAAATATCAAAAGAGCAATTTGTTTTCCTTGCTAGCTTGAACAAGCACCCAAATGCATTTTTTGTTGAGAACTACTACATGGATGGGGATGGCATTGGATGTCTTGTAGTGGAGTCTCTCAACGGCAGATTCCAAAGCTGGCTTAACTATCAGGTTGACACGAAGAATAAGCAGCCTAGTGCTCCTACGTTGTTTACTGCTGATGGGAGAATGCTGCCGATCGTTGCGGACCATCATTTTGTAAGTTAACTGGTGGCTTCTTATAATTTGTAGTGCTAGTATGTTCATCCGTTTTTTACCTCCTTACACTTCTTCGCGGATGGCATGCGTTTCCAGCATCATCATTTAGTATCTCTTTAATTTTGTTTATTGTAGACAATCCATTTTCTGGCTAGTAACAAGTACACTTGGTGCACAGATCTCTCTGTAGCTTTGTAGAGCATGTACTGGAGAAGTGATGGTATCCTCGGCACCTCACCATGGATGATCTGTACCTCAAGATGATGAATAATCAACCTACATTGAAAGTTTTGATGTCTGATGGTAACTACATACCTACACATGCCTTTCCTGTATTTGTGTGACTCTACTTTCATGCCGTGTACATCTTTTAAACATGACCGATCAGATTGTTGATGCACGTTTTAATTGCTACGCTATGCAGTGATACAAGGTACTACTCCAACAAGAATTGCCTCGGTGTGGAACCATGTTAAGGAAATCATCACCCACTGTTGCACACTTGACAATGCCACACTGAGTGGTGACAGTAGTAGCTTTTATGACTTCATTGGTCGTCAATCAAAACGCGTACCATTAGAAACATATCCCGATGCTTGGAGTTATGCTGACAAGTCTGCTTACCTACTGCTCATAATGCAAGAAGAAAAGGTGATGATGAAACGGTATGTTCAAACGTCAGGCATTGTTTGGCCAACTGAAGATGGACTCATACAACCAATGTTGCAACTCATCCTCGATCACGATAAGACATCAACATATGATACAGATGTACCATGGGATTACATCCGACTCTGCCGAAATGTCAATAAGAAATTTGACGTACCTAAATCTGTGAAGGTTTCTGAATAGAGCGCATTACAACATAAACAAAACATAAATGACAACACTGATTTCCGAATTCTGTTTCATCTACAGGCAGTGATTAAAGATCACATTGGTTTCCTGAAGAAAATGGAGGAGTGGACACCAATGATCTGGGCAAACTTGTATGAAACTATCGGTAAGTATTGTCAGTCTTTTAATCGCGATGGTATTATTAACTGATGTTGATCATTTAATTCAAAAGTGTCAATCCTTTCATGCAAAAAAATATATCAAGACTGTTTTTGTGTGTTTTTTACCTGTGTTGAATCAAGATCGGTC
The DNA here is from genome assembly GCF_904849725.1 of Hordeum vulgare subsp. vulgare. Lineage (NCBI taxonomy): Eukaryota > Viridiplantae > Streptophyta > Magnoliopsida > Poales > Poaceae > Hordeum > Hordeum vulgare. The sequence goes on from NC_058518.1 coordinate 316,813,925, forward strand.
CGAGTTTTATCCGTTACAAAAAAGAGACCGGTCTGAGTTCGTATTAGATGTCTTACATGTTGCCTGATGTTTCCTTCATGATTAGACAATTCAAATTAAATATCTTACTCTTTTTCCCCACGTTTGCTTCTTAATTAGGACCTCTTTCATTGAGGCGATGAAACCTGGTGACTACCAAAGTCTGTTGTATCTGGAAGCTCGTTTGGTGGAGTACTTAGGCTTGAAAGAACCGGCTGAACTTCAAGAGAGAAACAAATGAGGGATTGTTTTGTTATGTATTGTAGTGTACTAGCAGTCGTCTGCTGAAGACATGAATTCCCGCCCCCTGCTACTACTTGTTATGGTTGTTATTGTACTTATCTTCTCTGAGGACATCCAGCACCCCCTAGTACTATCCATGGTTCTTAATCCTAACATGAATTTTAACCAAAAATGAGATACTCATTTTCCTTTTCATGAAACCAAGATTGGGCGCACTAGGCCATCCCGTTTTCTCTCTCGCCTCACCTCTTCTCTTGCAGCGCCGCCGGCGACCCATCTGTCTCCGCGTTTGGCACGCCGGAGAAAGCTCCTGCCTAGACAACCGTCCCTTTTCTCCCATCATCTGATCGCATCCCCCACCGTCCGTCCCCCCCCCCTCCATATTCATTTAGCGGCAACCTGTCTGAGCCCAAACTGCAGCCCAAAAAACCAGGTATTACATCAGATTTGTTTACAACACTCTCTAGTTGAAGAGCTTCTCTGGCACAACTGTGTGCAACAGAATTAAGAGCTGGCTAATTGTAGTACGGTTAATATAATGAATCTCAAATCCCTGAAAACTAACACTATAATCCTGAATCCCCTTGAGGATGTGAAAACCAATCGATTTCTACTCAAACCGGATATCCCGCAACTGTTTTGTATTTAAACAATCAGTCTCAATCACAACAGATGTGAAGCGAGTCTCCCTCGCCATCAGAACTCCATCACGGATTCCTAAAAGAAAAGAAAAAAAATACGTCACAGCATGCCAAAATTACCAAGCAAAAAGGGTCGACAACTCCCTCGTAACTAGTACACCTACCAGGGATGAACTTGGGCTTCCCTTACCACCCTTTCTTTGCGAAGAATTCACCACAACATCTACATTTACACTACTAGGAAAAACCTTATAGACAGGACCTCAATAGTAACGCTGGAAAAAAGAAAACGCGGCTGCTAATTAGCAGTAGCACTGATCCAGTTAAGCGTTATTACTAACACCTTAGTGTTAGAAGTCATCCCGTAGGATTCATATGACTGGATCTTATGCCTAGTAATTAGACCACCTAAACAATATAAGAGAGAGAGAGATTGGTTCTTACCACCAATGGTTGAGGCCATTGGTGTAGCCGATGCGATGTCCCGTGCCTGCTCGATGCAGGCGTGATGCAGGCTCGGGGTAGAGGATCGTGGCGGGAAGCGGCGTCCCTCCGGGCGCCACCGGCACTGCCCTGGAACAGGGGCAGAGCTTGGTGATGGTCTTCCCGTCGTGCAGCGCTCCCCCAGATCGGTTAGGGTTTTAGGGATGTAGGGGGCAGCAGTAGTCCGTACGCGAATAGGATCTCACACGCAGGTGCCGGCTGCCCCCAACCCTTTTATGTGCGCTGGCGACAGGGGACCAAAACCACGTTGGTTAGGGTGCCCCCGATCATGGCGCTTCTGTTGTGACGAGGGCACGTTCGTTGGATCGTGGCCCTCTCTTTCTCGTTTCTTTCATGTTTATCCTTTGGCCTTTTTTTATTTCTTTCTTTCTTTTCTCTACAGCCCGTTGGGCCTTAGATCAAATACCAACATTCTCCCCCTTGATCGTTAGGCTCATTAACATTTGTCCATTCTCCATAGGAATGATGTACCAGAGTAAGGTGTTACAACGACAAAATGTCATGCCATTGAACCGCCATACTCGTAGCACTCATCCTATCTCGAAACGGAATACATATTACTTAATGGGGAGTGGTTATATTAGTGGTCCCATTATTCCAGAATCAAGAGGCTTCCAATAATCCCATGCCGGCTACATGCTCACGAAATATATTGGGTGGTAAGCCTTTAGTGAGCGGATCCGCAAGCATACGTGTCGTACTGATATGCTTAACATTAATGGTTTGATCCTGGATTCTATGTTGAACAACACGATACTTTAGGTCAATGTGCCTGGCAGCAACACTTGACTTGTTGTTATTGGCATAGAAAACTGCGGGTTCATTATCGCAGTACAATGTGAGTGGTTTGGAAATGCTGTCAACCACCTTAAGTCCGGGAAGAAAATTATTTAGCCATACAGCCTGCCCAGTGGCCTCAAAACATGCTATAAACTCTGCCTGCATCGTAGATGAGGCAACTATCGTTTGCTTGGAGCTTTTCCACGATATGGCTCCACCGGCGAGTGTGAATATATAACCTGACGTGGATTTCTTGCTATCCACGCACCCGGCAAGATCAGAGTCTGAGTAACCAATAACTTCCAGGTTATCGGACTTCTTATATATAAGCATGAAATCTTTAGTGCCTTGCATATAACGCAAGACTTTCTTTGCGGCCTTCTAGTGGTCCGGTCCTGGATTAGATTGAAATCTGCCAAGCATCCCGGTTACAAAAGCTAAGTCAGGGCATGTACACACTTGAGCATACATGATGCTTCCGACAGCCGAAGCATAGGGAACCGACTTCATCTGATCAGCTTCATTTTGGTTCCTTGGACATTGGAATGTCCCAAACTTATCACCCTTGACTATGGGGGCAGGTGTAGAAGAGCACTTATGCATATTGTATGTCTTTAGTACTTTCTCAAGGTATGCCTTCTGTGATAGTCCTATTGTTCCGTTGGACCTATCTCGATGAATCTCAATGCCAAGGACATACGAGGCTTCACCGAGATCCTTCATGTCAAAATTCGAGGACAAAAATCTCTTGGTCTCTTGCAGCATATCTTTATCACTACAAGCCAACAGAATGTCATCCACATATAGGACTAAAATTGTGAACCTACTGCCTTTGAACTTAACGTATATGCAGTTGTCCACTTCATTTTCTTTAAAACCAAAAGTTCCAATAACCTTGTCGAACTTTAGGTACCACTATCTTGAAGCCTGCTTCCAGCCATATATGGATTTCTTTAAACAACATGCCATATGTTCTTTTCCTTCCATGACAAAACCTTCAGGTTGAGTCATGTAGACTTCTTCTTTCAAGTCACCATTCAGAAATGCCGTCTTGACATCCATTTGATGCAGCTCTAAATCATAATGAGCTACAAGTGCCATGACTATTCTGAAGGAGTCCTTTGCCGAGACAGGTGAGAAGGTTTCGTTATAGTCGATCCATTCTCTCTGTGTAAAACCCTTTGCTACAAGTCTCGCTTTGAACCTTTCAACGTTCCCTTTGGAGTCATATTTGGTTTTCTAGACCCATTTGCAGCCTACCCTTTTGGCTCCATCGGGAACTTCTGTTAAGTCCCAAACATCATTCGAGCTCATAGATTTCAATTCATCTTCCATGGCAACCATCCATTTGGACGCGTCTTCACTTTTAGTGGCTTCTTTATATGAGGTCGGATCTTGTGCCTTCCCGATGTCATTTTCATCCTCACACATGAAAGTGACATAATCATTTGGGATGGCCTTTTTCTTATCTCGTTGCGATCTTCTCACGGGCTCATTAGTATGCGTGTTTCTTCTTGCCCGAGAAGGTTGAGGATCAACATTAGGTTGAGGATCATCATTTGGTTGGGAGTCCTCGTCCTGAGGAGGATCTTCATTGTGCTGAGGCTCCTCGTCAGATTGAGGATCCACTTCAGGTTCGGGATCACCAGCCGGTGTCTCGTGCGTGATAGTCATAGGGATAAAGCTCTCTCGGATAGTCGGGGATGGGACATACACCCGCTTCTCCTCAAGATCAATTGCCCTAACCTCAGTGACTTCATTATCCTCAAAAAATACCGCTTGCCTGGTTTCCACAAACTTGGTGGTGTGACCTGGGCAATAAAAACGGTATCCTTTTCCTCTATGAGGGTACCCAATGAAAAAACAACTAATTGTCTTTGGGTCCAACTTCTTAATTTGTGGATTGAATACTTTAGCTTCAGCTGGGAAGCCCCACACACGCAAGTAATTCATGCTCGGTTTCTTTCCCGTCCACATCTCATAAGGTGTGCTCGGTGCTGACTTAGTTGGAGCAAGATTCAGGATGTGTGCAGCTGTTTTCAATGCCTCCATCCAAAGGTTTACTGGTAAGCTTGCATGACTAAGCATGCTTCGTACCATATCCATCAAGGTGCGGTTGCGACGCTCAGCTACACCATTTTGCTGAGGTTCACCGGGCATTGAATATTGGGCAATAATTCCATTTTCAGCAAGATGTTTAGCAAACGGTCCTGGAATTTTCCCATAAGGAGCATGCCTGCCATAATATTCTCCCCCGCGATCAGATCGTACTACCTTGATCTTTAGATCGAGTTGGTTTTCAACCTCTGCTTTATAAATCTTAAATTTGTCCAAAGCTTCGGACCGATCGCGTATGGGGTAAATATAGCCATAGCGAGAGAAATCATCCATAAAGGTAATGAAAGAATCAAAACCATCCACAGATTTTACGTTAAAAGGTCCACATATATCAGTATGAATAAGTTCAAGGACCCTTGTGGCTCTTACTGCTCCTTTCTTAATTGTTTTTACATACTTTCCCTTAATGCAGTCAATGCAATTTCCCGCGTCAGAGAAATCTAGTGGAGGAAGTATTTCTACTTTAATCAATCGTTCCATTCTCCCCCTCGAAATGTGGCCTCAGCGACGGTGCCACAATTTCGAAGAAGGATTGGTACTTCTCCCATTTTTTTCATGATTGCATACATTCATATTCAGCTCACAGAGATTCACACATATAGGATATTCGAAAAGATTCAACATATAAAGTTTGCCTCGTCGAACGACGAGACCAAAATCCTTATTACAATATTTTAAGAAACATTGTTTCTTCCCGAGAGAACAATGAAAACCATAATCATCTAAACATGAAACTGAAATCAAATTTCTACTTAATGTAGGCACATAAAGTACGTCCTGGAGCTGAAGTAGGAAACCAGTGTGCAACTTCAAGGTGAGGGAGCCCACAGCTTCAACTTCAGCCTCCTTTCCATTTGCGACATTAAGTCTTTTTGAACCCCTTCTTAGGGTATGGCTTGTATGGAATCCCTGCCAGGAATTAGCGACATGCACAGTCGCTCCTGAGTCAATCCACCATGTAGATTCAGAAAAATCAACATATAGAGATTCATCTACGAGAGTGATCTCATATTTACCTTTTTTATTCAGCCACTTGAGGAAACCAGGACAGTCTGCCTTGACATGACCAGGCTCTTTGCAAAAGTTGCAAATCATTTCTCCAGCGGCATTTTTGAGATTGAGTGGAGCAGCCGCTGGAGGAGCGAGACGTGAACAGCTTGCCTCATTGCATTGCTTAGGTTTTGGAGGAGTCTTTTTGAAAAACTGCTTTTTGTTGGGCACATTATTGCCAGGAGCATTGTTCTCCTGCTTCCTTTTTCCATAGTTAACATGGAAAACTTGATCCTTTTGTTCACTTTTCATTCTCTCTTCCTCCTGAACACAATGTGCAATGAGCTTAGGTAGTTTCCATTTAGTTTCAAGAGAGTTGTAATTTATCTTAAATGGATTGAACTGTGAGGGTAGTGACCTAAAAACAAGGAGCACAAGAAGCTCTTCGTTCAAGTCACACTTCATGGTTTTAAGCTTTGCCGTGGCATTGCTCATACTTAATATGTGTTCCCTCACACTTCCTTGCCCATCATATTTTGCAAGCAGCTTGTGTAAAAGCTCATCAGCATACACTTTCTCTGAGCCCTTAAATTGTTCTTCCACCGATTTCAAATATTCGGCGGCATTTTCTTTAGTGGGAATAGCCCCTTTAATCTCAGTTGAGATGGAGAAGTTCATAATTAGGAGTGCCATTCTGTTCGACCTCTCCCACTGCTCAACTTTAGTGTCATAGGCTTTCTTAAGCTCAGCATACCCAGTGGCACCCTTTGGAGGTTCCTCTGGTGTACTTTCTCTAAGCGCGTGGTCAACCTCATGCCAACCTAAGTGCAATAGCAACGAGTCCTTCCATGTTTGGAAGTTGTTTCCTGTTAGTGGCTCGATGTTTTCGAAACCACGAGGACCGGAAGCTGTCATAATTTCAAAATATGATAAGTAAAGGGAAAGAACATCATAACTAAATTAAATTGCAGAAAAATTAACCTACGTTGGTTGATCAATTTTCATGCAAAAAATTTAATTCCAAAATATATCACCGTTGGGCAGAAAATAATAAGGAATTAACATAAAATAAAATATATATGAATCAAAATTGTAAAACAACGTTGGTTGTATTACAAAAAAAACATCACATTAATATGCCATAAATGACATAGACATTATTTTCATAAAAAATTTCCAAATAAAATTTCTCGTTGGTTCCATTTTATTCAGAAAGCTTAAACATACTTTGTCAACATTATTCTTCTGTTAATTTTCTATTTATAACAGTGCAAAAAACATTTTTAGAACAACTTTAGAAAATGCACTGAGTAAAACAGAAAATGCGCAGAATCTTATTGTGGCCTAAAACAACTCGGGCCGAAGCCTATGCGCGCAACCGGCCCGTTAGGCGGCCGAAGGCCTGTCTGGCCGCCGAAGCCTATGCGCGCTACCGGCCCGTTGAGCGGCCGAAGGCCTGTCTGGGCACCGCTCTGCCAGGACCGTCCGATCGAGCGAGCGGCTCGGATCGATCCCGGCTGAGGGAAAACCGGGACAGGGGTGGAACCCTAGCCCCATTCCCCATTCCCTCGCGTCGCGCAGCACGCGGCAGTGATGGCGGGTTCAGCGCCGCGACAGCAGCCTTTGCGGCAGCAGTGACGGCGGGTTCAGCGCCGCGGCAGCAGCCTTTGCGGCAGCAGTGACAGCGGGTTTGTTCGCCGGAGCTGCGCACGGTGTGGCGCCGCGGCAGCTGCGCTCGCCGGAGCAGCGTGCAGGGGACTTCGTCCCGCGCGCTCCTCCGTCGAGCGTGGCTTCGGTGGTGCATCTAATCGGCGACGGCGACGGCGACGTGCAAGGCGCAGAGCCATGCGATGCAGCCGCCCCGCGCATCCTCCCGCACGCCGTCCCGGAGGACAGCGGTGTTTCGGCCATGGATGCACGCACGGCGACGGCCGCGCGGATCCGAAAGCCGACGTTAATAGGTGAGACAAAAACTTTGCCTCTGATTTGGGATTTTGGCATGATTTCTTTGAAACATTTGACTCCCCTCCTTCTATTTTCTTAGTCATGATCCGAAAACAGTGCCGAGAGATCAAAACGTAGCGCGGAAACGTGACATAAACACATTAACAGAACATGGTTTAATCATTCTTGGGAAAACTAGCACTGTCCCGTGGCATTAAAACACCAATAATCATGAACCGGATCGATCTTAGGGATCTAATCTAGGCTTAAATGGCTCAAGATACCATTGTTAGAAGTCATCCCGTAGGATTCATATGACTGGATCTTATGCCTAGTAATTAGACCACCTAAAGAATATAAGAGAGAGAGATTGGTTCTTACCACCAATGGTTGAGGCCATTGGTGTAGCCGATGCGATGTCCCGTGCCTGCTCGATACAGGCGTGATGCAGGCTCGGGGTAGAGGATCGTGGCGGGAAGCGGCGTCCCTCCCGGCGCCACCGGCACTGCCCTGGAACAGGGGCAGAGCTTGGTGATGGTCTTCCCGTCGTGCAGCGCTCCCCCAGATCGGTTAGGGTTTTAGGGATGTAGGGGGCAGCAGTAGTCCGTACGCGAATAGGATCTCACACGCAGGTGCCGGCTGCCCCCAACCCTTTTATGTGCGCTGGCGACAGGGGACCAAAACCACGTTGGTTAGGGTGCCCCCGATCATGGCGCTTCTGTTGTGACGAGGGCACGTTCGTTGGATCGTGGCCCTCTCTTTCTCGTTTCTTTCATGTTTATCCTTTGGCCTTTTTTCTTTCTTTCTTTCTTTTCTCTACAGCCCGTTGGGCCTTAGATCAAATACCAACACTTAGCAATAGGGCTGCTTATTAAAAACTCGCTTTTATTATGTGAGACCAGACGATGCCACCGACGGTAGCTGTAGTAGCAGCGTTGCCTAAAATCCAGTGCTACTGCTAAGTCTTTAGCAGTAGCGCTTTGTTTTGCAGCACCGCTGTTGCTAGTGCCCCACTTAGTAGTAGCGCTCGCATGTGCCAAGCGCTACTAGTAATAGCATAGCGGCAGCGCTTTCTAGTATGCAGCGCTACTGCTAGTTGCGGTTGTGGCCACCTTTTTAACACTCACCCCGTGGACCGTCTTTTTTAGTTTTCTAGAAAATAAAAATAAAAGATAAAATCTTAAAAAAATAAAATCCTTTGAGATGTAGTTAGATTTTAGTGCCTAGTTGGTATACAAATTTTGAAATATGAATTTTGACCATTTTTCCAAAAGGGGGAAAAATATAAAACGGTCATAACTTTTACATACGACGTCGAAAAAAACTTTAATATATAAAAAAATACTAGAGAAAACTTGGGACTCGTGAACTTTTCTCATATGCTAAAAATTCCAAATGTAAAAAAAGTTATGGTAAAAAGAAGATTCTTTTTCGGAAAAATAAAGAAAAAATTTAAAAATAAATTTTATTACTTATTTTATTTTCAATATTATTATTACTTAGTTTGTTTATTTTAATAATTATTTGTATTTCAAACATTTAAATCATGTGACATCAAGATCTAAGGGTTAATAGGATTGATAGCTTACTCTTGTCAGGAAAACAACAAGTGCAGACTCGGAAACTAGGGGCGATAGAACAAGGAAATTAAGCGCGCTCGGGCTGAAGCAGTGACAGGATAGGCTACTTCAAACATTACTTACCATTAGCGCTGCCCATACCAGCGCTACTACTAGGGTTTAGCAGTAGCGCTTGGCCCAGCGCTACTGCTATGCATATTTCAAGCGCTACTACTAGGGTTTTCCTTACTAGTGTTATTTTGACCGAACCCACAGGAGTATCAGACAATTTCGTTGGGCTCTCGTATACCTTCACCTTGCCATGGAGCAAACTGTCGTGCCCTAATAATTTCCTTGATCAGCACCATGGACTGCCTTGGCTGATATGTTTCCTCTTGTTGTGTAAAATGATTGCGGCTGGTCCAAATAGCCCACGTTGTGAAAATTGGTTTAAGCATCTTAACCTAGGTGCGAGGGATGTGCTCCACGTTATAGTCGAGGGGCGCACCTCTCTATAGAGCATACATAGGAGATAGATTAGATTGCTTGGAGGAGAGAGATGAGGTGATAAGATATGTTTAGTTACACAAGATTATGTCAAATTACCTAACCATAACAACTCTATCTCTATCTCCCATCCTATCGAGTCTCCATATGCAACGTTACAGGAGGAGGCACATGATGACATTATGTTTAACACCCTCCCATAATCACAACTTAGTTAAGTTGAGATTATGTTTGAATTCTTCAAAGCTCTGTACCGGTACCTTCTCGAACAAAGTGAAAATCTATTTCAATGTGTTTGGTTCTTGCATGGAAGACTCGATTTGCAGATAGGTAAGTTGCACCAAGGTTATCGCACCATAGACATGGAGCTTGAGTATGTTTTATACCAAGTTCTCTCAGCATGAACTAAACCCATATAATCTATGTTGTAGCATTTGCTAGTGCTTTATATTCTGCCTCCAAGCTTGACCTCGAGACACTATCATGTTTCTTTGCACACAAAGATATGAGGTTAGGCCCAAAGAATACTGCAAAACCACATGTGGAGCTTGTGACATCAATATCTCCTGTCGAGTCACAATCATAAAATGCACTAACAAGGGTAGACAATGACTTGGTAAAAGTAAGACAAACATTCACAGTATCCTTGATGTATCTTACTATACGTTTTAGAGCAGTCCAATGAGTTGTGGTGGGTGCATGAAGAAACTAGCATACTTTGTTGATAGCAAAAGAAATAACACGTCTAGTAAGGGTCAAGTACTACACTGCACCTACTACGCTTTTGTATTTGGTGCCATCTTCCTGACTTAGGAGCTCTCCTTCTGCAAGAGGTAGCTTCTGAGAACCGGAGAAGGTGTTGGTGAGGATTTACAACCTTGTAATCCAACTCTTTTTACAAGATCAACTACATACTTTTCTTGGGAAAGATGAAGTTCACCTCCATGTTTCTTTACTTCAGTGCCCAAAAATAGTGTTCGTCTCCTAGATCTTTGAGTGCAAATTCAGCACCGATCCTTTAACAGGCCTGCCACTACATCATGAAATGATCTTGTAACAACAATGTCATCAACGTAAATGAGGACAAAGATGGATGTTTTTGACTTATTGTAAATGAACAATGATGTGTTAGATTTGGTGGGAACAAAGCCAAGTGTTTGCAACTTCTGACTGAGACGAGAGTACCATGCCCTAGGAGCTTGCTTTAGTCCATAAAGAGCTTTGCACACATGAGATGGTAAAATTCTATTTTCAAACCGAGGAGGTTGTTTCAAATACACTTCCTCTTCCAGAATACCATGAAGAACCACATTCTGAACATCTAGTTCCTTCAGACTCCATCTCTTGGAAACAACAATGGACATAACAAGATGAATTGTGGCAGCTTTAACAACTGGATTGAAAGTGTCCTCATAGTCTATGCCACACCATTGTTTGAAGCCTTTTACAACAAGCCTTCCTTTGTGGCGGTCTATAGTTGCATCATATATTTTCTCTATTTTGAATACCCACTTCTAGTCAATGAAGTTTTTACCCGGATATTGCTTTTGGAGGCCGAGCTCACTGGAGCACTTTAAATTTGAAACTCAAATTTCATGAAAATTCATATTTTTACATTTCAAAAAATTCTGAAAAAAATACAGGGATAAGTGAAGGTGTAACACACATGTGTGTAAATTTTCAGAAAAAAATACATTGAAATGAGGGCTGTGCAAAAAAGACAAATCTGAGGCTTTTTTACACATGACACTATCCATCATTTCATGTCATGAATTTGTCTTTTTTGTGTAGATCGTATTTTAAGGTATTTCATCCTAAATTTTTGCACACATACGCATAACATCCTTCTTTACTTCCATATTTTTTTTCAGATTTTTTTGAAACCGAAAAGTTTGAATTTTGAATTATTCAAAAATTTCGGCATCCATGGAGGCCGAGCTCCAAACGTCCGCTCTCGTTTTTACCTGTCTATATGAGGGGACTAGATGTCAAGTTATATTTTTCTATAGTGCCTTGTACTCTTAATTCATAGGTGTCTTCCACCGTGTGTCACCAAGTGCCTCTTCAAGAGTTTGTGGTTCACCTATGGAACACGCTAGACCGAATTTGAGTACATGTTTATAATCGATAGGTTGGATTACCCCTTTTTGCAAGCGTGTACGAGGTGTTGTTGATTGTTCCAGTCCTGGCGAAGATGCAACACCCGATACCCCGTGCAATCCCGCACACGCCGCACGGGTGGGATCTTCTATGGAAGCCGGGCTCAACAAAGGAGAGACGCCACGCGTAGACGATCACGGGTAGTGGGGCGAGGGCGTATCCTTGTGGGAGGCTGAGTTGGTCGGGGATCCGGGCTGCAGACCCGCCGACACATGGGTCTCCACGCCAGTCGGCCCTGTTGACTGCCTCAGTTGACGAGAGTAGCAACAAGGTGGGTCAGGGAAGCGAGTCGGAGGTTGCAACACATCGCGCGCTAGCTGGAGCAGGTCGGTCGAGTCTAGTGGGGGAGACACATCATGCCGTGAGGTTTGTGCAGGAGCATCTACAAGCGCGTTGGCCCACGGGTCGTTGTCACGTGAGGCAGCAGTCTGAAATCCCGAGGCCAATCGCGTGGAGTCCTGACGCGCATGGATCGGCAGTGGTCTGGAGGAAGATTTGCTCCCGGGATCCATGCACATGAGATAACGCCCATTTCGGGTTGTTTTCTTGCCATTTTCTTCAGAAATGTTTTCTACATCATCACAAAGCTGAGAAAAAAATACAAGAACTACTCCCTCCGTCCTGAAATATATGACGTTAAAGGGTTTGCTGTGTAAATTTTTTAACACTACCAACATTTTCCACTTTCCAGAAATGCCCTCCCACCACCGCTCGCTTTCTCGTTCCCCTCGACCGCCTCTGGCTCACTCTTGTTCCCCTCTCACCCACCCCCTGTCGCTCCCTCCAGATCCACGCCGTCGCCGGCCTTCCCTTGCCGTCGTCGCTGTCCTCTCCTCTCAGTCGTCACCGGCCTCTCGTCACCTTCCTTTCCCCCAACCACCGCGCACCCTGTTTCCTCCCACCGCGCACCCCGTTTCCTCCCACTGCTCACCCTGGTCAAAAGTTTGATTTTTTAGGCGCCGACGACGAGCTTCTTCCTCGACGGAGTAGATGGCGGACGGTGCTGGTGGAGCAAGACTGCTAGCAGGAGGGGCACCTCGTTTCTTCCTCATCTTGAATCGGGGACAAGGAAGCTGGGGCAGATCTGGCGGGCGGCGTGGCTTGCCAGAAGGTTGGTGGGAGGTTGGTGGAGAGGCTGCTAGCAGGAAGGTCCAGCGCGCGCTGCTAGCAGGAGGAGCTGCAGTTTGACCGGCCGTACCTGTCGGCGTCGCTGCGGGCCGGCGCTGGAACCTGTTGATGCCCGCCGTGCTCCAGCCGTGCGTGTACCGCCCCGCGCGCACGCTTGGTCCCGGCCGCCGGGGTGCTCGCGGCGTTCGTGGTGTCCGGGCTGGTGCACGAGCTCATGTTCTACCCACCGGGGAGGACATGGTGCGGCCGCCCACCGGGGAGGCGACGGCCTTCTTCGCGCTGCACGGCGCGTGCGCTGTGGCGGAGGCATGGTGGGCGAGGCACCAGGGGTGGTGGCGCCTGCCGCGGCTGGTTGCCACCCCATCAACAGCTTCCCCACACCGCAGGTGCAAAGCTCGCCAAGTACTCCCCGTAACTGAATTTGCATGCTTCGTGTCTGGATTTGCATGCTTGCTCGTAACTGAATTTGCATGCTTGCTCGTAACTGAATTCTGTGTCTGAATTTGCATGCTTGCACCCCTCTCTTGTCAGCAGCCTCCGCGACATCGTCGTTGTGATTTCTTCCCAGCAGCCTCCGCGACATCGTCGGCTACCGGGTACGCTTGCACCCCTCTCTTGTCCTTGTGATTTCATCGTCGTTGCAGCAAGGATTGATATGAATGGTGCATGTTAATTTTTGAGCTTAGCACATCAGCACACTGCACACTGTACCTTGCTCGACAGCACACTGCCAATTGCTGATATGAATGTCCAGCTTAGCACATCATATGGTACAGTCTACCTTGCTCGACAGCTCGACAGCACACTATACCTTGATTGATTTGGTAAGCTTACAATTTGAGCTTAGCACATCAGATTGGTGTCTAGCCCAAGAAGATTTGGTAAGGATTGATATGAATGCTCTTCGCTCCCAATTTGTTGCATGCCCAGGAATGCAAAGAAACCAACCATTTTGCTGCAGCAGTACTCCTCTCTTCTCTCCATACAACAGTACTTGTAGACCTGTTTTGGAGTAGTGTAGGAGTAGTGTAAGAGTAGCTTAGTTCCTTATTTTCTCTTCTCTTATTTCCAAGTACCCCTCTTGTGCCCTCCATTATTTTAATTTTCTTTAATTAAAATTAAACTAGAAGATTTTATTTAATTAAAATTAAAATTAAACTTGAAGAGTCCAAATGATCATAAAAATGAGAAAATTCAAAAACTTATCATACAAACAAGGAGTTATACACACGAGGAGTTCAAATGATCATACTCCACACGAGCTCATAATCACAAGGATGCAACACAACAAGAGAATGTCTCATCACAAAATACAACAAGGAATATAAATGATCACAACAAGCCTCATCTCACTCCTCAAGCATCTGAACAAGCGTCATCTCACTCCTCAAGCATCTCAACAAGCCTCATCTCAAGCATCTGAACAAGCGTCATCTCACTCCTCAAGCATCTGAACAAGCGTCATCTCACTCCCAAAGCATCTCAACAAGCCTCATCTCAAGCATCTCAACAAGCCTCATCTCACTCCTCAAGCATCTGAACAAGCGTCATCTCACTCCCAAAGCATCTCAACAAGCCTCATCTCAAGCATCTGAACAAGCGTCATCTCACTCCTCAAGCATCTGAACAAGCGTCATCTCACTCCCAAAGCATCTCAACAAGCCTCATCTCAAGCATCTGAACAAGCGTCATCTCACTCCACAAGCATCTGAACAAGCGTCATCTCACTCCCAAAGCATCTCAACAAGCCTCATCTCACTCCTCAAGCATCTGAACAAGCATCATGTTAAGCACTAGTGAACTCTCTCCATTAGCCCTAAATTGTGTAGGGCATTTGCATACACCTCTCGAGGGCATGAAAGCCGTAGAGGTAGAATTCCAAGATTCTCCAGCCTTTCTTTGTTCACAAGGGGTATTTTATACTCATTGCCACCAGCATTGTTCAAGATCTCTATCATGCAAGCCTGTAGAGATAGGAAAACTCTGTTCAGTTTGTAAACCTCGTAGTCTTCAAATTCCTCCAACACTCCATTAATTAGATCTTGAAGTGTTTTAGGGCTCAGGCAATCTGTCACAGATTGCAATGAGTTGAAAAACCCAAGGTCAAGCGCATTCAAGTCAGGACTGTTGGAGGGCTGTTGTATTATTTTGACGTCCATTCCAGTTCTTGAAACGACTTCTAAAAATTCTGGGTTAGTAGGCAGTATGTGGGGCTTAGCATTGTCCTGTTGTATATAGATTGTCTTCCCAACATCACTTTCAGGCCAAACAACTTGTATTGCTGCCAAGACATTCTCTATCAAGAATTCCCGCATCACCTTTCTGTCGACTTTTATTGATTTAGTCTCTATTGTGCCTCTAGGTCTATTATCTCTTTTCCTCTGAGCTGGAACTTCTTTCACGAATGGCCAAATACCAATTTTCCCAGAGAACATCACATTTCCTTCACTATCCATTCTTGGCCTAGCAACTGCCGTCAAGAACATGATTTTTCCAATACAGTTGCTGCTTTGTATAGTTCTTGTAGGCTCTTCCTCCCCATCCAAGAGATAATAGTTCCTGTTTCTCCTTGTCATATAAAACCATTTCTCGTCAATATGGACAATGTTGTGCATATATTTGAATTTAAGCCTTGGTGTTTCTATTGTTGTCTCATCAAGCATTGACAAACAGAATTTCATCCTACTAATCTTATTCTTGTCCTTCAGAATAGGCTTCACGGTATTTGTATGTCTCTTTATGAGCTTCAGCTTGAACTTCCTATGAAGTGTGCTAGGGCTGCAACCGAGTTGCCAAGCTAGTGATCTTATAGTCGACCTCTTGTTCAGTGGTATTGTTGGGATCCGCTCTAGGTTGATGTTCTTTGGCTTTCTTCCACATCTTCCCTTTTTTTGGTTGGAAACATCTACCTCCAAACCATCTGCAATTTGCTTCATGGCCTTCTGCCAAACTCTTTTTATACTCCTCACATCTACCTTAAAAAATTGTGCAACGTCTTTCTTGTCATTTCTCTTGAACTTTCCGCCTCTACTCATACACAATCTATGCAGTGCTACATAAGCAGCATATTTTTCCTGGTCGCTGAGGGTTTTCCTTTTTGTAACTCCTTGCTCAACAACTGCAACAGCCAAGAAAAATATTAGTCCCACTGAAATGATCAAATGATCAAATGAAATATTACAACAAGAAAATACTTCCCAGAAAAAACTGTATAGCAAATATTTTTGACAAGCGAGACACTGCAGAGAAATGCCATCTCAAGATTCTTAACATAAAAGATATTTGCAGTTGCAATACTTTTTCAAAGCAGTAGTACCTTTTAGATATATTCAGTTTTCTCTTTAATACTGAAAGCATTGAATTTCTTCGAACTTAGCCAAGGTCTTTGTAAAAAATATTTGTTGTAGACCAGAATCATGCTACATAGCCAACGGGAAACGTCTGAAATTCTACTCTCCAAATGGTACCCGAATCATGCTACATAGCCAACGGGATGAATAGAAACAAAACAGACCAGCATTGACACTATGTCGTTCATTGACTAACGCCACATACCAGCATTGGATTTGCATAGTCAAGTGTAAATGAGTTCAGTCTTCAAACTAATCCAGTTCATGTTAATACGCCACAGACCAGCATTGGATCTGTACCTTGCTCGACACCGACTGCATCATGACCGGGATCAATGCCATCTTGTTCTTCTTCCATGTTGATATCATCTTGGAGTATGTCTTCTTCTTGGGCTGGAGTACAATTGAGATCAAACTCCATGCCTTTGCCCTGATTATATCTCTGCTTTTTCAGCTGCTACCTCTTCTGGACCATGGAGTTGGACCTGCTGGACCTATAGCCTGTTCAGATACTGCCACAATGTAAGTTCATGCAACATCAAGAACTGTAGTACTCCAACATCATGTAACTGTACTCCTGTCATGAAAATGATGTTGCATGATGTTATACTCCACTGAGTAAAAGTGATTATGTTCCTGTAGCACTGCATCATGTAACCATACTCCACATCATGTTACTCCAGTACTGCCTATGGAGCAGTAATGCACTGATTTTTGTCATGCTCCAACATCATGCAACTACTCCAACATCATGCTCCAGTACTAATTTTTGTGATGCTAAGATTTGTTGATACAGCCTCAACATCATGCTACTGAATTGCCCGTGAGCAGGACGTGGAGCCGGCGGTGATCTGCGGTACCTGGAGCTGGAACTGGCGAGGCCCTAGGAAGGTGGAGGCGATCTGCAGCAGGGCGTTGGCCAGGAAACCTCGAGGACAGGAGGTGGCTTGGCACTGGCCAGGTCCTCTCCGGCACAGGGAGAGGCGATCTGCAGCACGGCGCTCGCGAGATGGGAGGGGATCTGTTGGGCGGAGGTGGGCATTGGAGGTGGGCGGCGCTGGAGGTGGGGGGCGCTGGAGGTGTGCGCTGGAGGTGGGGGGCGCTGGAGGTGGGCGCTAGAGGTGGGGGGCGATGGAGGTGGGGGGCGATTCAAAATTGTTGTACAGTACGGTTTATTTTTTTTAGTGTAACGATTCGCCCGGTAATGAATCTGAGGGGTAGACATGTCTTTTGGACGATTTTGAGGGGATGTCTTAAAACTCCCCAGCGTCATATATTTCGGGACGGAGGGAGTATTAGGCAACATGTGATGAGTAAAATTATTTACGTCACTGGAACCGACAAGATGTGGAGGCAAAAGAAGAATTTATTGGTGGAGCAAACCACCGGCGTTTGGCTGGAGATCGGCAAAAGGGAATTTTGTCTCATAAAAAACAATGTGACAAGAGATATAAACGCAACTAGTGGGAACATCTAGGCACTTTACACCTTTATGTTGGGGACTGTAGCCTAGGATCACACATTGCTTCGACCAAAACGTAAGTTTATGATTGTTGTATGGTCGAAGATTGGGCCAACATGCACACCCAAAGACGCAAAGCGATGTGTAGTCTGGTTTGATATGGAGGAGTCTTTGGACTGGCACCATGCTTATGATATGAACGACGGCTAAAAAAGCTTCATCCCAAAACATCAGAGGCATGGATGCATCCGCTAGTAGAGAGAGCCGAACTTCAACTATGTGTGTGTGTTCGCGTTCAGCAGACCCATTTTGTTGGTGAGCATGAGGGCATGAAACATGCTGAGAAATGCCAAGTCTTTGAAAGAAGGAATTTAGTTTTTCATATTCCTCTCCCCAAACAAATTGGACAACAATAATTTTTCTATCAAACTTGCATTCAACAAGAGCTTGGATGTTTTAAAATACATGAAAAACATCGTATCTTTTCTTGAGCAAATAAATCCATGAGTATTTGCTAAAGTCATCAACGTATCTAACATAGTATGTATGCCTACCAACTGAACTTGAAGCAGGGCCCCATACATCAAAAAATTAGCTGAAGAGGTTTGGTAGAAATACTCGTAGAAATTGGATAAAGCAATCGATGACTTTTTGCTTTTTGACAAGACTCACAAATTGTTTCCCCATCATGATCTCCAACACATGGGAGCTTATTCTTCCCAAGCAATTGTTCAACTAAAGAAAAAGATGCATGCCCTAGTCTATCGTGCCACCTTGTCGAAGAGAGTTCGGTGACACCATATGCTTGCTTATTTGATTTTCTAAACTCCGGAATCAACGGGTAAAGCCCTCGAACACATCTACCTCTCTAGAGAACCTTCCCCTTTGCCTGATCCTTGATCAAAAAGAAGAAAGGGTGAAATTCGAGAAAGACGTGATTATCAATGGCTATACGATGAATGAAGAGAAGATTTTTTGATGTACTAGGGACATGCAAGACTTTTCTTAGATGGATTTTTATGTCAGGAGTATTAATAACACTATGACAAACATGTTTAATTCCCATACCTAATCCACTTGCTATGTGCACTTGATCTTGGCCACGGTATTTTTTCCACATGGTTACTTTCGCCAACACACTAGTGATGTGGTTTCTGGCACCACTATCCACATACCAGTTCGTGTCTACCCCGTAGGAAGCTTGGGAAGCACCAGCAACCTTGTGAAGAGTCACCCTCATATTCCTCGAAGCGGTACCAGAAATCCTTAGCGGAGTGCCCAGGTTTGCCGCAGATCTGACACCTAATGGCATCGGACCGGTTCTTGGTGGAGTTGGAGTTGCAGCGGCCCCTATTGTTGTCGGAGGAGAAGCGAGCGCCATGCTATTCGGTGCCGCTGCCACTGTTGAAGTTTCCACGACCGCGGTGACCATGGCTAGCACGACCACCACGGACGGCGACATTTGCGAATATTTGAAGCCGATGTTGTTCCCGGTTCCATGGAACAGTGACATGCACTGAGAAAAATTACTCATTTGAGAAAAGAGATCATCCAGCATGACCGGTTTGGTGCGAGCATGTGGGGACCCCGATGTCGGGACGCCGATCCTAAGTCATAAGAACCTAGTCTGTAACACATCACATTATTGTGAGGCCTCACGCTTGGTAAACTCCACGGCTGCCACCTTATCTTTTCCAGGACCGTTTGCGTATTTTGGCTCACGTATATGAATGTGTCGCTAGTATTCAAACGACAAAGAACCCGGGTCGACATGACTAGTTATAAACCCAAGTGGTACATCTGTATAGGGACACGCATACATAACCCAGCAAAGCAGATGTCGGTCACCAGCGTGTTTAGACGAGTCGTAGCAAGCTACACGGACTCCATTACACCGCGTGACATTTCCCCGAAGGGACAGACACAACAACAAAGAAGGATACATGCCGGTCAATCAATGTGTCCGGAGCAGTAGCAAGCTACCAAAGCTCGGTGGAAGCACAAAGAGGCATTTCCTCGTAAACAGTACTACTAAAGGCACAAACTAGGTGTCGAATCCCACACATATAATGCATTTCATAACATACACACAATATGTGTAGATACAACATGACATCACAACATAACTCTATGACTCAAGCTTTTATTAAAGACTCATAAGAATCAACATAGTATAATATTACAAATAGGGGTCTCGTGACCCGACACTCAAGTCATACACACATCAAGCGGAAGCACAACATGTCTGGGTACATACATCTACTAAAAGTGGCTGGAAGAGCCTGAAAATCTACAACGACCCTACCAAAGGAACCAGACCTCTGTGTGGGATTCCCAAGCTATTCCAGTCAACATCGAACACATCGCGTAGAACCTTTTAACTAAATCTTCTCTGCAAAAACATAAATAAAGCAACCGTGAGTACAAAGGTACTCAGCAAGACTTACATCAGAACTATCTACATATGCATCAGCATCAATGGAAGGATTGTGGGGTTTGATCGCAGCAAGTCAGCTTTGACTCTTGGCTAACCTGTACTACGACTACAAGTTCTTTCTTTGAGGTGGGATAGCGCACACGAGTCCACATGTTCACCAATCAATAAACCACCATGGATCCACTCTCGTCTCCCTACGAGAAGGACATCCATAGCACTCACACTTATCTTGCATGTTTTAGAGTATCCATTTAAATTGTCTATGTACCACGTAATGTTTCCAAGTAGTCCATATCCGAGGACGCGGCTATTCGAACACATTAATTCACCCTACAGGGGTATACTTCTTCACACATGCTCTCACCACTTAGCGCCATATGCACGTCATGCATCTTGGAAACCTTCAAGCGGAAGCACTGGCGTGGGTGTCGGCCATGACCGTTGACCACACAAGACCCTAGTCCAGGTTTATCGCCTATTTGAGACTGAACCCGCAAGGAAGTCCGGTCGAGATTTCCTCTACGACCCCAAACGATGTGCGCAGGGTTCCCAAGCCCACCATCTGGGTGCCACTTGGTACACCGTGCCACTTTGTATCTACCGCAGAGAAGTCTACCCCGTCGGGCAGAGCTAAACACGGTCGCCAAAACTTTTCCTACAAACACCAGAAACTAATTGCAACTCCTAGAAAGAGATCAAGGCAATTAATAAGCCGAGTGGGGTCGTATTTTAGGGCCCAATGCATGGTAGTATCTTGTCTTGGATAACATACACATAACTCAGTTCTTAAGGACGGTCCCAATGAGACAACCCACCATGTACTCCTACATGACCTCTCTTCGCTACCTTTACCAAATCGGATTCACACATTTACTCTCACACTGTAGGACATGAACACAACCATTCTGATTCATCATCCAGATGGATCAGACTCGACACAACTCTAAGCATAGCAGGCACCGTAAGCAAGCATGGATGAGTAAGCACAACAGGGCTCAAGAAGTTGCTACTCATGCTAAGTGGTTTCAACTATTTATTGTGGAAAAATCAGGTCATGCAGAGGAATGGGTGCAACTACCAAGAACATGTAACAGTTGAATCGTGTTTGTCCTAATGCAATAAAAGAGAGCAGGAGCGAGAGAGTGGGTTTATATCAGTATGCTCAAGGGGGTTTGCTTGCCTGACACATTTGAAGATAGCAATGAGTCTTCATCAATGTCAACGATCACTTCGTCGAAACCATCGTCTACCGAGAGGGAACAACACCGACAAACAAGAAAGAACAATAATTACTTCATGGAAATGCAGCACTATGTTGCATGATCATGACATGAAAATGAGAAGTGGCAGGGCTAATATAGCTACAATTTCTTAAGTTGAAGCTGGTTTGAATTAGAATTCAAATATTAGTTCAATCAAGGTATTTGCCACATACCCTTTTAATTGATTCGACGGGATGCTCAGGCATAACTTGTTTTATCATGCATGAAGATGGCATATTAAGCTACTGAGTTTTCCTAGCTCAATGTTTGGTCTTGTTAATTGAAGTGGAATTCAAATATATATCAAATTCCAACTCCAAACTATTTATTAAATTTACCCTAATCATCATTTTGCCTACTTAGTGATGTTAACTTTCTCAAACATGCATGAAAATGCCATAATCAGATTCCTTGAATTTTTCTAATCATTTTTCATATATAAATTATTTTCATCTGATTTATATTTTATTTTCTATGAATTTTTGAAGTCTTGCTATTATTCTAGAATTATTTTAGAACAGAAAATTACTTATTGCGTGATCCCTGCGTGAGCAAGTCAACCAGCCTGGGTCAGGTCAAACCTGACAGCCACGGCCCACCGGTCAGTGACACACGGCTAATCCCCGGTCAAACCAGAGGCTAACCAGGCTTTGACCCCATGTGGGGCGCTCTCTCAATGGTTGTTAGTCGTGCTAACCACGTGAGGTTAGTCCCTAATGACGACCACGTCGCACGTTGTCCGAGTTTGGCCGGCGGCGACCAAACCAACGACGGCTTCGCGCCGGAATCACGAGAACGGCGAGGGTTGGACGTGTGGAGACCACCAGAAGGTAGCCCACGTTGGGCCGCATATAGCTGGAGGGATAGGTGGCCGCGGGGCTGCCGGAATCATCGCCGGCGACAAGCCTATGCGGCGGCAGCGACTCGGGCTTCGTCGGGCATGGGGTTACGGGGCACAGGGAGTCCGGGTGTGGGGATCGAAAGCTTCCTGGTAGCTCCAGGAGCCCGTTCCCGAGCATGAGCACGTGGTTGGAGTACCACAACGATGTCGGCGACATGGCCGACGTCGAGAAGCTCTCGGCTCTGGTGGCTTTGCTGGCTAGGGAACGCGAGGAACCACGGGGAGAGGGGGAAACGTTTCAGTAGCTCACTTCGGTGCGATTGGGGGTGACGGAGTGGTCAGGGTCGTCCTCTAGCCGACGAATCGACGCCGGGAAGCTCCGGTGGCTGGAGAAGAAAACGGCGGCGGTGGCGGCGCTCCAAGGCTCCTGGGCTTGATTCCTATGGCAGGAAGGTCGAGGGCCATGCTGCGAGGACAATGGGACTCTTGGGGAGGACAATGCTACGGCTGCGACTGACGGTGACGACGGCCTCGCTGGGATTCGTGGGGGAGGGAGAAGCAGAGAGATGGGGGAGAGACCAGAGAGGGTGATGAGCTTGAGGGGGTTTAGGTGGTGGCCACACACGGATAGAGATGCACGGGTGGCCGCCATCGTGAAGCAGGAGCTGGCTCACCTGGCGCCGTGCCTGGTCTCGCTTCTGCCTTGTGGCAGAGGTAGACGATGACTGGCAGAGGCCAGTGGGCTGGGCCATCTCCTTCCTGGGATAGGTAATCTTCTTTCTCTTTTTTTTTCTTTTTATATTTGTTTTTCGACATTTGTTTTGTTATTTTTCCAAGACCCAAACCTAGCTCAAAAATACCAATACATTTTTTTGGAGTGTAGTTTGAATATTGCAAACCTCCACAAAATGTTTCAGCATTTTTTAAAGACTACAAATAATTATAATCAGGTATTTGTCATTTTATGCAACTTTGCTGGTTTATCTAAAATTCCAAAAAGGTTGATAAAAAGTGGATCACCCCTCGTATGTTATTGCCAACATTTATTAGAGAGGGTGAACATTTTTGAAAATCAATTGGGTTCATTGAAAATAATTTTTTGAACTATTTGGGTTTTATTTAGTGCTAGGGTTTGATCATCCCCATTTCAAATTAAAAGAAATTAACAATGCATGCGTGAATATGCAATGGCTAGCAAGATAAACTTGGGATGTGACACCCGAGTTGTGAGTCGAGACCACCGAATGAACGTGTACACTGATCCCAGAGATCAATGCTCACTGAACATATCGATAATGAATAACAAGAGTCTTACATCCATGAATAATGTCTGATACAAATAATGACCATTATGGTCAAGTCTTACATAGATAGGGCCATGAAGGTCAAGCACACCAACTCAACTACTAGCGGAAATCTTGGTAGTAAACGTGAACCCGTGCCATCAGTCTTAACCAACATGCATTCTGACTGGGAAGCGTCCTAGTTCGCGTGTCCGTCTCGAACGAAGAATTCTTATCCATATTTCGGTTCCTCCATGTCTGGTCAATAAAATAACCAGTGGCAAACCAATGAGTACTTCGAATGTACTCGCAAACAACCCATGATGTGGATTATGTAATTGAGTGCAATATGAAGTATAATGCAACCTTTGCGGAAAGGAGGTTTTTATTAATGCATAAACATGGTCAAACGTTTAGATGGACATGCATCACTAGGTAAATAGTAACCATAAGAACAGATTATAGATATCAACATAGATATTCTAGGGATGAACACCTCACGTTCACCCATCATGCGAAGTCAACTGACTTGACAAAGTACTATCTTTCTAATCATACACACACACTTGGTTTATGCGGAAATGACTGGACGTAGTCTAAGCAGGATTACCCAACTGTCCTTGATCGTGGACACAACTATTCAAATAGTTTTACACTCTACAAAGGTTGCGCTGTACCCACGAGATCCAGGAAACTTCCATGTCATTCACGACTCGCGGTATATAACATACCCGAGGTAAGTACCCGATCATCGCCTTTCCCCTCACAACACTAGACAAAGAGTCCACTCGATCGGTACCCAGCCCACATGATGTAAGTCTTACAAGCACCAACTCTAGACCGTATCATCAATGCAAGGACCAACGGTGTGCCCGGAACACGTAAAAATGGCATAGTCTCCCTACCTGGCACGGCCCCGTCACGAGAGTGACCATATCATTCCCGCCACTAGTAATGCGGGATCTTTGCTAGCACGACTAGAGTAATCAACAAAGCCCCATCCCATAAAGGGGTATCGTGGTCGCACATGTAAGGTTGGGAGGCTCAGCAAAACTTAAATATAATCCCATTCCCGAAACCACACACACAAAACTATTTCCGGTACACCACTTCCTTCTCAAGTGGTCACCATCAACCTCAGGCATTAGTGGCACCCGACGGGGTTTTTGAAAAATCTTTGTAATCACCTCTGTGTTACCATCACTATGCATATGCTCATCCTATACGTAGCACTACTATCTACTTGTCAACTCTAAATTAGCGTGACCCTCATAGATGGTAAGATCAAGCTCAAGTGCAAGTGCTCCACAGGAGCCATCGGTAACACCATACCGAGGGTTTACCGGTTAATCATCATCATATGCATCAGAGTAAAGTAATCAACATGACATGCATAAAATATTTTCTCAAACCTGGTCAAAGGATTGCTTGCTTGCTGAGCTTGGTATCCAGGGTCTTCGAGGTCTTCGGGTCCAAGTCCTTCGTCAAACGCGTGATCTATCATCGTAATAGCAATAATAATAAGGACCACAACAAAAAAAGATTACAAACTCACATAAAAATGTTACCCTATTCCGTAAAATCCTATCATTATTTATCAAAATATTTGTTTCTTATTTTGGAATGAAAAAATATTTTTAAAGTCTTTTTAACAGAATTTAAAATACTTAAACTAGGTGTTAAAATAAACCTGTGCATAAAAGTTTTCATAAAAATTCCATAGGTAGTACTATTAAATATTACACAATTTTACAAGAATGATGGTGGAAAAATATTTAAATTTGGATAAAGAATGAATCCTATGGATTTATTTTTTTAAAAAGAGAAATAAAATAAATAAAAAGTGCCAGCTGGCCTCGCTCTCACTCGCCTGGCTGTCCCACCAGCTGGGCCGGCCTAGCCGGCCAACCGGCGAGCCAACCAGCTCAAGCGCGCGCGCCGTCAAGTTCAAACCTGACGCGCGGACCCGTGCGGCCAGTGACAGAGAGGAGAGAGGGGGACAGAGAGACCGACGATACGTGGGGCTCTCCTATCGGGGTCGTCTCGAACCTCCAAACAGAGAGGAGGGGCGGCTCATCGGCGGCAGCTCCGGGGTTCTCGAGGTCAGGAGAGCACGAGAATGGGCTCCCGGCACTTTCGCCTACCACGTGGGGGTCGAGGGGATGACGGAGGTGGCTTGTGTCGCCGACGACGACGAAGCCACGACAGAGACCTTGCAGGAAGGTCATGGGAACGGTGCTCAAAGCAAGGAGAAGGACGGGGGAGTGGTGGAGAAGGTTTGGGAGGTCCTTGCGGTCACATGGAAAGTGAAAGGAGCGTCAGAGTGTGCCTGTAGCCCGATATTGAAGGAGCCCCGACACGGCGGCGTCTCGGTCGATCTCGAGTAGCGGGGCTCTTTTACCTCAAGGGGGTGCTTGGGGTGATCGATTGGGGAGGAGAGAGGTTCCAGAAGTGCGGAGGAGAGCGGGGGAGCCCTTAAATATGCAGGTGACAAGTCACCGAACGGTGGTGCGCCAGAGGTTTTGCTGTGGCGGAAGGAGAGGGAGAGAGGGCCCGGGACTGAACCCGTGGTATTGTGGACATGGTTTTGGACCGAGAACATCTTTGGGAGGAGCGAGGCAGCTCTGCTAGCATGCCGCGGTGGCTGAGCTCCTTTGGCCGGTTCGGGAACGTGCGGACACGCGTCCCCACGGCAGAGGAGAGGGGGAAAAGAGGGGCCCAAAGTTGCCCTGGGCTCGGTCGTCGGTGTGGTCAAAGAGGGGCACCGGGAGGGGGCATGAACTGGTTGGCGCTGGCCTCCTTGGGCTCGGGAGCGCCCTGTAGCGTGTCCAGAGTGCAGCTTTGGATGCCACGGCATACTGGCGGACTCTGGTGCATCTTGGCCGTGCCTGGGGTGTCTGGGAGAGGGGTTAGATGCTCCTTGGATACTAGGGGCCGAGTGGAATCAAGCTGGCCAAGGGGAGACTGGTAAAGAGATGTTGTTAGTCTTGATTCAGGTGCTAAAATGGGGATTTTGGCTCCCGCTCATTGAACTAGTGGTGGGCCTTTCGTCTGCAGTTGTGGGGAGTCACAAACAGTCTGTGTCATGAGTTTGGAGTGAAGGGAGTAAGTGTGGAGGGTGCTAGATGCTAATTTTCAATTCTGGCAGAAGGTGATTGATGCATTTTAGGGATGTTAACCTCCTCCAAATGCATTGAGAGTTAACAGGATTTGGTTCTGAACATAATTAGGTGGCTCTACCAAATTTGAGCTCCATTGGACAAGTTTCACAATGAAAACTTGAAAATACCCACAAATGGCAGGCCTGCAATCTTCTGAGAAATTGTGAGCAAACCAATACACAAATCCAAATCTTGGCATGATCTCCTTATTTGGGGTATTGGGCACTCGTGAAAAGTTTGAGGCCAAATGGACAAACTTAGCAATGTAGAGTTGCTCCAATTTGATTCTTGGCGGAAAGGATTTCTGAATTATTTGGTGAATCAAATCACCTTGGATGGAGGTGAAACTTGGCATGATCACCAAGTATAGCATGTGGGACATGCTAGAATTTTCTCGGAATTTATTAACAATATTTCGTTTGTAAATATGTCAAAATATCAAAATAGAAAGAATTGGTTTTCAAAGGTTTGCTCTAATTTTTTGAATAGGACTAGGGGTTGAAACTCTTATGTATGGAACATATATGTCCTCAGAGTCTTCCTAAATTTTCTCAGTTTTCTTAAGGTAGAAAAATAAATTTTCTCCCAGAATTATCATTTCTGGCCTTAGAAAAGGACATATAAATAAAATAGAAAAATGACA
This sequence comes from Hordeum vulgare subsp. vulgare, assembly GCF_904849725.1. Classification (NCBI taxonomy): domain Eukaryota; kingdom Viridiplantae; phylum Streptophyta; class Magnoliopsida; order Poales; family Poaceae; genus Hordeum; species Hordeum vulgare. Next base: position 316,840,956 of record NC_058518.1, read on the forward strand.
ACAAATATAATTATTTTATGGTTAAGAGTTATATTCATATTAGCATCAGAGTGCAATCTTTGGGTGAAGGCAGTCCCTTAAATTCAAGGACTTGTAGTGCAAACCCCGAAGCAAGGTTTTAGGTTACCATAATAAATAAAAGGATTTTTATGGAAATAATATTTTATTAAAAGTTTTCTTAGAGATCTACTCACAAGTGCACATACAAACAATGACAATCAAGACACTCATAACATTTACTTAAAAAGTTTTAATTTATACAAAATTTTGAAAGGAAGACAACAAAGACAAAGTGATGTGAAAACAGGGTGTGACAGACCTATCCCCCTTACAAGAATCTCGTTCCCGAGATTCCTAAGCTAGGTGCTAAAAAAGGTACGAAAACTTGGATCTAAGATAGTCTTCACGTTCCCAGGCTACTTCAGACTCTGTGTGGTTGCTCCACTAGCTTCGAATACAATGCCCGGCTTCGTCCAGAACACGGATCTGTCTCTCGCGATAAGAGAGGTCTCGCTGAACATCAATAGCTTGATGATCGATGTCCTTATAAAGAACTGGACAACTTGGCGCTTGAAGGCACTTCTGGAGTTGTGACACGTGGAACACGTTCTGCATGCCCAAAAGTTCTGAGGTAGCTCCAACTGGTGAGAAACTTCTCCACACCTTGCGGTGATCTTAAAGGGTCCAATGTACCTTGGAGCAAGCTTCCCCTTGACATGGAAATGCTTTGTTCCCTTGAGAGGCGTGACGTGGAGGTTCACGTGATCTCCAAGCTTGAGTTCCACTTCTCGGCGGTGTGAATCCGCATCTCTCTCTTGTCGTGACTTGGCGGCCTTTAGGTGCTCCCTGACGAGTTTCACCTTCTCCTCAGCTTCACGGGAGACGTCTCGCCGAAAAATCAGTCCCTGACTAGTCTCAGACCAGTTGAGGGGAGTGTGGCACTTACATCCGTACAATACCTCAAATGGTGCCATATGGAGACTGGACTGATATCTGTTATTGTAAGAGAACTCAGCGAAAGGCAGACAGTCTTCCCACTTGGTCTCGTGTGCGAAGAGACAAGCGCACATCATATCCTCAAGTATCTGATTTACTCGTTCCATCTACTCGCCGGTATGCGGATGGAAGGTAGTGCTGAAGGAGAGTTTGGTTACCAAGGCCTCTTAAAACTTCTTCCAGAATCTTGAAGTGAATTGTGTGCCTCGGTCGAACACAATATCCTTGGGAACTCCGTGGAAGCTCACGATACACTCAATATAGAGACTGGCCAACATGTTTCCCTCATATTTAGTACTGACGGGAATGAAGTGGGCCACTTTGGTAAGATGGTAAACGATGACCCATATGGAGTCGTGTCCCTTGCCTGACTTAGGTAGACCGATGATGAAGTCCATACCGACTTTATCCCACTTTCATTCAGGCACCTGGAGAGGTTCTAACAGCCGAGCAGGTCCCTAGTGCTAAGCTTTGGCTCGCTGGTATACGTCACATTTGGCGACATGTGAAGCTATTTCCCTCTTCATGCCATGCCACCAGAATCTTTCTCTGAGGTATTCATACATCTTGGTCCCACCTGGGTGAATTGAGTATGGAGTGTCGTGGGCTTCTTGCAAGATTAGGTTCTTGAGTTCAGCCTTGTTGGGTACGCATATGCAATTCCCAAACCACAGAACTCCCTATTTATCCACTGAGAATCCTGGGGCCTTGCCTTCCTCGATCTTCCTCGTAATGCCTTCGATGCTCTCGTGTCCCTTTTGGTCCTCTTTAACATCGTCCATCAGCGTGTGTTTGGCTTCGAGGTTTGTCAGGAATCCTTGTTCGACTAGCTCCAACCCGAAGCTTTCGAGCTCCTTATATAGGGCTGGTAGCCTTTCTGGATCATAGCGTTCAAGGTGCAAGCCTTTCGGCTCAAGGCGTCTGCTACCACGTTGGCCTTACCGGGATGGTATTGAATGCTGAGGTCATAGTCTTTAATTAACTCCAACCATCTTTGCTGCCACATATTCAATTCCTTCTGGGTAATAATATACTTCATACTCTTGTGGTCGGTGTATATTTCACATCACTTCCCCAAAAGGTAATGCCGCCATGTCTTCAAGACATGAACTACGGACGCCAGCTCGAGGTCATGAGTGGCGTAGTTATCTTCATGAGGGCGCAGTTGCCGTGACAGGTAAGCCACGACCCTGTCGTCTTGCATCAGAATTCCATTGAGCCTGATTCTTGATGCATCACAATATATCACAAACTATTTGTTGATATGTGGAGTGGCTAGTACTGGGGCGGTGGTTAATCTCTTCTTTAGTTCTTGGAATCTTTCTTCGCACTCTCGCGTCCATTCGAACTTTTTGCCCTTCTTTAGGAGTTGAGTCATTGGTCGGGCGATGCGGGAGAATCCTTCCACGAACTTGCGGTAATATCCTGCGAGTCTGAGGAAGCTTGTGACTTCCTTCACATCGATTGACGACTCCCAGTTTGTTACCGTAGTAATCTTGGCGGGATCGACTGCCAATCCATGTGCCGTCATGGTATGCCCCAAGTATCCAACTTCGCGTAGCCAAAATTCGCACTTGTTGAATTTGGCATAAAGTTGATGCTCTTGAAGTTTTTCCAACACCATCCTCAAGTGTTGCTCATGCTCTTCTTAGGATTTGGAGAAGATGAGTATGTCGTCAATGAAGAAGACGACAAACTTGTCCAGGTATTCTATGAAGACTTTGTTCATGAGGTACATGAAGTAGGCTGGGCATTGGTCAACCCAAATAACATGACCGTGCACTCGTACAAGCCATACCTGGTCACGAATGCCGTCTTTGGTATGTCTTGGGGCTGAATCGTTGGTTGGTAGTACCAATATCTAAGATCGATCTTGGAGAATACCTTGGCACCATTCAACTAGTCGAATAGGTCTTCAATCATGGGGATTGGATACTTGTTCTTTATCATGACTTCATTGATGGAATGGTAATCAACACATAGCCTGATAGTTTCATCCTTCTTGGACACGAATAGAAGAGGTGATCCCCAAGGAGAGGCACTAGGACGAATGAATCACTTCGTGAGCTGCTCGGCTAGCTGCTTCTTCAACTCTTCCAATTCCTCGGATCCCATCCTATAGGGATTCTTATAGATAGCCATTTTTCCGGGCATGAGCTCAATGATGAACTCGATGTATCGATCAGGAGGCATCCCAGGCAGTTCATCGGTAAAGACGTCCAGATATTCACATACCATTGGCACTTGGTCCAACTCATTTCCCGAAAGGCATTTAACATGAGGGACTTGAGAGGAGGTAGGCTCAAGAACATATTTTACTTTGATTCGTTGGTCACTAGTGATGGTGATAGCCCTATTGACGCAATTTAGCATGCTCTCGTGCCTGGCCAACCAGTCCATACCAAGGATCACGTCCAACCCTTGCGACTTATGAATGATGAGATCTGCTACGAAGTCTACCCTGTTAATGCTGATCCCAACTCCCCTACATCCTATATTGGTCCTTAACACTACACCCAAGATCTGTACTCCCATTTGAACATTTATGAATGTAGGTTTCAACCCACTCTTCGTAGCAAACTTTTGGGTGACAAAGGATTGTGAAGCACCACAATCAAACAATAGTGTTGCTGGAGTGGAATTGACGAGGAACATACCCAGTATGCAGTCCAGGTCTTCTTGGGCTTCCTCTGCGGAGATGTGGTTCATGTGTCCCCTGCTGTGGTATTGTTGGTTGCGGAGAGCACATTTCTTGTTTGGTGCTCCATGAGCTTGTCCTAGATTCGACGCATTGGGGGCGTGGTGCCTTGGGCTTCTTATTGGGGCATTGCATGGAGTAGTGCCCAGGTTGTCCACACCCAAAGCAGGTGACCTGCCCAGGGTTGCTGGGCTTGCCCCCAATGTTGTTGGGTGGGTTGTATGCCAGTGTTGGGTTGGCATACTGCTGAGGGTGAAAGCTTGGGCGAGGTGCAGGAGTCTTGTACTAATGTTGCTGATTGTTAGGCCTTGCCGGGGCTGTCTTCCATAGACGAGCCTTCTAGTTACTGGAACCACCATTGCCCAAGAGCTTGCGTTTGTGAGTATCATCATAGCACGACGCTTGTCTTCAAGCATGAGAGCCTTATTCACCAGATCACAGAAGGTCCGACAGTCACAGACAACAAGTTGATATTGCAGCGAATTTTGAAGGCCTTCCATGAAGCGTTCCACCTTAGTGGCCTTAGTGCTGACATCATCAGGCGCATACCTCGACAAGAGGTTAAATTTTTGCACGCACTCCTTGACCGTGCCGCTGCCTTGCTTGAGTGCACGGAACTTCCGCCTCTTGATATCCATCATTGTCGAGGAAATGTGGACAGCGCGGAATCTCTCCTTGAAGGCAGCCCAGGTGATAACCTACGCGCCTTGCATGATCTAGAACCCATCCCACCAAGACCTGGTAGTGCCTCCGAGACAGTGAGAGGCATAGAGAACCTTTTCATGGTCGTCGGTGCACTTAGCCAGTGCGAGGAGGTCTTGAATGGTGCAGATCCAATCATCAGCATCCAGGGGCTTAGTTGTCTTAGTAAATATTGGAGGCGTAGTTATACATCACAAACATATCTATAATTTATGTTTGTTCCATGCTCTTTTGGGTGACATTGTTATATGTTTTGCTACACTTTTATACCTTTTCACACATATTTGGACTAACCTACTAACTTAGTGCACCTAGTGCCAGTTTCTGTGTGCTCATGTCCTTTTTGCACAGACTTTTACCCCAATTTGCAGAGCCCCAAAAATCCCGAGAAATATATATAAAAATCAGCGTGACAGAAGCTTCACGAGGCAACAAGGTGGGCCAGAGGGGAGCCAGGTCCTACCCAGGCGGCCTCCCTACGCGGCCCCCTCCTGGTCGCGCCACCAGGTCGCCTGGGTGGGCCCCACTTCCTTTGGTGCACTTCGATAGAAAACCCTAGTATAATATCCAGAATCGTGAATTTCTCCATCGTTCCGCCGCCGTAGTTCTTCTAAGATCGGGAGCGTTAGAAGACCTCTTCCCGGCACCCTGTCGGAGGGAGGATTGAGCTCCGGGAGCTTCTCCACCACCATGGACGCTTCTCGGACATGCCATGAGTAGTCCTCCTTGGACTATGAGTCCATGACCAGTATCTATGTGATGTATTCTCTCCAATCTTGTGCTTCATTGCTTAGCCCTTGTGAGTTTCCCTACACGATCAAGGCATCTATGTAATTTTCCTGCTATTGCTATGCTTGGTTTGTTGGGATCTGATGGATTATGAGATTATGTTCAGATTGTGATGAGTTATATATTTGGTTCTCCTTTTGGCCAAGTAGTAGATTGTAACTCCAAGAGGGAGTTTTATGAATGATTGTGGGTTCATGCCCCCTGATGTCTAGCTTGAGTGACAGAAACATCAGACTAGGGGATGTGCTGTTGCCACGAGGGAGAAAACAACGATGCTTGTGACCATGGTTGCAAGGATTGTTTACGTTACACAAAGTTTGTTAATGCAGTGGTTCGTTGCTTTGAGTTTACACTTTAGGTGGGGCTCGTAACTTAATACCAGAGAGATGTTCTGGATAGATATCTCAAGGTGGATGATTAGAGAGTAGATGCTGATGGATAAACGGTCTACTTGTCTTGGCGTACTGCCCATTACTATTGAGACTCTAACTTTCTAGTATCATGATTAGCATTGCCGTGCGTTTATAATTATGTCAATTTCCTAGCTGTAATTTGTTTACCCAGCATAGTTGTTTATCGTCTTTTGGGAGAGAGACATCACTAGTGAACATCATGTGACTCTGGTCCATATTACCACCATTGCTTACACCTCCACCATTTACTGCTTTTTTTTAATTTTTTGTTGCAATCACTATCACTATTCCCGCTTGTGTTTTGATCCTTTGCAAACTACAAGGCCAGAGATATTGACAACCTCTCTAAACTCGTTGGGAGCAAAGTTATTTGTTGTGTGTGCAGGTCTACGTCTTCTGCTCGTGCCAGAGCAGGGGACACCTACTTGTTGACCTTCGAAGTCATCCTGGTTCGATAAACCTTACAGTCCCCGTGTAAGGGAAACTAGGTGCTGACTACATCTCCACCTTTCACTTGGGGTAACCAACGAGGGGCGAGAAATATATCCATCAACTCAGCATCAAGCAAATTTCATGCGCCATTGTCGGGGACTCCAACCTTCAAGATAGGGGAGTTGCACACTATCTTTTACCTTTGCTTTTAGTCTTGTTAGTTTGCTTTCTAGTTTTTACTTTATAGTCTTATACCAAAAACCACAAAAAAATTAGTTGATTTGCTTTTAGTTGTCCTTTCTTCTTAGTCTAACATGTTAGGGTTTGATGCTTTGAGGAAATCTGAGGTCCTAGATTTCCATCAAAGGAATGGAGAAAATAAAGGAGGCTTGGGATAGAATTTTTGAAGCACATAAAAGAATTATGCCTTGGTTACCTATCAAAATTGTGCGTAGAATTTTTTATCATGGTCTTTTTATATGGTGTAAACAATCTCTTGATATTACATCTAAAGGAGATTTCTTAGAGTGTTATGAGGCTAGTGCTCTTGATATTATACATGGTCTATCTAAATACCTTGTTTATGATCGTGGATTTGACACTATTATATATAGACTTGCTACCATTGAAAGAAGAATAGATTCTCTAGACTTAAGAAAGATAGAAACCCATGGTTGATAAGAAAAATATTTTGAAAATAGATGATGACTGGGAGCCTTTTGTTAGAATTAGCATCTCTAACCAAGACTTCCTTGCTTATTGTGATATTGGATCCATGGTTCCTACAATGCCAAAAGTTGTTTATGACTCTCTAAGCCTTTTAAACATGGAAAACTTTTTATATTATCATGAACATGCTAATGGAGATATTTCTGAGATCCAGGGAAAGGTAAAAGATGTCCAGGTTAGATTCTCTAAAAGGACTGCAATGGTTGATTTCTTCATCATGAATCCAAACCAAGGAAACATAGTGCTTGGAAGGGACTTCCTCCGAGCCATGAAAGGCTTCATTGATATAGGTAAAGGACACATACGCTTACGTGGGAAAGCGAAAGGTACGTACCCGTTCTCTAGGAAAAATAAGGATGAACTTGTTGAGGATCCGTTTGAAGGTTTTGATGATTCCGATGACATTGGTGAATTTTGATCCTTCTTTTTGCATCATGCCTAGCTGAAAGGCATAAAAGAGAGCACTTGTTGGGAGGCAACCCAATTTGTTTTTTACTTTCAGTTTTAGTGGTCTTGATTCTTGTTTCTACTTTAGCAACATCATTGTATCTGTATTTTCAAGCTTTGTGCCAAGTTTTAGCCTCCGATTGCAAGAAAGTTCAAAAGTTGTGACATGCCGTCGAGAAACAGATTCTCTCTACTTCATGGAAAAATTAGCCAAAAAACACCAGATCATCTTTTTGATTTGAATTGTCTTGATATATGCTCCATATAATTGTATTTCTCGCATTTGTTCTGAGTTTTTTTTATTTTAGTTGCGGAAGTGCCCCGAAAAAATTATTTACTACTTGCTGTTTTGTTTTTCCCAGATTCTGTCCTGTTTTGCGTGTTCATTGTTTTGCAAATCTTAAGCTTGCCTTTTCTTTGCAAAAACCTTTTGGCAATCTTGAGAAACAGTAGCTCTTCATGAAAATATTTATTTCCAGTAGAGAATAAATTATTTTATTATGGGCACTAACCACTCTAATCAACTTATGATGAGTTTCATATGAATGCAGTTTTCGAGTATGCGATGGAAGATGATGAAAGAAGATCTAGGAGTGTCAAGCGCTCAAGCTTGGGGATGCCCCCATGCACCCCAAGAAATATTCAAGGAGACTCAAGCGTCTAAGCTTGGGGATGCCCCCATGCATCCCCTTGTCCATCAACAATCATCAGTTCGTCCTTCTCCATGCTATATTTTTATCACTTCATATGTTATGTGCTATGCTTGGAGCGTCCCGCTCTTTACTTTTTAGTTTGTTCTAGTTTTTCTTTCTGTTCATAACAAGTTGGAACCTAGACTTCTTTGTTTGGGAGATAAACACGCTGCACTCCACCCTAGAACATAACATAGGTTTTCATGCTTATATTTTTTGTGTGTTCTTTATCTTCTCATAGCTGGTGTCATGCTTAGCTCTTAGTTTTCATGCTTTATCTTTTTAAGAGATTTTATTCAAGTTGCTTTTGGAACTCTCTTGATTTATCATGCTTATCTTATTTAGAAAGTTGGCTTGTTGCACTGAGTTGTGTGTCTTCCATGAGTAGGTAATTGAGGTTGCTATTTAAGTATAGTAGTAACTTGCAATAGTTTTGAGGTATTGATTTGAGTAATGTTTAGACTATTGGTGTCAAGATCTTGAGCCTATTAGTGATAGGTACCGTATTTTGGGAAATTCGTGTATATTTTCAAAAACTAAAAAAATTAGTTGAGAACTCTAGCTACTAGATGGATCGCTAACCTATGGAGGGGTTGGAATATATAGAGTACCCTCACGTTATCATGGGTCGAGGATGCGCAAGGATAACCAAAACCCCAAACACTCCTCCTCGGGGTACTTGTCTCTTCAAGAATCTCCTAATTAGATAGAGAGTTACCGATACTAAGTGCATGAGTTCTTCGGACTAATGCGAGTATTCGATTTTTGGCACTTCCACCATCCATATTTTTCTACCCTCTTCGATACCGTGCATTGCCATTTCTCATCTTGAGAGTTGGTGTAAACTTCGCCTGTGCATCCAAACCCTTGGCATGATACGCTGTGTCATCATAAGCCTCATTATATCTTTCCTCAAAACAACCACCATACCTACCTATTAAGGTATTTCCATAGCCTTTCCGAGATACATTGCCATGCAACATCCACCATCTCATGACTTGATCTTCATGTCATACATGCTTTTGGTTGATCGAGGAGCCGCATGCTAGTTGGGCCTTGCCCTTATTATTGCTACATGACGCGCTAGTTTCATTGCATATCCTGCTACACTGGCAGAGGCATACATTTGCATACATCATGATAGTTTTCATTTGTGTTTATGTTGAGTACTTCTTATAAAGTATGAAGATCTTCTTTTTATTCTTGTAAAACATAGAGTGTTGCCCTTAAGTGAGAAAAAGATCCGAAAGAGGACAAATGAAAAGATCCCAAAAAGGACAAATGAAAAGATCCCAAAGAGGACAAATGAAAGACAAATAGAAAGAGCCAAAGAGGCCACAAAAAAAATGAAATAAAAAGAAATAAAAGAGAGAAGGGGGCAAGACTACTATTCCTTTTGAAAGATCCACACTCGTACTCCATTGTTATATTTATAGTCCATGGAGATTATAATTCATGCATAACTATGTGGGGACCCTTACACTACAAAACTTGGCTTGTATATTCGATCCTCCTCAAATGAGCTCTAGGTCTTCATGACCAAGCAAGTTGGATGCACCCCCACTAGTTCCATTGGAGAGCTTACCTTAGCTCATATGTGCATTCGTTGCATGGCAATACCTACTCCTCACATCATACATATCATTTGGCTTTCTCTCGCCTATGGATGTCCTAATTCATGTGACCCTTTCACACCCTTTATTTAATCCTTCCCCATCATTATTCTATTTGCCATCCTAAGTGCCAACATATCTTGCTTGCGCTCATCCATTGCATGAGTGCTCCAAGTCGAAAGGGAGAGGATCATTTTGACTTGTGCCTGACTAGTGGTCTGGGGATGAGACAAAATAAAATTCCAAAGGAGACCAAGTGTGAAGTTTTAGTAGATTGAGTTCTCAGTTAAAATATTTTTTATGCTCTAAACCCATCTCCCACTTCTTGCACACAAACACCATTTGGAGACATTCGAGTCACGGACAGCGAGAGCTCTTGCATCTTTATGTTCTTACTTTGCTAATTTCAATACTAGATAAAGACTCTTGCTTGTTATTGTGTTTACTTGAATTGCATATCTTACTTGCTTTACTTTGAAGTTCTTGTATGTGTGTTAGCATGTCACCATAGAAATTATTTGTGTTATCATTTACCTACTCGAGGACGAGCAGGAATTAAGCTTGGGGATGTTGATACGTCCCAAACGTATCTATAATTTATGTTTGTTCCATGCTCTTTTGGGTGACATTGTTATATGGTCTTGCTACACTTTTATACCTTTTTACACATATTTGGACTAACCTACTAACTCAGTGCACCCAGTGCGAGTTTCTGTCTGCTGATGTCCTTTTTGCACGGACTTTTACCCCAATTTATAGAGCCCGAAAATCCCGAGAAAAATATATAAAAATCAGCGTGACGGAAGCTTCACGAGGCAACAAGGTGGGCGAGAGGGGAGCCAGGGCCTGACCAGGCAGCCTCCCTGCACGGCCCCCTCTTGGTCGCGCCACTAGGTCGCCTGGGTGGGGCCCACCTTCTCTGGTGCCCTCCTTCGGCCTGTATTTACCACTCCGATAAAAAAAACTAGGATAATATCCAGAATCGCGAATTTCTCCATCGTTCCGCCTCCGCAACGCTTCCGAGATCAGGAGCGTCAGAAGACCTCTTCCTGGCACACTGTCGGAGGGAGGATTGACTTCCGGGAGCTTCTCCACCACCATGGACGCTTCCCGTACATGCCTTGAGTAGTCCTCCTTTAGACCATGAGTCCATGACCAGTAGCTATGTGATGTCTTCTCTCCAATCTTGTGCTTCAATGCTTAGCCTTTGTGAGCTTCCCTACATGATCAAGGCGTCTATGTAGTTTTCCTGCTATTGCTATGCTTGGTTTGCTCGGATCCGATGGATTATGAGATTATGTTTAGATTGTGATGATTTATATATTTGGTTCTCCTTTTATATTATTTTCTTGAGTAATTCATGCATGTTCTCCGTTGCTTTTTATTGCTTTGGCCAAGTAGTAGATTGTAACTCCAAGAGGGAGCGTTATGCATGATTGTGGGTTCATGCCCCCTAATGTCTAGCTTGAGTGACAAAAACATGAAACTAGGGGATGTGTTGTTCCCACCAGGGAGAAAACAACGGTGCTTTTGACCACAGTTGCAAGGATTGTTTACCTTACGCAAAGTTCGTTAATGAAGCTATACGTTGCTTTGAGTTTACACTTTGGGTGGGGCCCGCAACTTAATACCAGCGAGATGCTCTGGATAGATATATCAAGGTGGATGATTAGAGAGTAGATGCTGATGGATAAACGGTCTACTTGTCTTGGCGTACTTCCCAATACTTTTGAGCCTCTAACTTTCTAGTAGCATATTAGCATTGCGGTGCATTTATAATTCTGTCAATTTCCCAAGTATAATTTGTTTACCCAGCATAGTTGTTTATCGTCTTTTGGGAGAGAGACATCAGTATTGAACATCATGTGACTCTGGTCCATATTACCACCATTTCTTACCACTACAGGAATCAGACTCTTTGCCGTCTGCCATAACGGATGGCAAAGAGGTGATCCACCAACCGCAAAGGTCTTTGTTGTTAGCCTCCTGTCGGCAATGTTCCTACGACTACTTTCGACGGCATATCACCTTCTTTGCTGTGAGTCTGCCTGAAGCGGACGACAAAGGTATTTGCCGTCAGTCTCTGGCTCCGAGCAGACGACACACATTCTTATATGGCAGCCGACAGGCAACGCCTCCTTTAGGGCTAATGATGGCTTTGCCGTCTGCCTCCCGCCCTCTCTTTGCCGTCAGTCTCCCTCCCTCTCTTTGCCGTCAACCTCCTATCTCTCTATGTCGTCTGCCTTCCTCCCTCTCTGTGTCGTCTGCCTCCCTCCCTCTCTTTGTCGTCTACTTCTATGGGCCAGCACAGAGTTGGGCCAGCGCAGGAATCATCCCTTTGCCGCCAGCCTCCCTCCCGCTATGCCGTCAGCCTCCCAAAGCAGCGGACAACAAAGAGACTATATGGCCAGCATCTGTTGCCCCAGGTTGCATAGCTGGGTGCCACGTGGCACCTTTGCCGTCTGCTGCCTGAGGGCAAAGGCCTTTGCCATAAGATCGCAGACAGCAAAGAGCTCATATTGTCACAATTTTCTTTGTTTATTTCATAACACATATACATATACATATCACATATATAGGTCACAACAAATATACATATACATATCACATATATATGTCACAACACATATTCATAGCACAAAGTTTCATCCATATATACATATACATATAGTTCCACATATACTGTTCAGCCATATATACATATACATATAATTCCACATTGTTCATCAACTCAAATGAAAACTAGAACTAAAGCACTCCATCAATGCCATCTTCCATGCATGTAGTACATCCAATCTGCAAAATGGGAATAAGAAAGTCAGAAGAAGAAGAACAACAATATATATATGCCAAATAAGCTAAATTTAAAAAGAAAGGGAATAAGCAAGAAGAAAAGAAAGAGAAGAAAAACAAAAAGAAGAAGAAGAAGAAGGAGGAGGAGGATAAGGAGAAGGAGAAGGAGGAGGAGAAGAAGAAGAGAAGAAGAAGAGAAGAAGAAGGAGAAGAAGGAGAAGGAGAAGGAGAAGAAGGTGGGCTCCTTCTCCTTCTCCTTCTTCTCTTCTTCTCATCCTCCTCCTTTTTCTTCTCTTCTTCTTCTTATTCCTTATTTTCATTTCTCCTCTTCTCCTCTTCTTGGAGCTAAATTAGCTAAGTATGTCTTTTTGGAGCTAAATGGTCTAATTATGTCATTCTAGAGGAAAACAAGCTAAGTATATAAAATTAATGAGCTAACCAAGGTTCGTATGCCCTTTTGAGCTTATTATATCTTTAGGAGCTTAATTAGTCATTTTATTGAGCTAACCAAGGTTCTTATGATGTTTTTACCTAACTAAGCTAATTATGTCATTATGGAGGATAATTAGCTAAATATGTCTTTGTTGGGGAAATAAGCTCAATGGAAGAAGAAGGAGAAGAAGCAAGAAGAGAAGAAGGAGCAAAAAAATAAGAAGGAGGAGGAGGAGGAGGAGGAGAAGAAGAAGAAGAAAAGGAGGAGAGAAGAAGAATGAGAAGAAGGAGGGCTCCTTCTCCTTCTTCTCCTCCTTCTCCTTCTTCTCTTCTTCTTCTTCTCGTCCTTCTTCTTCTCTTATTCTTCTTATTATTGTTTCTTTTCATTTCTCCTCTTCTCCTCTTCTTGGAGCTAAATTAGCTAAGTATGTCTTTTTGGAGCTAAATGGGCTAATTATGTTATTTTAAAGGAAAACAAGCTAAGTATGCAATATTAATTAGCTAACCAAGATTCTTATTCCATTTTGAGCTTATTATGTCTTTTAGGAGCTTAATTAGTGATTTTATTGAGCTAACCAAGGTTCTTATGATGTTTTTACCTAACTAAGCTAATTATGTCATTTTGGAGGATAATTAGCTAAATATATCTTTGTTGGGGGAAAATAAGCTAAATTGAAGAAGAAAGAGAAGAAGCAAGAAGAGAATAAGGAGAATAAAAAGAAGAAGAATAAGGAGGAGGAGGAGGAGGAGAAGAAGAATAAGAAAAGAAGAAGAAAAGAAGAAGAAAAGAAGAAGGAGAAGAAGAAGGATAATAAGGAGAAGGAGGAGGCTTCCTTCTCCTTCTTCTCCTCCTTCTCCTTCTTCTCTTCTTCTTCTCCTCCTCCTTCTTCTTCTCTTCTTCTTCTTCTTCTTCCTTCTTTACATTTATCCTATTCTCCTCTTCTTGGAGCTAAATTAGCTAAGTTTTTTTTGGAGCTAGATGGGCTAATTATGTCATTTTAGACGAAACCAAGCTAAGTATATAATATTAATTAGCTAACCAAGGTTCTTATGCCATTGTGAGCTTATTATGTCTTTTAGAAGCTTAATTAGTCATTTTAATGAGCTAACCAAGGTTCTTATGATGTTTTCACCTAACTAAGATAATTATGTAATTTTGGAGGATAATTAGCTTAGTATGTATTTGTTGGGGGAAAATAAGCTAAATTGAAGAAGAAACAGAAGAAGCAAGAAGAGAAGAAAGAGAAGGAAAATAAGAAGGAGGAGGAGGAGAAGAAGAAAAGAAGAAGAAAATAAGCTATTGACATCTCGCCAGTTGCGTGTGCACCACTCATCGACCAACGCCTCCCAACAATCCATATTATCCGCACACCATCTCGGGGGCACCTATAAGTTATTAGAAAGAATTTTGAGCGCTATGCCTATGAATCAAATCAAGAAAACTATGTGCAAGGCCTTAAGAATAGGTAATTACCTTCATGTACTGCTCCTTCTTCAGATACCTTCTGCGGCACTCCTTCTTCTACTTCTTAATACCACGCGTGGCGTAGTAGTCTCTAATGGCCCGCGTCCGACACTCGTGGCATAAGTTCTGTAATAACTGCCTACATGTGGCCTCGATAACCTTGGTCGCCTCCTCCTCATATCCCTCCTCACACCTATAGAAGGTCTGGAATCAAACGAGACAACACCGATTAGTACAATAATTAGCGATATTGTTAATTTTAGATTGTTTAAAAGGATAATTTACCCAAAAGCTGTTGATCACCATCTCGGCCCTCATGTGGCACAAGACACCATCTATAATTTCCTCCGGCGGGGCCTGCGCAGCCTTGATTGTGCTCCGAGGTAAATCCTAGTGTAGGAACCTGACCCTCACCACGCAACGTGACAAACACCGGGAAATTTGTGCGGCAAAGCACACCAAGGATGTTGTTCGGCTTGCGGACTCCACCAGGGTGTTTCCATCCCCTGCAGTATGATAAGGTCAACGCATTATATATTTGAAGAAACTTGAAGGCAGAAGCTAAAAAAAGAGTAAATGTACTTACCTATCCCCTTCAGGCTTAATCACTCGCCTGTGCTCGCACGTAGCCGACACGACCGGGAGACGTGTACCACCACGCATGTACACAGTGACCCCATCCACCTGCACGTCGCCCTCACTATCCGTAGACTCATCCCCGCCATCGACATAACAGCCACCCGGACCCTCGGTCCAATCCGGCACCTCGGTCCGATCCGGCCAGGCACCCCATCCGGACATCCCCACGTCGGTCAAAGCATGTGTGGCAGGAGTCTCCTGGGATGTAGGCTCAGGAACCGGAGTCTCCTGGGATGTAGCCTCAGGAACTGGAGTCTCGTGGGACGTAGCCTCAGGAACCGGAGTCTCGTGGGCCGAAGGCACCTCGACCCGAGGCTGATCCTGGACCGGAGTCTCATGGGCCGAATGCCCATCCACCCGAGGCTCCTGGACCGGAGTCCCCGTAGCGTCCTCCACAAACGGGTCCACCATAGTAGTCATGTGCTAGGGTGAATGAGGTGGTCGTGGTGGCGAGGACGGCGCAACAGTCCGCCTACCTCTTTCGCAGCCACCACCTCTCCCTGTACCCTTCCCCTTCTTCCCTACCCGACCAACACCTCTCCCAGTGGGAAATGCCGCTGACGAAGAAGCACCCGCGGGTGGTGTTGTCAGACTATCTGCGAAGGGTCTACGGAGAGATAGGGGTGGAATGGAAGTACCACCCCTCGCGCGGGTCGTCGAAGTAGAACCCGTCGAGCGATCTGGACCCGCACTAACCATCTTTCAACACCTGCTGACCTACCATGATAAAGATTAAAAGAAATTAGTACAACATAAAAAAATTGAATAACTGAAATGAATAATAACATGTACATATATAATTTAAGTTGGGAATCTTACAATCTAATAATCATCGTCAATAAATGCATCATCATCATCACTATCACGCATGTCTTCATGAATGACGTGCTCATCGGGTTCAACGGCATGAAGTTATGGAAGGCCTTTCTGTAATCGGTCAAGCATTGACAGGTCATCTGCATCAGTAACCTCTTCTAGTTCCAGCTCTGCTCGTTTCGGCTCAGGGGTGAAGTCGGATTCATTGTCGCTGTCTACTTCCATGTTCTGGGGTGAAGCATGACGGTTCTTGAAATGTTTCTTGGAAAGACGTGTTTCTTGGAAGAATTCTCCATCATATGTGTCTGGGTTAATGTGACGTTCATAATCCTGTTCATTTGGGGGAGGTGGTCTAACACGTGGGGGCACTTCATAAACAACATACCAACCTTCCAGATTCTCATCAGTTTGGCATGCCCACGGTAGATAGAAAACTTGGGTCGCCTGTTAAGCTGTAATATAGACATCGGGAACATCTAAATGGGTGTTTGGATTGATTTCGACTAGTCCTATATGTTCATGAGTCCTTCTAGTCTACTTCAACTGGAACCAATAACATATGAAGACTACGACGTTCGGTGGGTTCTCACCATAGAATGGAAGTTCATAAATTGCTTCAACTCTTCCATATAATACTCGATACCACCTTCGCCGATAGGAGACACACAGCAATCTATTGATTTTTGGTCGGGCATAGATAGATCTTTGCCAAAGGTCGAAAGACATACGCGTTGATGTTGTAGTTCTCAAATGAACGGACCTTATAGTCAAAACCATTAGCGGCTTGTCTCAATTCAGCGTACATGGACTCTGAATTAGCCTACAAGTTTAATACGAAACGACTATTGCATTAGCCGAAAGTTAGACCAAGAAATGAAATGGTCCATTATTGATAATTACCTTTGTTTGAACCAAGAGATGAAACCGGGATAGTCACCTCCATGCTTTGCCAGAAGCTCATACTCTTCGACGGAATCATTTTGGATCACCGCTCCATCCGAGAATTTGGCGACGTACCGTCTGTATGAAATATCCGGGAATAAAGCAGTACAAAGGAATTAGAAGTTAGGGAAAAAATGTGCCGAGAACTTACTCGATGTACAGCCGCACTTCTGTTTGATTGTTGAAGATATAAAATGAAATGTTTCGCCATTCTTCGACATCCAACGTTATTGGTTTAGAAGCACCGGCTGGTGCGAGCTTCCCTTTGAATAGGTGGAGGTTGGATCCACGTTTTTTAGGGTCTGCATCATTGTACCGAGGCTTCGGATTACGCAAATGATGATTTTTGGCTTCGTAGTGTGCTGTCACAAAGTTTGCCACCTCCTCAATAATGAATGCCTCGGCGATCGATGCTTCAATTCTATGCTTATTTTTACATTTAGCTTGAAGCGTCTTCTGCATCCTCTGAGTTGCATATTACCAACGATTTTGCACGGGCCCACCCAATCTTGCCTCGGTTGGTAGATGTAAAATCAAATGCTGCATTGGGTTAAAGAAGCCCGGCGGAAAGATCTTCTCTAAATTGCACGGCAACTCCGATGCAAACTCCTCCATGTCATCTACCACGCCAGGCAACAATTCTTTCGCACAAAGAACACAGAAGAAATAGCTCAGCTCCCCCAGTACTAGCCATTCATCCTCAGGAATAAAGCCACATAACATCACCGGTATTACCCGCTCAAGCCATATGTGCCAATCATGACTCTTGACACCAAAGATTTCTAATTTTTCAAGAGTCGCTCCCCTCTTTAGATTCGCTGCATACCCATCGAGGAACATCAAGTGCATTTTGACCCACAAGATAATTTCCCTGATAGCTGGCTTTCCAAGATTGAACCAAGCCTTTGCTACTTCTCAAACAACAGCGTTAGAAATTGACACATTGACGGAGATTGGGCTTGCGTTGGTTTTTCCCTTGAAGAGGAAAGGGTGATGCAGCACAGGAGCAGTAAGTATTTCCCTTAGTTTGAGAACCAAGGTATCGATCCAGAAGGATGGTCTCGTCAAGTCCAGAGTACATGCGCAAACACAAACAAGCTTGCACCCAACGCTTCAAAGGGGTTGTCAATCCCTTCAAGATTGTTTGCAATGTGAGATCTACAGGCGAAAAGTGAAACAAAGTAAAAAGTGTAAGGCTGAAAATATGGTGTGGAGTAGACCCTGCGGGCCATAGTGTTCACTAGAGGCTTCTCTCAAAATAGCAAGTATTAATGTGGGTGAACAAATTACTGACGAGCAATTGATAGAACCGCGCAAAGTCATGATGGTATCTAAGGCAATGATTATGCATATAGGCATCACGTCCGAGACAAGTAGAACGATACTTTCTGCATATACTACTATTACTCCACACATCGACCGCTGTCCAGCATGCATCTAGTGTATTGAGTTCATGAAGAATAGAGTAACGCTTTAAGCAAGATGACATGATGTAGAGGGATAATCTCAAACCAATGATGAAAACCCCATCTTTTTACCCTTGATGGCAACAACATGATGCGTGCCTCGCTATCCCTTCTATCACTGGGTGAGATCACCGCACGGTATGAACCCAAAACAAAGCACTTCTCCCATTGCAAGAATCATAGATCTAGTTGGCGAGACAAAACCCACAACTCGAAGATAATTACAAGAATATGAAATCATGCGTAAGAGAGATCAGAAGAAACTCAAATAAGATTCATAGATAATCTGATCATATATCCACAATTCATCGGATCTCGACAAACACACCGCAAAAGAAGATTACATCGGATAGATCTCCATGAAGATCATGGAGAACTTTGTATTGAAGATCCAAGAGAGAGAAGAAGCCATCTAGTTACTAGCTATGGAACCGTAGGTCTATGGTGAACTACTCACGCATCATCGGAGAGGTCATGGTGTTCATGAAGAAGCCCTCCGTATCCGAATCCCCCCTCCGGCAGGGCACCAGAACGTGCCCCAGATGGGATCTTGCAGAGACAGAAGCTTGCGGCGGCGGAAAAGTAATTGCGATCATCTCTTGATTTTTTTGGGAATATTTGGGAATATATAGGTGCAAGATCTAGGTTAGGGGACCTCCAGGGGGCCCACAAGCCTGCATGGCGCGCCCCCCCTGGCCGCGGGGTGGGGGCTTGTGGGGCCCCTGGGGCTCTTCTGGCTTGGCTTCCAAGTTCTCCGATCTTCTTCCGTTCCAGAAAAAAGCTTTTCACGGATTTTCTTCCGTTTGGACTCCGTTTCAAAATCTCCTCTGAAAGGGGTCAAAAACATGGAAAAAACAGGAACTGGCACTTGGCACTGAGTTAATAAGTTAGTCCCAGAAAATAAATAAAAAGCATGCAGAACATCCAAAGTTTGACAAGATAATAGCATGAAACCATCAAAAATTATAGATACGTTGGAGACGTTTCAGCCTTTGGCTTCGACCACTTCTGCTTTCCTTTGCCTTCTCGCATGTTTTGTAACGGTCTGTGACATAGTGTCTCTTGATCGACTCTAGCCTTAGTATTATCCTTTGTCTTCCCATCTTTGTCGAACAATGTACCAAAAATAGCCTCTCCGATATTCATTTCGGTGTGCATCATGTCGATATTGTGTGGAAGAAGGAGGTCTTTGAAGTAAGGCACATCCCACAAGCATGGCTTGTGAGTCCAGGCGTGTTTTGAATGATACCCCTTGAAATAGCCTTGACGCTCTGGATCAGGCTCGAGGGTGTTTAACTGATCCAGGATCTGTTGGCCTGTCAACGCAGGTGGTGCCAAGTTTTTGACAACTTTACCTTTGGTAAAGTTCTTCTTATCTTTTCTAAACTGATGGTCAGGATCCACGAACTGTCTATGCAAGTCAAAGCAAGAATACTTCCAACCCTCCTGCAACCTATGAAACTAAAGAGCTGCCTTGCATGTGGGGCACGCGAACCTCCCATGCACACACCATCCAGAGAATAGCGCATACGCCAGCAAGTCATGCATAGAGTACATGTACCACACATGCATTTTGAAGTTTACTTTTGTAGCGGCATCGTATGTCTTGACCCCATTATCCCAAACTTGTTGCAATTCATCCTTAAGCGGCTGAATGTACACATTCATATTCTTCCCCGGATAATTAGGCCCTGGAATTATCAACGTCAGAAATATGTTCTTTCTTTGCATAATCTGCCGGGGGGGGGGGAGATTGAGTGGAATGACAAATACAAGCCAACTACTGTTTTGGGTTGCCGTCATGCTGAAGGGATTAAAACCATCTGTGGCGATGCAGAATCGAGGATTCCTTGGATCTGTCGCTTTATCCTGATGCAATCCATCGAAATATTTCCAAGCTTCCCCATCCGATGTGTGTACCACCATCTTATTCCCATCCGCATCTAGGTCGGTTCTTTTGCCCATTTTGTTTGGAGGAGTGATACGTCACCATCGTATCTACTTTTCCAAACTCTTTTGCCCTTGTTTTGTACTCTAATTTGCATGATTTGGATGGAACTATCCCGGACTGATGCTGTTTTCAGTAGAATTGCCATGGTGTTGTTTCTGTGCAGAAATAAAAGTTCTCGGAATGACCTGGAAACTTACAAGGATTTTTTGTGGAATATATAAAAAATACTGGCGCTAGAATTACCCGAAGACACGGAGCGAGGAGCCCACGAGCCCAAGAGGCGCGCCCCCCTAGGGCGTGCCTGGCAGGCTCGTGGGGCCCACGTAGCTCCGCAGCCTCCAAGTCCAACTCTATAAAGTCTCTCTCGCCCAGAAAAAATTAGGACATAAGATTCCATCGCGTTTCACGATATGGATCCGCCGCCACCCCCTGTTCTTCCTCGGGAGGGCAGATCTGGAGTCCGTTCTGGGCTCCGGAGAGGGGAAATCGACGCCATCGTCATCATCAACCATCCTCCATCGCCAATTCCATGATGCTCTCCATTGTTCGTGAGTAATCTCATCGTAGGCTTGCTGGAAGGTGATGGGTTGGATGAGGTCTATCATGTAATCGAGTTAGTTTTGATGGGGTTTGATCCCTAGTATCCACTATGTTGTAAGATTGATGTTGCTACTACTTTGCTATGCTTAATGCTTGTCACTAGGGCCCGAGTGCCATGATTTCAGATCTGAACCTATTATGTTTTCATCAATATATGTGTGTTCTTGATCCTATCTTGCAAGTTCTAGTCACCTACTATGTGTTATGACCCGGCAACCCGGGAGTGACAATAGCCGGAACCATTCCCGGAGATGACCATAATATGAGGAGTTCATGTATTCACTTTCTGCTAATTCTTTGTTCCGGTTCTCTATTAAAAGGAGACCTTAATATCCCTTAGTTTCCATTAGGACCCCGCTGCGACGGGAGGGATGGACAAAAGATGTCATGCAAGTTCTTTTCCATAAGCACGTATGACTAAATACGGAATACATGCCTACATTACATGGACGAACTGGAGCTAGTTACATATCACCCAATGTTATAACTTTTACATGATGAATCTCATGCGACATAATTATCCATCACCGATCCAATGCCTACGAGCTTTTCCTATACTGGTCCTTGCTAAGTTACTTTACCGCTACTGTTGTCACACTTGCTATACAAATCACTACCGCTACTCTTACCGCCACTACCATTACTATCATACTACTTTGCTACTAAAACTTTGCTGTAGATACTAAGTCTTTCAGGTGTGGTTGAATTGACAACTCAACTGCTAATGCTCGAGAGTATTCTTTGGCTCCTCTTGTGTCGAATCAATAAATTTGGGTTGAATACTCTACCCTCGAAAACTGTTGCGATCCCATATACTTGTGGGTTATCAAGACTTTTTTCTGGCGTCGTTGCCGGGGAGCATAGCTCTATTCTCTGAGTCACTTGGGATTTACGTGTGTTGATCACTATGAGGAATCCGAGAGATCCAAAAACTAAAGTCTTGCCCTCAACTACGAGGATAGGTAAGGCACTACCATCTAGCTCTGCACTTGATTCACGTTGAGTTATGAGTAAATTTGCGACACCACCACCTACTAGTAATTCTGATATGTCGCCTGTGCTTGATGATGCTACTTCTGCTATCCATGATGCTTATGATGATGCTTTGCTTGATAATGATATGCCACTGGGTGAATTTCTTGATGCACAAATTGCTAGAGTCACTACTGAATCTGATGATACTTCTGAAACTCATGATATTATTGAAATGGAACCTGTTGTTACACCTGTTAGACCTAGCTCTCCTCGATATGAATTGCCTAATATACCTGAGGTTTATGTTATGGGGGGAGAGGTAGCTGAAGACTTTCTTGCTTGTAAGGATAGCTATGATATTGAGAATTTATTACGCAAGTGGAAAGAAAAATCTCTGAATGCTAGAATGAAATATGATCCTAAGTTTGCTACTTCACCCATCTTTGTTACTGATAAGGATTATGATTTCTCTGTCGATCCTGAGTTGATCACTTTGGTTGAATCTGATCCTTTTCATGGTTATGAATCTGAAACGGTTGTATTACATCTTACTAAACTGAATGATATAGCCACCCTATTCATGAATGAGGAAACAATTCGCCATTACTATATACCTAAGTTGTTTCCTTTCTCACTAAAGGGTGATGCTAAAACTTGGTTTACTTCTCTTACTCCTGGTTGTGTGCGTAGTCCCCAGGATATGATTTACTACTTCTCTGAGAAATATTTTCCTGCCCATAAGAAATAAGCTCCCTTGCAGGATGTATATAATTTTGTGCAAATTGAAGAAGAGAGTCTCCCACAAGCTTGGGGGAGGCTTGTCCACTTACTTAATGCTTTGCCTGATCACCCTCTTAAGAAAAATGAAATACTTGATATCTTTTATAATGGACTAACCGATGCTTCTAGGGACCATCTAGATAGTTGTGCTGGTTGTGTTGTCAGGGAAAGAAGTGTGGACCAAGCTGAAATTCTATTGAATAATATCTTGAGCAATGATAATTCTTGGACTATTCTCGAACCACCTCCGAGGCCAACTCCAAAGAAAAGAGGTATTCTATTCCTCAGTCCTGAAGATATGCAAGAAGCCAAGAAATCTATGCGAGAGAAAGGTATTAAATCTGAAGATGTTAAGAATCTACCACCTATTGAAGAAATACATGGTCTTGATAACCCGACACAGGAGTAGAGGTAATTTCTCTTTGTAGACTCAATGAGAGTGATATTCCTTATGATAAACCTGCTAGCTTATGCTTAGATGAATTTATAACTTTGTTGCCAAACAACAAAGTTTTAATGATTATGTTAGTAGACAACTCAAACAAAATGCTCGTATGATTAATCATATAAGTGCTTGTGTGGATAGAAATGTTAATGATCTTAAACTTATTGGTAAACATGCTTCTATGGTCACTACTCAAGTAGAACAAGTACTTAAGGCTCAAAATGACTTGCTTAATGAATTGAATGATAATTCGGTTAGAGTTTTCACTAGAGGTGGTAGAATGACTCAGGAACCTTTGTATCCTGAGGGCCATCCGAAGAGAATTGAACAAGATTCTCAAGGAGTTAATACTGATGCACCTAGTCATCCTGGTAATAGGAAGAAAGAGAAAGATGATAGGGACTTGCATGCTAGTAAACCTGTTGCCGTTACACGTGAGAATCCAAATGATGTCTCTATTTATGATGCCAAAACACAATTTGGTGATGAACATGAGCCTAGTGATAATACTGATAATGGTGTTCATGTCTCAACCTAGTAATGATAATGATGTGGAGATTGAACGCGTTGTTGATCTTGATAACCCACAACCTAAAACAAGAGATATGATAAGAATGATTTTATTGCTAGGAAGCATGGTAAAGAAAGAGAACCATGGGTTCAGACACCCATGCCCTTTCCTCCCAAACCATCCAAGAAAAAAGATGATGAGGATTTTGACCGCTTTGTTGAAATGATTAGACCTATATTTTTGCAAATGTGTTTGACTGATATGCTTAAAATGTCTCCTTATGCTAAGTACTTGTGACTAATAAAAGAAAGATATCTGATGTTGAGATTTCCACCATGCTTGCTAATTACAGTTTTAAGGGTGGGACTCCTAAGAAACTAGGTGATCCCGGAGTGCCCACTATACCTTGCTCCATTAAAGGAAATTATGTTAGAGCTGCTTTATGTGATCTTGGAGCCGGTTTTAGTGTTATGCCTCTCTCTTTATATTGTATACTTGAATTGGATAAGTTGACACCCACTGAAAGTTCTTTGCAAATGGCCGACAAATCAACTGCTTTTCCTATCGGCATTTGCAAGGATGTGCTTGTTGTGGTTGCGAATGTTACTACCTTAACGGACTTTGTTATTCTTGATATTCCCGAGGACGATGCCATGGCGGTCATCCTTGGAAGACACTTTTTAAACACTGCAGAGGCTGTTATTGATTGCAACAAAGGCAATGTCACTTTCCATGTTAATGGTAATGAGCACACGGTGCACTTTCCGAAGAAACAGTATCGAGTTCATTGCATTAATGCAATTGAAAAATCTTCATCAATTATTATTGGAAGATTTGAATGCCCTATACCTACTGTCAAGATGATATATGATATACTTCTTGGGAATATGCACATCCCCGTTGAGGTAACCTAGTGATTATTCGAAATTTTTTCCGGTTTTAGGTGATTCGAAAAAAGTTTGTCAAGGACACTTGATCAACCTGATTGACGAATTTCTTTTGATGACCATGAGATGGATGAATCTAGGAGTCACAACCTTCTGTTCCCAATTTTACTTTTTCTTTTTTTAGAAGAAAATAATAAATATAGCTTTATTTTACGGTTTTTTGCTTTTTCCGTTCAATAGAAAAGTGACCCGAAAATAAAAGTTCTCCAAATGCCCTTAAATTCATGTATGATTTTTTCTGGAATATTTGAAAATTTCTGAGATAGATAACTAGTCAGGGGGATGCACCAGTGGGCCACGAGCCCAGGAGGTGCGCCAACCCCCCGTGTGCACGCCTGGTAGGATCGTGGGCCCCACGTGGCCCCCTCCACTTAGTCCTGCACCCATCTATTTCGTCTACCTCCAGAAAAAATCATTCCACAGCTCCAACCCGTGTTCTTGCTCATTTTGCTGCATTTTTCGATCTCCTTGTGCAAAGCCCCATTCACCAAACTATTTTGGGGAATTGTTCTTTCGTATGTGACTCCTTCATTGGTCTAGTTAGTTTTTTGTTCCAGTGCTTTATTCATTTCATATTATTGCTGGCTTTGTGACCCTGTTCTTGAGCTTTGCTTGTTAATTTTAGTTGGTCCCAAGTAGTTTTGATGCATGATATGGCCTCTAGGCACTTGTAGGAGTAGTTGATATGAGTTTTGTTAAGGCTTGTTCACTTTTGTTTTGAGTAACTAAATATTTCAGGAAAAGGAAGATGTTCAGGAAAAACTATCATGGTGGTTCCTCAAGCAAAAGGGGTCCCCGTCTCGCGATTCGGGAGCCCGATCCTTATCGACCGAGGAACGCACCGGTGCAACCATGTGAATGGCCTTCCGATGAATTCATGATTGATGCAGGTTTCAACTACGAGTTTGATACATTTGTTCGCAATGTAGGGCTCGACGAATTCATCTCCAATAAATGTGAACAGTATACTACACTCACTTCCTCTTTTGTTCGTAGATTCAAATTTTTAGCTGGCCGTGGCACATCTATACTGTTTGATTTTATGACAAATCGTATACTATGGATTTAGAGGATTTTAATAGAATATACAAGATACCTGATTGGGGTAGTCCCAATGACCCTCCTAAGTCTTCGGTTAGAGATTTTATTTCTAGTATAACTGTTGGAGAAACTAGAGATATTACGCAGGCTACAATGGGGAGCATTCATTTTCCTGCCTTACATTATTTTGCCATCTACATAGGTAGATGCATTAACGGCAAGCGTGCGCATAGTCACCTATGCGCACCTGACCTTAGTATTCTTAAGAGCGCAGTAACGGGTGATAGAAGTTTCAACTTGGGAGCTATAATTGCGAGGAGGCTAAATAATAATGCTAATGAAGGAGATTTCTTTGGTGGGATCTATGCCACTCGTATAGCAAATTTTCTTGGAATACCCATCCGCACAGGAGATCCCCCGCTCCATACAGCTTTCCTTCATCGCGCCGTTATGATACGTTATCAGTTCCTTGATAGGGATAATGAATCGCTCCTATACCGGTTAATATTTAATCGACAACGTGTTTTCCATATTACCCTTCCTGCTCCTGCCTTCTTTGACTTTCAGGGAAAACAGAGATATTAAATAACCATAGGAGAGGTAGAGGAGAATGAGAGGGAGGTGAAGGCTGCTCGCCTTCGTGAGGCAGCTATTCAGGCGGTAGCTGCCATGTTCCAGTACAACCCCCATTAGGATTTTGGATATCACCCGGACCAGCCTTGGGAGTAAACCAACTTAGGCCAAAAGCCGAAGCTTGGGGGAGTATGTGTTTCTCACCGACTTTATATTCATGCTCACACATTCACTTTGATAGTCGGTGTTCACACATTTCCATTGTATCATCCATGCTAGTTTATTTATTTTTCTTACTTTCTTCTCGTGTGTTTGTTTAAAAATGAGAAGAAAAAAAATATTAGTTGTAAGTTTACTTTCCAGCTTGCTTAGTGGTAATTAAAAAGAAAACCCAAAAAGATTTCCCGTTTTTTTGCTTCTTGGGAGATTTCCCGTGTAAATAGTTTTCTTTTTCTTTGGGTCAAGGTAGAAGACCATGATTAAAAGGATTAGTGGCTATCATATGCATTATTGTTTATCCGTCAAAGAGCCATATTACTTTGTCTTCTCCTCTAAGTTTGCTTGAAGATTCCATCTTAGTCTAATGCACGAACACTCTTATTACTATTCACATCATCCGGTCATGCAAGTGAAAGGCAATAATGACGATATATGATGAAGTGACTGAGCCTGGAAAAGCTGGCATGAACTCGACCTATTTTGTTTTTGTAAGTATGACTAGCTCATCGTTCCTAATTCAACATTGTTATGAGAGAAACATGTTTGCAACGACAACTTAGAGATCATAGTTTCTGATGCCATGCTTAATTAGCTAGGAGCTTATAATGGTTTGTCTTGGATGGCAACAAGAATTTCAAAATGATTATGATGTAGTATGATAGGATGGTATCCTCCTTTGAATGATTCAAGTGGCTTGACTTGGCACATGTTCACGCATGTAGTTGAAACAAAATCAACATAGCCTCTACGATATTCATGTTTATGGTGATTTATGTCCTACTCATGCTTGCACTCAACATTGGTTAATTTCAATGCATATTGATGACTGTTTTCGCTCTCTAGTTGGTCGCTTCCCAGTCTTTTGCTAGCCTTCACTTGTACTAAGCGGGAATACTGCTTGTGCATCCACTTCCATAAACCCAAAGTTGTTCTATATGAGTCCACCATACCTACCTATATGCGGTATCTACCTGTCGTTCCAAGTAAATTTGCATGTGCCACTCTCTAAATCTTCAAATAATAATATGTTTTGTATGCCCGAACCGCTCATGTGGTGACAATGGGCGGTCAGTATCTTCCATGCTAGGTGTGTTATCCTCGATACATGTTTATTCACTATCACTCACGAGAAAGGGGACGGTAATCAGAATGCCCAGTTCCATGCTCAAATCAAATCGAAAATATAATTGCAAACAAAACACCCCCTCGATTGTTGTTGGTATGGACGGCACCCGAGGATTCGGCTAGTAGTGGAGTGTGATTGATTGGTGGTGGGGGAGTCAAAACTTTATTATTCTGTTTGGGAACCGCCTATAATATGTGTAGCATGGAAGATGGTGAAAACTCTTGGTCATCGCGTTGACAATGAAAGCATGCCACCTTAAATTATTTATCTCTGCTTTAAAAGCTTGAGCTCTGGCACCTCTGCAAATCAATGCTTCCCTCTGCGAAGGGCCTATCTATTTACATTACTATTGATTCATCCTCTTCTTATAAAAGGCACCAATTAGAGAGAACCTCCGTCATTTTTATGCTTTGCTATTAATTTATATTGAGTATGACTGTGAATGGATCTTCTTTGCCATGAATTACAATGTTTAGTCAGCCCTTGGTCTTTGAAGGTGCTCTGCATTTATGTTTTCCGGTCTCAGAAAGGGCTAGCGAGATACCATCTGTTCATATTGTATCATGATTGTTCTGATTGAAGTGTTGATGTTTGAAACTTACTATTATTGCTCGCTGGTTGAATATGCCCTTGATATGAGTACACCATGAGACCTAAATGTTATTGTTTATGTGGTTAGCTTATGATGTTGCTGAAAATCCGAATATGAGGTAGACATAATTACAACAACAAGATCAAACAGAGTTCACAAAAGTTTTTCTTTTGTCTCTTTCAGTTTGTCAAACTGAATTGCTTGAGGACAAGCAAGGCTTTAAGCTTGGGGGAGTTGATACGTCTCCATCGTATCTACTTTTCCAAACTCTTTTGCCCTTGTTTTGTACTCTAATTTGCATGATTTGAATGGAACTAACCCGGACTGACGCTGTTTTCACCAGAATTGCCATGGTGTTGTTTTTGTGCAGAAATAGAAGTTCTCAGAATGACCTGGAAACTTAAGAGGATTTTTTGTGGAATATATAAAAAATACTGGCGCAAGAATTACCTGAAGACACGGAGCCACGATCCCACGAGCCCACGAGGCGCGACCCCCCTAGGGCACGCTTGGCAGGCTCGTGGGGCCCACATAGCTCCGAAGCCTCCAACTCCAACTCTATGAAGTCTCTCTCGCCTATAAAAAATTAGGAGAGAAGAGTTCATCGCGTTTCACGATACGGAGCCGCCGCCACCACCTGTTTTTCCTCGGGAGGGCAGATCTGGAGTCCCTTCTGGGCTCCGGAGAGGGGAAATCGAGGCCATCGTCATCATCAACCATCCTCCATCTCTAATTCCATGATGCTCTCCATCGTTCGTGAGTAATCTCATCGTAGGATTGTTGGACGGTGATGGGTTGGATGAGATCTATCATGTAATTGAGTTAGTTTTGATGTGGTTTGATCCCTAGTATCCACTATGTTCTAAGATTGATGTTGCTACTACTTTGCTCTGCTTAATGCTTGTCACTAGGGCCCGAGTGCGATGATTTCAGATCTGAAGCTATTATGTTTTCAGAAATATATGTGTGTTCTTGATCCTATCTTGCAAGTTGTAGTCACCTACTATGTGTTACGACCCGGCAACCCCGGTGTGACAATAGCCGGAACCACTCCCGGAGATGACTATATTATGAGGAGTTCATGTATTCACTTTGTGCTACTGCTTTGTTCCGGTTCTCTATTAAAAGGAGACCTTAACATCCCTTAGTTTCCATTAGGACCCCGCTGCCACGGCAGGGATGGACAAAAGATGTCATGCAAGTTCATTTCCATAAGCACGTATGACTAAATACGGAATACATGCCTACATAACATTGACGAACTGGAGCTAGTTACATATCACCCTATGTTATAACTGTTACATGATGAATGTCATCCGACATAATTATCTACCACCGATCCAATGCCTACGAGCTTTTCCTATGCTGGTCCTTGCTAAGTTACTTTACCGCTACTGTTGTCACACTTGCTATACAAATCACTACCGCTACTGTTACCGCCACTACCGTTACTATCATACTACTTCTCTACAAAAACTTTGTTGCAGATACTAAGTCTTTCAGGTGTGGTTGTATTGACAACTCAACTGCTAATACTCGAGAGTATTCTTTGGCTCCTCTTGTGTCGAATCAATAAATTTGGGTTGAATACTCTACCCTCGAAAACTATTGCGATCCCCTATACTTGTGGGTTATCAAGGAGTCAGGTCAATATCCCAAAATGGTCAAGAGAAAAGCATAAAGGTGAAATGTGCCTACATAAGGGGGTTTTGGTATGATGGAAGTGTGTCAAACAAGAAGGGTTGGAGAACCCTATGAAATTGCATTAATTAATATAAGCGATGTAGTCGCTTTCATGTTGCCTAGGGTGAAAGCACGGCTTGCATCAAGACACAAATAGAAAGCACACATTACAAGCATACATGGTTTCATATGAACCATTACACAGACTTGACTTCGCATGGGGACTCCTAGCTTGCCCTAAGACGTTCAAACTTAAGTGGCGGATTGCTCGGTTTCATCCTCATGCTCCTCGGGGTCTTCCTCCTTGTCATCATCTGTGTGGGCATCATCCCCCATCAAGGGTGAGGGGGGAGGAAGAGGTCTGTCATGACGGCGCTTCGTCGGAGAAGCGGTGAAGAGGTCTGTACACTCCTCGGCAGTCATGTGGCGACTCCGAATAGGGGTGACCTTATGTGGTGGTCTTTCTCCTGTGTATGCGA
Organism: Hordeum vulgare subsp. vulgare; assembly: GCF_904849725.1. Lineage (NCBI taxonomy): Eukaryota > Viridiplantae > Streptophyta > Magnoliopsida > Poales > Poaceae > Hordeum > Hordeum vulgare. The sequence goes on from NC_058518.1 coordinate 316,870,942, forward strand.
CAGCAGGCTATCCTCCGAGTGCCCCATCCTTCTTGACCTTTCTTGTCTTCATCTATGCTTCGCGGAGTAGCTCTTGGACATGATGGAGTTCTTGGCGAAGCATCACTGACTCCTTGATCAGGTTGTGAGCCAGGCTGTTGGCAGACAAGCCGAAGTAGGTCTGAAACCTGAGTGGCGTCCCTTCCTCCGGGTATAGGGTTAGCGTCCAACTCCCGTCAGCCTCGTTCTTAGCAAAAGGTAGGTGGCGGGTAGCCAGCTCATCAGCCATTTCTGGAAGGAAGTCGCGGAGGTGAACGAGCACTTCTCACGCTACGGTCTCAACTGCCAACACCAGAGTCTCCATTTGTGTCCCTTCAAAGAACCAACTAGTTGGAGAGTCATTTACCTTTACAACCACGTCCACATGGTATTCTTTTGTGCTGGCATTGACCTAGTGCTCGTGGTAGAGGTAAGCGGGTGTTTGGCGTACTTGACACTACTCCAAGCTGTCCCCCAAAAGTAGGGGAAAGCCAATTTCCAGGAGTGTCTCCGGTACGACGGCCATCTACAAGGTTTTAGGCGAGGTGTCAGAAAGATGTGAATGGTATACAGGTAGTAAGGGTGTATAAAACCCAAGTGTAAGGACTGGGTGTGCTATTCATCTGGGCTAACGTCCATGCTGCCTTAGGCTTCCTACAGTCAGGATGGCTGTGATACCAGCTTTGTGGGGACCCCGACTATCGAGTCAAGACCACCAAATGAACGTGTAAAGTGATTCCAGAGATCAATGCTCACTAAACACACAGATATTGAATAACAAGAGTCTTACATCCATGAATAATGTGTGATACAAATAATGACCATTATGGTCAAGTCTTACATAGATAGGGCCATGAAGCCCAAGAACACCAACTCAACTACTAACACGAATGTTGGTAGTAAACATGAACCCGTGCCATCAGCCTTAACCAACAGGCATTTGGACTGGAAGCGTCCTAGTTCGCGTGCCCATCTCCAACAATGAATTCTTCTCCATATTACGATTCCTCCATGTCTGGTCAATAAAATAACCAGTGGTAAGCCAATGAGTACTTTGAATGTACATGCAAATAGCCCATGATGCGTATTATGTAATTGAGTGCAATATGAAGTATAATGCAACCTTTGCGGAAAGCAAGTTTTTATTAATGCATAAACATGTTTAAGTGTTTAGATGGTCATGCATCAGTAGGTAAATAGTAATCATAAGAACAGGTTACAGATATCAACATAGATATTCTCAGGGATGAACAACTCACGTTCACCCATCATGCCAAGTCATCTGACTTGACCAAGTACTATGTTTCTAATCACAAACACACACACTTGGTTTATGTGGAAACGACTGGACGTAGTCCAAGCGGGACTACCCAACTGTCATTGACTGTCGAGAAGGCTATTCGACTAGTTTTACACTCTGCACAGATTGCGCGCTATACCCACGAGATCCGAGAAACTTTTGTGTCGTTCATGTCTCATGGTATATATCATACCCGAGGTAAGTACCCGATCATTGCCTTCCCCTGACGACACTAGAAAAAGAGTCCACTCGATTATGTTGGGGAACGTTTTATGGGAAATAAAAAATTTCCTCCGCACACGAAGACCTATCATGGTGATGTCCATCTATGAGAGGAGATAAGATCCACATACCCTTGTAGATCGCTAAGCGGGAAGCATTAAGAAACGCGATTGATGTAGTGGTACAACTTCGTGATTAAAATCATCGTTGTCCCACGATTCGTTCCACGATCCGTTCTGATCTAGCGCCGAACGGACAACACCTCCGCGTTCAGCACACGTACAGCTCGATGATGATCTTGGCATTCTTGATCCAGCAAGATAGACGGAGAAGTCGATGAGTTCTCCGACAGCGTGAGGGTGCTCTGGTGGTGGTGATGATCTACTTCTGCAGGGCTCCGCCCGAGCTCCGCAGAAAACCGATCTAGAGGAAGAACTACGTGGTATAGGTTTCAGTTGCACGTGGCAAAGTTGTCTCTCAAAAAGCCCTAAAACACAAATATATATAGGAGGAGGCGAGGGGCTAGCCTTGGGGCTCAAGGGAGCCCCGAGGGCACCGGCCAAAGGGGAGGAGGTGGACTCCCATCCCAATTCGGTTTGGGGGAAGGAGTCCACTCCTTCCTTCCCAGCTCTCTCTTTCCTTTTTTTATTTCCGTTTGTATTTTTTCCCTTGTGGCGCCATGGCCCTATTGGGCTGGCCTCACCATCCCACTAAGGGTTGGTGCGCCACCCTAGGGTCACTGGGCTCACTCTCGGGTGGGTGGGCCCCTCCCAGTGAATACGCGGAACCCATTCGTCACTCCCGGTACACTGTCGGTAATGCCCGAAATCTATCCGGTGACCAAATCGAACCATCCTATATATCAATCTTCGTTTCCGAACCATTCCGGAAACCCTCGTGACGTCCGTGATCTCATCCAGGTCTCCGAATAACCTTTAGTCACCAACACATATAACTCAACTATACAAAAACATCATCGAACCTTAAGTGTGCAGACCCTGCGGGTTCGAGAATTATGTAGACATGACCCGAGACACTCCTTGGTCAATATCCAATAGCGGGACTTGGATGTCCATATTGGATCCTACATATTCTACGAAGATCTTATCAGTTGAACCTGTGTGCCAAGGATTCATATAATCCCGTATATCATTCCTTTTGTCCTTCGGTATGTTACTTGCCGGAGATTTGATCGTCGGTATACCTATACCTATTTCAATATCGTTACCGGCAAGTCTCTTTACTCGTTCTGTAATACAAGATCCTGTGACTCACACTTGAATCACATTGCTTGTAAGGATTGTATGTGATGTTGTATTATCGAGTGGGCCCCCGAAATAACTCTCCGTCACACGGAGTGACAAATCCCAGTCTTGATCCATGCTAGCTCAACGGACACCTTCAGAGATACCTGTAGAGCACCTTTATAGTTGATACGTCTCCAACGTATCTATAGTTTTTGATGGTTTCATGATATTATCTTGTCAAACTTTGGATGTTTTGTACGCCTTTTATATCTTTTTTTGGACTAACTTACTAACTCAGTGCCAAGTGCCAGTTCCTGTTTTTTTTGTTTTTGACCCTTTTCAAAGGAGAATTTTAAACGGAGTCCAAACGGAATAAAACTTCCGAAAATAGTTTTTCCTAAACAGAAGACGATCGGGAGACTTGAGAACCAAGGCAGAGGGTCACCAGGGACCCCACAAGCCCTCATCGTGTGGCCAGGGGGGCCGCGCCTCCCAGGATTGTGGGCTCCCTGGGCCTCCCCTGCCCTAGGTCTTTCGCCTATATATTCCCTAAAATCCGAGGAAAAATCAGGAGATCACCGAAAATACTTTTTCGCCGGCGCAAGCTTCTGTCTTCACAAGATCCCATTTGGGGCACGTTCTGGTGCCCTGCCGGAGGGGGGATTCAGATACGGAGGGCTTCTTCATCAACACCATGACCTCTCCGATGATGCGTGAGTAGTTCACCATAGACCTACGGGTCCATAGCTAGTAGCTAGATGGCTTCTTCTCTCTCTTGGATCTTCAATACGAAGTTCTCCATGATCTTCATGGACATCTATCAGATGTAATCTTCTTTGCGTTGTGTTTGTCGAGATCCGATAAATTGTGGATTTATGATCAGATTATCTATGAATCTTATTTGAGTTTCTTCCGATCTCTTATATGCATGATTTCATACCGTGCGGTGACCTCACCCAATGACAGAAGGGGTAGCGAAGCACGGATTGTGTTGTTGCCATCAAGGGTAAAAAGATCGGGTTTTCATCATTGGTTTGAGTTTATCCCTCTACATCATGTCATCTTGGTTAATGCATTACTCTGTTCGTCATGAACTCAATACACTAGATGCCTGCTGGATAGCGGTCGATGTGTGGAGTATTAGTAGTAGATGCAGAAAGTATCGGTCTACTTGTCTCGGATGTGATTCCTATATGTATAATCATTGCCTTAGATATCGTCATGACTTTGCGCGGTTCTATCAATTGCTCGACAGTAATTTGTTCACCCACCGTAATATTTGCTATTTTGGGAGAAGCCTCTAGTGAACACTATGGCCCCCGGGTCTACTTCACACCGTATTTTCAGCCTTACTCTTTTACTTCGTTGCAGTTTTCGCCTTCAGATCTCACTTTGCAATCAATCTTGAAGGGTTTGACAACCCATTTATAGCGTTGGGTGCAAGCTCTTTTGTGTTTGCGCATGTACTCTGGACTTGACGAGATTCTCCTACTCGATTGATACCTTGGTTCCCAAACTAAGGGAAATACTTACTGCTCTTGTGCTGCATCAACCTTTCCTCTTCAAGGGAAAAACCAACACAAGCCAAGTCTCCGTCAACGTGCCAATTTCTGGCGCTGTTGTTTGAGAAGTAGCAGAAGGATTTCTGGCGCTGTTGCCAGGGAGGATCAAGTCAAGAACTCATCCAAGTAAGTGTCGCAAACACATCTCTTGCAGTTATTTTTTTTGCCTCTCGTTTTCCTCTACCCCACTTCTGAAAAACAAAAATTTACAAAAATATTTGCCTTTTTCGTTCGCCCTTTTCTCTCGCTTGCCTTTCCTTTGCTTGAGTGCTATGTTCCTTCAATATGCTTGCATCTTCGCTTGCTAAAAATCTATTGATATGGATCCTCACCCACTTGCTAATCTCTTTAAGAGATCCACTTATGTGGAACCAATTGCTAGTGAGTTGAGTGCACTTGACTTTCTCTATGGAGTTTTGCTTGAGATGCGTGAATCTGAAAATCGTGATGAAGAAATTTATGAAGTGATTTACAAGGGCTCCTTGAATGAAAAGCATGATTGCAATGATTTCATTATAAATTCTATTAATGACAATCATGCTAAAAATATGCAAAACCCTAAGCTTGGGGATGCTAGTTTTGCTATGTCCACTACTTGTTGCGATGATCGTGATTGAGGTGATGATTTTTCTTATGATCTGGAAAATTTGTTTAACCCTCATGATGATTATGATGTTTGCAATAATATTGAAAGTGGTTTTGGAGAAGTCAAGACTTTAGTTGATGATTATCCCACTATTTTTGAAGATCGTCCACTTTGCATGCATGTGGACCATGAAAAGAATATCCTTTGTGATAGCTATATGGTTGAATTTGATTATGATCCCACATGTAATTTCTATGAGAGAGGAAATTATTGTGGTAGAAACTTTCATGTTACCAAATTACCTCTCGTTATGTTGAGATTGTTATTGACTCTTTCTTCTTCCTTGCATTTGGTAACTATTGGTTGTCTTGCCAATTTGTTCTCCTATAAAATGCCTATGCATAGGAAAAATGTTAGACTTAGATGTAATTTTCACATGCTTTATGATGCTCTCATTGTGCTTCAATTCTCGTCTTTTGTGAGAGCATCATTGAATTATCAATGCCTATCTAAGGGCGTTAAACAATAGCGCTTGTTGGGAGGCAACCCAATGAATTTATCTTTTTCTTTCTGTTTTGTTGCGTCCACACCATCATAATTCTGTTATGATTGTTTCTTTTATGTTTCTTTTTGTGTTTGAGCCAAGAAAAACCTTTATGACTAGTCTTGGTGATGGTTGTTTGATCCTGCTGGAAAAACACAGAAACTTTTTGCTCACGAGATTATTTTACATTTTTATTCAGAAAGAGATTTGAGTTGATTCTTTTTGCTGTCGGTTAATATGCCTTTTGCCCAGGCAGTCGTAATTGTTCATAATTGTTGAGGTACCAGAAGTATACGAAGTATACAGATTGCTACAGACTGGTCTGTTTTTGACAGATTCTGTTTTTGTTGTGTTGGTTGCTTGTTTTGCTGAAACTATGGATAGTATCGGGGGTACTAGCTATGGAAAAGTGAGAATACAGTAATCTAACACCAAAATAAATAGAAATCAAGATTGCTACAGTACCTAAATAGGTGGTAGTTTGTTTTCTTGTGCTAATGTTATCGCGAGTTTCTGTTTAAGTTTTGTGTTGTGAAGTTTTCAAGTTTTGGGTGATGTTCTCATGGACAAAGGGATAAAGAGTGGAAAGAGATCAAGCTTGGGGATGCCCAAGGCATCCCAAGCCAAATTGAAGGACACCAAAAATCCTAAGCTTGGGGATGCCCCGGGAAGGCATCCCCTCTTTCGTCTTCAATCCATCGGTAACATTACTTGGAGCTATATTTTTATTCACCACATGATATGTGTTTTGCTTGGAGCGTCTTGTATCGTAGGAGTCTTTTATTTTTCTCATGTCACAATCATCATTGCTGCACACCTTTTGAGAGATACATGCACTCATCGTGATTTTGCTAGAATGCTCATCGTGCTTCACTTATATCTTTGGAGCTAGATAATTTTGCTCTATGTGCTTCACTTAGATCTTTTAGAGCACGGCGGTGCATAACTTGGTAGTTGGCTTGTGCTATGAAAGTAGTCCCAAAGGTGATAGGTACCCAAAGAGGATACAAAAATCTCCATCTTCATGTGCATTGAGTAGAAAGAGAAGTTTTGATTCCTCTCAATTAGTTTTGAGACGTGGATTTGGTAATACTAAGAGTTATGTTAGTAGGGTGTTGTGAATCTAGAAATAGTTGTTATGAAGTTAGAGATTCTCGTAAAATCCACGTATGGTGAACCACTATGTTAGGAAGTCAGAGCATAATTGATCTATTGATTGTCATCCTTTGTGTTGCGGTCGGGATCGCGTGATGGTTAACACCTACCAACCCTTCCCCTAGGAGTATGTGTTTAGCACTTTGTTTTGATTACTAATAAAAACTTCCGCAAAAAGTACGTGAGTTCTTCATGAGTAATGTGAGTCCATGGTATAGATGCACTTTCACCTTCCTCCATTGCTAGCCTCTCTAGTACCGTGCAACTTTCGCCGGTGCACAAACCCACCATATGCCTTCCTGAAAACAGCCACCATACCTACCTACTATCGCATTTTCATTGCCATTCCGAGATATATTGCCATGCAACTCCCATCGTTACGTCTCATGACTTGTGCCGTCACTCTCATATTGCAATTGCATGATCCTAAGATAGCTAGTGAGATGTTTCAACGTGATATGCCAAGCTAGATCGTTGCACATCCCGGTACACTGCCGGAGGCATTTTCCTATAAAGTCATCATCATTCTAAGCTTTGAGCTGTGAGTAAATAAAAGTGTGATGATCATCATTATTAGAGCATTGTCCCATGTGAGGAAATAAAAAAGAAGTGGCCAAAGTTTTCCACAATAAAAAAAAGGGAGAGATATGGAAAGAGGCCAAAGAGCCCAAACATAAAAAGGAGAGAGAGAAAAAGAGAGAAGGGACAATGCTACTATCTTTTTCCACACTTGTTCTTCATAATAGGACCATGTTCTTCATGATTGAGAGTCTCTCGTTTCGTCACCACCATATGCTAGTGGGAATCTTTATTATATAACTTGGCTTGTATATTCCAATGATGGGCTTCCTCAAAATTTCCGTAGGGCTTCGTGAGCAAGCAAGTTGGATGCACACCCACTAGTTCTCCTTTTGAGCATTCACATACTTATAGCTCTAGTGCATCCTTTGTATGGCAATCCCTACTCATTCACATTGATATCTATTAATGGGCATCTCCATAGCCCTTTGATACGCCGAGTCAATGTGACCATCTTCTCCTTTTTTGTCTCACAACCACCACCACACTCTATTCCACCAATAGTGCTATATCCATGGCTCAGGCTCATGTATTGCGTGATAGTTGTAAAAGGTTACTATATGAAAGTAAGAGTGCGAAAACAATTACTTGGCCAATACCGGGGTTGTGCATGGTTTAAATTAGTTGTGTGTGGATGATGGAGCATAGCCAGACTATATGATTTTGTAGGGATAGCTTTCTTTGGCCTTGTTATTTCAAAAGTTCATGATTACCTTGCTAGTTTGCTTGAAGTATTATTGTTTTCATGTCAATAGCAAACTATTGTTTTGAATCTTACGGATCTGAACATTCATGTCACATGAAAGAAGTTACAAAGGACAACTATGCTAGGTAGCATTCCACATCAAAAATTCAGTCTTTATCACTTCCCTGCTCGAGGACGAGCAGGAGTTAAGCTTGGGAATGCTTGATACGTCTCCAACGTATCTATAATTATTTATGGTTTCATTGTATTATCTTGTCAAACTTTGGATGTTTTGTATGCCTTTTATATCTTTTTTGGGACTAACTTACTAACTCAGTGCCAAGTGCCACTTCCTGTTTTTTTGTGTTTTTTGACCCTTTTCACAGGAGGATTTTAAACGGAGTCCAAATGGAATAAATCTTCCGAAAAGATTTTTTCCGAAACAGAAGACGATCGGGAGACTTGAGAACCAAGGCAGAGGGTCACCAGGGACCCCACAAGCCCTCATGGCGCGGCTAGGGGGGCCCGCGCCTCCCAGGCTTGTGGGCTCCCTGGGCCTCCCCTGCCCTAGGTCTTTCGCCTATATATTCCCTAAAATCCTAGAAAAAATCAGGAGATCAACGAAAATACTTTTCCACCGCCGCAAGCTTATGTCTGCGCAAGATCCCATCTGGGACACATTCGGGTGCCCTGCCGGAGGGCGGATTCGGATATGGAGGGCTTCTTCGTCAACACCATGACCTCTCCGATGATGCATGAGTAGTTCACCATAGAGCTACGGGTCCATAGCTAGTAGCTAGATGGCTTCTTCCCTCTCTTGGATCTTCAATACAAAGTTCTCCATGATCTTCATGGAGATCTATCAGATGTAATCTCCTTTGCGGTGTGTTTGTTGAGATCCGATGAATTGTGGATTTATGATCATATTATCTATGAATCTTATTTGAGTTTCTTCTGATCTCTTATATGCATGATTTCATATCCTTGTAATTCTCTTCGAGTTGTGGGTTTTGTTTGGCCAACTTGATCTACGATTCTTGCAATGGGTGAAGTGCTTGGTTTTGGGTTCATACCGTGTGGTGACCTCACCCAGTGACAGAAGGGGTAGCGAGGCACGCATCGTGTTGTTGCCATCAAGGGTAAAAAGATGGGGTTTTCATGATTGGTTTGAGTTTATCCCTCTACATCATGTCATCTTGCTTAAGGCGTTACTCTGTTCGTCATAAACTCAATACACTACATGCATGATGGATAGCGGTCGATATGTGGAGTAATAGTAGTAGATGCAGAAAGTATCGGTCTACTTGTCTCGGACGTGATGCCTATATGTATGATCATTGACTTAGATATCGTCATGACTTTGCGCGGTTCTATCAATTGCTCGACAGTAATTTGTTCACCCACCATAATATTTGATATTTTGAGAGAAGCGTCTAGTGAACACTATGCCCCCTGGGTCTACTTCACACCATATTTTCACCCTTACTCTTTTACTTCGTTGCCCTTTTCGCCTTCAGATCTCACTTTGCAATCAATCATGAAGGGATTGACAACCCCTTTATAGCGTTGGGTGCAAGCTCTTTTGTGTTTGCGCAGGTACTATGGACTTGACGAGATTCTCCTACTGGATTGATACCTTGGTTCTCAAACTAAGGGAAATACTTACTACTTCTGTGCTGCATCAACCTTTCCTCTTCAAGGGACAAACCAACGCAAGCCAAGTCTCCGTCAACGTGCCAATTTCTGGCGCTGTTGTTTGAGAAGTAGCAATAGTCACCCAGTAACATTGTGACGTTTGATACACACAAGGTATTCCTCCGGTGTCAGTGAGTTACATGATCTCATGGTCATAGGAATGAATATTTGACACGCAGAAAACAATAGCAACAAAATGACACGATCACATGCTACGTTTATAATTTGGGTCTTGTCCATCACATGATTCTCCTAATGATGTGATCCCGTTATCAAGTGACAACACTTGTCTATGGTCAGGAAACCTTGACCATCTTTGATCAACGAGCTACTCAACTAGAGGCTTACTAGGGACAGTGTTTTGTCTATGTATCCACACATGTATTGGTGTTTCCAATCAATACAATTATAGCATGGATAATAAACGATTATCATGAACAAATAAATATAATAATAACTAATTATTTATTGCCTCTAGGGCATATTTCCAACAATCTCCCACTTGCACTAGAGTCAATAATCTAGTTCACATCACTATGTGATTTTAACGAATCGAACACCCATACAGTTCTGGGGCTCGATCACGTCTTGCTTGTGAGAGAGGTTTTAGTCAACGGTTCTGAACCTTTTAGATCCGTGTGAGCTTTACAAATCTTTATCTCATCTTATACATGTTGCTACTATGTGCTATTCGGAAATATTCCAAATATCTACTATACTATACGAATCCGTTTTACTACTCAGAGTTATTTGGGTTAGTGCCAAAGCTTGCATCGACGTAACCCTTTACGACGAACTATTTAACCACCTCCATAATCGAGAAAAATTCCTTAGTCCATTAGTTACTAAGGATAACTTTGACCGTTGTTTACTGATTCAATCCTGGATCACTCTTTGTACCCCTTGAAAGACTCATGGCAAGGCACACATCAGGTGTGCTACACAGGATGACATACTTTAGAGTCTACGGCTAAGGCATAGAAGACGACCTTCATCCATTCTCTTTATTTTGCGTGGTCGGGCTTTGAGTCTTACTCAAATTCACACCTTACAACACAGCCAAGAACTCCTTCTTTGCTGATCTATTTTGAACTTCCTTCAAAAACTTGTCAAGGCATGCATTTCATTGAAAGTTCTATTTAGCATTTTGATCTATCTCCATAAATCTTGATTCTCAATGTTCAAGTAGCTCTATCCAGGTCTTACTTTGAAAAACTCCTTTCAAACAACCCTTTATGCTTTACAGAAATTCTACATTACTTCCGATCAACAATATGTCAACCACATATACTTATCACAAATTCTGTAGTGCTCCCACTCACTTCTTTGGAAATACAAGTTTCTCATAAACCTTGTATACACCAAAAAGCTTTGATCATCTCATCAAAGCGTATATTCCAACTCCGAGATGCTTGCACCAGTCCATAGGTGGATCGCTGGAGCTTGCATACTTGTTAGTATCCTTAAGATCGAAGGACCTTTTGGTTGTATCACATACAACTTTTCCTCAAGGAAATCGTCGAGGAAACAATGTTTCGACATCCTATGTGCAATAGTTCATAAATAATGCAGCAACTACTAACCTAATTGAAATAGACTTTTAGCATCGCTAAGATTGAGAAAGTCTCATCATAGTCAATTCTTTGAACTTGTCGGAAACATCTTTGCGACAAGTCGAGTTTTCTTAATGGTGACTATTCACCATCATCATTTGTCTTCCTTTTGAAGATACATCTTTACTCAATAGTCTTACAACCATCAAGTAGTTCTTCCAAAGTCTACACTTTGTTCCCATACATGGATTCTATCTCGGATTTCAGGGCCTCTTGCCATTTGCCGGAATCCGGGCCCACCATCGCTTCTCCATAGGTCGTAGGTTCATTGTTGTTCAATAACATGACCTCCAAGACAGGGTTACCGTACAACTCTATAATAGTATGCGACCTTGATGACCTACGAGGTTTGTAGTAACTTGATTCAAAGCTTAATGATCACCATCATCACCTTCCACTTCAGTTGGTGTAGGAGCCACAGGAACAACTTCCTGCGCCCTACTACACATTGGTTGAAGTGACGGTTCAATAACCTCATCAAGTTCCGCCAGCCTTCCACTCAATTCTTTCTAGAGAAACCTTTCCTTGAGAAAGGACCCGTTTCTAGAAACAAACACTTTGCTTACGGATGTGAGATAGGAGATGTACCCAACTGTTTTGGATATCCTATGAAGATGCATTTATCCGCTTTGGGTTCGAGCTTATCAGACTGAAAGTTTTTAACATAAGCGTCGTAGCCCAAAACTTTCAAGAAACGACAGCTCAGGTTTCTCCAAACCATAGTTCAACTGTGTCATCTCAACGGAAATACGCGGTGCCCTATTTAAAGTGTATGCGGTTGTCTCTAATGCATAACCCATAAACGATAGTGGTAATTCGATAAGAGACATCATAGTATGCACAAAATCAAATAGGGCGCAGTTATGACATTCAGACACACCATCACACTATGGTGTTCTAGGTGGCACGAATTGCGAAACAATTTCTGCATTGTCTTAAATGTGTACCAAAACTCGCAACTCAGATATTCATCTCTATGATCATATCGTAGACAGTTTATCCTCTTGTCACGACGATCTTCACTCTGAAATAGCTTTGAACTTTTCAATATTTCAGACTTGTGATTCATCAAGTAAATACTCTTGTATCTTACTCAATTCGTCAATGAAGTAAGATCATAATGATATCCACTTCGTGCCTCAACACTCATTGGACTACACACATAAAAAATGTATTACTTCCAACAAGTTACTTTCTTGTTCCATGTGGTCTGATTTGCATGTCTCCAGTGATTCAAAATCAAGTGAGTCCAAACGATCCATATGCAAGGAGTTTCTTCATGCGTTTATACCAATAAGTATGGTTTGCATGTCTCAAACGTTTCAAAAATGAGTTAGTACAAAGTTCCATCGGCATGGAGCTTCCTCAAGCATTTTATACCGTCATGACTCAAGCGGCAGTGCCCCAAGTAAGTGGTACTATCATTACTATTGTGTATCTTTTGGCATCAATGTTATGAACACGTGTAACACTACGATCGAGATTCAATAAACCATTGAAGGTAATTATTCAAGAAAATAGAATAAATATCATTCTCTCTAAGTGAATAATCGTATTGCAATAAACACAATCCAATCATGTTCTTGCTCAACGCAAACACCAAATAACAATTATTTATGTTTAACATCAATCCTGATGGTAGAGGGAGCGTGCGTTGTTTGATCACATCAACCTTGGAAACATTTCCAACACATATCGTCACCTTGCCTTTAGCTAGTCTCCGTTTATTCCGTTGCTTTTATTTCGAGTTACTAATCACTTAGCAACCGAACCGGTATCTAATACCCTCGTGCTACTAGGAGTACTAGTAGAGTACACATCAATTTCATGTATATCAAATATACTTTTGTCGACTTTGCCAGCCTTCTCATCTACCAAGTATCTAGGGTAGCTCCGCCTTAGTGACCGTTCCCCTCATAACAGAAGCACTTAGTCACGGGTTTGGGTTCAAACTTGGATTTCTTCATTAGAGGAGCAACTGGTTTGTCGTTTCATGAAGTATCCATTCTAGCCCTTGCCTTTCTTGAAACTAGTGGTTTTACTAACCATCAACAATTGATGCTCCTTCTTGATTTCTACTTTCGCACTGTCAAACATTGCGAATTGCTCAAGGATCATCATATCTATCCTTCATATGTTATAGTTCATCACGAAGTTCTAGTAGCTTGGTGGCTATGGCTTTTGGAGAACCATTACTATCTCATCTGGAGGATTAACTCCCACTTGATTCAAGTGATTGTTGTACTCAGACAATCTGAGCACATCCTCAACGATTGAACTTTTCTCCTTTACTTTATAGACAAAGAATCTTGTCGGAGGTCTCATACCTCTCAACAAGGGCACGGGCATGAAATCTCAATTTCATCTCTTATGATCCGTGACGTTTCAAAACGTCTTTGGCGCCATGCTTCTAAGCCATTAAGTATTACGCACTGAACTATCAGGTAGTCATCAAAAACGTGTATGTCAGATGTTCGCAACATCCACAGACGACACTCGAGGTGCAGCACACCAAGTGGTGCATTAAGGACATATGCCTTCTGCGCAGCAATGAGGGCAATCCTAAGTTTTACGGACTCAATCCGTGAAGTTGCTACTATCATCTTTCAACTAAATTTTCCCTCGAAACATAAAAAAAGAGTAGAGCTATAGTGCAAGCTACATCATAATTCGCAAAGACAATTTGACTATGTTCATGATAATTAGGTCAATTAATCATATTACTTAAGAACTCCCACTCAAAAAATACACCCCTCTAGTCATTTCAGTGGTGCATGATCCAAATCCACTAACTTAAGTCTGATCATCACGTGAGTTGAGTATAGTTTCAGTGGTAAACATCTCTATGCTAGTCATATCAACTATACGATCCATGCTCGACCTTTCGGTCTCTTGTGTTCGGAGGCCATGTCTGTACATGCTAGGCTCGTCAAGTTTATCCCGAGTGTTCCGCGTGTGCAACTGGTTTGCACCAGTTGTATGTGAACGTTGAGTCTATCACAACCGATCATCACGTGGTGTCTCGAAACGACGAACTGTCGCAACGGTGCACAGTCGAGGAGAACACAATTTTATCTTGAAATTTTAGTGAGGGTTCACCTTATAATGCTACCGTCGTTCTAAGCAAGATAAGCTGCATAAAAGGATTTACATCACATGCAATTCATAAGTGACATGATATGGCCATGATCTTGTCCTTCTTGATCTCCATCACAAAAGCACCGGCATGATCTTCTTGTCACCGGCACCACACCATGATCTCCATAATCGTGCTGCCATCGAGGTTATCGTGCTATCTATGCTATTACTACTGGAGCTACAACCTAGCAATATAGTAAACGCATCTGCAAACACAAACGTTAGTTTAAAGACAACCATATGGCTCCTGCCAGTTGCCGTAGCATCGACGTGCAAGTCGATATTAACTATTACAACATGATCATCTCATACATACAATATATCACATCATGTCTTTGGCCATATCACATCACAAGCATACCCTGCAAAAACAAGTTAGACGTCCTCTAATTTGTTGTTGCATGTTTTACGTGGTTGCTATGGGTATCTAGTATGACCGTATCTTACTTACGCAAAAACCACAACGGAGATGTGCAAATTGCTATTTAACCTCTTTCCAAGGACTACCTCGGTCAAATCCAATTCAATTAAAGTTATAGAAACCGACACCCGCCAGTCATCTTTATGCAACGAGTTGCATGTTAGTCGATGAAACCAGTCTCTCGTAAGCGTACGAGTAATGTTGGCCCGGGCCGCTTCAATCCAATAATATCGGTGAATTGAGAAAATAATAAGGAGGGCAGAAAATTGAACATCAACGCCCACAAAACCTTTTGTGTTTTACTCGAGATAACATCTACGCATGAACCTAGCTCATGATGCCACTATTGGGGAACGTTGCATGGGAATCAAAAATTTTCCTACGCACACGAAGACCTATCAATGTAATGTCCATATACGAGAGGATATTAGATCCACATACCCTTGTAGATCGCTAAGAGGGAAGCATTAAGAAACGCGGTTGATATAGTGGTACAGCTTCGTGATTCAAATCACTGTCGTCCCACGATCCGTTCCGATCTAGCGCCGAACGGACGGCACCTCCGCGTTCAACACACGTACAACTCGATGACGATCTCGGCATTCTTGATCCAGCAAGAGAGACGGAGAACTAGATGAGTTCTCCGGCAGCGTGACAGCGCTCCCGTGGTGGTGTTGATCTACTTCTGCAAGGCTCCGCCCGAGCTTCGCAGAAATCTAATCTAGAGGAAGAACTATGTGGTATAGGTTTGAGTTGCACGTGGCAAAGTTGTCTCTCAAAAAGACCTACACCACCAATATATATAGGAGGAGGGGAGGGGCTAGCCTTGGGGCTCAAGGGAGCCCCAAGGGCGCCAGCGAAAGGGGAGGAGGTGGACTCCCACCCCAATTCGGTTTGGGGGAAGGAGTCCACTCCTTCCTTCCCACCTCTGTCTTTCCTTTTTTTTTCCTTTGGTATTTTTGCCCTTGTGGCGGCAGGGCCCTATTTGGCTGGCCTCACCATCCCACTAAGAGATGGTGCGCCACCCTAAGGTCACTGGGCTCACTCTCGGGTGAGTGGGCCCATCCCGGTGAGTACCCGCAACCCATTCGTCACTCCCGGTACACTGCCCGTAATGCCCAAAATATATCCGGTGACCAAATGGAACCATCCTATATATCAATCTTCGTTTCTGGACCATTCCGGAAACCCTCATTACGTCCGTAATCTCATTTGGGACTCCGAACAACCTTTGGTCACCAACACATATAACTCAACTATACTAAAACATCATCGAACCTTAAGTGTGCAGACCCTTCGGCTTCGAGAACTATGTAGACATGACCCGAGACACTCCTCGGTCAATATCCAATAGCGGGACCTGGATGTCCATATTGGATCCTACATATTCTTATCGGTTGAACCTCTGTGCCAAGGATTCATATAATTGCGTATATCATTACTTTTGTCCTTCGGTATGTTACTTGCCCGAGATTTGATCGTCGGTATCCCTATACCTATTTCAATCTCGTTATCGGCAAGTCTCTTTATTCATTCTGTAATACAAGATCCCATGACTCACACTTGGGTCACATTGCTTGCAAGGATTGTATGTGATGTTGTATTACCGAGTGGCCCCCCGAGATACCTCTCTGTCACAAGGAGTGAAAAATCCCAGTCTTGATCCATGCTAACTCAACGGACACCTTCGGAGATACCTGTAGAGCACCTTTATAGTCACCCAGTAACGTTGTGACGTTTAATACACACAAGGTATTCCTCCGGTGTCAGTGAGTTACATGATCTCATGGTCATAGGAATGAATACTTGACACGCAGAAAATAATAGCAACAAAATGACACGATCACATGCTACATTTATAATTTGGGTCTTGTCCATCACATGATTCTCCTAATAATGTGATCCCGTTATCAAGTGACAACACTTGTTTCTGGTCAGGAAACCTTGACCATCTTTGATTAACGAGCTAGTCAACTAGGGCCTTACTAGGGAGAGTGTTTTGTCTATGTATCCACACATGTATTTGTGTTTCCAATCAATACAATTATAGCATGGATAATAAACGATTATCATGAACAAAGAAATATAATAATAACTAATTTATTATTTCCTCTAGGACATATTTCTAACAGATTAGTACCCAGCCCACATCATGTACGTCTTACGAGCACCAACTCTAGACCATATCATGAATGCACGGACCAACGGTGTGCCCGGAACAAGTAAAAACGACATAGTCGCCCTACCTGGCACGACCCCGTCACGAGAGTGACCATATCACTCCCGCCACTAGTAATGCAGGCTCTTTACTAGCATGGCCAGAATAATCAACAAAGCCCCGTCCCATAAAGGGGTATCGTGGTCGCACATGTAAGGTTGGGAAGGTCAGCAAATCATCAATCTAATCCCATTCTCGAAACCACACACAAAACCTTTTGCGGTACACCACTTCCTTTTCAAGGGGTCACCATCTGAACACCATCACCCTCGGGCATTAGTGGCACCCGACGGGTTTTTTGAAAAATCTTTGTAATCACCTCTGTGTTACCATCACTATGCATATGCTCATCCTATGCGTAGCACTACTACCTACTTGTCAACTCTACATCAGCGTGACCCTCATAGATGGTAAGGTCATGCTCAAATGCAAGTGCTCCAGAGGAGCCATCGGTAACACCATTGTAAGTGCATCTAGTGCCCCTTAGTGATTTTGGTGGTTTGAAGACTTATAGGTTAAGTATCTAATGTGTTTGTGAGTGTACACAAGATCTATAAGTCATTGAGAAGTTTAATTATTTGAAGAATATCGCCCCCTAAAAATATATGTCTTCAGTTGAAGAAATTGGTCTGAAGCTGAAGAAATGAATCGCGAGGAATCTGTGATGAAATTGATATTCCTCATGAAGATACTGATATTGAGAAGTCTGGTGGTTCCTGAAGAAAATCACTCTGAAGAATTGAAGCATGAAGATTTACACTTTCTATTTTACTTTCTTCCCATTCGAGTAATAGGAATACCGTACTGTTAAAGGGGGTCGAAGTTACACTATGGAGTGAATTTCCTCATGATGCTCAACCCAAGCCTAATCCTACCAAAAGCCTCAAGTGAGGAATATGAGTGACATGAGGACTCTCACACTTGAGGGTTCCGACCGTTTCGATAGCCACGCCAAGTTACTGGTCTTATCCACTCCAACGGTCATATTATTTAAGGGCATTAGTGTCAAATCATGCCGGGATGCTCCCAGGCTATAAATAGCCACCCCCCACAACCACTAGCTGGTTGGCTAATCCGCTAGAAACTGACACTTGTCATAAGAGCAACCCAATTCTTCAGAGTCTTCAAGAGCAATTCATCAGTGAGGAAATACACCACCCACCGAAACCACAAACCAAACCTAGTGATTGAGTATCACTGAAGAAGTTGATCCTGTGTGGGACTGAAGCCTTTTACCTTTGAGGATTGTGCATCCTCCAGACGGTTAGGCATCAAGGTCTAGAGCTTTCCAGCAGTCAATTGTGGATCGCCGGGTGACCAAGTTTGTGAGGGTTTGGAAGTCTGCCCTGAAGACTTACCACGAGTGTTGGGCAAGGACTGTGTGTCCTTAGCTCAAGGAGAATACAGTAGGGACTGTGTGTCCCGGGACTGGTGTCCTTTGGTTTCAATACCAAGCCGCTCCAAACCAGATGTACGACTGTCACAGCAGTTGGAACTGGGTCATCAATGACTGTCTTCATTGAGAAACGGGTTCTAATTCCTCAACTCTTTACTTTCCCCGTATTATGTGTTGATGACTTTCACTGTGACTGTTTGAAGAATTTGCTGAAGACTTTCTCTGAATTTCCTCAACCCCAAATTCTTCACGTTAGTTATTCCTCATCTGTATTCTGCGTGCCTCCTCACTGTGCAATCTGTTTTCACATTCTTCACTCTGGAAAACTGCTGTTGTGAAACTTTGCACTTCTGATCCTTTACCGTTTCCGCTGTAAGTTAGTCGTCAGTGAGGAATTTCCTCAAAAGGAATTTCCTTAGTGATGAAATTCTAAAAATCACCTATTCACCCCCCTCTAGTCGATATAACGCACTTTCAATTGGTATCAGAGCAAGGTACTCCCTTGTTCTGTGTGATTTTGGTTTAACCACCTGGAGTTTTAGTTATGTCGACTGCAGGCATGTTTAAGGTGACTGCAGCATGTCCTACCTATGAAGCAAAGAACTTTCCCTTCTGGAAGAACAAAATGCAAATGCATTTACAAGCTATTGATAATGATCTCTGGTATATTGTGGAAAATGGCGTCCCCATCATCTGTGCTAGTGTCTCTGCTGCTGATGTGAAGAAATTCATGCAACTTGATTCTCAAGCAAAGAACATCATCTGTGGCCATCTGAGCCCAGGCCAGTTTGGAAGAGGAAGTGCTTTGGGCTCTGCAACACTGATCTGGGAGAGACTGTACAAGGTAAATGAAGGAGTATCAACCCATCGTGACTCTCGTGTTGATATTCTTCGCAATCTCTTCAATCGCTTCAAAAGACATGACAATGAAAGCTGCCAAGACACCTTTGATCGCCTCAGTGACATATCAAATGAACTGCAAGCACTGGGAGCTCGAGACATCACTGATCACGAAGTTGTGAAGAAACTGCTGAGATCTTTGGATTCTTCATTTGATACTTTAGTTCTGATGATTCAAGAAAGACCAGATTACAAGATGCTTGATCCAGCTGATATATTAGAAAGGCTAAATACTCATGAATTCCAGCTAGAAGAAAAGAGAGATCTATATGGACCAAGCTATTCCAGACCACGTGCACCGAAGGCTAGAGCAATTTCCTCATCTGAAGACAAAGACACATATGACAGTATTTGTGACCCTGAAGAATTTGGACAGGAGCTTGCAATGCTCGTGAGGAAATTCCAGAGATTTACACGACGTGGTCAGTTCGGTATATCTTCAAGTAGAGACATGAGGAAATCAGAATCTTCATCTGAGGACTACAAGAAACGAACCTGTCACAAGTGCAAGAAATCAGGTCATTACATTGCTGATTGTCCCCGTTGGGAAAGGAATCAAAGAAGAAGAAATACAAGGATGACAGTTCTGATGACTCGAAGAAGAAGAAGAAATCTTCAAAATCCTCATCTTCAAAGCCCTCATCGCACAAGAAGACTAGTTTCCGAAAGGCTTGGGCACTTATTGGCAAGGAAATGGACTCCGAGGAAGAATCATAGGAATGTGATGAAGAAGAGGGTTCTGATGAAGACTCAGAATCCGGACAGGCTAGTCTTGCACTGGCAACCACTTTCGTCAGCAAGTCAATCTTCAACCTTGAAGAAAATGATAGCACCATCCTCACTGATGACTATGCTGATGACTTCGCTCCAACCTTTTGCTTCATGGAAAAAGGTTCAAAGGTACCAAATAATGCCTCCTCTTCTGATTCAAGTGACTGTGAACCTGATAATTATAAGAAACCCAGTTACAGTAAACTTGCTATCATTGCCACTAAACAACAAACTGCTCTGGAAAAGCTTCAGAAACTGCTAGATAAAAGTGATGATTTGTTGAATGATGAAATGAATCTTACCCAAATCCTCACTGAAGATGTGCAAAGTCTTCAGTCTAGATTTGATAATCTTCAGGATCGTTATGATACACTCCTCACTGATCATGAGAAGCTTTCCTTTGAATTTCTTCAAAGGAAGCTTGATCTTGAGAAGCTGAGGATGTCTCATGATGATCTTCGTATGGAAAATGATTCATTACTAGCTCAACAGATCAGCGCTGGTCAAGTTGAATTCATTCCTCCATGTCTTAAATGCATTGAACGTGAAACTGCTAATTCCTCACCAGAATCATCAAATGCTACTATTGCTACAAATTCTTCAACTACACCTGTTGTGTCTATTTCCTCACTTGAGGAAAACACAAATGTTACTGATGAAAATGCAGGGTTGAAGGAATTGTACGTGACAGGCATGTACAAAAGCCTCAAAGGACATCAAACCCTTTGTGATGTGCTCAAAAAGCAGATCTTGAACAGGAACCCGAGGAAAGAAGGAATTGCCTTTGAGAGGAAATTAAATGCTGATGGATCTTATTGGAAACCGGAGCAGTATCCCAAACCTCATGGGTTGCTGCTACTGGGCCTCCTTTTGATCCATCTAATGTAACTGGTTTTTCATGTGAATTATCCTATTCCTCAGATGAGTCATTTGACTCCAACTATAAACTGTTCAAAAATTAATCTGGTGAAGTATTTGCTCGATATGTTGGAACTAACTGCAGGAATGGCCCTCCTCTGAGGAAAATCTGGGTTCCCAAAAGTTGTCTTGAAAATCTTCAGGTGAATGTCCTCATGACACCACCACTGAAGAATCTGAACCCCGGATCAAATTCCTCAGGAGGACCAAAGTCTTCAAGAGGTTCAAAATCCTCAACTAGTCAAAACTATGCTTGTACCCGTGCTAATGCGTCTAACATGCAGGGAAACTACAAGGAATATGAATATGAGCGTTACTCCTCAAATCATTATGTTCATAAATCCTCAAACCAGTTCTCTGCATATTCATATGAGTACTTTAATCCCCCTACTGTTAAGAGAAGTGCATTGGCCTCAATGCCACCTTTCTCATATGGTGCTCGCATGATGATGAATGCTTTGCCACCCCTTCAGATGTGGGTGGTGAAGAAATCGAACTAATCACTTCTGCATGTCAGGTCTCCAGATGAAAACCATCATCTGAAGAATTTGCTGGAGACCTGAGGAAATGCTTGATAGGACGCAAGCTAATGATTGATGAAATAGAAATATTTCACACGTCCTTACATTTCTGTTATGATGAAATTACTGATCTGATGAAATTAGTATCATATTCTTCAAATCTGAAGCATATGAGATGGTAAGCTGTACTAATTCATCTGCAGGATGACAAACCCAAGAATACTGAGTGGGTTCTTGATAGTGGCTGCACACATGGCATGACTGGTGATGAAAGCTTACTCATGAATATGCCACTAACTCCATCACCTCTGAAGCAAATCACATATGCTGACAAAGGTAAAAGCAAGGTATTGAGACTTGGCAAAGTGGCTATTTCCAAGTATAGGCATATGGACAAAGTGATGCTTGTTGAATCCCTTGGTTTTAACCTCATGTCAGTCTTGATGCTTTGTGATCTTGATATGATTGTTATCTTTTGTAGATATAGATGTGTAGTCATTATGGAATCTGACAGATCCAAAGTCTTCGAAGGTGTAAGAAGAGGGGATTTGTACATTGTTGATTTCTCTACAAGTCCTCAACCAGCCACTTTCTTACTAGCAAAAACCTCAGAAGGATGGTTCTGGCACCGAAGACTAGGTCATGCAGGCATGAGGAATTTGCACACCTCGCAAAGAAGAAGCATGTCATCGGCATCGAATCAGTCAAATTTCTTCAAGGATTATCTCTGCGGTGCTTGTGAATCTCGGAAATGACCAGATCCAAGCATCCCTCGAAGACTATCATGACCACTACACGTCCATTCGAATTGCTTCATATGGATCTATTTGGACCTACTCACTATGCCACACTAACCAATGCAGCATCTTTATATGGCTTCGTCATAGTTGATGATTATTCCAGATATACTTGGGTGCATATCATAGTGTATAAAACTGAAGTGCAGAAAATCTTCAAACGATTTTCTTCAAGGGCCTCGACGAAATTTGGCATCAAGATCAAACATATCAGGAGTGATAATGGAACCGAGTTCAAAAACATTGGTCTTGATGATTATCTTGATGAACTTGGTATTACTCACGAATTATCCGCTCCTTATACTCCTCAGTAGAATGGTGTCGTCGAAAGGAAGAACATGACTGTGGTTGAAATGGCAAGAACTATGCTTGAAGAATATCAGACTCCTCGTCGCTTTTGGCCTGAAGCAATCAACACTGCATGCCATATCATCAACATGGTATATCTTCACAAATTCCTCAAGAAAACCTCATATGAACTCCTCACTCACAAGAAACCCAATGTAAGTTATTTCAAAGTCTTCGGTGCAAAATGCTGGATTAGAGATCCTCACCATAGCTCAAAATTTGCACCTAAGGCACATGAAGGTTTTATGCTTGGTTATGGAAAGGACTCGCACACTTACAGAGTCTTCAACAACTATCACAACAAAGTTGTTGAGACTGTAGATGTGTGGTTCGATGAAACTAATGGCTCACAAAGAGAGAAATTGCCTTCTGATCCAGATAAACTGTCTCCTGAGGAAGCAATAAAGCTCAAGCCTACTGAAGACATTGTTCCCACATAGGAAATTGGTGAAGAAACGATCCCCATCACTCATAAAATCAAGAAGATGGTCCTGGGGAAATTGCACGAGCACCACTTCCTCAGCCCAGACAAAATCCTCAACCAGTTCATCCAAGGATTGCAAACGAAGTAGAACTTGACAAAATCCTCAACGACATCAACACGCCAGGTCCTCTCACTCGCTCAAAATCTTCACACTTAGTTAACTTTTGTGGGCATTTTTCCTTTGTATCCATCACAGAACCCTCAAAAGTTGCTGAGGCTTTTCTGGAACCGGACTGGATCCAAGCTATGCAAGACGAACTTCTTCAATTCAAGCTGAATGACGTATGGGAGCTCGTCAAACGACCAGATCCTCGCAAGCACAATATCATCGGCACCAAGTGGATTTTCTGAAACAAGCAAGATGAGGACGGTCAAGTGGTGAGGAACAAGGCACGACTTGTAGCCCAAGGCTACACCCAGGTTGAAGGAATAGATTTCGATGAAACTTTTGCGCCTGTTGCTAGACTTGAAGCTATTCTAGTACTACTTGCTTATGCTAATCATCATAACATCATCTTATATCAAATGGATGTGAAAAGTGCATTCCTCAATAGTAAGCTTGAGGAAGAAGTATATGTTCCTCAGCCCCCAGGTTTTGAGGATCCAAAGAATCCAGACAAAGTCTTTAGACTCAAAAAGGCTCTTTATGGTCTCAAGCAAGCCCCTCGGGCATGGTATGATACATTGAAGGAATTCCTCATGAAGAAAGGCTTCAAACCTGGTTCACTCGATCCAACTCTTTTCACTAAATCCTATGATAATGACCTATTTGTGTGTCAAATATATGTCGATGATATCATATTTGGCCGTACTGACAAACGATATAGTGATGAATTTGCTTACATGATGAGTGAAGAATATCAGATGTCCATGATGGGGGAGCTGAAATTCTTCTTAGGTCTTCAAATTCGTCAACAAAGCAATGGAATCTTCATATCATAGGAGAAATACCTCAAGGATGTTCTGAGGAAATTCGACATGCACGAATGCAAAGGTGCCAAGATTCCAATGCCGACCAACGGCCACCTCGGCACTGATGAAAATGGTAAAGATTTTGATCAGCAGGTATATCATTCTATGATTGGCTCTTTATTGTATCTATGTGCATCTAGGCCAGATATAATGCTTAGTGTTTGCATGTGTGCACGTTTTCAAGCAAAACCGAAGGAATCACACCATAAGGCTGTGAAACATATTCTTCGATACTTAGCTCACACACCAACACTAGGATTATGGTATCCCAAGTGCTCCAATCTTCATCTGGAAGGGTATTCTAACTCAGACTATGCTGGTGACCGTGTGGATCGAAAGTCAACTTCTGGCACATGCCATTTCCTCGGAAGATCACTAGTTTGCTGGTCCTCAAAGAAGCAGAACTGCGTATCACTCTCCACTGCCGAAGCTGAGTACATTGCTGCTGGTTCTTTCTGTGCTCAATTGCTATGGATGAAGCAAACCCTCAAGGACTACGGCATCAACATGAAGAATGTGCCTCTCTACTGTGACAATGAGAGTGCTATCAAGATTGCATACAACCCAGTACAACACTCGAAGACCAAGCACATCCAGATTCTTCATCATTTTCTTCGGGACCATGTCCACAAGGACAATATCCTCATCAACCATGTGAAGACTGATGATCAACTGGCAGATATCTTCACTAAGCCCTTGGATGAGAAAAGGTTTTGCAAGTTGCGGTGTGAGCTAAATATCTTAGAATCTTCAAATGTTTTGTAAAAACATGCACACATCCTAACACTTATGCAAAGTTGATGACTTAGATGCGCAACACATGATGAATTGATTTTCTTCAACTGATGAAGAATGTCACTCTGAATGTGAAGAAATTATCGAAGAAATTGATTCTCAGGGCCCTACGACAATTGTACGCGGCGTCTGTAATAAAAATTCTTATATGGTGGATCACGCCACCGCCCAATGTGAAATTCCTCAAGTTGATTTTCTTCAAATAATCAATTTCCTCAAAATGTGTTTTTCTTCAAAACAGCT
Source organism: Hordeum vulgare subsp. vulgare (assembly GCF_904849725.1). Classification (NCBI taxonomy): domain Eukaryota; kingdom Viridiplantae; phylum Streptophyta; class Magnoliopsida; order Poales; family Poaceae; genus Hordeum; species Hordeum vulgare. Next base: position 316,896,070 of record NC_058518.1, read on the forward strand.
ATTCTTCAGTGTGATGATTTATCACAAAATCTTCAGAAACACTTGATGACTTTCATTTGACTAGATAGACTGTGATTTCAAGTCCGCAACAACATTCACTTATTGCTATTTCTTCAAGTTGATATTTTTGCTAAGTGAATGTGATCGGACCCTACATTCCCTCTATGCTATACTCATCCAGTCTATTCAATTCTTCATATGCGTTCTACTTGAAACTTTGTTCAAAATCCTCACTACGTCCGTGTCAGCTGATGATTTTGTGATAAAAATCCTCAAATCTTCAAAAATTGTTTCTTTAATACACAGTAACTGAACCCCACTTCCCACGATCGGATAACCACGATCTCCACTATCTCCACCACACTATTTGGGAGCTACACATGTCCTGTGGAGACTTAGAGGCAGGGGCGGTTTGGTCCGAAATTTTCACGCCAACAGTAACTTTTGGCTATAAATATGTCCTTGTGCCCCTCGGCATACTCTTCTTCGCACCATCGCTCTCCTGCCACAGCATACACCACCGAACCCTAGAGCCATCGCTGGTAGTCTCGTCGCCGGTGAGGAAGAGCTTCACTGCCTCAACTTCTCCGTCGCCGGAACCACGCCGGAGTCGGACCATCTTCGTCCGCCACCGCCGTAGACGTCCTCTATCACCGGGTTAGGGTGCATTGGACACACGACCGAAGAGCTTCTCCACACAGAACTTTCTGTATTCTTCGTGTGAACCTTCCAGGGTAAATAAATCCCATTTTTACAGCAAGTTAGATCTAAAATTTTACATCTTCTATGTGAAATCTGTTTTTCCTCAAGAAACGATAAGCACTTGATTCCTCAAACACTGCCTATCACCACATCATTGATGAACTATGCTAAGCATCTAAGATTTTCACGAGATTCCTCAATTGTGCGGATTTTCGGATCTGTACAACTCTGGAACCCAAGAACAGTATGCTTAGGAAAATTCCTCAACCACTGGTTATATTCCTCAAACTGTCAAACTTTTTCATTTTCCTCAAATCTGAGGACGCATATGACCTCTCCAAATTCCTCGCAACTATACTCTGTTCACAGGTACACATATGTCAGCTGATGAATCCCTCGGTTCTCATCACATTAACTCATTTGCAGCGTTTCTGGAAGAAACTCTTCAAGGCTCATCAGAATTATCAAGAGTTCAAACTCATCAGCAAAATCCTCAACTGGAGAAAATGGAGGATGACAGAAAACAGAAGGGAGGTAAGAAACTTGAGCAAAACACAGCTGTGGATATCCCTGAGGATATTTACTTGGACTATTGCACGCCTGATGAAAATGAGACAATGGCCAAGAGAAAAATACGGCTGCAGAAGATAGAACGCCGATGGGCAAAGGAATGGAAGGAATACAGGTTTGTGACCGCCAAGTATGCGAATAAATTCGCTCCGAAGCCCCCTGGCAGATGGGCCCCGCTTGAGGATTATCAAGTAGCACATCCCTCAAGCCTCAAGACCATTGATGACTATCCAGATGAGAAGGGAAAGCATCTGGCTAAGCTCAAGAAGCAGGCAGAAACTGCAGTGAGGAAATTCAATGAATCCTCAACTGCTGCCTCAGCTGCTGCTACTTCCTGTGCCGCTGAGACCTCTGGTTCAGCAATTCCTCAACCACACTCTATGCCGTCAAAGCCAAGGGCACCAAAGCCTCAAGAGAAGTCTGCTCAGGCTTCAGTCACAAAACCTTCAGCACCAAAACCTTCAACACCAAAACCATCAGCGTCAAAGCCCTCAGCACCAATCTCCTCAGTACCAAAATCCTCAGCTCCACCTCCAAAGCCTCAAGAGAAACCAGTACAGAAGCAGGTCATGAAGCCTACGACCGCCAGCTCCAGCTCCTCACTCCCAGCTGCAACCAGCTTGGAGACAAAGTCTTCACCACCTCCTGCGAAGATATTGGTAACTGCTGAACATGCAACTCTGCCAAGCCCCAGCAAAATCATCACCGTCCCATCTGCATTAGATGACAGTGATGAATATGATGATCAAACCCTGCAAGCCATCATCAGAAACAAGCAGGAAAGAGTAGCTCAAGCATCAGGCAGTGCCATTCCTCTGTTCATGGACCCCAAGGTCCTCCTTGACTACATCAACATCTGGTATGAGGACCCAAACACTCCGCTTGATGATTTGAAACTTCCCCCTAGCATGAGCCACATGGTGGCCACTTTCATAAATGAAGCCAAGTGGAAAGAACAGCAGGCCAGGCAGGCCAAAGTTGCAAAGATTAAAAAGGAGAAACTCCTCAGGCAGAATCTCCTCAAATTGACTCCTGATGCACTGGTGACAACACAGGCAGAGCTGAAGAAATTGATTGACAAGTACGCCAAGCTATCAGATCGAAAAAGCCTCAAGAGCAATTTCATCAAGCTGGCCACTAGTGTTGTTGATGACTACAACAAGAGAGCCGCACCCCCAGCACCAACTCCTCAGCCCTTGATTGAGGAGCCAGCAGATGAATCTCCTCAAGCTGAGGAAGTACACCAAGCGCACCGTGTTGATGAACCGGCTATTGAAGAAATCATCATGGAAACTTCAGCTGATAAATTTGCTGCAGTTGATGAGACTGCCCCTGACCCAGTTGCTTCGCCAAAGCAAGTTGATGACTCTGTTCCAGCTGGTTCCTCAATACCAGCTGAAGAATCTGTCAAGAAAACCCCTTCACCAAAAACTTCAACGGTGAAGAAGATGACTCCGTCTGCATCAGACGTGAAGAAAACCAGGGCTGCTGAGAAGGAAGCCAAGAAGAGAAAGGTCTCCTCAGCAGAAGAAGAAACAGAGGCCAAGCGCCTCAAAGCACTTGAAGAAACTACTCCTCTGGACCCTGTGCCACTGAATATTGCTCCTTCCTATGAAATGGTCATCATTGATGATCCAGCAAAAAAGGCAGATGAGGAAATGAAAGATGTCGCCTCTGAGGAACACAATGATGAGGAAATTCAGATAGACGACAGTCCTCAACCTTTCAATCCTCAAACAGACAATGTTCAAGCATCAGCTGCACCTGCTGATGAAACTGCCTCTGCCACCAAGGCAGCTGAGGAAGATCAAACTGAAAATCCTCAAGCTGATGAAATTCAACACTCTGAGCAGAATCCTCAACATGAGGGACAAGCTGATCCAACTCCTCCAACTGAGCAAGAAGCAGAAATTCCTCAGCCTGAAGCACAGCCAGAGCCATCTCCTCAGCCTGACGCCCAGCAAGCACCATCTCCTCAGCCTGAAGTACCAGGTGCTGAAATTCCTCACGCTGAGGAACATGCTGAAGAGAATGCACCTGCCTAAGACAATGCATTCGTCGTGCTCAACCCAGAGACTGCTATTGTTGTCTCCCCTCCTATTCTTCAGCAAAATCTTCAGCCAGTTCAGCGTCAGCTGTTCTCCAAGCGTCCAAAGTTTCAAAAGGAAAATTTCTTTGAAGAACGCATGTACTTCATCGGAGAGAACCCCTATGACAAGCCTCAAATGAGGCATCTGAAGTTGTGGACTAGGACTCAGATGAACTACTATGCCTCTGTGCTCTGTGGACGAAACAAGATATTCCAGCACAGGCATATTCCTCATGTTGAGCTTGAAGCAATACCGTGCCTGGAGCCAGTCCTCAGTGTTCTTCATGATGCAGGTTTACTCCCAATGTGCTCCGACATATCTCACTGGAACATCGAGTTAATTCTTCAGTTCTATGCCACTCTTCACATATCTGGCAACCCTGAAGACATTAAAACATGGGTGTTTGATTGGATGACCCAAAACACTCACTACAAGGCTCCTACTACTGACCTCCTCAGAGAACTGCGCGTACCAATTCCATCAGATGAGGCTGTGAAGCTTCATGGCGAGCGTGAGCTGCCAAATGGAATGATGGAAGTCCTCATGAAGCCTTTGGCTGAAGGAAAATCTCCGAGAACAACCTTCCTCGTCCACGAGCTCAAGTACACACCCAGGTCTATCTACAGAATCCTCTGCAGTGTACTCGCACCGATCAAAGGCCATGACGATGAACAAGATGTTGTAGGCCTCATGAAGAATATCCTCTTCAACATCATTCATGGTATTCCTATCAACATCCATGATTTATTCTTGTGGACTTTGGCCGACAATGCTATGTGTCCTTTTGATCACAAGATATATGCCCCATGGATCATGAGATTCATCAGGACAAGGACATGATCAACTTTCTCCCTGAGTGCCAAAACCATGTTGGTTATATGCCTCCTATCCGGGTCAACAAGAAGACTTTCGAGTCCATTAAGGAGATGGAAAATCTGTGATTGAAGAAGGCAGTAGGCCCCTTGATGGCTAGTTCAGAGAGCCAGAAGCTTATTCCTCATGGGATGATACTGAGACTCGTCCGGCAAGCCCCGTTCCTCCTCGCGTGATGAATACCAGAGAGCTCCTCCTCAGTCTTCACCATAAGGTGGATCACAACTACAAATTGGTCAAACTCCAGTTTGGTGCCATTGTGAAAACCCTCACTGAAACACAGAACTCTGTGAAGCTCAACCATCACTATCTGCATGAGGTTTTTGATCGCACCTAGGCTACACTTGCACATCTGAAGACTCAGACTAAGCTTGAAGAAATGGACTTTGAGCGAGACTTTGAATGGTCGTGGCCTCCCAAGAAGAAGTTCAGGCCTATTCCAATGCCAGACCTTGAAGACAACTCCTTTTCTTCATTCCGCACTGCTGAATCTGATGAAGAACAGCTCGACACTGCTACCGGTCCAAGGAAGAAGACTACCCCCAAGAAGCATCACGGCTCTTCCTCAACCGCCAAGGAATGAAGTCTTCATGGGCGTTAGTCCTCAGTTTGTCCCTTTTTGTCACTTGATGACAAAGGGGGAGAAACTTGAGAGTTAGTCTTCAAGCGGGATATTTTTGGGGCTTATGAACTATATTTATGTTACAAACTCTTCGTTCTTCTGATGTTTTTATGTAATGAGTTGTAACTTAAGCCCGATGGTACTCTAACGCTTTTGAACATTTTTCTTCGCATGCTTATTCCTCAAGTTTTAATGCATGCATGCTGGAATTCGTCAGATACCATCACCCATCATGCATTTTCAATTTCTTCATATGATATGTTATATGTATGCACGATTTACAAGACTCAGGAGGAGATCTCCATGATATAAATCATCAATGTGCATTTGCTGTAAAAAGAAAAATCCTCAAGCTATGCACATCTTCAGGGGGAGTCTCTCTGAATCTTGATTTCAAATTACTCAAAATGAGTATTTACACTTCATATTTTTTATCCCTGTTGAAGACTTAACCTAATTGTCATCAACCACCAAAAAGGGGGAGATTCTAGTGCCCCTTAGTGATTTTGGTGGTTTGAAGACTTATAGGTTAAGTATCTAATGTGTTTGTGAGTGTACACAGGATCTATAAGTCATTGAGGAGTTTGAGGTATTCGAAGAATATCGACCCCTAAAAATATATGTCTTTAGTTGAAGAAATTGGTCTGAAGCTGAAGAAATGAATCGCGAGGAATCTGCGATGAAATTGATATTCCTCATGAAGATACTGATATTGAGAAGTCCGGTGGTTCCTGAAGAAAATCACTCTGAAGAATTGAAGCATGAAGATTTACACTTTCTGTTTTACTTTCTTCCCATTCGAGTAATAGGAACACCGTACTGTTAAAGGGGGTCAAAGTTACGCTATGGAATGAATTTCCTCATGATGCTCAACCCAAGCCTAATCCTACCAAAAGCCTCAAGTGAGGAATATGAGTGACATGAGGACTCTCATAGTTGAGGGTTCCGACCGTTTCGATAGCCACGCCAAGTCACTTGTCTTATCCACTCCAACGGTCATATTATTTAAGGGCATTAGTGTCATATCATGTCGGGATGCTCCCAGGCTATAAATAGCCACCCCCCACAACCACTAGCTGGTTGGCTGCTCCGCTAGAAACTGACACTTGTCATAAGAGCAACCCAATTCCTCAGAGTCTTCAAGAGTAATTCATCAGTGAGGAAATACACCACCCACCGAAACCACAAACCAAACCTAGTGATGGAGCATCACTGAAGAAGTTATTCCTGTGTGTGACTGAAGCCTTTTACCTTTGAGGACTGTGCATCCTCCAGACGGTTAGGCGTCAAGGTCTAGAGCTTTCCAGCAGTCAATTGTGGATCGCCGGGTGACCAAGTTTGTTAGGGTTTGGAAGTCTGCCCTGAAGACTTACCACGAGTGTTGGGCAAGGACTGTGTGTCCTTAGCTCAAGGAGAATACGGTAAGGACTGTGTGTCCCGGGACTGGGTGTCCTTTGGTTTCAATACCAAGCCGCTCCAAACCAGATGTACGACTGTCACAGCAGTTGGAACTGGGTCATCAATGACTGTCTTCACTGAGAAACAGGTTCTAATTCCTCAACTCTTTACTTTCCCAGTATTATGTGTTGATGACTTTCACTGTGACTGTTTGAAGAATTTGCTGAAGACTTTCTCTTAATTTCCTCAACCCCAAATTCTTCACGTTAGTTATTCCTCATCTGTATTCTGCGTGCCTGCTCACTATGCAATCTATTTTCACATTCTTCACTCTGAAAAACTGCTGTTGTGAAACTTTGCACTTCTGATCCTTTACTGTTTCCGCTGTAAGTTAGTCATCAGTGAGGAATTTCCTCAAAAGGAATTTCCTCAGTGATGAAATTCTAAAAATCTCCTATTCACCCCCTCTAGTCGATATAACGCACTTTCAACAATACCGAGGGTTTACCGATTAATCATGATCATATGCATTGGAGTAAAGTAATCAACATGGCATCCATAAAATATTTTCTCACACATGGTTAATGGGTTGATTGCCTTGATCAGCTAGGTATCCGGGGTCTTCAAGGTTCTTCGAGTCCAAGTCCTTCCTCAAACGCGTGATCTATGGTCGTAATAGGAATAATAATAATAAGGTCCACAACCAAAAAGAGAGTACAAGCTCACATAAAAAATGTTACTGTATTCAGTAAAATCCTATTATTTTTTATCAAAATATTAGTTTCTAGTTTTGGAATGAAAAAGTCTTTTTAAGTCTTTTTAATAGAAGTTAAAAATACTTAAACTAAGTTTTTAAAATAAGGGTTTTTTATTCCCATGCCCCTCATTCGTTAGTCATACTCACTTTTCCCCATTTCCTTAGTCTTTGCTCACTTTTCCCCATGCGATGAAATTATGCTTTCACATTTTCCTCAGTTTTGCCCCCGAAAAATGGCTCAAAACTTACCAAAATGATCGTGTGGGGAAAACCGAGTACGACTAAGGAACTAGGGGCATGGGAATAAAAATCCCTTAAAATAAACATGTGCATAAAAGTTTTCATAAAAATTCCACACCAAGTACTATTAAATACTACACATTTTTACAAGTCTCGGGATTATACTAGATTAGATCAAGTAAGTCCATCAATCCAATATATAGAAGAAGGGCAAACATCATGGGATCACCCTAGATTAACATAGCCTATGATCACAATCAAGATCACATCATGGGGGAGATAATTAACCATATAGCTACTTTAGAAGACCTCAGCCCCGAGGAGGAACTACTCCCCCTTCATGGACGGAGGAAGCAACGTCGATGGATATGAATCCGGGGGCACTTCCCCGTCCCGGCAGGGTGCGAGAACATGAATTCTAGTCCCCCAAAACTTGTTGGCGATGGCATTGGAGATCGGAATTGCTTCTGGAGAAAAGGATTCCGAAATCAGGATTTCCTCCACGGGGGTAAAAATAGAAGCCAAAGTAGGGCACCACAGGGGGTGGGACCCACCCAGGTGGCCTCCTCGCGCGGCGAGGGGGTAGGCCGCGCCAGCAGGTCGCCTGGACGGCCCCTGACCCCCCTCTGTCCCATCTTCGGTGATGTGGAAGCTTCCCCTACGCTGATTTTTTATATATTTTTCCTGGAATTTTTTGGGCTTCGAAAAATTGGGTAAAAGCCCCTGCAAAATAGACATCAGCAAACAGAAACTGGCACTGGGTGCACTGAGTTAGTAGGTTAGTCCAAATACGTGTAAAATGATATAAAAGTGTAGCAAAACATATAACATTGTCACCCAAAAGATCGTGGAACAAGCAGAAATTGTAGATACGTTGGGACGTATCAGGGTGAGATGCTCATAGTAGCGTTGAAGGTAATCTTCTTCCTCCTCCTTCAGTTCCATCTTCATTAGCCAAGCATCCTGTTCTAGTTATTGGACGAGGGAGAGGACATGATGCCCGACTCAATATAGGATTTCTCCGTGGTACAGAGGTCAAATCATTGGGAGATACATATAACAAATTTCTATACAGGGAAATACTTGTCGTACAAGAAAACGGAGCCAGGAAGGTGCCTAAGGGGCCCACTACCCACTTGGGCGCGCCTGGCGGGGCTGGCGCGCCCTGTTGCCTAGTAGGCACCTGGGTTGCCTTCCCGTGTGTTTATCAGTTTCCTAATTTTTGTAATATTCCAAAACTAAGACAAAACATTTTTTCTGATTTTTCGGGGTCCGTTGACTTACAGTATCACATACCTCTTCGTTTTAAGGGTTCTGGAGTGTTCTGGAAGGTCTCCTTTATGTATTCTTTCGGTGTCATGGATTGAATAATATATTTTTCAACACTAATAGGTGTACGTGAAATATAGTGCTTTATTCTTTGTCCATTGACTAGCTTCAGATTAGTGCCTTCGTTATTATTAATATTAATAGCTGAAGACTCATAAATTTCTTTGATAATATATGGTCCTTTCCATTTGGAGGGATGTTTTCCTACAAAAACCAAAGATAAAAATTGTACAATAGAACATATTCACCAAGTTTGAATTCTTGCTTTTAGATTCTTTTGTCATGGATTTTTTTAACTTTTTCTTTGAACAATTTGGCATTTTCATAAGCTTGGGTTCTCCATTCATCTAATTAGCTAATATCAAATAACCACTTTTCACCAACAAGTTTGAAATCATAGTTGAGTTCTCTAATTGCCCAATAAGCCTAATGTTCTAACTCAAGAGGTACATGACATGCTTTTCCATAAACCATTTTATAAGGAGACATACCCATAGGATTTTATAAGTTGTTTTGTAGGCCCACAATGCATCATCCAATTTATTTGACAAATTCTTTCGGGACCTATTACAGTCTTTTGAAATACTAATTTTATTTCTCTATTGGTTAATTCGACTTGACCACTAGATTGAGGATGATAGGGATATGCAATTCTATGGTTAACATCATATCTAGCAAGCAACTTACCAAGAGCACCATGAAGAAAATGTGAACCACCATCATTCATTAAGTATATAGGTACTCCAAAACATGGGAAAATAACTTCATTAAGAATTTTAATAGAGGTGTTATGATCAGCACTACTAGTTTTAATAGCTTCTACCCACTTAGTAACATAATCGAGAGCAACCAAAATATGTGTATACCCATTAGAGGAAGGAAAAGGTCCCATATAATAAAATCCCCAAACATCAAATGGTTCAAGAACAAGTGAATAATTCTTAGGCATTTCTTCACGTCTATCAATATTTCCAATTCTTCGACATTCATCACAAGAGAGGACAAACTTACGAGCATCTTTGAAAATAGTTGGCCAATAAAATCCAGACTGTAATACCTTGTGGGCCATTTTATCTCCCGCATGGTGTCCTCCATAAGCCTCAGAGTGACACTTCTAGAGGATTTGTTCCTATTCATGCTTAGGTATACAATGTCTAATAATTCCATCTTCTCCCTCTTTATAAAGATGTGGGTCATCCCAAAAGTAATGTCTTAAATCAAAGAAGAATTTTTTGTTTTGCTGATAGGTGAAACTAGGCGGTATGTATTTAGCAACAATGTAATTAGCATAATCAGCAAACCATAGCGTGTTATGAGAAACATTGACCACAACTATTTGTTCATCGTGGAAGCTATCATCAATAGGTAGTGGGTCATCAAGAATAATTTCTAACCTAGACAAGTTATCAGCTACGGGGTTCTCAACTCCTTTCCTATCAATGATATGCAAATCAAATTCTTTTAGCAAAAGAACCCACCTAATAAGTGTAGGTTTAGCATCTTTTTTTCATAAGATATTTAATAGCAGCATGATCAGTGTGAACAATTACTTTAGAATCAATAATGTATGATCTCGATTTATCACAAGCAAATACAACTTCTAAGAATTCTATTTCAGTGGTAGCATAATTTATGTGGGCACTGTATAGAGTTTTACTAGCATAATGGATAACATTTAATTTCATATCAACTCTTTGTCCTAGAACAACATCAACATCATAATCACCAGCATCACACATAATTTCAAAAGCCAAGTGTTAATCAGGTGGTTAAACAATAGGTGCAGACGTTAAAGGTTTTTATGTGTTTTAAAGGCTTCTACACAATCATCATGAAAAAAAGGAACATCCTTTTGTAATAAATTGCTAAGAGGTCTAGAAATTTTAAAGAAGTTTTTAATAAACCTCCTGAAAAAAGCAAAATTGAACAAGGAAACTACGGATACCTTTAATATCTGTAGGACATGGCATCTTCTCAATTGCATCAACTTTAGCTTTGTCCACCTCAATACCTCATTCCAAACTTTTATGACCCAAGATAATACCTTCATTTACCATAAAGTGGCACTTATCCCTCTTCAAGACAAGGTTAGTTTGCTCACATCTCTGCACAAACTCGATCAAGGTTGCTTAAGTAATCATCAAAAGAAGTTACATAAACGGAATAAACATCCATGAAAACTGATACGTCTGCAACGTATCTATAATTTATGAAGTATTCATGCCATGTTTACAGTAATTTCATATGATTTTGTATGATTTTATTAGAACTAACCCGGACTGATGTTGTTTTCAGTAGAACTACCGTGGTGTTGTTTTTGTGTAGAAGTAAAACTTCTCGGAATGACCTGAAGATTTACGAAGAATATTTTTGGAAAACATAAAAAATATTGGCGAAAGAATCAAATGGAGGGGTCCACCACTTGGCCACCAGCCAAGTGGGTGCCCCTGTCTTGTGGGCCCCTTGGGCACCGCCTTGAAGTGAGACTGACGCCAAAAATTCCTGTAAATCAAGAAACCTCCAGAAAGAAAGCTAGATCGGGAGTTCCGTCGCCGCAAGCCTCCAAAGCCATGAAAAACCAATTGGGAGCCCATTCTAGCACCCTGCTGGAGGGGGAAATCATCACCGGAGGCCATCTTCATTATCCCGACGGTCTCCATGACGAGGAGGGAGTTGTTCACCCTCGGGGCTGAGGTTAGGTAACCATAGCTATGTGTTTGATCTCTCTCTCTCTCGTGTTATTGATATGTCACGATCTTGATGTATCGCGAGCTTTATTAATATAGATGAATCATATGGAATTTTCCTCTCTCTATATTCATGTGATTAGTTGAGTTTTCCCTTTGAAGTTTTCTTATCAGATTCAGTCTTTAAGGATTGGAGAACACTTGATGTATTTCTTGCGATGGGATATCCGTGGTGAGAATGGGGTGTTCTATTGATCCACTTGATGTATGTTTTGGTGGTCAACTTGCGGGTTTCGTGACCTTGGGAATCTATGCATAGGGGTTGGCACATGTTGTCGTCTTGACTCTCCGGTAGAAACTCTGGGGCACTCTTTCAAGTTCTTTGTGTTGGATTTAACATGATGAATATGAAATTGTGTGATGCATATCTTATAATCAAGCCCATCTGTACTTGTGGTCACATTGGAGTATTTAGGTGACATTAGGGTTTTGGTTGATGTGCATCTTAAGGTGTTTTATAGTAAGAACTCTAGGGTTGTTCGTGACACTTATAGGGATAGCTCATAAGATTGATCGGAAAAGATAACTTTGAGGTGGTTTTGTACCCTACAATAATTTCTTTGTTTGTTCTCGCTATTTGTGACTTTGGAATGAACTCTTTGTCGCACATGATGGATTTATATATGATTCAACTATATTAGTATTGTTGGGAGAACTTGCACTAGTGAAAGTATGGACACTAGGCCTTGCTTCCAAGCATTTATACAATGTTTTTCTCACTGTTTATTATTTTTTACCTTGATGTTTTTATATTTTCATATTACAAAAACCTATATCTAGCATCCATATTACACTTGTATCACCATCTCTTCGCCGAGCTAGTGCACCTATACAATTTACCATTGTATTGGGTGTGTAGGGCACACAAGAGACTCTTTGTTATTTGATTGCAGGGTTGCTTGAGAGAGACCATCTTCATCCCACGCCTCCCATGGATTGATAAAACTTAGGTCATCCACTTGAGGGAAACTTGCTATTGTCTTACAAAACTCTGCGCTTGGAGGCCAAACACGAGTCTACAAGAAGAAGGTTGTGTAGTAGACATCAAGCTCTTTTCTCGCGCCGTTGCTCGGGAGGTGAGTGCTTGAAGGTATATCTTTAGATCCTGTAATTAAATATTTTATTTACTTGTTTTTAACCAGTTTTGTTTTATAAAATAAAACTACAAAAAAATGGAATTAAGGTTACCTCATATGCTTCATCTTTTCAATGTCTTTGGTGAAAATGATGGAAAGGAAAATTGGGCTCAAGTGTTAGAAGAAGAAGTTATTACAATGTTTGGCACTAAATCTTTGAGTGATGAGCATGATTATAATGTTGTTAGTATGAATTCTTTGAATATCCATAATACTAATGATGATTGCACTAGTCATGATAAAAAAGATTTCTTATAAACATGTTAATTTTTGTGGAGTGCGTAGAGTTTGTGAAGACATGCCTAAAAAGGGAAGATAGATTTTGTAAGAGGCATAATTATTTAGAAACTGAATGGTTGAAAGAGAGGCTATATGTTTCTGCTCAAAGACTTCATATTTCTGGCCATCCTTCTGAACTTTGGAATGAAAGTGATCATTTTAATTTCCAATGTGGATTATTTCATGATCGAATTTTGTCAAAAAATTGTGATAACCTCATTAACCTTGAGCATAATAATGAACTTAGTCTATTTTTGGGGAATGAGGAAATAAAACATAAAACTAAGGATGTTCCAGCTTGGGTTCTCATGAAAATGATTGATTTTTGTCTAAATGAAATATGTATCTATTGTGTGCTAAATTGCATTGAGAATCCTTATATTACGAATTACTTAAAGACAAGAAAACAAATAGAAGATGAAGAGAATACTAATAAAGGGGAATAGGTTTCCCAATATCCTCCTATTTTCTTTTATGATGAATCAGGTAATGAGGAGGAGCTTTTTATTCAACCAACTACTTCAAAAAGAAGTTTGGAGGAATCATATAAACCCACACATAATGCGGTGAAGAAGAAGAAAAGAAGGAAAAGTAAAGGTAAATAGGTATTTCTCCGAAATAATGTTTCTCCCATTGTTGATAGGCCTCATGAGAATGAATCAAAAATAGTTGTGGAAGTTGATACACTTGAGGATGATTCTGCTATGCCTATTGCTTTTTGTGATAACTATAATTGGGAAGATAATGATACTTCTTATAATCTTGAAAATATATATGGCACCAACTTGGAGGATGATGATAATAATTGCTATACTATTGGTGCTATTCATACTATTAATGATGAGAGTGATCATGTTTATGATATACAAATCTACAAGCTTGGGGGTGCTATGTTTGATGAAAATGACATGTTTGAGAATTTATTTGCTGCAATTAATGTTTGTCCCAAGCTTGGGGATTCTATGCTTAATGAAGATGATCTTTTTATTCCCTGTACTTTAAATGATCAAATTTGTTATAATGATTGCATGCCTCCTAATTATGATGACTATTGTGATGATACATTTGCGATGAAAAAGAGTGATGATTACTATTATGATACTTTACATAATTATGAATATAATTTTACTAAATATTACTCTTTTAATGTGGAACCAATTTGTAGTATTCAATTATTTTATGATACTCCCACTTTAGTCATGAGAAGAAACTTTCTTGTGTGGAGAGTAGTAAAATTTCCATGGTTGTAGATCGTGAAAAGAATTATTTATGTGTTGGTTATATTGTGAAGTTCTTTCATGATGCTACTGAAAATTATTATGAGGGAGGAACATATTCTTGTAGGAATTGCAATAATATCAAGTTTCCTCTCTATGTGTTCAAAGTTTTGAAGTTATGCTTGTTTTCCCTTCCTTTGCTAGTTGATTCTTGCTCTCATAAATTTTTTGTTCACAAAATACATATGCATAGGAAGTGGGTTAGACTTAAATGTGCTTGTCATCAGATTCATGATGCTCTTTTGCATGTTATAATTATTATTCCTATGTGAGCATCATTGAAATCATCATGTCTAGCTAAAAAGCTTTAAAGAAAAGCGCTTGTCGGGAGACAACCCAACACTTTTACTTTATGTTTTTTGGTGTTCACATTATTAAAGTACTGTAGTAATCATGTTTTATGCCTTTTATTTCAATAAAGTGCCAGGTAAAGCCTTTGGGATAGTGTGGATGATAGTTGACTTGATTTTGTGCAAAAACATAAACATTTTCTCTCAGTCTAGGAATTTTGTAAATTCACTGGTACGTGATTTTGATATGAATTTTTTACACATGATTAATATACAAATTTCCTAGATTGTCCTATGTTTCAGAAATTTTAGAGACATGGAAGTATGGTTACACTACAGATCTTCACAAGCTGCTCTGTTTTTGACATATTCTGTTTTGCATGCATGGTTTGCTTGTTTTAGTGTTCCCATAGCTTATATTCAGTGATATAAATTATGAAAATGGTATAATACAGTAGGTATCATGTGGGAACAATTATGAATCTTGTCTTGACAGTACCTAAGTGAATGATCATTATTTCTTGTACTAACCCATCTCACGAAGTTCCGTTAAGTTTTGTGTGATTGAAGTTTTAAAGTTTTGGGTGAGATACCGATATGAGGAGAATAAGGAGTGACAAGACCCTAATCTTGGGGATGCCCAAGGCAACGCCAAGGTAAAATCCAAGGAAGACTCAAGCGCCTAAGATTGGGGATGCCCCGGAAGGCATCCCCTCTTTCGTCTTCAACATTATATGTATATATTTCTTGGAGCATATTTTTATTCGTCACATAATATGAGTTTTGCTTGGAGATTCATTTTATTTTGTTCTTCTCTCTTAGGTGTTTTTCAATAAAAATTTCCAAGAATTGCATTAGGATGCTTGCATTGCATGCTTTGATTGGTGCTGTGTAAAAACAGAAACTGGTGCTGTAGTGTTTGAATTTTCATATTTTACTAGAACGTGAAAAGTTTCTGAAATTTTTACACAAAGTTTTCATATAAATTTTATAGCACTAAATTTTAATAAATTGCTACAAACTGTTCTATTTGGACAGATTGCTGTCATAGTTTTGTTATCTACCTATCCTATAGTTTCCATAGCCTATATTGATAGATATAAATTGTGGAAATGATAGTAAACAGTAGATGATGTTTGCAATTATTATGCAAATTGTCTTGGCAGTACATCAATAGTTGATTTATTATTATGTGCAGTAACCTATCTCACGAGTTCTTTTCAAGTTTTGTGTGGATGATGTTTCTGAGAACAGGTGAAACCGAGATACGAGAGGATAGAACAAGGTACAAAAGCTCAATCTTGGGGTTGCCCAAGGCACCACAAGTAAATATTTCAAGAAATCTCAAGCATCTAAGCTTTGGGAGGCTACGCATCCCACCTATCTATGTCAACTATCGGTTAGCCTATGTTGAGCCTAAATTTTTTTTTTTTCACATGATCCGTCCTATTCTTCGAGTGCTATTTTTCTTTTGCTTGGTCTTTAAATAAAGTCTTTAAGTAGAGAGAGAGAGAGAGTCCACGGATAGCTATTTAATTGGTTGCCTACTCATTGAACTTCACTTATATGTTTTGGAGTAGTTTTGTCATTTACTTTCGTGCTTCACTTATATCCTATGAGTAAATGGTTGAATGAATTGAATATCATAAATTTGAAATTAAATATGCTTCACATACTTATCCTATGGGGAGTAATGACTTCTCACATAATAAGTATAGGTGGTAAAATTTATTGAAAGTTAGCAAACACCGCATAGGTCACTTGAACAATTCATGAAAGAATATTGAAGGAAGAGAGATTCCACATATAAATATACTATATTGCACACCTTCTATGATTGCGAGCTCATTAATTATTTTCAAACTCGAGTAAATTAGTTAAAGTTGGACAAGGAAGACAACTTAATGAGTTATGTTTGGGTATATTTGTATACAAGTTCTATTGTTATGGATCCTCCAACATGTGGTGCTTGCTTCCACCTCATACTAACCAAAACTTCTGCATCAACTAGAAATATTACTTGTGCATCCAAACACTCTTAAGCTAGTTTTGTCATGAGAGTCCACTATAACTACCTATGGATTGAGTAAGATCCTTCAAGTAAGTTGTCACCGAGGCAAAAAGCAATAAAAAATGCTCCTGAATATGTACGATCTTTTATTATAAGGGAAAATAAGCGTTGTACGAACTTATGATGGTAAAGAAATAAAAGTGACGGACTGCATAATAAAGGTTGCTATCACAAAGGGTCATACAACATGACATTTCTTTGCATTAAGGGTTTGCACATCCAAAAACAAAAAGCGCATGACAACCTCTGCTTCCCTGTGCGAAGGGCCTATATTTTACTTTCTAGTACTTATCTTTATGCAAGAGTCATGGTGATCTTCACCACTTCCTATATTTCACCTTTTTCTCTTGGCAAGCGTCATGTGTTGGGAATGATCTAGACATATATATCCACAAAAATATATTTGATCATGAATTATTATTGTTGGCAATTATCTATATGATAAATAAGTTGGGAGGCGAAACATTAAGACCCTATCTTTCTCTGTGTTCGATGGCTGCACTAGAGGAATCAGCTAATTTGCCGTCAGGCTGCTACAGACGGTAAAGGCAGGAATACTGATGGCAAAGATTTTGTCGCCAGCCCTTGACGGCAAAGCATGTCGGCATACAGCAAGCGGGCAAAGGGATATTTTGCCGTCAGCTTTTAGTCAACCAGACGGCAAAAAAATTGCCGTCAATAAATAGTGTTTGCCTTCTGTAGGAACAACCAGACGGCAAAAAATAGTGATGCGACTGACAAATGGCGTTAGTGGATTTGCTGTCAGTCAAAACTAATTATTTGCTGTCATCCAGACTGAACAACAAACGGCAAAGATGTTTTTATTATTTAAAAAAAATATTACAGGACCATAGCATATCGCCCAAATTGGATCGAGGCAGAGCTCGCCGGAGCAGAGTTGCTCGCCACCCACGGCAAGAGGGTCGCATCGTGCGTCTACTGCTGTTTGTCGGCCATGCCGGAGGGAGGAGGAGCTGCCTTCATGCGGCAGGGGTGGCAGAGACGCACGAGCAAAAGGCACTACGAGATGGGGCTTCATGCGGCGCTGGCTAGATGGAAGAGCTGGCGGGGCTTCATGACGACTGGCGAGAAGGCGGGGATGCACACGGCAAAAACGGTAGGGATGCACACGACGGCTACGGAGGGGATGCACACGGCGCCAACGGCGGAGCTGCACAGAGAGTGGTGCTCGGGGACGGGCAGACGAGCAAGATGTGCTGACTACGGTTGCTGGCGGACGAGCGGATGTGCGGGCGCTGGACGATGTCGTGTGGCTGCGCAAGGGCGATTACCGGTGGCGTGTGGCTCCGTTCGGCCATTGGTCGGGTGCTTGCGGGTGCACGCGTACACCGGATGGGCGGTCAGGCGCTGGCTCATTTCAGAGAAGAGAGAGGAGGGACCTCGGGGGAGAAGCAACGCGATTAAGAGAGAGGAGAGATCTCCGGATGGACGAGCAGCCGAGCACAAGTCGGCGGCGTGGTCTGCTCGGGGAGGTGATAGGAGAGCGCTTGGGGATGGGGATAAGGAGAGAGATGTAGAGAGGCACGTGGGTGGGGCCCGAACAGGTTGGTGGGAGATGGGCCGATGGGAGTGTTTGTTCGATGGCTGTGCTAAATTCGATATACAGTTTGGATCTTGCCATGTCATCGATCCGCGTCATTTATCCGCGAGGTGTGCTTTTTTTCCCGTGTGCATTTGTTATTTCAGACGACAAAGGGCATATTTAGCCGTATGTAATAAAAAATGCAGACAACAAAGGTCGGCGATGACTCGTGGATGGCCGATGCATGGTGATGGCGAGATGATGTATATACTTCTCGCCCCTCGTTGGATACCCCAAGTGGAAGGCGAAGGTGTAGTCAGCAGCAAATTTGCCTCACACAAAGACTGTAAGGTTTATCGAACCAGTAAGACTCCTAGGACCAACAAGTAGGTGTCTCCCACCCCTGTCAAGCAGAAGACGTGGACCTACACACACAACAGATAACTTTGCTCCCAACGAGTACACAGAGGTTGTCAATCTCTCCCGCCTTGTAATTTGCAAAGGATCAAAACACAAGCAGGAAGGTAATAGTGATTGCAATGGAAAAGTAAATGAAAAGCGGTAAATGATGGAGGTCTAAACAATGATGGTCATGTGGACCGGAGTCACATGATGTTCACTAGTGATGTCTCTCCCCCAAAATACGATAAACAACTATGCTAGGGTAAACAAATCATAGTTGGGCAATTGACAGAATTATGATCGCACCACAATGGTAATTATGCTACTTGATAGCTGGAGGTCCAATAGTAATGGGTAGTACGCCAAGACAAGTAGACCGTTTATTCATCCGCATCTACTTACTAATCATCCACCTTGAGATATCTATCCAGAACATCTCTCCGGTATTAAGTTGCGATAACCACACAAAGTGTAAATTCAAAGCAACAGACAACTGCATTAACGAACTATGTGTAAGGTAAACAATCCTTGCAACCATGGTCACAACCACCGTTGTTTTCTCCCTGGTGGCAACAAGCACATCCCCTAGTCTCATGTTTCTGTCACTCAAGCTAGACATCGAGGGCCCCGAACCCACAATCATGCATAACACTCCCTCTAGGAGTTACGATCTACTACTTGGCCAAAGCAATAAAAATCAATGGAGAACATGCAAGAATCACTAAGGAACATAATATAAAAGGATAATCAAATATATAACTCATAACAATCTGAACATAATCTCATAATCTATGGGATACCAACAAACCGAGCATAGCAAAAGCAAGAGAATTACATAGATGCCTTGATCATGTAGGGCAGCTGACAAGGACTAACCATTAAAGCACAAGATTGGAGAGAATACATCACATAGCTAATGGTCATGGACTCATGGTCCAAGGAGGACTACTCACGACACGTCCGGGAAGCGTCCATGGCGGTGGAGAAGCTCCCGGAGGTCAATCCTCCCACCGCAGGGTGCCGGGAAGAGGTCTCCTCACGCTCCTGATCTTGGAAGCGCTGCGGCGGCGGAACAATGAAGAAATTCGCGATTCCAGAAAGTCTGCGAGGGTTTCCTCATGGAACACTAAATATAGGCCAAAGGAGGGAACCGGAGGAGGTGGTACCCACCCAGGCGACCTCCTGGCGCGGCCTAGGGGCTGGCCGCGCCAGCAGGCCGCCTGGGTGGCCCCTGGCCCCCCTATGGCCCTCCTTCGGTGATCCCGAAGCTTCTGTTTTGCTGATTTTTTAATATATTTTTTTGGATTTTTTGGGCTTCGGACAATTGGGTAAAAGACCCTGCAAAATAGACATCAGCAGACACAAACTGGCACTGGGTGCACAGAGTTAGTAGGTCAGTCCAAATATGTGTAAAATGATATAGAAGTGTAGAAAAACATATACCAATGTCACCCAAAAGATCATGGAACAAGCAGAAATTATAGATACATTTCGGACGTAACAACATCCCCAAGCTTAATTTCTGCTCGTCCTCGAGTAGATAAATGATAATACAATAATTTATGTGGTGAGTGTTGGAGAACGTTGCAAGGGAAAACAAAAAAATCCTACGCACACGAAATACCTATCCATGGTGATGATCATCTACGAGAGGAGAGAGTGAATCTACATTACCTTGTGGATCGCTAAGAGGAAGCATATATAACGCGGTGGATGTAGTGGAACATCTTCATGATCCAAATCGCAGCCCGTCCCGCGATCTCATCACGATCCGTCCCGCGATCCCATCACGATCCTTCCGATCTAGTGCCGAATGGACGGCACCTCCGCGTTCAGCACACGTACAGCTCGATGATGATCTCCACCTTCTTGATCCAGCAAGAGGGGACAGAGAGGTAAATGAGTTCTCCAGCACGGCGGTGTGGTGGTGGTGGTGGTGGTGCTATTCAAGCAGGGCTTCGCCTAAGCACCGCTGAAACTAGAGGAGAAACAATTCTAGAAAGAGAGAGGGCAGCACGTGGCTGTTTTCTGTTGTCTCTAAAACCCTCAAAACACTTAGTATATATAGGAGGAGAGGAGGGAGATGGCTGCACCCTAGGGAAGCCCTTTCATCCCTTGCGCAAGGAGAGGAGGAGTCCTCCTCCAATCCTATTTGGACTAGGATTCCTCCTTCCCACTTGGAATCTCTTTCCACCTTGTGTTTTTTCCTTCCCAAACCTTATGGGTCTAAGTGGGTGTTGGAAATATGCCATAGAGGCAATAATAAATTAGTTGTTATTATATTTCCTTGTTCATGATAATCGTTTATTATCCATGCTATAATTGTATTGATTGGAAACACAAATACATGTGTGGATACATAGACAAAACACTGTCCCTAGTAAGCCTCTTGTTGACTAGCTCGTTGATCAATGATGGTTAAGGTTTCCTAACCATAGACAAGTGTTGTCACTTGATAACGGCATCACAATCATTAGGAGAATGATGTGATGGACAAGACCCAAACCATAAACGTTGTATATGATCGTGTTAGTTTATTGCTACTGTTTTCTGCATCTCAATGTATATGTTCCTATGACCATGAGATCATGCAAATCCCGAACACCGGAGGAATACCTTGTGTGTATCAAACGTAGCAACGTAACTGGGTTACTATAAAGGTGCTCTAGAGGTATATCCAAAGGTGTCTATTGGGTTGGCATGGATCAAGATTGGGATTTGTCAATCCGTGTGACGCAGAGGTATCTCGGGGACCACTCGGTAATACAACATCACAACAAGCCTTGAAAGCAATGTGATTAAGGAGTTAGTTACGGGATTTTGTATTATGGAATGAGTAAAGAGAGTTGCCGGTAACGAGATTGAACTAGGTATGGTGATACTAACGATTGAATCTCGGGCAAGTAACATAACGAAGGACAAAGGGAATAGTATACGGGATTATATGAATCCTTGACATAGAGGTTCAATCGATAGAGATCTTCGTAGAATATGTAGGAGCCAATATGGACATCCAGGTCCCCCGTTTGGCTATTGACCAGAGAAGTGTCTCAGGTCATGTTTGCATAGTTCTTGAACCCGCAGGGTCTGCACAGTTAAGGTTCGTTGACATTTCGGTATAGTTGAGTTATATGTGTTGGTGACCGAAGTTTTGTTCAGAGTCCCGGATTAGATACTGGACGTCACGAGGAGTCCCGGAATGGTGAGGAAATGAAGATTGATATATAGGAAGTTGGTATTTGGATTCCGGAAGGTTTTGGGGCATTGCCGGCAGTGTACCTGGAGTGACGAATGGGTTCCGGGGGCCCACTGGATGGGCCCACAACTCCCCAAGGGGTCCACGTGGGTTTATTGGATGTGCAATAGGGCATAATGGGCTCACAAAGTCAACCAAGGAAAGCCCATGAGGAAAAAGTGGAAAATCCAAAAGACGTGGGAAAATAAGGAAGGAGTCCTAATCCAAGTGGGATAGGAGGACTCCTCCCTCCTCCACTTCACCCGACCCAAGGGAGATTCCCTTGTGGCGCTAAGGCTGCCTCTTCCTCCTCCTATATATCATAGAGGTTTAGAGCTTTTTGAGACACAACTTTGCCACGTGCGACCCTAAACCTCTACTTCATAGTTCTTCCTCTAGACCAGTTTTCTACGGAGCTCGGGCGGATCCCTGCAGGAATAGATCACCACCACCGGAGCACCGTCACTCTGCCGGGGAGCTCATCTACATCCCGGTCTCTCTTTCTGGATCAAGAAGGCGGAGATCGTCATCGAGCTGTACGTGTGCGGAATGTGGAGGTGCCGTCTGTTCGGCACTTGATCGGGACGGATCATGAGACGGGTCGTGGGACGGATCGTGGGACAGTTCATGGGACAGATCGTGAAGACGTACCACTACATCAACCGCGTTTATTAACGCTTCCACATAGAAATCTACAAGGGTATGTGGATCCGATCTTCCTCTCGTAGATGATCATCACCATGATAGGTCTCCGTGTGCGTAGGAATTTTTTTGTTTCCCTTGCAACATTCCCAACAGTGGCATCATGAGCTAGGTTCATGCGTAGATGTAATCTCGAGTAGAACACAAAAGTTTTTTTGGGCGTTGATGTTCGATTTGCTGCCCTCCTTAGTATTTTCTCTATTCGACGGTATTGTTGGATTGAAGCGGACCGGACCAACCTGACTCGTACGCTTACGAGATACCGGTTTCATCGACTAACATGCAACTTGTTGCATAAAGATGACTGGCGGGTGTCTGTTTCTTCAACTTTAGTTGAATTGGATTTGACCGAGGCGGTCCTTGTAGAGAGGTTAAATAGAAATTTGCACATCACCGTTGTGGTTTTGTGTAAGTAAGATGCGATCATACTAGATACCCATAGCAGCCACGTAAAACATGCAACAACAAATTAGAGGACGTCTAACTTGTTTTTCCAGGGTATGCATGTGATGTGATATGGCCAAACGACATGATGTGATATATTGGATGTATGAGATATATCATGTTATAATAATTAATATCGACTTGCACGTCGATGCTACGGTGATGACCACAAGTGTAGGGAATCTATCGTAGTCCTTTTGGTAAGTAAGAGTGTCGAACCCAACGAGGAGCAGAAGGAACTCACAAGTGGTTTTCAACAAGGTATTCTCTGCAAGCACTGAAATTATTGGTAACAAGTAGTTGTGTGATAACATAATTTGTAGCGAGTAGCAAGTAACAATAGTAACACAGGTGCAGCAAGATGGCCCAATCCCTTTTGTAGAAAGGGACAAGCCTGGACGAACTCTTATATGAGGTGAAGCGCTCCCGAGGACACATAGGAATTTCTGTCAAGCTAGTTTTCATCATGTTCATATTATTCGTGTTCGCTACTTTGATAGTTTGATATGTGGGTGGACCGGTGCTTGGGTGCTGCCCTTACTTGGACAAACATCCCACTTATGATTAACCCCTCTTGCAACCATCCGCAACTACGAAAGAAAAATTAAGACTAAGTCTAACCATACCATTAAACTAGTGGATCCAAATCAACCCCCTACGAAGCAACACATAAACTAGGGTTTAAGCTTGTGTCACTCTAGCAACCCATCATCTACTTATTACTTCCCAATGCCTTCCTCTAGGCCCAAATAATGGTGAAGTGTTATGTAGTCGAGGTTCGCATAACACCACTAGAGGAAAGACAAGATACAACACATCAAAATATCGAACGAATACCAAATTCACATGACTACTTATAGCAAGACTTATCCCATGTCCCCAGGAACAAAAGTGACTACTCACAAAGCATAATTATGTTCATGACCAGAGAGGTATTGAATAGCATTACAGATCTGAACATATGATCTTCCACCGAGTAATCCAACTAGAATCAACTACAAAGAGTAATTAACACTACTACCAACCTTACAAGTACCAATCAGAGTCGCGAGACGGAGATTGGTTACAAGAGATGAACTAGGGTTTGGAGATGAGATGGTGTTGATGAATATGTTGATGGTGATAAGTCCCCTCCGATGAGAGGAGTGTTGGTGATGACGATGGCAATGATTTCCCCCTCCGGGAGGGAAGTTTCCCCGGCAGGACGGTCCTATCGGAGCTCTAGATTGGTTCTGCTCAAGTTCCACCTCGTGGCGGCGGTGATTCCTCCCGAAAGTCTCCTCTTGATTTTTTCTGGAACGAAACCCTCCTTATAGGAAAAGATGGCAGCCGGAGGGGCAACAGGGGGGCCACAAGCCACCTAGGCGCGGCGAGGGGGGTAGGCCGCGCCTAGCAGGCTTGTGGCCTCCTGGTGGCTCCCCTCCGGTACTTCTTCCGCCCAGTATTTTTTATAAAATCCAAAATAATTCCTCGTTGATTTTCACGGCTTTTGGAGTTGTGCACATTAGGTATCTCAAACTTTCTCCTTTTTCAGACCAGAATTCCAGCTGCCGGCATTCTCCCTCTTCATCTAAACCTTATAAAATAAGAGAGAAAAGCCTAAGTATTGTACCGTAAAGTGTAATAACAGCCCATAAAGTGATAAATATCAACATAAAAGCATGATGCAAGATGGACGTATCAACTCCCCCAAGCTTAGACCTCACTTGTCCTAAAGCGGAAGCCGAGATCAATAAATATGCCCGCATGTTTAGAGATATAGGTATTGATAAAACAAAATACGGACATGCGTGGATCATGATCATACTTAGAACAGAAATAACGTCATATACTCTCTTATGATAAAGTGACAACTCCTTCACAATATAAAGTATGGATCATGAACCTTATTGAGAATTAACAACCAATAGTCTTTAGTCATTGAAGCAATTGCATTTTATCATAACATCGGAAAGAGTCAAATAAGAGCTTGTAAAGCAAATCCACATACTCAATCATCCTTTCGTCTCCTACAATTGCTAAAACTCACGTGGTACTCATGAGATCAAAGTTTCAGTTGGACACAGAGAAAGATAGGGGCTTATAGTTTCGCCTCCCAACTACTTACCTCAAGGGTAATGTCAACAATAATAATTCATGAATACTTACTTCCAAGTTGACATCTGAATATAGATCTTTACCTAGCACATGATGTTAGCCAATATAAAGGCGAAATAAGGAATTGGTGTCGATCACCATGACTCTTTTAAGGACAAAAAGTACAAGATAGGCCCTTCGCAGAGGGAAACAGAGGTTGTCATGCACTTTTGAGGTTTGGATGTGTGACCTCTTAGTGTGAAGGAACGTCACTTTATATTGCCTCCTGTGATAAAGAACTTCATTATGCAGTGAGTCGCTTTTATGTCTTCCTCATCACAGGTTCATACAAAGCTTATTTTCCACACACTAATAGATCATACATATTTAGGGAGAAATTTTTTATTGCTTACACCGATGACAACTTACTTGAGGGATCTTCTTAAATCCATAGGTAGGTATGGTGGACTCTCATGGAAAAACTGGGTTGAAGGTTTATGGATGCACAAGTAGTATCTCTACTTAGTGCGGAAGTTTTGGCTGATAAGAGGTGGAAGCAATCGTCACATGCTAAGGGATCCCTAGTCATATAACATTGTTCGAAACCAAGCAAACATAATTTATTATGTTGTCTTCCTTGCCCAACATCTTCTTCTAAGCATGTAATAGTTTAATGAGTGTTCACAATCATAGACGGTGTCAAAGATGATATATTTATATGTGAACCTCTCCTTCTTTATTACTTCCTATTAATTGCAACAATGACCAAGGTCTACATTTGTCCACCCACAACAAGTTTCAATCAACATTCTTTTATATGTGAAGCCATCACTTCCCATAAGATCATTACATGATCTTTCATGCTTTTGTTCTTTTATTATTCTTTTCTTTAGATCATGGCAGGAGGCAAGGCCCTTAACTAAAACACTCTTTATTATATGACTCACAAGCTCAAATGCATTGGTGGTAACACAAAGCAAAACTCAAGCCTAGATCACTAAGAACTTTATTCTACTAGGGAAAGATAAAACCAAAAAGGATCGAACTAAGAAAAAGGTAAAGGCAAAAGATGTGATGGTGATACGATACCGGGAAACTCCCCCAATCTTGGCACAAGCCAAGAGGACTGCCTATACCCGTACTTAATTGTCTTCCTTCGAAGGCGATCGTGGTGGAGTAGTTGTAGAGTTCTTGAACTTGTGTAATTTCCGCTTGAGCACAAAATTCTGCTCCTTCAGATAGTTAATTTCCTCTTCAAGCCTCAACACCCTTTGCCATAATTCTTGCTTACTCTCCTACAAAAGACGAGAAGGGGTAAACCAAATCTTAGGCTTCTTCCTTGAGTCACGGAGGCTTGACTTCTTGAACTCCACATGTGTGTTTCCAGATTGGGGTAGTGGAGCCTTTTCTTTATGGGAACTTGTTCCTTCCTTCCCCTTGGGATCATAATCGTCTTCCTCATCAGTGGTCCAACCATAATGATCAAAGTCCCCATAGACCTTGGGGTTAGCAAGATAATCGGCCGTATAGCTCTCCCCCTCTGAATCTTGAGAAGACATCCTTGCCCTAAATCTACAGCACAAACAGGCTCGAAACGAAAACACAGGATATTTGCGTGATACGAGGGTCAGACCTTTCGGGAGAATATATATGAATTTTTCCCGACCAAAAGGAGTACTTCGCAAGAAAACGGAGTCCGGGAGGCGCACGAGGTGCCCACAAGCCACCCAGGCGCGGCCAGGGGGGTAGGCCGCGCCTGGCAGGCTTGTCGCCTCCTCGTGCGCTTTCCGGACTACTTTAAAATTTTCTATTTTTCTAAAAATTCCAAAACGGAGAAAATTTACTACTGGAAAAGTTTTGGAGTCGGTTTACTTACCGAATCACATACCTCTTCGTTTTTGGAGTCTGAAATAGGTTGATAAATATCCCTTATGTACTCCTCCGAAGTTATGGTATTAATAATATTGCTTTCAACATTTAAGGGAGTACCTGAGATATAATGCTTGATTCTTTGCCCATTTACAACTCTCGGAAAATTAGCTTCCATGTTGTTGATCTTTATGGCACCGGAATGATATAATTCCTCAACAATGTAAGGACCTTCCCATTTGGAGAGAAGCTTGCGTGCAAAAAATCTTAAACGAGAATTGTATAGCAAGACATAATCACCTACATTGAACTCACGTTTTTGTATCCTTTTATCATGCCACCTCTTAACTTATTCTTTAAACAACTTGGCATTTTCATATGCCCGAGTTCTCCATTCATCAAGTGAGCTAATATCAAATAACCTCTTCTCACCAGCAAGTTTGAAATCATAGTTGAGCCTTTGATTGCCCAATAAGACTTATGCTCTAGCTCAAGAGGTAAATGACATGCTTTACCGTAAACCATTTTGTACGGAGACATGACCATGGGATTCTTATAAGCAGTTCTATAAGCCCACAATGCATCATCAAGCTTCTTAGACCAATTCTTTCTAGACCTATTAACAGTCTTTTGCAGAATTAGTTTAATCTCTTTATTACTTAGCTCTACTTGACCACTGGACTGAGGATGATAGGGAGATGCAATTCTATGGTTGACATCATACTTAGCAAGCGTTTTACGGAAAGCACCATGAATAAAATGTGAACCACCATCAGTCATTAGATATCTAGGGACTCCAAATCTAGGGAAAATAACGTCTTTAAGCATCCTAATAGAGGTGTTATGATCAGCACTACTAGTTGGGATAGCTTCTACCCACTTAGTAACGTAATCAACAGCAACTAGGATATGAGTATACCTGTTGGACTTTGGAAAAGGTCCCATATAATCAAAACCCAAAACATCAAATGGTTCAATGACAAGTGAATAATTTATAAGCATTTCCTGACGTTTACTGATATTACCTATTCTTTGACATTCATCACAAGACAAGACAAACTTACGGGCATCCTTGAAGAGAGTAGGCCAATAGAAACCGGATTGCAATACCTTGTGTGCAATTCTATCTTCGGCATGGTGTCCTCCGGAAGCCTTAGAGTGACACTTCTGTAGGATATGTCCCTGTTCATGCTCAGGTACACAACGTCTAATAACAGCATCTACTCCTTCTTTATAAAGGTGAGGATCATCCCAAAAGTAATGTCTCAAATCAAAGAAGAATTTCTTATTTTGTTGGTATGTGAAACTAGGTGGTATATACTTTGCAACAATATAATTTGCATAATCAGCATACCAAGGTCTACTACGTGAAGCATTGATTAAATTCGATTGTTCATCTGGAAAGCTATCATCAATAGGTTGTGGGTCATCAAGAACATTCTCCAACCTAGACAAGTTATCTGCTACGGGGTTGTCAGCACCCTTCCTATCAACAACATGCAAATCAAAATCTTGTAGCAAGAGAACCCATCTGATAAGTCTAGGTTTAACATCTTTCTTTTCCATGATATACTTAATAGCAGCATGATCAGTGTGAATAGTAACCTTGCAATCAACAATGTAAGATCTGAACTTTTCACATGCAAACACGACTGCTAAAAATTCCTTTTTAGTAGTAGCATAGTTTCTTTGGGCACTGTCTAGAGTTTTACTAGCATAATAAATAACATTCAATTTCTTATCAACTATTTGTCCTAGAACAACACGAACAGCATAATCAGTAGCATCACACATAATTTTAAAAGGTAGGTTCCAATCAGGTGGTTGAACAATAGGTGCAGTTATCAAGGCCTTCTTAAGTATTTCAAATGCTTCCTCACAATCAACATAAACAAAAGGAATATCCTTTTGCAAGAGATTGGTAAGAGGCCTAGAAATCTTAGAAAAGTCCTTAATGAACCTTCTATAGAAACCAACATGACCAAGGAAACTTATTATACCTTTGACGTTTGTAGGGCATGGCATTTTCTCGATCGCATCAACCTTAGCCTTATCGACTTCAATACCTCTTTCAGAAATTTTATGTCGTAAGACGATGCCTTCCTTAACCATAAAGTGGCACTTCTCCCAATTCAAGACAGGGTTGGTATCTTTACATCTCTGCAAAACTCGATCAAGGTTGCCGAGGCAATCATCAAAAAAGACCCGTAAACGGAGAAATCATCCATGAAAACCTCAACAATCTTTTCAAAAAAGTCAGAGAATATAGCCATCATACATCTTTGAGAGGTAGCAGGTGCATTACATAAGCCAAAAGGCATACGTCTATAAGCAAAGGTACCGAAAGAGCAGGTAAAAGTGGTTTTCTCCTGATCAGATTGTGCAACATGTATTTGGGAGAAACCAGGATAACCATCTAGAAAGGAGAAGTGTGTGTGTTTGGACAATCTTTCTAGCATTTGGTCAATAAAAGGCAAAGGTTAATGATCTTTCCTAATGGCTTTATTCAATTTCCTAAAATCAATTACCATCCTATAGCCAGTAGCAATTCTCTGTGGGATCAATTCATCTTTATCGTTAGGGACAACGGTAATGCCTCCCTTCTTAGGGACGCAATGCACCGGATAATACCTGCTTCCAGGAGCTTTAGTATTACTTTTCTTACTACCTCTTTCATCTTAGGATTTAATCTCCGTTGATGATCAGCAACTGGTTTGGAATCGGGATCGGTTTTAATTTTGTGCTGGCATAGAGTGGGACTAATGCCCTTAAGATCATCAAGAGTATATCCAATAGCAGCACGGTGCTTCCTCAGAGTTTTCAATAATTTCTTTTCTTCATGCTCTGAAAGGCTAGGACTAATAATAACATGATATATCTCTTTTTCATCAAGATAAGCATACTTAAGAGTATCACGTAACTGTTTAAACTCAAACACAGGATCACCCTTTGGTGGGGGTGGATCTCCAAGCAATTCAACAGGCCAATTATTCTTAAGGATAGGATGTTGTTCAAAGATAAATCTATCTATCTCATTCCTTTCATCCATATGCATATCATTTTCCTGCTCAAGCAAGTATTTCTCTAGAGGATCAGTAGGAGGCACATCAATAGAAGCTAGGGCAATAATTTCATCCTTACCAGACAATTCTTTTTCATGACGTTGTCTACCAAACTTGGAGAAATTGAATTCATGCGACACACCTTCAAAGCCAACAGTGACAGTTTGCTTCTCACAGTCAATATGAGCATTGACAGTATTGAGGAAAGGTCTGCCAAATATGATGGGACAAAAGCTATCTTTTGTGGTAGCAAGAACGAGAAAATCAGCAGGATACTTAGTTCTACCACACAAGACTTCAACATCTCTAACAATTCCCAAAGGGCAGATAGTATCTCTATTGGCAAGCTGAATAGTGACATCAATAGGTTCCATGTCGACAGGTGCAATCTCGTCTTTAATTCATCATATAAAGATTGAGGTATTGCACTAACACTAGCACCCACGTCACATAAACCATGATAACAATGATCTCCTATCTTAACAGAAACAACAGGCGTGCCAACAACATGCCTATGTTTGTCTCTAGCATGAGGTTTAGCAATTCTAGCAGCATCTTCACAGAAGTGAATATTATGGCTATCAACATTGTCGGACAGGAGATATTTGATAATAGAAATGCTAGGTTCAACTCTAATTTGCTCAGGGGGTGTACGTGTTCTAATGTAGCCCCTACATATCACAGTTGAAGCTTTAGAATGATCCTTTATTCTAATAGGGAAAGGTGGTTTCTCAGTGTAAGGACTAGGAACAATAGGATCATTATAAGCAATGACTTTCTCTTCAACTGGATTGGGTTTAACTACATTGACTTCTATGGGAGGATGATATTTAAACCGCTTCTCTTTAGGGAGATTAATATGAGCAGCAAATGATTCACATAATGAAGCTACTATCTCAGAGTCAAGTCCATGTTTAGCGCTAAAATCACAAAAAGTATTTGTTTCCACGAAGGATTTAACGCAATCGAACTTAAGATTCATACCTGACTCCTTATCTTCATCAAACTCCCAATCTTCAGAGTTGCGTTTAATTCTTTCCAATATATTCCATTTGAAGTCAATATCTCTCTTCATAAAAGAACCGGTACAAGAAGTGTCAAGCATGGTGCGATTATCATGAGAAAGCCGAGGATAGGAGTTCTGAATAATAATTTCGCTCGAGAGCTCATGGTTGGGGCATGAATATAACATTGAATTAAGCCTCCCCCAAGCTTGAGCGATACTTTCTCTATCACGAGGCCAAAAATTATAAATATAATTCCGATCACGATGTACCAGATGCATAGGATAAAACTTTTGATGAAATTCCAATTTCAATCGGTTGTAGTTCCATGATCTAGTATCATCACCTAGCCTATACCATGTCAATGCTTTATCCCTCAAAGATAAGGGAAATACCTTCTTCTTGACCTCATCCTTGGGGAAACCTGCAAGCTTAAATAAACCACAAACTTCATCTACATAGATTAGATGCAAGTCGGGATGTGATGTTCCATCTTCTGTAAAAGGATTAGCCAACAGTTTCTCTAGCATACCCGAAGGAATTTCATAACAAATATTTTTAGTAGGTTCAGTAGGTTGAGGAGAAACTCCTTGTGCTTCCGTTCGAGGTGAAGATACCAATAACAAGCTCCTCAAAGGATTAGTTTCCATAGTGACAAGTGACAATAAATTTCAGCACACTATATAAATGTTTCCTTATCGAAGGCGCTTCACTCCCCAGCAACGGTGCCAGAAAAGAGTCTTGATGATCCACAAGTGTAGGGGATCTACATTAGTTCTTTCGATCAGTAAGAGTGTCAAACCCAACGAGGAGCAGAAGGAACTGACAAGTGGTTTTCAGCAAGGTATTCTTTGCAAGCACTGAAATTATCGATAACAGATAGTTGTGTGATAAGATAATTCGTAGCGAGTACAACTAACAATAGTAACAAAGGTGCAGCAAGATGGCCCGATCCCTTTTATAGCAAGGGACAAGCATGGATGAACTCTTATATGAGGTGAAGCGCTCCCGAGGACACATAGGAATTTCTGACAAGCTAGTTTTCATCATGTTCATATGATTCGCGTTCGCTACTTTGATTGTTTGATATGTGGGGTGGACCGGTGCTTGGGTGCTGCCCTTAATTGGAAAAAAACATCCCACTTATGATTAACCTCTCTCGCAAGCGTCCGCAACTACGAAAGAAGAATTAAGACTAAGTCTAACCATACCATTAAACTAGTGGATCCAAATCAACCCCCTACGAAGCAACACATAAACTAGGGTTTACGCTTGTGTCACTCTAGCAACCCATCATCTACTTATTACTTCCCAATGCCTTCCTCTAGGCCCAAATAATGGTAAAGTGTTATGTAGTCGACGTTCACATAACACCACTAGAGGAAAGACAACACACAACGCATCAAAATATCGAACGAATACCAAATTCACATGACTACTTATAGCAAGACTTATCCCATGTCCTCAGGAACAAAAGTGACTACTCACAAAGCATAATTATGTTCATGACCAGAGAGGTATTGAATAGCATTAGAGATCTGAACATATGATCTTCCACCGGGTAATCCAACTAGCATCAACTACAAAGAGTAATTAACACTACTAGCAACCTTACAAGTACCAATCGGAGTCGTGAGACGGAGATTGTTTACAAGAGATGAACTAGGGTTTGGAGATGATATGATGCTGATGAAGATGTTGATGGTGATGAGTCCCCTCCGATGATAGGAGTGTTGGTGATGACTATGGCGATGATTTCCCCCTCCGGGAGGGAAGTTTCCCTGGTAGGACGGCCCTGCCGGAGCTCTAGATTGGTTCTGCTCAAGTTCCGCGTCATGGCGGCGGCGATTCCTCCCGAAATCCTCCTCTTGATTTTTTCTGGAACGAAACCCTCCTTATAGCAAACAATGAGAGCCAAAGGTGCAACAGGGGGCCCACAAGCCACCTAGGCGCGGCAAGGGGGTAGGCCGCGCTTGGCAGGCTTGTGTCCTCCTGGTGGCTCCCCTCCAGTACTTCTTCCTCCGAGTATTTTTTATGAAATCCAAAATAATTCCTCGTTGATTTCCACGGCTTTTGGAGTTGCACAGAATAGGTATCTCAAACTTGCTCCTTTTTCAGACCAGAATTCCAGCTGCCGGCATTCTCCCTCTTCATGTAAACCTTATGAAATAAGAGAGAAAAGGCATAAGTATTGTACCACAAAGTGTAATAACAGTCCATAAAGCGATAAATATCAACATAAAAGCATGATTCAAAATGGACGTATCATACGGCAACCAGCAGTAGCCATAGGGTTGTCTTTAAACTAACGTTTGTGCTTGGAGATGCATTTACTATATTGCTAGGTTGTAGCTTTAGTAGTAATAGCATAGATAGCACGACAACCTCGATGGCGGCACGATGATGGAATTCATGAGGATGGATTTCATGGTGCGGCGCCAGTGACGATGAAGATCATATCGGTGCTTTGGTGCTGGAGATCAAGAAGCACAAGATCATGGCCATATCATGTCACTTATGAATTGCATGTGATGTTAATCCTTTTATGCACCTTATCTTGCTTAGAACAACGGTAGCATTATAAGGTGATCCCTCACTAAAATTTCAAGAGAAAATTGTGTTCTCCCCGACTATGCACCGTTGCGACAGTTCGTTATTTCGAGACACCACGTGATGATCGGGTGTGATAGACTCAACGTTCACATACAACGGGTGCAAAACAGTTGCACACGCGGAACACTCGGGTTAAACTTAACGAGCCTAGCATGTACAGACATGGCCTCGGAACACAAGAGACCGAAAGGTCGAGCATGAATCATATAGATGATATGATCAACATGGAGATGTTCACCACAGAAACTATAGTCAACTCACGGGATGATCGGACTTGAGTTAGTGGATTTGGATCATGCGCCACTCGAATGACTAGAGGGATGTCTATTTGAGTGGGAATTCCTAAGTAATATGATTAATTGAAGTAATTATCATGAACATAGTCAAAAAGGGTCTTTGCAAATTATGTTGTAGCTTGCGTTGTAGCTGTACTGTTTTTATATGTTCCTAGAGAAAATTTAGTTGAAAGATGATGGTAGCAATTTTGCGGACTGAGTCCGTAAAATGAGGATTGTCCTCTCTGCTGCACAGAAGACTTATGTCCTTTAATGCACCGCTCAGTGTGCTGAACCTCGAGCATCGTCTATGGATGTTGCGAACATCTTACATACACGTTTTTTATGACTACGTGATAGTTCAGTGCGTAATGCTTAACGACTTAGAATTGAGGCACCGAAGATGTTCCAAGAGATGAAATTGGGATTTCGTGCTCGTGCCCTTGCTAAGAGGTATGAGACCTCCGACAAGATTCTTTGTCTACAAAGTAAGGGATAAAAGCTCAATCGTTGAGCATGTGCTCAGATTGTCTGAGTACTACAATCGATTGAATCAAGTGGGAGTTGATCTTCCAGATGAGATAGTGCTGGTTCTCCAAAGTCACTGCCACCAAGCTACTAGAGCTTCGTGGTGAACTATAACATATCAAGGATACATATGATGATCCTTGAGCTATTTGCAATGTTTGACACTGCAAAAGTAGAAATCAAGTACGAGCATCAATTGTTGATGGTTAGTGAAACCACTAGTTTCCAGAAGGGCAAGGGCTAGAAAGTATACTTCATGAAATGGCAAACCAGTTGTTGCTCTAATGAAGAAACCCAAGGTTTAAAAAAAACCCGAGACTAAGTGCTTCTATTATTAGGGGAACGGTCACTGAGGCGGAACTACCCTAGATACTTGGTAGATGAGAAGGCTGGCGAGGTCGACATAAGTATATTTGATATACAAGATATTGATGTGTACTTTACTAGTACTCCTAGTAGCACGAGGGTATTAGATACCGGTTCAGTTGCTAAGTGTTAGTAACTCGAAATAAAAGCTACATAATAAACGAAGACTAGCTAAAGGCAAGGTGACGATATGTGTTGGAAGTGTTTCGAAGGTTGATGTGATCAAACGTCGCACGCTCCCTCTACCATCGGGATTGGTGTTAAACCTAAATAATTGTTATTTGGTGTTTGCGTTGAGCATGAACATGATTGGATCGTGTTTATTGCAATACGATTATTCATTTAAAGAGAATAATGGTTATTCTATTTGCTTGAATAATTACCTTCAATGGTTTATTGAATCTCGATCGTAGTGGTACACATGTTCATAATATTGATGCCAAAAGATACAAATGAGTAATGATAGTACCACTTACTTGTGGCACTCCCGCTTGAGTCATGTCGGTATAAAATGCATGAAGAAGCTCCATGTTGATGGATCTTTGTACTCACTCATTTTTGAAACGTTTGAAACATGCAAACCATACCTATTTGTATAAACACATGAAACATGCAAATCATACCACATGGAACAAGAAAGTAACTTGTTGGAAGTAATACTTTTTTGAGGCAGGTAGTAGATATCAGTATGTTCTTACTTCACTTATGATTTGAGTAGATACATGAGTATTTACTTGATGAATCACAATTCTGAAATATTGAAAAGTTCAAAGATATTTCAGAGTGAAGATCATCGTGGCAAGAGGATAAACTGTCTACGATATGATCATAGATATGAGTATCTGAGTTGCGAGTTTTGGTACAGAGTTAAGACAATGTGGAAATTGTTTTGCAATTCAAGCCACCTAGAACACCATGGTGTGATGGTGTGTCTGAACGTCATAGTCGCGCCCTATTTGATATGGTGCATACTATGATGTCTCTTATCGAATTACCACTATCGTTTATGGGTTATGCATTAGAGACAACTGCATTCACCTTTAATAGGGCACCACGTATTTCCGTTGAGATGACACCGTTTGAACTATGGATTGGAGAAACCTAAGCTGTGGTTTCTTAAAAGTTTGGGGTTGTGATGCTTATGTGGAAAAGTTTTGGCATGATAAGCTCGGACCCAAAGCGGATAAATGCATATTCATAGGACAACCAAAATAGTTGTGTATACCTCCTATCTCAGATCCGGAAGCAAAGTGGTTGTTTCTAGAAACATGTCCTTTCTCAAGAAAAAGTTTCTCTCGAAAGAATTGAGTGGGAGGGTAGTGGAACTTGATGAGGTTATTGAACCATCACTTCAACCAGTGTGTAGCATGGCGCAGAAAGTTGTTCCTGTGACGCCTACGCCAATTGAAGTGGAAACTGATGATAGTGATCATTGAGCATCGGATAAAGTTACTACAAACCTCATAGGTCGATAAGGTCGCGTACTACTATAGATTGGTACGATAACCCTGTCTTGGAGGTCATGTTGTTGAACAACAATAAACCTGCAAGATATGGAGAAGCGATGATGGGCCTGGACTCCGACAAATGGCTGGAGGCCATGAAATCCGAGATAGGAGCCGTGTATAAAACAAAATGTAGACTTTGGAAGAACTACTTGATGGTCATAAGACTATTAAGTACTGTCACACCCTGTTTTTCACCACCAATGTTTTAAGTTGCAAAAATCAGGGCTTGTTAAAACTTTTTCTAATGATCTTGTGAATGCTATGAATGCCTTGTATGAATGTATGCTTGTTTGCTTGTTGATCCAAACCCATCGCAAATTTATTTATTTTTAAAATGAATTTCCAAAACTCTTTTCTTTGACATCAGATCACCTCTACCTTGCTTGGGTTACACTACTAGCTCATGATGCCTAGTAGCACTCCCAACCAAAGTTGGTGATCTGAACTCAAATACTATTATTATTTGCCAAAAACATTATTTAATGATATAAAACATTATTTTTCTATTTTAAATGCATGTCTGTTTCCAAGGCGAGGAATGATATTCCCACAAGGAAAAATGCTTCTCTGCCTTAGAAAATTCTGAGTAAAATCATGGAAACTCAGAAGGACATATAGTTTCCATATATAAGATTTTCAACCCTATTTTATATTATAATTATTTGAGTAAAAACCTAAAAACCATTCCTTTCTGTTTTAACCTTTTGAGATATTTCGAAAGGAAATATTCTCAATAAAATCCCATTAAATTACAGGAGCCTCCCCAAGCCATATTTGGTGCCCCCATAAAATCTCACCTTGATCCAAGGTGGGGAAGGTCACCAATTGAGCCTAAAACCCTCTCTGTCCAGAATAGAGTTGGAACAACTCTACATAGCAAAGTTTGTCCAATGGGGCTGAAACTTTGCAGGGGTGTTTGGCACCTCAAATGAGGACTCCACACCAAAAATGAGATTTGCTAGACTCTGTTTGGTCACACTCCCTTTGGAGTGGACAGGTCTGGCCACTTTGATGCATTTTCAAGTTTACAAAGCTAAACTTGTTCAATGGAGCTCAAAATTGGTGGAAACCCCTACTTTAACCCAAAGACCAAACCTGTTAAGTTGCAGTTCCAGTGGTGGAGTGGAAGCACCCCAAACCACTGTCGAACACCTTCTGACAACAAGGTAAAAACCCACCTAGCCACTGTTTTACCCAATGTCAGAGCCTCAAACTTGGTGTATTAGTGCCTCAGACCAACCTAAACACCCAGTCAACTGGCCCCTCCCCAGTTCAAAGCACAAGTGACAAGAACTCCAATTTGTGCCACAGATCAGGACTGACAGCACTAGTAAAACCTATCCCCTTTGACCAGCCAGTGCTCACACTAGCACACAACAGCTAGATACACTCCCAGCAACACCCTGGACATGAAGGCCACGTCTGAAGTGCCCCAGAGCGCGCCAGCATGCCGTGGCATGTCAAAACTGCGCTCTGGATGTGCTACAGGGAGCAACCGAGAAGGGGACGAAGCTCCAGACCGGTTCCAACCTCCCCCGAAGTGTCCAAGACCTCCCCTAACAAGCTCTCAGTGCAAAGCAGCCGCCAGGGACCGTCCTCCCCCACGCTAGAGCTCAAGAGACGCGTGCCCGCGCGACCCCGACTCGGCCGAGCATGGACGGACGCTGCAGCTCGAACCCACGCCTTCTCCCTCTGCGGCCGATGCTTCAGAGCGTCCTAAACCACGTCCGGAGACCATGGTTTCGCAGCCAGCTCCTGACTCTGCACGCACGCGCGCCGCGGTGAGTCACCGGTGCACCGAGTTCGGCTCATCGTTTCGGGCCTATAAATAGGCCTCCCCGGCACCTCATTACCCCTCCAGCAACCTCTGCACGACCATTACCTCCCCCCTAGCCACCCAATCGAGCTCGTAGAGCCCCGGTGCTCGAGATCGACCGAGGCCCCTCCGCCTCGGAGCTCCGGTCGATCTCCGGCTACACGCCGGCTCCTGCGACACTCGACCCACCAGAGCACTCCCCTCGACGCAAGGAACCTTTCCCCCAACAGCCCCGAGCTTTTCTGTGCCCCTAGCTACTAGTTCAACCACATCCCGAAACCCCTCCGCCACGGCCACCTCATCGCTGGCGACTCCGAGCCTCTCCGACGCTGTCCCGACCACCTGCACGTAGGCGGAGGCATGCTGAACCCATTCCTGCCCTTAGCTAGGCCCATGGACGACGGTAGCGTCGCTGGAGTTCGTCTCCTCCTCCCTGTCCGGAGGTAGGGGAAGAACCCGACAGGTGGGCTCCACCTGTCAGTGTCCTGGAGCTGCCCCACGCGCAGCCACAGCTGCTGACCCGAGGGGCCCGCACGTCAGGTTCAAACCTGGCACGCGCGCTCCTGGCAGCGTGCTGGCTGGCTGGGCCGGCCTGCTTCCCACGCCAAGCTTTGGCCTTTTTCTTTTATTTTTAAACTTGAGACTAAAATGATTTTTGTAAAAATAACTACCCAATGGAAAAATATAATTCTTCCACTGATATTTTTCTAAAAATGAGTAGTATTTGATTCTGCCATTGTTGATATTTTTCAAAAACAGAATCTGTTTTATAATAATATAAAGGCATTAAAAGCAATAGTTTGCCTCTGTTTAGTAATTATTAAAAATGCTTAGCTAGTAAAAACTAAGAGAAAACATTTTTCAAAGTAACTACCTGAATTTAACCAAGTTTTGCAACATTTTCAAAAGTGATTTGTGATCTGTTTTTGTGTGTGATATTTCTTATTTATTCTATTCTCGACGATAGAATTACCGAGTGACGAAGGATTCGGAGCGGAAGACCTCGAAGACCCCGGATACTTAGCTGACCAAGGCAAGCAGCCCTTTGACCATGACTCGAGCTTATACATTGATGCATGCTCGAATAGCAAGTACCTTTCCGTTGCATGTGATCATAATGCCGGTTCATCATTGGTTTGATGGTACCGAAGGCTTCTTCGAAGCACTTGCAGGATGGTGATGTTATACATATGGCTCCTCGGAGCACAAGCATGATGAGCTTGACCC
This sequence comes from Hordeum vulgare subsp. vulgare, assembly GCF_904849725.1. NCBI lineage: Eukaryota > Viridiplantae > Streptophyta > Magnoliopsida > Poales > Poaceae > Hordeum > Hordeum vulgare. The sequence continues at coordinate 316,935,121 of NC_058518.1, forward strand.
TACCATCTATGAGGATCATGCTACTATCATGTTGACTAGTAAAGTTAGAGAACCATTGCATTGAGCTTGACCCTACCCCTTGAGGGTCATGCTAATACCATGTTGACAAGTAAAAGTATATTACCATGAGCATGATGATGATTTAAATAAAGCTTTATAAAAACGCCATCGGGCGCCACTAATGCCTGAGGGTGATGATGAGTTAGTGGTCACTTTTGGTGAAGTGATGCACCGGTGTTTTGTGTGAGTATGGTTTCGGAAATGGGATTAGATTTATGGTGTGTCGACCGTCCCAACCTTACCAGTACAACCTCGATACCCCTTTATGGGACGGGGCTTTGTTGATTACTCTGGTCGATACAAGCAAAGAGCCACATTACTAGTGGCGGGAGTTATTGTCGTCACAATCGTGATGGGGTCATGCCAGGTAGGACGACTATGCCATTATTATGAGTTCTAGGCACACCATTGGTCCCCGCATAGTTGATACTATCCAGAGTCGGTGCTCGTAAGACGTACAACATGTCGGCTGGGTACCAATCGAGTGGACCTCTTTGTCTAGTATCGTCAGGGGAAAGATGATGATCGGGTACTTACCTCGGGTATATGTGATATACCACGAGTCGTGGATGACACGGAAGTTTCCCGGATCTCGTGGGTCCAGCATACTACCTCTACAGAGTGTCAAACTATTCGAATAGCCGTGTCCACAGTTAAGGAAAGTTGGGTAATCCTGCTTAACCTACGTCCCGCGTTTTCGCATAAAGCAAGTGTGAGTGAGTGTGTGTGTGGTGTTAAAAAGGTGTTATCATAATAATAATATGACAAAGTTCGGTGACTTGGCATATAGGGTAAACCCGGATGGTTTAGCCCTCAGTTGATACATTGAGGGTATGACATGTCCGATGACTTGGCATATAGGGTGAACCCGGTTGGTTCAGCCCTTAGCAGATATGTTGATATCTCTAACCTGTTCTTCAAGAGTAATTCTTTAACTTGATGCACATTCATGATCATACCACCCAGATGAGTTATACTAGTAATGCATGATATTGTCATCCTTCATTTTCATTATTCATATCATGGGCTGTTTGCGAGTACATTCAAAGTACTCATTGGCTTGCCACTGGTTATATTATTGACCAGCCAAGGAAGGACCGGAGTTTGGCGATGAGTACGTCTTCGGAGACGGACCTGCGATCTAGGACGCTTCCAAGTCAGAATGATGTCAGTGTAGGCTTGATGGCATGGGCACCCGCTTAGCCCTTATGAGTTTCCGCTACCCGTTGTACCCATTTTATTGGCCTTAGGCCCTGTTTGTGAACCTGAGCCTTTGGTCATTTGATGTAATATTCGGTATTTGGATGTAAGACTCTATTATGCAATATCTGTGTTCAATGAGCATTGATCCTTGGGATCACTGGGCATGGTGATCTCGACTTACCACTCGGGGTCCCCACAAGTACATATGGATCTTTTAAAAGGAAGACAGATGATGATGGTGAAAGTCACCGTTAAGAAAAGCGCGACTTGTCGCAAAGATGTTTCCGACAAGTTTAAAGAGTTGACTATGATGAGACTTTCTCACTCGTCGCGATGCTAAAAGTCTGTTGGAATTATGTTAGCAGTTGCTGCATTATTTATGAAATATTGCATATAGGATGTGAAAACATTGTTTCCTCGACGGTTTCCTTGAGGAAAGGTTGTATGTGATATAACCAGAAGGTTTTGTGGATCGTAAGGATGCTAACAAGTATGCAAAGTGCAGCGATACTTCTATGGACTGGTGCAAGCATCTCGGAGTTGGAATATACGCTTTGATGAGATGATCAAAGATTTTGGGTTTATACAAGGTTTATGAGAAACTTGTATTTCCAAAGAAGTGAGTGGGAGCACTATAGATTTTCTGATAAGTATATGTGGTTGACATATTATTGATCGGAAGTAATGTAGAATTTTAGGAAAGCATACTGATGAGCCCAAAACTTTTCTGGTGACCAAAACAGGACTTCCTATATATCAATCTTTACCTACGGACCATTCCGAAGCTCCTCATGACGTCTGGGATCTCATCCGGGACTCTGAATAACCTTCGGTCACCAACAGCTATAACTCAACTATACCAAAACGTCACCGAACCTTAAGTGTGCAAATCGTGCGGGTTCGAGAACTGTGGAGACATGACCTGAGACACTCTTCGGTCAATAACCAATAGCGGGACCCGGATGTCCATAATGGCTCCCACATGACCTGAGACACTCTTCGGTCAATCCTGTATGTCAAGGATTCAGTTAATCCCGTATGATGTTCCCTTTGTCCTTCGGTATGTTACTTGCCCGAGATTCAATCATAGGTATGTCGATACCTAGTTCAATCTCGTTACGGGTAAGTCTCTTTACTCATTTCGTAATACATGATCCCATAACTAACTTCTTAGTCACATTGCTTGCAAGGCTTGTTGTGATGTTGTATTACCGAGTGGGCTCGGAATGACAAATCCCAGTCTTCATTCATGCCAACCCAATAGACACCTTTTGGAGTTACTTGTAGAGAACCTTTGTAGGACCCAGTTACATTGCAACGTTTGATAACCCACAAGGTATTCCTCCGGTGTCTGGGAGTTGCATGATCTCATGGACATATGAACAGATACATTGACATGCAGAAAACAGTAGCAACAAACTGACACGATCATATGCTACGTTCATAGTTTTGGGTCTTGTCCATCACATCATTCTCCCAATTATGTGATCCCGTTATCAAGTGACAACACTTGGCTATGGCCAGGAAACCTTGACCATCTTTGATCAATGAGCTAGTCAACTAGAGGCTCACTAGGGACAATGTGTTGTCCATGTATCCACACATGTATTTGAGTTTCCAATCAAAACAATTCCAGCATGAATAATAAACAATTATAATGAATAAAAAAATATAATAATAATAAATTTATTATTGCCTCTAGGGCATATTTCCAACAGTGTCCCACTTGCACTAGAGTCAATAATCAATATCACATCACTATGTGATTGCAATGAACCTAACACCCATACAGTTATGGGGTTTGATCATCTCTTGCTTCTGAGAGAGATTTTAGTCAATGGGTCTGAACCGTTCAGATCCGTGTGTACTTTACAAATCTCTATGTCATCCTATAGATGTTTCTACCACGCACCATTTGGAACTCTTCCAAATGACTGCTCCACTATACGAATCCGGTTTACTACTCATAGTTATTCGGATTAGTGTCAAAGCTTGAATCGGCGTAACCCGTTACGATGAACTCTTTTAACACCTCCATAATCGAGAAATTTTTTCTTAGTCCACTAGTTACTAAGGATAACTTTTGACCGTCGTCCAGTAATCCATTCGTGGATCACTTTCATAACCCTTGACAAATTCATGGCAGGGCACCTATCAGGTGCGGTACACAGCATAGCATACTATAGAGCCTACATCTAAGGCATCGGGGACGACGTTCGTCCTTTCTCTTTCTTCTGCTATGGTCGGGCTTTGAGTCTTACTCAGATTCACACTACAACACAGCCAAGAACTCCTTTGCTGATTTACTTTGTACTCCTTCAAAAACTTGTCGAGGCATGCATTTCATTGAAAGATCTATTTAGCGTTTTGATCTATCTCTATAGATCTTGATGCCCAATGTTCAAGTATCTCTATCCAGGTTTCCTTTGAAAAACTCCTTTCAAACAACCCTTTATTCTTTCCAGAAATTCTACATTACTTCCGTTCAACAATATGTCAACCATATATACTTATTAGAAATTCTATAGTGCTCCCTCTCACTTCTTTGGAAATACAAGTTTCTCATGAACCTTGTATAAACCCAAAAGCTTTGATCATCTCATCAAAGCGTATATTCCAACTTCGAGATGCTTTCACCAGTCCATAGAAGGATCGCTGGAGTTTGCATACTTGTTAGCATCCTTAGGATCGACAAAACCTTTTAGTTGTATCACATACAACCTTTCCTCAAGGAAACCGTCGAGGAAACAATGTTTTGACATGCTATGTGCAATATTTCATAAATAATGAAACAACTTCTAACATAATTCCAACAGACTTTTAGCATCGCCACGACTGAGAAAGTCTCATCATAGTCAACTCTATGAACTTGTCGGAAACATCTTTGCGACAAGTCGATCTTTTCTTAATGGTGACTTTTCACCATCATCGTCTGTCTTCCTTTTAAAGATCCAATTGTACTTAATAGTCTTACGACCATCAAGTAGTTCTTCCAAACTCTACACTTTGTTTTTACACACGGATCCTCTCTCGGATTTCACGGCCTCCAGCCATTTGCGACAATCCGGGCCCACCATCGCTTCTCCATAGCTCGTAGGTTCATTGTTGTTCAACAACATGACCTCCAAGATAGGGTTACCATACCACTCTGTAGCAGTACGTGACCTTGTCGACCTACGAGGTTTGTAGTAACTTGATGCGAAGCTTAATGATCACTATCATCAGTTTCCACTTCAATTGGCGTAGGCGCCACAGGAACAACTTCCCGCGTCCTCCTACACACTGGTTGAAGTGACGGTTCAATAACCTCATCAAGTTCCACCACCCTCCCACTACATTCTTTCGAGAGAAAATTTTCCTCGAGAAAGGACCCGTTTCTAGAATCAAACACTTTGCTTCCGGATCTGAGATAGGAAGTATACCCAACTGTTTTGGGTCTCCTATGAAGATGCATTTATCCGCTTTGCGTTCGAGCTGATCATGCTGAAACTTTTCCACATAAGCATCGCAGCCCCAAACTTTTTAGAAACGATTGCTTAGGTTTCTCCAAACAATAGTTCATACGATGTCATCTCAACGGAAATACGTGGTGCCCTATTTAAAGTGAATGCGGTTGTCTCTAATGCATAACCCATATATGATAGTGGTAATTCGACAAGAGACATCATAGTATGCACCATATCAAATAGGGTGTGGCTATGACGTTCGGACACACCATCACACTATGGTGTTCTAGGTGGCATGAATTGCAAAACAATTTCCACATTGTCTTAACTGTGTACCGAACTCGCAACTCAGATATTCATCTATATGACCATATCGTAGACATTTTATCCTCTTGTCATGACAATCTTCACTCTGAAATAGCTTTGAACTTTTCAATTTTTCAGACTTGTGATGCATCAAGTAAATACTCTTGTATCTACTCAAATCGTCAGTGAAGTAAGAACATAACAATATCCACTGCGTGCCTCAGCACACATTGGACTGCACACATAAAAATGTATTACTTCCAACAAGTTACTTTCTTGTTCCATCTCACTAGAAAATGAGGTCTTCAGTCATCTTGCCCATGTGGTATGCTTTGCGTGTCTCAAGTGATTCAAAATCAAGTAAGTCCAAATGATCCATCTTCATGGAGTTTCTTCATGCGTTTATACCAATAGGTATGGTTTTCATGTCTCAAACATTTCAAAAATGGGTGAGTACAAAGATCCATCTGCATGGAGCTTCTTCATGCATTTTATACCAACATGACTCAAGCGGCAGTGCCACAAGTAAGTGGTACTATCATTACAACTTTGTATCTTTTGGCATCAATATTATGAACATGTGTAGCACTACGATCGAGATTCAATAAACCATTGAAGATATTTATTCAAGCAAATAGAATAACCATTATTCTCTTTAAATGAATAATCTTATTGCAATAAACACGATCCAATCATGTTCATTCTCAACGCAAACACCAAATAACAATTATTTAGGTTTAACACCAATTCCGATGGTAGAGGGAGCGTGCGATGTTTGATCACATCAACCTTAGAATTACTTCCAACACACATCGTCACCTCACCTTTGCTAGTATCCAATTAATCCATAGCTATAATTTCGAGTTACTAACACTTAGCAAATGAACCGGTATCTAATACCCTGGTGCTACTAGGAGTACTAGTAAGGTACACATTAATATCACGTATATCCAATATAATTTTGTCGACTTTGCCAGCCTTCTCATCTACCAAGTATCTAGGGTATTTCCGCCTTAGTGACCGTTCCTCTCATAGCATAAGCACTTAGTCTTGGGTTTGGGTTCAACCTTGGGTTTCTTCACTAGAGCAGCAACTACTTTGTCGTTTCATGAAGTATCCCTTCTTTCCCTTGCCCTTCTTGAAACTAGTGGTTTTACTAACCATCAACAATTGATGCTCCTACTTGATTTCTACTTCCGTAGTGTGAAACATTGTAAATAGCTCAAGGATCATCATATGTATCCTTGATATGTTATAGTTCATCACGAAGCTCTAGTAGCTTGGTGGCAGTGACTTTCAAGAACCATCACTATCTCATCTGGAAGATTAACTCCAACTCGATTCAAGCGATTGTAGCACTCAGACAAAGTGAGCACATGCTCAACGATTGAGATTTTCTCCCTTACTTTGTAGACAAAGAATCTTGTGGAAGGCTCATACCTCTCAACGAGGGCACGAGCATGAAATCCCAATTTCATCTCTTGGAACATCTCATATGTTTCGTGATGTTTAAAACGTCTTTGGCACCTCAATTCTAAGCCTTTAAGCATTACGCACTGAACTATCATGTAGTTATCAAAAACGTGTATGTAAGATGTTCGCACCATCCACACACGACGCTCGAGGTTCAACACACCGAGCGGTGCATTAAGGAAATAAGCCTTTTGCACAGCAATGAGAACAATCCTCAATTTACGAACCCAGTACGCATAATTGTACTATCATATTTCAACTAAATTTTCTCTCGGAACATATAAAAATTAGTAGAGCTACGGCGCAAGCTACAACATTATTTATAAAGACCTTTTGACTATGTTCATGATAATTAAGTTTATCTAATCATATTACTAATAACTCCCACTCAAATAGACATCCCTCTAGTCATTCGAGTGGTGCATTATCCAAATCCACTAACTCAAGTCTGATCATCACGTAAGTTGAGTATAGTTTCAGTGGTGAACATCTCCATGTTGATCATATCAACTATATGAGTCATGCTCGACCTTTCAGTCTCTTGTGTTCCGAGGCCATGTCTGTGCATGCTAGGCTAGTCAAGTATAACCCGATTGTTCCGTGTGTGCAACTGTTTTGCACCCGTTGTATGTGAACGTTGAGTCTATCACACCCGATCATCACGTGGTGTCTCGAAACAACGAACTGTCACAACGGTGCACAGTCGGGGAGAACACAATTTTATCTTGAAATTTTAGTGAGGGATCACCTTACAATGCTACCGTCGTTCTAAGCAAAATAAGGTGCATAAAAGGATTAACATCACATGCAAATCATTAGTGACATGATATGGCCATGATCTTGTGCTCCTCGATCTCCATCACTAAAGCACCAACATGATCTTCATCGTCACCGACGCCACACCATGATCTCCATTATTGTGCCGCCATCGAGGTTTTTCTGCTATCTATGCAATTACTACTAAAGCTACTACATAGCAATATAGTAAACGCATCTGCAAGCACAAACATTAGTTCAAAGACAACCCTATGGCTCATGTCGGTTGCCATTGCATCGACGTGCAAGTCGATATTTAACTATTACAACATGATCATCTCATACATCCAATATATCCTATCATGTCTCTGGTCATATCACATCACATGCATACCCTACAAAAACAAGTTAGACATCCTCTAATTTGTTATTGCATGTTTTACGTGGCTCCTATGGGTATCTAGCTTGATCGCATCTTACTTACACAAAGCCACAACAGTGATATGCAAATTGCTATTTAACCTTCTCCAAGGACCACCTCGGTCAAATCCGATTCAACTAAAGTTGAAGAAACACACACCCGCCAGTCATCTTTATGCAACAAGTTGCATGTTAGTCGATGAAACTGGTCTCTCATAAGAGTACGAGTAAGATTGGTCCGGGCCGCTTTAATCCAACAATATCGCCGAATCGAGAAAAGACTAAGGAGGGTAGCAAATCGAATATCAACACCCACAAAATCTTTTGTGTTCTACTTGAGATATCATCTACGCATGAACCTAGCTCATGATGCCACTGTTGGAGAACGTTGCAAGGGAAAACAAAAACTTTCCTAGGCACACGCAATACCTATCCATGGTGATGATCATATACGAGAGGGGAGAGTGAATCTACATACCCTTGTAGATCGCTAATAGGAAGAGTATATAACGCGGTTGATGTACTGGAACATCTTCGCAATCCAAATCGCAGCCTGTCCTGCGTTCCCATCATGATCCGTCCCGCGATCCCATCACGATCCTTCCCGATCTAAGGCCGAACGGACGGCACCTCCGCGTTCAGCACACGTACAACTCGATGACGATATCCACCTTCTTCATCTAGCAAGAGAGGGCGGAGAGGTAGATGAGTTCTCCAACACGGCGGCTTGGTGGTGGTGGTGCTATTCCAGCAGGGCTTCGCCTAAGCACCCCTGAAACTAGAGGAGAAATAGATCTAGAGAGAGAGGGCAGCACGTGGTTGTTTTATGTTGTCCCTAAAACCCTCAAAACCCTTAGTATATATAGGAGGAGAGGAGGGAGAGGCATGCGCCCTAGGGCAGCCCTTTCTTCCCTTGTGCAAGGAGGAGAGGAGGAGTCCTCCTCCAAAACTATTTGGAGTAGGATTCCTCCTTCTCACTTGGAAACTCTTTCCACCTTGTGTTTTTTCCTTGTCAAACCTTATGGGCCTTAGATTGAACTTATTCCAACCCACTAGGGGCTGGTTTATATCTTTCCAAAGCCCATGAGGCACCTTGGGGCGTGACACCCCTCCCGATGGTCCCCGGCACCCATCCTGGCACTCCCGGTACACTAAGGATGAGCCCGAAACTTTTCCGGTAACTAAAACAGGACTTACTATATATCAATCTTTACCTGTTGACCATTCCGGAGCTCCTCATGACGTCCGGGATCTCATCCGGGACTCCGAAAAACCTTCGGTCACCAACACCTATAACTCAACTATACCGAAACATCACCGAACCTTAAGTGTGCAGACCCTGCGGGTTCGAGAACTATGCAGAAAAGACCTGAGACACTCTCCGGTCAGTAACCAATAGCGAGACCTGGATGTCCATAATGGCTCCCACATATTCTACGAAGATCTCTACCGGTTGAACCTCTATGTCAAGGATTTAGTTAATCCCGTATGTTGTTCCCTTTGTCCTTCGGTATGTTACTTGCCCGAGATTCGATCGTCGGTATCTCCATACCTAGTTCAATCTCATTACTCGCAAGTCTCTTTACTCGTTCCGTAATACAAGATCTTCTAACTAACTCCTTGGTCACATTGCTTGCAAGGCTTGTTGTGATGTTGTATTACCGAGTGGGCCCCGAGATACCTCTCTGTCACACGGAGTGACAGATCACAGTCTTGATCCATGCCAACCCAACAAACACCTTTTGGAGATACATGTAGAGCACCATTATAGTTAACCAGTTATGTTGCGACGTTTGATAACCCACAAGGTATTCCTCCGGTGTACGGGAGTTGCATGATGTCATGGTCATAGTAACATATACATTGACATGCAGAAAACAGTAGCAATAAACTGACACGATCATATGCTACGTTCATAGTTTTGAGTCTTGTCCATCACATCATTCTCCCAATGATGTGATCCCGTTATCAAGTGACAACACTTGTCTTTGGCCAGGAAAGCTTGGCCATCTTTGATCAACGAGCTAGTCAACTAGAGGCTCACTAGGGACAGTGTGTTGTCCATGTATCCACACATGTATTTGAGTTTCCAATCAATCATTTACAACATGGATAATAAACGATTATCATGAATAAATAAATACAATAATAACCAATTTATTATTGCCTCTAGGGCATATTTCCAATACTAACATGCTAACACACATATAAGAACTTCAAAGTAAAGCAAGTGAGATATGCAATTCAAGTTAAGACAATAACAAGGAAGAGACTATATCTAGTGTTGAATTTAGCAAAGTAAGAACATAAAGGTGCAAGAGCTTTCGCTGTCCGTGACTCGAATGTCTCCAAATGGTGTTTGTGTGCAAGAAGTGGGAGATGGATTCAGATATACAATATTTTTTCATTGAGAACTGAATTTACTAAATCTCACACTTAGTCTCCTTCGGAATCTTATTTTGACTCATCCCCAGACCACTGGTTAGGCACAAGTCAAAATGATCCTCTCCCTTTCGATTTTGAGCACTCATGCAATGAATGAGTGTAAGCAAGATATGTTGGCACTTAGGATTGCAAATAGAATAATGATGGAGAAGGAAGACAAAAAGGTGTGAAAGTCTCACATCAATGAGGACAACCATAGGCGAGAGAAAGCCAAATGATAGATATGATGTGAGGAGTAGGGATTCCCATGTAACAGATGCACATATGAGTTAAGGTAAGCTCTCCAATGGAACTAGTGGGGGTGCATCCAACTTGTTTGCTCATGAAGACCTAGAGCTCATTGGAGGAGGCTCATCATTGGAATATGCAAACCAAGTTCTATGGTGTAAGGGTCCCCACATAGTTATGCATGAATGATAATCTCTATGTAGTACCAATATAGTAATGGAGTACGAGTGTGGATCTTTCAAAAGGAATAATAGTGTTGTCCCCTTCTCTCTTTTCATTTCTTTTTCTTTTTCTTTTTCTCTTTTTATTTTATTTTTGTGTGGCCTCTTTGCCTCTTTCTTTTTATCTCTCATTTGTCCTCTTTGGGATCTTTTGTTTGTCCTCTTTGGGATCTTTTCCTCTCTTAAGGGCAACACTCTATGTTATACATGAATAGAAAGAAAATTCATCACACTTTATATGAAGTACTCAACATAAAGACAAGTGAAAACTATCATGATGTATGCAAATGTATGCCTCTGGTAGTGTAACAGGATATGCAATGATACTAGCGCGTCATGTAGGAGTAATGAGGGCAAGGCCCGACTAGCATGCGGCTGTATAATCAAGAAAAAGCATGTATGACATGAAGATCAAGTCATGAGATGATGGATGTTGCATGGCAATGTATCTCAGAAAGGCTTTGGAAATGCCTTAATAAGTAGGTATGGTGGGTGTTTTGAGGAAAGATATAATGAGGCTTATGTATGACAGAGTGTATCATGTCATTGGTTTGGATGCACGGGTGGAGTTTGCACCAACTCTCAATGTGAGAAAGGGCAATGCACGATACCGAAGCAGCTAACAAAATATGGATGGTGGAAGTGCCAACAATCAAATACTCACATTAGTCCAAAGAAATCATACACTTATTATCGGTAACTCTCTATCTAGTTAGGAATTTCACAAAGAGACAAGTACCCTCAGGAGGAATGTTTGGGGGTTTGGTTATCCTTGCGCATCCTCAACTCATGGTAACGTGAGGGTACTCTATATATTCCAACCCCTCCAAAGGTTAGCGATCAATTTAGTAGCTAGAGTTCTCAACTAATTTTATATTTTGAAAAACACACGAATTTCCCAAAATAGGACACCTATCACTAATAGGCTCAAGCTCTTGCCATCAATAGTCCAAACATTACTCAAATCAATACCTCAAAACCATTGCAAGTTACTACTATACTTAAATAGCAACCTCAGTTACCTACTCATGCAAGACACACAACTCAGTGCAACGAGCCAACTCTCTAAACAAGATAAGCATGATAACTCAAGAGAGTTCCAAAATCAACCTAAATAAAAGCTCTGAAAAAGATAAGCATGAAAACTAAGAGCTAAACATGACAGTAGCTACAAAAAGATGAAGAACAAACAAAAAGCTATGTTGTGTTCAAGAGTGGAATGGAGTGTGTCTCTCTCCCAAACAAGGTAGGCTAGGTTCCGACTTGTTATGACCAGCAAACTAAACTAAAACAATACTAAAAAGAAATAGCGGGACGCTCCAAGCATAGCACATATCATGTGAAGTGATAAAAATATAGCATGGAGATGGACGAACTAATGATTATTGATAGAGAAGGGGATGCACGGGGGCATCCACAAGCTTAGATGCTTGAGTCTCCTTGAATATTTCTTGGGATGCAAGGGGGCATCCCCAAGCTTGAGCATTTGACAGTCCTTTATCTTCTTTCATCATCTCTCTCATCGCATACTTGAAAACTCCCTTCATATAAAACTCAGCATAAGCTGATTAGAGTGTTTAGTTCCCTTAATAAAATAATTCAATACCTGCTGGAAATAAAGATTTTCATGAAAGGCTACTGCATCTTATGAATGCCAAATGATTTTTGCAAATACAAATAGCAAGCTTAGGATTTGCAAAACAATGAAAATGCAAAACATGGCAGAATCTGTGAAAAACAGAACGTCAGGTAGTAAATAAATTATTCGGGGCACTTCTGCAACTCAAATCAACAAACTCAAGCACATGCCAGAAAGACAATTATATCGAGCATGCTGTCAAAAACATTCAGATCAAAAAGATGATCTGGTGAGTTTTGGCAAATGTTTCCGTCAAGCAGACATAATCTGTTTCTGGACAACATGTCACAATTTTTGAACTTTCTTGCAATCGGAGGCTATAACTTGGCACAAAGCTTAAAAATAAAGATACAATGATGTTGCTACAGTAGTAACACACATCAAGACCACTAAATAGAAAGTAAAAACAAATTGGGTTGCCTCCCAACAAGCGCTTTCTTTTATGCCTTCGAGCTAGTCACAATGCAAGAAGATCAAGTGTTATCAACTCCAAAAGAATAACTTGCCCGTGTAACGGACTCATAAGGTAACTTAATCTTCTTTCTAGGGAAGTGTTGCATTCCCTTTTTAAGAGGAAATTGGAATTTAATAATTCCCACTTTCATGTCAATGATACACCGACGGTGCGGAGAAAAGGACGTCCCAAAATAATTTGACATGAAGGATCACATTCAATGTCCATAATAAGAAAATCAACGGGCACATAATTATCAATGACAATAATAAGCACATCATCAATTCTCCCTAAAGGTTTCTTTATGGAAGAATCAACGAGACGAACACCAAAAGAACATGGATCATAAGATTTCCAATCAAGCATATCATACATTCTTTTGGGCATGACGGGGGCACTAGCTCCAACATCACACAAAGCAAAGCAAGAGATATTATTCAATTTTATTTTGACCATAGGATCCCAACCATCTCCTAGTTTTCTAGGAATAGAAGTCTATAGCTTGAGCTTCTCCTCCCTAGATTTGATAAGAGCATTGGTAATATGCTCGGTGAAGGCACTATTGAGTGTACTAGTGTGTAGGTCTTTAGCCGTTCTTTGCAAAAGGTGATGACTTCACAAAGACTACAATTGTCAAAATCAAGGGTACTACCATTAATTAAAGTGGTAGTAATATCATCTAAGCTCATTCTTTTAGTAGTCTCTAAATTTATGGGCCCTTCTTGTCCTATATTTGAGGTATTAGCATCACCATTAATAGGTCCATTGGGACTAGGAGTCTCACAACCCTAGTTTCTACTTGCTTGCCAAGCATTCATGCATGCATATTTAAATTTTTATGAATTTGAAATGGGAAGTGATCAAGCCCACTGGAATTAAAATTTGACAAAAAGGAAATATAAATATTACCTTAAAATGAACCAGGAAAATGTTCCAAATCTTTTGAGAAAATAGTGACATGATATAAATTTGTCAACCTATATCTTAGGTCACAGAAACATTTTGAAATGGATTTTGAATTGATCAACCAATTATTTGGATTGGAATTATGTTTGCTTAATAAAAAATAAAGTTTCAAAAATTCTAAAACTATTATGTCGGATTGGATATTTTTATCTCTGTCACATAGTATTATTTTAGGGTTTTATAAAATGGTTAAATATTTTATTTAAAACCTAGAAATAAATGTCAGAAAAAGAAATAAAAGAAAAACAGAAAATAAGAGGAGAAGATCTACGTGTCGCTCATGTGCAGCCCAGCCCACCAGAGGCTCCCCTATGTCGTCTTCCTCCTCCTGCCAGTAGGTAGAGGAGAAGGAAGGCACGGCGGCAGCCCTCGCCACCTCCTACTTCACCGTGGAGCCTCCTCCTGCCTCCACCACGCCAGCACGAGGCCCCTCGCCTCCCTGTTTAGCTCAGCTCTTCTGCCTTGATGAGCAGCTCCTCACCGCCAACTCTATCGAGCTGGGAGCCCCTGTATCGTCACTATCGTCGTTGTTTCCTCCTCCGGTCGCCGAGATCCCCCGCCGTCGATCCGGTCTGCCCCGGAACTCTCCGACCTCCCCGATGCCAAAAATGGAACCGCAGTGAGCCCCTGATCTTTCCCCCTCTCTCGCCCGCGTGATTAACCCTGCAGATCCACCTCCCCGTCGAGCCCGACCTCTGGCAGCCGCTAGAGCTCGTCGCAGGCACCCTCTCCGGCCACCTCAGCCCTCTTGCTACCCCTGCCAGATCGGCCACTTCGCTAATTTCGTTTAGACGCAAACCGCGCTCGATTTGGTGCCATGTAGCCTCGGTTAGGCCAACTCCGGCGAGCCCTCCGCCGCGGGCTTGGTCGCCGGCGACCACCCTCCGGTGGGCGTCGACCTGGCAAAGTCATTAACGCCTTCTTAGCCTCCTTTTTCCACTGACAGGGGGCCCCACGTGCGAGTCAAACCTCCATTAGGGTGAGTCAACGCGGGATTTAGCCCTCGGTCACTAACCAGTGGACCCCACTGGTCAGGTTTGACCTCGCCCAGGTGCTATTCATTGATGACATCAGTCTGACGTCACTGTGACACAATAATGCAATTTCTGATTTTAAATAATTCCAAAATAATAGCAAAACTTCAAAAATTCATAGAAAATAAAATATAAATCAGATGAAAATAAATTATATATGAAAAATTATCAGAAAAATGCAAGGAATCAAATGGTACCATTTTCATGCATGTTTGAACAATTTAAACTTGCTTAATAGGACAAATAAACAACACAATTATAAATGCTTATGTTTGGAGTTTAGAAATTATCTATATTGATCAAATAAACCCCATTTAACTTGTGATCACTTGCATTAGATAAAACGAGTATCATGTTAACATGCCATGCTCATGCATCATTGTGAAGCATTAGTTGTGCTTAATTTGATCTTGTTTGATTTTGTTGATAGACCTTGCGAGATGTAGTTATCACTGACATCAAAGAATATCTGAGTTCTGCTGATCAACAGGCAAGCAAACCCCCTTGATCATCCCAATAAAATCCCACATTCTCATCTCTACTCTCAATTATTGCATTAGGACACATCGCTTCAAATGCTTTTGCTTCGGAAGTTAAACCCATTCCTTTGCATGGCCTGATCTTGTCACAGTAAATAGGTAAAACTTGCAACCTAGCATACCTAGTAGTTGCTTGTGCCGTGATGTGCTTTATCCTGCTATGCTTGCTATGCTTAGAGTTGTGTCGGGCATGTTTCATCTGGGTGATGAACTGAAGTGAATGAATGTGTTCTAGTGACAAAAGGATAAGTGTTGAAATTGATTTGGTAAAGGTGCCGATGAGAGGCTATGTAGGACTACATGGCGAGTTGTCTCATTGGGATCGTCCTTAAGAACTGAGTCCCATGTATCGTATCCAAGACTAGCTACTACCGCACATTGGGATCCTTAATTGACTCTCTCGGCTTATTAATCAGCTAGATCTCTGTCCAGGAGTTGCAACTAGTTTCTGGTGTTTGTAGGACATGCTAGTAGTCTACCGAGTGGCACCCCGTACACGTGGGCTTGGGACAGACTAGGCATCGTGGCCCGGTGTACCAAGCGTAGTACCATCCGTCGAGGTGGGCTTGGGAACCCTGTACACATCGTTTGGGGCCGTAGAGGAAACTTCGGTCGGACATCCTTGTGAGCTCAATATCAAATAGGTGATAAACCTCGACTAGAGTCTTGTGTGGTTAGTTAGGTCGTGGCCGAACCCACGCTAATGCTTCCGCTTGAAGGTTGCCGAGATGCTTAACGTGCATATGGTTATAAGTGGTGGGTGCGTGTGTGAGGAAGTACACCCCTGCAGGGTAATCTAATCTATTCGAATAGCCGCGTCCGCGGATATGGACTACTTGGAAAGTTATATGGTCATAGACAACTTGAATGGATACTATAAAATATTCAGGACAAGTGTGAGTGCTATGGATGGCTCTCTCGTAGGGAGACGGGAGTGGAACCTAGTGGTGTATTTATGTGGAGACTGGTTAGTGGACTCGTGTGCGCTTTCTCACATTATTAAACTACTCGTAGTTGTAATACATGATAGCCACAGAGTTAAGCTGGCTTGTTGCATTAAACCCCATCATCCCCTTTTTGACACTGATTCATATGTAGTTAGTTCTGATGTAAGTCTTGCTGAGTACCTCTGTACTCACTGTTGCTTAATTTATATTTTTGCAGAGGAGACTCCAGTCTCGCTAGTGGTATTTACGATAATATCGATGTTGACTAAGTAGCTTGGAAATCCCAGAAAGAGGTCTGGTTGCTATGGAGGGTCTTGTAGATAGATGCTACTGCAACAAAAGACCTTCCAACGGCGCCAGAAATAGGTGTGTTGACGGCACCAGGAATCCATCTCCTACGGCTACGCCTTAAGGGACTTCCTAGGCAAATATGCAAAGCATTTCCCCCATGGCCTTGGAGCCTTGCGTTGGTGTTCCCTCGAAGCGGAAAGGGTGATGTAGCACAGCGATGGTAAGTATTTCCCTCAGTTTGAGAACCAAGTTATCGATCCAGGGAAGGATTATCACAAGAGCCTGCACAAACACAAAAAGCTTGCTCCCAACGCTATGAAGGGGTTGTCAATCCCTTA
Organism: Hordeum vulgare subsp. vulgare; assembly: GCF_904849725.1. Classification (NCBI taxonomy): domain Eukaryota; kingdom Viridiplantae; phylum Streptophyta; class Magnoliopsida; order Poales; family Poaceae; genus Hordeum; species Hordeum vulgare. The sequence continues at coordinate 316,951,887 of NC_058518.1, forward strand.
TAGATTGTTCGCCAAGTGAGAACTCAAAGCAACAAAGTAACAAAGCAAAGTAAAAGCAAAAGTGGAAACGATAGATGTGAATAGACCCGGGGGCCGTAGTGTTTACTAGTGGCTTCTATCATGAAAGCAAGTAGACGGTGGGTGAACAAATTACTGTCGAGCAATTGATAGAACCGCGCAAAGTCGTGACGTCATCTATGGCAATGATTATATCTATAGCCATCACGTCCAAAACAAGTAGACCGATACTTTCTGCATCTACTACTATTACCCCACACGTCGACTGCTATCCAGCATGCATCTAGTGTATTAAGTCCAAAAGAATAGACTAATGCCTTAAGCAAGATGACATGATGTAGATGGACAATCTCATATCTACGACAGAGCCCACCTTGTTACCCTTGATGGTAACTATACGATGTGTGCCTTTCTACCCATACTGTCACTGGGAAAGGTCACCACACGGTAAGAACCCAAAACCAAGCACTTCTCCCATTGCAAGAATCATAGATCTAGTTGGCCAAACAAAACCCAAGACTCGGAGAGACTTACAAGGATATCAAATCATGCATATAAGAAATCAGCAAAGACTCAAATATAAATCATAGATAATCTGATCACAAATCCACAATTCATCGGATCTCGACAAACACACCGCCAAAGAAGATTACATCGGATAGATCTCCATGAAGATCATGGAGAACTTTGTATTGAAGATCCAAGAGAGAGAAGAAGCCATCTAGCTACTAACTAAGGACCCGTAGGTCTGAAGTGAACTACTCACGAGTCATTGGAGGGGCGATAATGATGAAGAAGAAGCCCTCCAACTCCAAAGTCCCCTCCGGCACGGCACCGGGAAGGGTCTCTAGAAGGGATCTCACGGAAACGGAAGCTTGCGGCGGCGGAAAAGTATTTTCGTGGATCCCTTGATTTTTTTCTGATTTTTAGGGAATATATAGGCGCAAGATCTAGGTCAGGGGGGCGCCAGGGAGGCCACAAGCCTGCCCACCGCCGCCCCCCTGGTGGCGCAGTGGGGGCTTGTGGGATCCCTGTAGCCCTCCTGGCTTGGCCCACAAGCCCCCTGATCTTCTTCCGTTCGGGAAAAAATCATTTTGGGGATTTTATTCCGTTTGGACTCCGTTCCAAAATCAGATCTAAAAAGAGCCAAAACACAGAAAAAACAGGAACTGGCACTTGGCACTGAATTAATAAGTTAGTCCCAAAAAAGATATAAAAGGTACATAGAACATCCAAAGATGACAAGATAACAACATGAAACCATCAAAAATTATAGATACGTTTGAGACGTATCAAGCATCCCCAAGCTTAACTCCTGCTCGTCCTCGAGTAGGGAAGTGATAAAGAATGAATTTTTGATGCTTTCATGCTACCTAGCATAGATATCTTAGACAAGCTTTCTTAGCCTTTTTTACTTTCTAGATGTTTGTACCCAGACATGTTGTGCTTCCGCTTGTTTGTTTGTATGACTTGAGTGTTGGGTCTTGTGACCCATGTTTGTAATATCATACTATGTTGACTCTTATTAGTCTTTAATAAAAGTTTGAGTCATAGAGTTATGTTGTGATGCCATGTTGTATCTACGCATATCGTGCATATTGTGTGTATGTTATGAAATGCATTATATGTGTGGGATTCGACACCTAGTTATGTGCCTTTAGTAGTACTCTTTATAGGGAAATGCCTCTTTGTGCTTTCGCCGAGCCTTGGTAGCTTGCTACTGCTCCGGACACATTGATTGACCGACATGTATCCTTCTTTGCTGATGTGTCTGTCCCCTCGGGGAAATGTCACGCGGTGTAACGCAGTCCATGTAGCTTGCTACGACTCGTCTACACACGCTGATGACCGACACCTGCTTTGTTGGGTTATGTATGCATGTTCCTATACGGATGTGCCATTTGGGTTTATAACTATTCATGTCGACCTGGGTTCTTTGTCGTTCGAATGCTAGCGACACATTCACATACGTGAGCCAAAAGACGCAAACGGTTCGGGCCAAGGTAAGGTGGCAGCCATGGAGTTTACCGTGCGTGAGGCCGCAAGGTGATGTGATGTGTTACATGCTCTGTTCTTATGACTTAGGATCGGGGTCCCGATAGTGTTGGTATCATAGCTTGACTGCCTGTAGGATAACCAAGCCAAATTGGTCGATGTTGAGTCTAGCAACTCTTTAATTATATATGGGAATTCTTTGTGGAAGGGAACGTAAGGCTAATTTTACTCCTTTTCTCGTGTTATTCTTATTCTGGGTCACCCTCTTCTATACTCTACGGGGTTTGAGAATTAGGTTTTCTCATCTATCTATTAGGATGACGAGTTACTATGCTGCAGACTTATAGAAAAGACGTTTTCCTCTTGGACCGATGCCGCCATCGGAATCCATTGTTATGTTGTCAGTTTTCATGCAGGTTGCCTCATATTTCATGCCTGCATAGCCGTTATGTTGTCCAATTTTCTCTAGGATTTCTTTGAAGATCTAATGTTTTTGCATTCTTTCAATCTATCTGGAATGTCACCCTGATCAATCCTAGTTCCTGATCATCAGGATGTCACGCAGTACCTAAGCTGCCATTGGTCGCAAGAAGGGCCAGAGATTTGGAACTGAAGATGATGAAGTTATGTCTGATTCACCCTCATTGGCACAGTTTATGCTAGACGCTGAGAGGAATAAGCGTGAGTCCAACCACCTGTTGACACGTATTGAGGAGAACACCGCACATCAACATAATGGGTCAGTGACCATCCGTGACTTCATCAAGCTATGCCCACCAACCTATCATCACTCATTGAGCCACTTGATGCAGATGACTGGCTCTGTAGTATCACATGTAAGCTACGTTCTGCTAGCGTAGCCGAAGCTGACAAGGTCACCTTTGCTGCATACCATCTTGAAGGTCCTACTAGTTTATGGTGGGAAAATTACGAGGCTATGCGTCCAATTGAACATCTCACTTCTTGGAAAGAATTTTGTGATGCTTTTCGGGAGCACCACATTCCTCAGGGTCTTATTGATCGCAAGACGGAAGAGTTCTGTAATCTCATCCAGGGCACAATGACTGTTGATGCTTATAGTAGAGAGTTTGGGAACCTTGCTCGTTACGCCATTGAAGAAGTGTCCACCGATGCCAAGAAGTAGGCTAGGTTCAGGAAGGGCCTCAACCCAAAGTTGTGCCGTGAGCTTCACTTACATGATTGTGCTACCTTCCAAGTTTTGGTGAACAAGGACATCAATGCAGAGACATCTCACACAACTTATGAAAAGTCTCGTAAGCACACCCGTGACAATGGTTCTTCTTCTAGCTCTGGATCTCAAAAGCATCGGATTTGGGTTCCTAACTCAACACTTCCACCTGGATATGTATCGAAGCCCTCTTGTTTGGCACCTCGCCCAGCTTCATCGTATGTTCCTCCCAAGCCTAATGGTGTACCATCTGTCAATACGGTTCCACGTTCAACCCAAGTGATTTGTTACAAGTGTGGAGAGCCAGGGCATGTTTCTCGAAACTGCACCCCGTCTGGGAAATCTGTTGGTCATGCCAAGCCATTAGTCAATACAACCCATGTCAACCAAGCCATTAGCAAATATGGATGCGTGAATCACGTCACAACCAAAAAAGCACATGTTGACCCAGATGTCGTCCTTGGAACGCTTCTTCTCAATTGTCATCCAGCATCAGTTTTGTTTGATAATGGGTCCTCACATTCTTTCATCTCGGAGAACTATGCCCGATTGCATGACATGTCATTTTGTGATATGCCAACTGCTCTTGAAATTCAGACTCCATGGTCTAGATGGCAAACTACAAGAATAAGCCATGGAAATGAAATGCTTGTTGATAGACCGGTATTCCTTGCTTCGTTGATATCTCTCAAGCCTTCAGATATTAACATCATCTTGGGTATGGATTGGATGACAGCTCACCATGCCAAGATTGAATGTTCCACCATGTCAGTTCAGCTTACACACCCGTCTGGTAAGATATTCAATGTTTCAACATGATTTAAAAACGTCAGCTCTATTCACTCAATTCCAACCCTCCCCCTGAGCTTAAAGATATTGCAGTAGTCCGAGATTTTCCAGATGTCTTTCCAGAAGAACTGCCACGCATTCTTCCCGATAGGGATGTAGAGTTTGTGATAGTCCTCATCCCAGGAACTGTTCCAATTTCCAGAAGACCTTATAAGATGGCACCCTTGGAGTTAGCCGAGCTTAAGAAACAACTCGATGAGTCCTTGCAAAAGGGTTTCATCCGTCCTAGCTCTTCTCCTTGGGCTTGTCCTGTTCTCTTTGTTAAGAAGAAGGATGGAATAGATCGGATGGTTGTAGATTACCGACCTGTCAATCTGGTCACCATAAAGAATAAGTATCCGCTTCCCAGGATCAACGATCTGTATGATCAACTTGCTGGACCCTCGGTCTTTTCAAAAATGGACCTAAGGTTAGGCTATCATCAAATCAAAATCAAGAATGGAGACATTCCCAAGACAGCTTTTGTTACTCGTTATGGACAATATGAGTAGACGGTTATGTCCTTTGGGCTAACCAATGCTCCACCACATTCTCTCGTCCGATGAACTCAATCTTTATGGAGTACCTTGATAAGTTTGTCGTGGTTTACCTCGATGATATATTGACTTATTCAAAGAATCAAGTAGAGCATGTTGAGCAACTCAGACTTGTTCTAGAAAAACTCAGAGAGCACCGTCTTTATGCCAAGTTTTCCAAGTGTGAATTTTGGTTACCAGAAGTGACCTATCTGGGCCATGTTATTTCTGGTAAGGGTATTGCAGTCAATCCCGAGAGAGTTCAAGCCATTCTTGACTGGACTCCACCTGAAACGGTTAAGCAAGTTAGGAGTTTCCTTGGTTTAGCAAGTTAATGCCGTCGTTTCGTCGAGAATTTTTCCAAAGTTTCCAAGCCCCCGACGGAGCTTCTCAGGAAGGATAAGAAGTTTGAGTGGACGCCACAATGTGAGCATAGTTTCCAGGAATTGAAAAGATGACTCACATTAGCTCCCGTTCTTGTACCACCTGATTTCTCCAAAGACTTTGTCATCTATTGCGATGCCTCAAGACAAGGGTTGGGATGTGTTCTTATGCAAGATCGACAGGTGATCGCCTATGCATCCCGACAATTGCATCCACATGAAGAAAATTATCTAACACATGATTTGGAGCTTGCAGCAGTAGTCCATGCATTGAAGACACGATGACATTACCTTCTAGGTAATCGTTGCGAGATTTACACCAATCATCAAAGTCTGAAGTATATCTTCACTCAGCCAGATCTAAATCTTAGACAAAGACGATGGTTAGAGCTGATTATGGATTACGACTTAGGAAGTTCTTACACCCCACGCAAGGCCAATGGCATGGCTGATGCGCTAAGTCGTAAGTCGTAAGTTGTAATAATCTTGTGCTGCGACAAGGTCAACCACTTCTTCATGAGGAATTTTGCAAGCTTAATCTTCACATTGTTCCACGCGGATCCATTTCTACCTTGGTGGCGAAACCTACCTTGGAGGATCAGATTATAGCTAGCCAGCAGTATGATGCGGGTATTACCCGGATCAAGGAAAATATTGCAAAGGGAGTTGTTGGTAGTTTCTCCATGGATGACAGAGGTGCTATATATTTTGGAAACCGTTTGGTAGTTCCTAAGAAGCAACAACTTCGAGAGTTGATTCTCAAAGAGTCTCATGAATCTACTTTCACAATCCACCCTGGGAGCACTAAGATGTATCAGGATCTACGCCAAAGATTCTGGTGGACCAGAATGAAGAGAGAAATCACTGACTTCATTGCTAACTACAACGCATGTCGTCGTGTTAAGGCGGAGAATCAAAGGCCTGCTGGCAACCTTCAACCTTTAGCTATTCCTAAGTGGAAATGGGATAAAGTAGAAATGGATTTCATCACTGGTTTTCCTAGGACCAAGAAAGGAAATAATGCTATCTTCGTGGTTATTGATCTCCTTTCCAAAGTGGCGCATTTCCTTCCTGTCCGAGAGAGTATAACTGCTAGTTAGTTGGCTGAATTGTATATCTCTCGAATAGTGTCCCTGCATGGTGTTCCATTGGAAATCGGTTCAGACCATGGAAGTCTGTTTACCTCTCGATTTTGGGAAAGTTTCCAGAATGCTATGGGAACTCATCTTCCTTTTAGCACTGCTTTTCACCCTCACTCTAGTGGTCAAGTCGAAAGAGTCAATCAAATTTTGGAAGACATGCTCAGAGCTTGTCTTATCTCATTTGGAATGGTTTGGGAGAAGTGCCTTCCATTTGTTGAATTTTCCTACAACAATAGCTACCAATCCAGTTTGGGCAAAGCTCCTTTTGAAGTTCTTTATGGACGAAGATGTCGAACACCTTTGAACTGGTCAGAAACAAGTGAAAGAGAATTCTTTGGGCCAGATATGATCCAAGAGGCAGAAGAGCAAGTTCGCATTATTCGTGAGAATCTTAAGACAACTCAGTCTCGTCCGAAGAGCCAGTATGATCATCATCATAAAGAAGTAACTTATGAGGTTGGCGAAAAGGGGTTACTCCTTTGAAGGGTACCCATCGTTTCGTTATCAAAGGTAAGTTAGCTCCTCGTTACATTGGTCCTTTCCGCATTCTTGCTAAACAAAGAGAAGTTGCCTACCAATTAGAACCGCCCCCTCAGCTTTCCATAGTTCATGTTGTTTTCCATGTCTCGCAACTCAGGTGTTGCTTCTCGGATCCTATCCGGGAGGTGGACCTCAAAACGCTTGATCTCCAAGAAAATCTTTCATGTCGAGAATACCCTATTCGTATTCTTGATCAAGCTGAGCGTGTCACTCGGCATAGGAACATCAAGTTTCTCAAGGTCGAGTGGTCTCATCATTCCGAGAATGAAGCTATGTGGGAGCGAGAAGATCGTCTTCGGCTTGAATACCCGATCTCTTCCCGACTACGCCTGAATCTCAGGACGAGATTGTTGATTAGTGGGGGTGAGTTGTCACAGACCTAGTTTCTACTTGCTTGCCAAGCATTCATGCATGCATATTTAATTTTTTATGAATTTGAATTGGGAAGTGATCAAGCCCTAAGGAATTAAAATTTGACACAAAGGCAATACAAATATTACCTTAAAATGAACGAGGAAAATGTTACAAATATTTTGAGAAAATAGTGACATGATATAAATTTGTCAACCAATATCTAAGGTCACACAAACATTTTGAAATGGATTTTAAATTGATCAAACAATTATTTGGAATGGAATTATTTTTGCTTAATACAAAATAAAGTTTCAAAAATTCTAGAACTATTATGTGGCATTGGATATTTTTATCTATGTCATAGTATTCTCTTAGGGTTTTATAAAATGGTTAAATATTTTATTTAAAACCTAGAAATAAATGTCAGAAAATATAATAAAAGAAAAACAGAAAAGAAGAGGAGAAGATCTCCGTGTCGCTCAGGCTCCCCTGTGTCGTCTTCCTCCTCCTGCCAGTAGACAGAGGAGAAGTAAGGCACGGCGGCAGCCCTCGCCACCTCCTGCTTCGTCGTGGAGCCTCCTCCTGCCTCAACCGCGCCAGCACGAGGTCCCTCGCCTCCCTGTTTAGCTCATCTCTTCCGCCTCGACGAGCAGCTCCTCACCGCCAAGTCTATCGAGCTGGGAACCCCTGTATCATCACTACCGTCGCCATTTCCTCCTCTGGTCGCCGAGATCCGCCGCCGTCGATCCGTTCTGCCCCGGGCCTCTCCGACCTCCCTGATGCCAAAAATGGAACCGCAGTGAGCCCCTGATCTTTTCCCCTCTCTCGCCCGCATGATTAACCCTCTAGAGCCACTTCCCCGTCGAGCCCGACCTCCGACCTCCGCTAGAACTTGTCGCTGGCACCCTCTCCAGCCACCTCATCCCTCTTGCTACCCCCTGCCAGATCGGCCACATTGCCAGCTTTGTTTAGACGCAAACCGCACTCGATTTGGTGCCTTGTAGCATCGGTTAGGCCAACTCAGGCGAGCCCTCGCCGCGGGCTTGGTCGCCGGGGATCACCGTCCTGTGGGTGTCGACGTGGCAAAGTCATTAGCGCCTTATTAGCCTCCTTTAGCCACTGACAGGGGGCCCCACATGCTAGTCAAACCCCCATTAGGGTGGGTCAACGCGGGATTAAGCCCTGGGGCACTCACCAGTGGACCCCATTGGTGAGGTTTGACCTGGCCCAGGTGTTGTTGACTGATGACATCAGTTTGACGTCACTATGACGCAATAATGAAATTTCTGATTTCAAATAATTCCAGAATAATAGAAAAACTTCAAAAATTCATAGAAAATAAAATATAAATCAGATGAAAATAAATTATATATGAAAAATTATCAGAAAAATGCAAGGAATCCAATGGTACCATTTTCATGCATGTTTGAACAATTTAAACTTGCTGAATAGGACAAATACACAATAGGCATATAAATGCTTATGTTTGGAGTTTAGAAATTATCTGTATTGATCAAATAAACCCCATTTAACTTGTGATCACTTGCATTAGATAGAACTAGTATCATGTTAACATGCCATGCTCATGCATCATTGTGAAGCATTCGCCGTGCTTAATTTTTTCTTGTTTGATTTTGTTGATAGACCATGCGAGATGTAGTTATCACCGACATCAAAGAACAGCTGAGTTCTTCTGATCAACAGGCAAGCAAACCCCCTTGAACATCCCGATAAAATCCCATGTTCTCATCTTTACCCTCAATTACTGCATTAGGACACGTCGCTTCAAATGCTTTTGCTTCGGAAGTTAAACCCATTCCTTTGCATGACCTGATCTTGTCACAATGAATAGGTAAACCTTGCAACCTAGTATACCTGGTACTTGCTTGTGCCATGATGTGCTTTATCCTGCTATGCTTGATATGCTCAGAGTTGTGTCGGGCCTGTTTCATCTGGGTGATGAACTGAAGTGAACGAATGTGTTCTAGTGACAAAAGGATAAGTGTTGAAATTTGTTTGATAATGGTGCCGATGAGAGGCTATGTAGGAGTACATGGCGAGTTGTCTCATTGGGATTGTCCTTAAGAACTGAGGCCCGTGTATCTTATCCAAGACTAGCTACTACCGCACATTGGGATGTTTAATTAACTCTCTCGGCTTATTAATCTCCTAGATCTCTGTCCAGGAGTTGCAACTAGTTTCTGGTGTTTGTAGGACATGCTAGTAGTCTACCGAGTGGCACCCCGTATAGGTGGGCTTGGGACAGACTAGGCATCATGGCCCGGTGTACCGAGCGTAGTACCATCCGTTGAGGTGGGTTTGGGAACCCTGTACACATCGTTTGGGCCGTAGAGGAAACTTCGGCCGGACTTCCTTCCGGGATCAGTCTCAAATAGGCGATAAACCCGGACTAGAGTCTTGTGTGGTTAGTTAGGTCATGGCCGACACCCACGCCAGTGCTTCCGCTTGATGGTACCAAGATGCATGACGTGCATATGGTGATAAGTGGTGGTAGCGTGTGTGAGGAAGTACTCCCCTCCAGGGTAATCTAATCTATTCGAATAGCCGCGTCCGCGGATATGGACTACTTGGAAACTTATATGGTCATAGACAACTTGTATGGATACTATAAAATATTCAAGACAAGTGTGAGTGCTATGGATGGCTCTCTCGTAGGGAGACGGGAGTGGACCCATAGTGGTGTATTTATGTGGATACTAGCTAGTGGACTCGGGTGCTCTTTCTCACATTATTAAACTACTCGTAGTTGTAATACATGATAGCCACAGAGTTAAAGTTGGCTTGATGCATTAACCCCACCATCCTCTTTTCGACATTGACGCATATGTAGTTAGTTTTGATGTAAGTCTTGCTGAGTACCTCTGTACTCACTGTTTCTTAGTTTATGTTTTTGTAGAGGAGACTCCAGTCTCGCTAGTTGTATCTACGATAAGATCGATGTTGACTGAGTAGCTTGGAAATCCCAGACAGAGGTGTGGTTCCTATGGAGGGTCTTGTAGATAGACAGGCTTTCTTAGCCTTTTTACTTTCTACATGTCTGTACCCAGACGTGTTGTGCTTCCGCTTGTTTGTTTGTATGACTTGAGTATTGGTTCTTGTGACCCGTGTTTGTAATTTCATACTATGTTGACTCTTATGAGTCTTTGATAAAAGTTTGAGTCATAGTGTTATGTTGTGATTCCATGTTGTATCTACACATATCATGCATATTGTGTGTATGTTATGAAATGCATTATATGTGTGGGATTCGACACCTAGTTATGTGCCTTTAGTAGTACGCTTTACAGGGAAATGCCTCTTTGTGCTTTTCCCGAGCCTTGGTAGCTTGCTACTGCTCCGGACACATTGATTGACCGGCATGTATTCTTCTTTGCTGCTGTGTCTGTCCCCTCGGGGAAATGTCACACGGTGTAATGGAGTCCATGTAGCTTGCTACGACTCGTCTACACACGCTGATGACCGACACCTGCTTTGCTGGGTTATGTATTCATGTCCCTGTACGGATGTGCCAGTTGGGTTTATAATTAGTCATGTCGACCCGGGTTCTTTGTCGTTCGAATGCTAGCGACACATTCACATACGTGAGCCAAAAGACGCAAACGGTTCCGTCCAAGGTAAGGTGGCAGCCGTGGAGTTTGCCGTGCGTGAGGCCGCAAGGTGATGTGATGTGTTACAGGATGGGTTCGGATGACTTAGGATCAGGGTCACAAGAAGGAGTGCGATGGATGCTAAAAGTTTTGAGATCCTCAACAACTTGTATAGTAGCAATGGTAGCGTGTGTAGGAAGGCTCTTAATTATCTCTTCCTCCTTTTTTTCTCTAGCCCATCTCTCTTTAAGTTTGGCTCAAATTCTTATGTTCTCATTAATTTGGACTTGGATAGCATTCATGGGTGTGGTGTTCCTTTCCTCAAGTGGGGAAGTTCTAATTTTAAGCATCTCTACATCATGAGCTATGTTGTCCACCTTCAAAGAGAGACTATCTAATTGCTCTAGTTTCTATTCTACACTCTTGTTGAAGGCTTTTTGAGAAGTGATAAAATCCTTAAGCATGCTCTCTAATTCAGAAGTGGAGTTTTTGGTGCTAGGATAATTGTTATTGTTCCCATATTTGTTGGATGGGAACCGTCTAGGATTGCTACCAAAATTACTCCTATAAGCATTGTTGTTGAAGTTGTTCCTAGAAATAAAATTAACATCCACTTGCTCTCTTTCTTGAGAAACCAAAGAATTTAAAGGAACATCATGAGGATCAATATGAGATTTCTTAGTAAGTAGAGTCATGATCATGTCAACCTTATCATTAAGGGAGGAGATCTCCTCAACAGAGTTTACCTTCCTACCTGTTGGAGCTCTCTCGGTGTGCCAATGAAAATAATTTGTCATCATCTCATCCAATAGCTTTGTGGCAACACCATGTGTAGTTGACATAAAGGTTCCTCCTGTGGTCGAGTCTAACAGATTCCACAAGGTAAAGTTCAATCCTGCATAGAAAGTTTGATAATCATCCAAGTAGTCAAACCATGAGTAGGGCAATTCTTAACAAGAGATTTCATACGTTCCGAAGCTTGAGCAACATGTTCACTATCCATTTGCCTAAAATTCATAATGTTATTGCTCAACTGGATAATCTTGGCAGGCGGGTAATATTTCCCAATAAACGCATCTTTGCACTTATCCCAAGAATCTATGCTATTCCTAGGCAAAGATTGAAGCCACACTTTGGCTCCTCCTCTCAAGGAGAAAGGAAAAAAGCTTAAGTTTAACAATATCACCATCTACTTCTTTTTATTTTTGCATATCACAGAGCTCAACAAAATTGTTCAAGTGCAAGGCAGCATCATCTCCAGCACCTTAGAATTGATCTTTCATAACAAGGGTCAGTAAAGAAGGTTTAATCTCATAGGACGTGGCCTGAGTGGGAGGAGCAGCAATAGGAGTGCAGATAAAGTCATTGTTATTGTGACTAGTGAAGTCACACAACTTGGTGTTTTCAGTGGCACCCATAGCAACGACAACAAGCAAGAGCAAAGTAACTATTTTTTTTTGGTTTTTGGTATAGGACTCTAAACCAAAAACTAGAAAGAAAACTAACAAGACTAAAAAGCAAAGGTAAAATATGGTGTGCAACTCCCCTATCTTGAAGAGTGGAGTCCCCGACAACGGCGGTAGTTATTCACTTGATGACGAGATCATGTATATTCTTCTCGCCCCTTGTTGGATACCCCAAGCGGAAGGCGGAGATGTAGTCAGCAGAAAATTTCCCACACACAAAGACTGTAAGGTTTATCGAACCAGTAGGACTCCTAGGATCAATAAGTAGGTGTCTCACGCCCCTATCAAGCAGAATACGTGGACCTTCACACAAAATAGATAACTTTGCTCCCAACGAGTATAGAGAGGTTGTCAATATATCCGGCCTTGTAGTTTACAAAGGATCAAAACACAAGCGGGAAGGTAATAGTGATTGCAACGGAAAAGTAAATGAAAAACGGTAAATGATGGAGGTGTAAACAATGATGGTGATGTAGACCGGAGTCACATGATGTTCACTAGTGATGTCTCTCTCCCAAAATACGATAAACAACTATGCTAGTGTTGATGGGGTTACATTCCTAGGGTAGGGTCATAGGCCTGCCCTATAGGTCCTACCCCAGGACTACCCTTCATAAGGGACAAGGCCCTTAGTCAGTTCCGACTGAATTAAGGACTTCCCATCATCCAGTCGGTGACGATCCCTCCATCATCCTGTCGGAGACGTGCATTCGGAGCGTATCAAACTTACCGACTGGATTCCACTCTGTATATCGTAACCCCCCTGGAGGACAACGGTCATACGTTTTCATGCACCTTTATTAGCATTTAGGGTATACGTTACCTGTAACATAGGCATTTATTCGCCACTACTCCACCCCTGTGCATCGAACCGTTATGGAGGGCAGCGCACTCTATATAAGCCGCCCTTCTGTACTGGTGCAGGGGTTGGCAATTCACGGTAATCCATATTCCACTCGACATCAAGCTCCCAAGAGCACTGAGACGTAGGGCTTTTACCTCCACCGTAGAGGGGCTTGAACTCATACAACCTCGCCGTAGCTAAGGCTCTGCCCATCCTTTCGTACCCTATACATCTACTGTCAGCCTTATACCCACGACAGTTGGAGCCCACCGTGGGGCAGGCGTCTAAGCGACTTCCGGCGAGTTTGCGACTACATCCTTTCATCATGTCGTCCAGTGGAGATTCATGCATGGGTCATGAGATCCTCTTCGGCGCACTCTCCTTCATTGTCGACGATTCGGCATGGCTTCGGGATGCACCTCTCGACGTCGAGGCGCTCCCCAGTGACGGGCTACGCACTTCCGTGCCGGCGCCCGCGACATCCTTCTTCTCCAGCAGTCGGCTCCGGTGTCGATCTTCGCTCCCATCACGCGCCGCAACAAGCGGTCTCGCTGTCCGCGGCTCCAGCGTTGGGTGCAACACGCCCAGGCGCGCCAGAACGCGTCTACACACATGGTAGTCCTTGAATCAGTTGTAGTTGCGCCGCCGTCCCAGCGCTCAGACTCAGTTCCGACTGAGTTGCCTTCCGAGTACTTGGGTCGCAGGCCTGCAGCCGAAGTGCACATGGCCAACTCCCATGAAAGTCCCCGCCAAACCGACCGGAACGAGCACGAGGTAGGCGAAGCATCTGGCGCTCGCCGTCAGCCCCGCCGTTCTACCAGTCGGCGCACTCGTCAGAGCAACGTGGAGGTGTTCCGCACACCCGTCCTCAACCTGGCTGCCGCCGCCAAGATAGCCGATTCCCTCCAGCCGACTGATTCATAGGCTGGCAGAGGGATCAGGCAGATCCGTGCCCTGTTGCACACGGTGCAGCAGCAGAATTCGGCGGTCTCCCGCTCGCAGAACAGGATCCACAACAGTTATGTTCACGCGAACATGCATCGGTCAGTATTCAGCCCCGGTTCTCATCAGCGACACAAGGGAGGCAGCCGTTCCATGAATCCCGAAGATCGTCGCCGTTCATGCACCCCTCCGCGGGATGGGCCCTACGGGCCCCGACATCATGATGATTGGCGTTTGGTCGGTGACACTTATGATCCAAGGCCCGACGCAAGAGGATACATTGCCTAGAGGAGGGTCGACAGGGGCCGAGCCCACCGTGATGGTCACGATGGAGACCGTCCGAGTGGAAGCAGGACCACCGTCTCTGGCCCGAGTGTTTCAGTCGGGCCATCCGTTCAGCTGACATCCCTCCCAACTTCCGATTGGCGACGGAGATCAGCAAGTTTATAGGAGAATCCAAGCCAGAAACGTGGCTGGACGACTACCGAGTGGCAGTCCAGATCGGAGGTGGAGACCACCATGTCGGCATGAAACATCTCCCCCTGATGCTCGATCGCTCGGCATGAGCGTGGCTGAACCAGTTGGCTCCTTCAAGCATCTACAGTTGGGCAGATCTGGCCCGAGTATTCATCAGGACCTTCGAGGGGACGTGCAAACGCCCTGCTGGTCTCGTGGAGCTCCAGCACCGTGTCCAGAAGCAGAATGAGCCCCTGCGCGAATTCATCCAGCGTTGGACAACCCTCTACCACACGGTGGAGAACGTCACAGAGCAGAAGCAGTTTGCGCCTTCAAGGCAGGCATGCGGTACATAGATCCGTACCTGAAGTTCGGTCGGACAGGCGACATCTCCATGAGAAAGATGATGGAGATAGCGGCACGTTATGCAAATGGCGAAGAAGAGGACCGCATTCGCAGCAGCAAGCAAAAGGCAGTCGCCGACGGAGATGGGAACAACACTCGGAAGCAGAAGCAGAAAGCTCCATCCACTCTGCAGGCAGAGGCCGCAGCCGTTACCAATGCCAAGTTCAAGGGCAAGGGGAAGGCTCAGTTCACCCCCAAGAAGAAGCAGTTCGGAAACCACATCCTGGACCAGCCATGTCCAATCCACACAAAGATGGATGAAGAAGGCAACGCCATATTTCCGAAGCATACCACTCGGCAATGTCGCCTCCTGATCCAGGGGTTCAGAGAAGGGCAGCCGAGTGAAAAGGACAATGAGCAAGATGAGGAGGACAAGGAGGATCCGTTCCCCCAAGTCCACGCAACACAGATGATTTTTGCTGACGTGGAAAGCAAGAGTCGACTGAAGCTGGTGAACAGGGAGGTGAACATGGCCACCCCAACCAACCCCACGTTCCTCAAATGGTCTCAGACTGCGATCACCTTTGACCAGTCGGATCATCCAGCGCACGTATCCACCCCAGGGAGGCAGGCCCTAGTCGTCGACCCAGTGGTGGAAGGAGTCCGACTGCGCAAAGTCCTCATGGACGGCGGCAGCGGCTTGAACATCATTTACGCCGACACTCTCAAGGGGATGGGCATTCTGATGTCCAAACTTAGCGAGAGCAGCATGCAGTTCCATGGAGTCGTCCCTGGACGAAAGGCCAAGTCACTCGGTCAGATCGCGTTGGACGTCGTCTTTGGCTCCGACAAGAACTTCCGCAAGGAAAAGTTGACATTCGAGGTGGTGGACTTCCAGAGTGCATACCACGCGATTCTGGGCCGCCCGGCATATGCGCGTTTCATGGCCCGTCCATGTTATGTGTACCTGAAGCTGAAGATGCCAGGCCCAAAAGGTGTGATCACTATCACAGGCAATCGGCAGCGGGCCGAGGAGTGTTTGCAGCAGGGATCGAGGATCGCCGATCAGCAGATGGCCGTCCTCGAGCTTGACGAGTACAAGAAGACAGTCGACCCCGCTGGCTTGATGCGTTTGAAGAAGCCAGCTTCGGAGTCCGCATTCCAGTCGGTGGGAGAAACGAAGAAGGTCAGCATCCACCCGACGGACGACGCCGCTGCCCCGACGAACATCTCCACCACCCTCGATCCAAAATAGGAAGCCGAGCTCATCCAATTCCTTCGTGAGAACTGGGACATTTTCACATGGAAGCCCGCTGACATGCCAGGTGTACCCAGGGAATTGGCTAAGCACCGACTACACGTGGATCCTGCTGCTCGGCCTGTCCGAGAACGCCTGCGTCGGTCCGCCGTGCATAAGAGAAAGGCCATCGGAGAGGAGGTGGCTAAGCTTTTGGCAGCCAACTTCATTCGCGAGGTACACCACTCCGAGTGGCTCGCCAATGTTGTCATGGTGCCCAAGAAGGACAAGTCTCTCCGAATGTGCATCGACTTCAAGCATCTGAATAAGGTCTACCCGAAAGACCATTTCCCGCTCCCCCGCATCGATCAAATTGTCGATTCGACTGCGGGTTGCGAGCATTTGTCATTTCTTGATGCCTACTCGGGCTATCATCACATCCGTCTGTATGGACCCGATGAATTAAAAACAGCCTTCATCACCCCATTCGGGTGCTTCTGCTACATCACTATGCCATTCGGTTTGAAGAATGCAGGAGCAACCTTTATGCGCATGATCCAAAAATGCCTCGTTGACCAGATCGGTCGAAATGTGGAAGCATATATGGATGATATCGTAGTCAAGTCACGCAAAGGTTCCGACCTGCTGACTGACTTGGTAGAAACATTCGCCAACCTTCGTAGGTACGATATCAAGCTCAACCCGGCCAAGTGTTCATTCGGTGTTCCCAGCGGAAAGTTACTCGATTTCTTCGTTTCCGAACGAGGGATCGATGTCAACCCCGAAAAGATCGAGACCATCGTCCGAATGGAGCGGCCGGTCAGAATACACGATGTTCAAAGGCTCACAGGTTTCCTAGCGGCTTTGAGCAGGTTTATCAGTCAACTCGGCGAGAAGGCGCTATCTCTGTACCGACTCATGAAGAAATCAGATACTTTCGAGTGGACAAACGAAGTTCAGATCGCATTCGACGACCTCAAAGTCCTACTTTCCACCCAACCGGTTCTTACTGCTCCGCTCAGTAAAGAACCCCTTCTTCTATACATCGCGGCTACAAATCAAGTCGTCAGCACTGTTCTCACAGTCGAACGCGAAGAAGAAGTCAAAGCATACAAGGTTCAGCGGCCAGTGTACTATGTCTCCAAAGTCCTGACTCCTTCCAAGCAGAGGTATCCCCATTATCAAAAACTCATTTACGGTATTTACATGACTGCGACGAAGGTGGCTCATTATTTCGAAGACCACTCGGTGTCCGTCATTTCTGATGCTCCGTTGTCGGAAATCCTCCAAAATCGGGACGCATCGGGCCGAGTGGCGAAGTGGGCAATGGAGATGTTGTACTGTGACATCAAGTTCGAGGCCAAGAAAGCTATAAAGTCTCAAGCTCTGGCTGACTTCATAGCAGAATGGGTAGAACAACAGCAACCGACTCACATCTACTCGGATCATTGGACAATGTTCTTTGATGGGTCCAAGATGTTAAATGGCTCCGGCGCTGGCGTTGTGATCATATCGCCAAAAGGAGACAAACTCAAGTATGTGTTGCAGATACACTTCGATTCCTCCAACAACGAGGCAGAATATGAAGCTCTCCTTTATGGATTGCGCATGGCCATCGCACTCGGCGTCCGTCGCCTCATGGTCTATGGAGATTCAGATTTGGTGGTTAATCAAGTGATGAAGGAGTGGGATGTAAGGAACCCCACCATGACCACATATTGCAACACGGTGAAGAAGCTCGAGAAAAAGTTTGAAGGTCTGGAACTCCACCATGTTCTGCGACTGAAAAACCAAGAAGCTGACGAATTGGCGAAACTTGGATCCACTCGGAGGCCAGTCCCGAGTGACGTCTGCCTCGAGCACCTTCACCTTCCCTCAGTTAAAGAAGATCCTTTCACAGAGGAACCAATACAACCAAAGAGCTCGACAGATCCGACTGAAGTCGAAGTCCCTGCTGTGGTTGATTTGATCATGGAGATTCTTGCTATCATCCCTGGTTGGACTGTGCCATTCATTGCGTACATCCTGAGGCAAGAATTACCAGAAGACGAAATCCAAGCCAGACAGATCGTCCGCAGGTCGAAGTCGTTCACCGTCATTGATGGCCAGCTGTACAAAGAAAGTGTTTCTGGCGTCCTTCAACGATGCATCTCCCCTGAGGAGGGACAGTTAATCCTGGAAGAAATTCACTCGGTAACCTGCGGTCATCATGCCTCCTCAAGGGCAATCGTCACCAAAGCATTCAGGGATGGCTTCTTCTGGTTGCACGCCAACGAAATGGTAAAGGATATGGTCGACCGATGCAAAGGCTGTCAGTTCTACTCGAACAAGTCCCACAAGCCAACATCTGCGTTGAAGACAATCCCTCTTGTTTGGCCGTTTGCAGTGTGGGGTTTAGATATAGTCGGTCCATTTAGGACAGGCCAAGGAGGTTTCACTCACCTGTTGGTGGCAGTCGACAAGTTCACCAAGTGGATTGAAGCCAAACCCATCAAGAACCTCGACGCCTTTACGGCCATCAAGTTTGTCAGGGACATCATCTCCAGATTCGGGGTACCGCACAGCATAATTACTCATAATGGCACAAACTTTGACTCGGACAGATTCAAAGGTTTCTGTACAGGCCAAGGTATCCGAGTGGATTTTGCATTTGTGGCGCATCCCCAAACAAACGGGCAAGCAGAGCGAGCGAATGGACTTATTCTTCAAGGGTTGAAGCCTCGACTCCTGTGAGAAGTGGGACATGCTGCCGGCGCATGGGTCATCGAGCTACCTTCGGTGCTGTGGGGTCTCCGCACAACCCCAAATAGATCTACAGGGCGATCCCGTTCTTCCTCGTTTACGGAGCAGAGGCAGTCCTTCCGAGTGACTTGCTTCACAACGCTCCACGAGTCGAACTCTTCTCCGAAGCAGAAGCAGAGCAAGCCAGGCTAGACGGAGTGGATCTTCTAGAAGAGGAGCGCGAGATGGCACTGACTCGCTCAACCATTTATCAACAAGATCTGCGGCGTTTTCACTTGTGGCACGTCAGGAGTCGTACATTCCAAGCAGGCGACCTGGTGCTCCGAGTGGATCAGCAGAGACCTCACAAGCTCGCTCCCGCGTGGGAAGGACCCTTCATCATCTCCAAGGTGCTGAACAACGGTGCATATCGACTCTACAACCTCGACAGGGAAACGGACGAGCCACGAGCATGGAACGGAGATCTCCTGAAGCGCTTCTACACGTGATCGTCGACTGAAGCAATGTAAAGAACAAGTATCGCTGAAGTAATACAAAGCAGAGTGATTTTTTGCAGATGACTCCGGTCCCAAAAAAAAAACTTTCTCCGAGTGTGCACTAAACATCGCACTCGGAGACTTAGCTGCGATCCAGAATCGCCTAAGTACAAACTTTCTCCGAGTGTGCGCTAAACGTCGCACATCGGGGACTTAGCTGCGATCCAGAATCACCTAAGTACTAACTTTTTCGAGTGTGCACTAAACGTCGCACTCGGACACTTAGCTGTGATCCAGAATCGCCTAAGTACAAAGTTTCTCCGAGTGTGCACTAAACGTCGCACTCGGAGACTTAGCTGCGATCCAGCATCGCCTAAGTACAAAATTTCTCCGAGTGTGCACTAAACGTCACACTCGGGGACTTAGCTGCGATCCAGAATCACCTAAGTACTAACTTTCTTCGAGTGTGCACTAAACGTCGCACTCGGACACTTAGCTGCGATCCAGAATCGCCTAAGTACAAACTTTCTCCGAGTGTGCACTAAATGCCGCACTTGGGGACTTACCTGCGATCCAGAATCGCCTAAGTAAAAAGCTTCCTTCAAGTGTATCCTAGAGATCCACTCGGAGGCTTAGCAAACCCTCATTGAGACTCATGTGGATGTCAAGACAACTGACAACTACACGAGTATCAACTTGCTCCGAGTGCACACGAGATGCCGCACTCGAAGACTTAGCTGCGATCCAGAATCGCCTAAGTAAAAAATCTTCCTTCGAGTGTATCCTCGATATCCATTCGGAGGTTTAGCAAACCCTCCTCGAGACTCATGTGGATGTCAAGACAACTGACAACTACATGAGTACCAACTCGCTTCGAGTGCGCACGAGACGCCGCACTCGGAGACTTAGCTGTGATCCAGAATCGCCTAAGTAAAAAGCTTCCTTCGAGTGTATCCTCGAGATCCACTCGGAGGCTTAGCAGACCCTCATTGAGACTCTTGTGGATGTCAAGATAACTGACAACTACATGAGTATCAACTCCCTACGAGTGCGCACGAGACGCCGCACTCGGAGACCTAGCTGCGATCCAGAATTACCTAAGTAAACAAGATTCCTTCGAGTGTATCCTCCAGATCCACTCGGAGAGTTAGCAGACCCTCATTGAGGCTCATGCAGATGTCCAGACAACTGACAACTACATGCTTCGCATGTTTGCCACTGGCTTCACCAACAAACGCCAAACAGAAATCACGAGCCAAAATTGTGTCAAGAATTTTTTGGCGAAGGAAGAGCAAAATATTCGATTCCAATTAAAAGTTGGTTCAAAGATAGTCGGTTCGGTGTAGATCAAGCTTATCCACACCGAACCACGAATGTGATGGCCAACAGCAGTGGCCAAAGTTTGATACAAATCCACTCGGCATACCGAGGTTAAGTTTTTCAAGCATCGTCAGGACTGGCACTGGGACTCGCAGGCTCCACGAAAGTGTTGAGCTCGATCCCGTCTGCGATGCGAGTGGCGGTCTCAAGGAAGGTCTCCATGAAATCTTCAAATTGAAGCTTCTTGGTGTTGGCGACCTGCAACACCTTCAGCTTCTCTTCGCGAGCTTCCTTGTATTGCACTCGGACCAGCGACAGCGCCACGTCCGCCCCACAGCGAGCAGCAGACTTCTTCCACGCCTGCACTCGGTTCGGGACGTCCTCCAGCCGAGTCATCAACCCTTCTATCTCCCACCGGGACTCGTCTTCGGGTCACAGCTCCTTGTCGATTCGGCCGACGACTTCTCTCAGGCGGTTGATGAACGGTCCCACTTTGCCAAGGCGAATGTGCGCTCGGAGCATGTCTCGATTGGCGTCGTCGCTGAGTGGAACGTTCGGAATAACCAACCGCTCAATGTCAGCTGCTTCAGCCTCAGCGTCCATACAAAAATCTGCAAAGACAAGACGAGCAGAGAGTAAGCGCATCATGAAATACAAAGTCAAGAAGCACTCGGAAAAACAAAACTTACCACCGAGCAACACAATCATCTTCCTTGCCCAGTCACTGACGTACTTCTCCTGTGATATGCACCGACTATTCATCACCTTCATCTGTCCCATCAGCTTGGTTCTTTGTTTGCCCATTCTCTCAATTTCGGCCACCAATGCCTTATTTGTCTCATGGGACTCCTCCAAGGACTTCTCTCGTTCAGCAAGAGCACTCTTCACGCCAGCTAAGTCATGCACAGCTGCCTCTAGTTGCGCAGCAACCTAAGTCTTTTCAACCTTCACAGCGTTTTACGCCGATCCCATCTCGCAAGTCTTCTGCAAATAAGCGTGAAGAGAAGATTAGACAAATTCAACAAGGAAAAGAATAAAACCTCAAAGTTCTTCAGACCCCTGCCGACGCAAGCAGTCAATAGTGGTCTCGGGGACTACAACCAGTGGGTTCACTAAGAGTGACCCCACTGGCATGAAGCTCAAACAGGTCCACCCTATTGAGCTACATAACAAAAAACAAACCTATGAGGCTACTACTACCCGACCTGAGTAAACTTACTCTCGGGGACTACTTCTAGTACGTGCACTCAGAGTGCACCCACTAGCACCATTCATACAGATTAGTCTTCATCAGATCAAGTCAAAGACAATGTATACAAAGACAACTGCTCGTGCAAGCACTCGACAGAAGTCTCGGGTACTACACCCACTGGGTTCACTCAGAGTGAACCCACTGCAAAATAATCCTACTATCTCCGATTATATTGCTTAACCCCCAGTGGGTTACAAGAGAAAAGCAAATACTTACTAGCGCACTTACTCGGATATCGTCACGGACCTCCAAGCTTTTCTTGTACAAAGATGCGATGGAGTCGTATGCCCCCTTCGCAACACCCGCCATCAACTCCACCCGCACCATAGCCTCCTTGGCGGCTCCCACTTGATCTTCCGGGAGATGTCAGGCGTTGTACTGGACAGTCGACGGGCCCGGCACCACGGGAGACTCCTTGGGCATCCCAAGTCCTGCTCCAGTCGGTTCAGCCGCGATGAGCACCGTTTCAGTCGACGACATCGTCTCGGTTGGCGGCGCGTCCATGGCAGGAGTGGTAGTAGACGGAACGACCTCAAGGACAGGCACCAAAGCTTGCCCGGACCCCTTCTGGTCGTCTTCCTCTAGATGAATCACCACTGAAGGGAGCCCGACTGAACGACGTGAGACCACAGAAAAAAGGGCAAGATCAAAGACAGAATTTGCGAAACAATAATTTAAGCTCTCGGAGTCGTCACGACGTACCTTGCTGGGATGTGGTCTATCCACAATTACTGCAAGGTCTACATCAGGTCATTCTGACAGATGACTACCTTCAAAGTGATTTTCTTAAAAATAGCATAACATAAGGTAATAGAATTATGAACATCTACTGAGAAAAGTCAGACTATGTTTTCTATTACTGTGAGATCTACACCATATTGGTGATTATCTTCAAAGTGTTATCCTATATCAGTTGAGGTCTACACATATGGCTATAAGGCATGAGCCATATAAAAAAATTGCTTCTCTAAAGCATTTGTTGTTGTTGTTCCCCAAAATATTTTACTCTCATAGTAAAATACCACTCATGGATAGTCAGTACATGTTGAAATTGTATTTTTGTGCCAATATGAATTATTTAAGCCTCAATTTGCTTGAATAAGTCTTGGAAATGTATGCAAATACTTGCATACTCTCCAACGATTACCTTCTATTACATTGGTAAAATACATGGCAATAGAGCCTACGTCACTATTTCTAATTATAGTGTCGTCCATCCATCCATCCATCCATCATTTATAGCGACTGTCTCAAACACTATTGCAAGATCCACATCACATTGTGGTTGTTCTTTTCATTTTGACTAAGCAATGTTAAAGTTGCAAAGTCTATGTTTTGGTCGTGACTCTAAAGTCACACTTTTCTCCAAAACATTAGCAAATATTTCATTGCATGCACTATATTGAAGGTTTACACCCCATGTGCACCAAGCATCACCTTGGCGGATTGTGCTCAACAAGATCATTTCATCCATATTCTATATTACTCCAAGAAGTAAATTAAATAATGCATGATCATTTCATGTAACACATGGCTATTCTATTAATGCACATACGAATTTTATATGTCAGCAACTTCACTCGGTTCTCAAACTAAGTACATGATGGATAAATATGTATTCACCTTGAATATTTCCCTAAGAGAAACATGCTGCCATGAGCACATCGTGAATAATCACCCATTCGTTTCTCAAGACCTCAAGTCTATCGCGGCTCACATTTTTCTCACTCAATCAACTTTAAGTTGAGATCTCATGATCAAATATTTTCATCCTAAGATCCAGTTGAAAAGTCCTCAATACACTTTAAATCTTCTTATGATAGTCCTACCATTTTCATGACGAAGAAACATGGAATTTCATAAATCATCAGATTCACCCAACGGGTGCTATTCCATTATGTGAAATTCTTCTTAGTATTGTGAATAATAATCAAGTCATTGGTCACAAAATAGAACCATGATGTATTCGAAGTAAAGTGGAGGCTAAAAGACAACCAAAGATGGAATTATTTCTTAATAGGGCATATATCGTTTTCAAACGATTAAAGACAACTCTCAAGTTTGTCAAATATGTGGTTATTTTAACATCGTACCTATGATTACCAAACCCTCAAACATATAGTAAAACCACATCACAAATTTAATCAAAAAGATGATAAGTTCATTGGGATGTTTGAAAATTTACAAACATACAACCAGAAAATATTCTGGTAAATGATGTTCTCAAATCTTCATCAGAAGGAGAACCAAAAATATAGTGCACAAAAAGAATGATCAATTCTTTTGCGACTATGATATGTTTGTGTAATTATTTTTTCAGTAATATGGGAGACCTCATGCAATATCCTGATTATTCGCAAAATATCGTTAGCCTATACTTGTACTACTACATGTAGTGCGATGTCCAATATCCTATTGCTTGGACATTATATTTGACAAATTTGAATGCATGTTTCAATTCATACTCCATTTTGTTGCGTAAAAAATAATTTTCTAAATCTTACAAAATATTTGGCTTTAAGCCTTACAATCCCGGTTTGGGGTTGATTAGAAAATTATTGAGAATTCTATTGGTCATAACTTAACCAGTTGCAAAAATTTCGCAAATCATCAGATTTTATGTGCACCACATGTTCCATAGGGGAAATTAATTTAAGGAACTCGCACCTTACAATTCTAAATGAACCCACTCATTCTTCCTTGAACACATTCAGAAGATATGTCGATTACTCAACCATTATGTGGTATTACATAGATACTTCATGGTACTCATGGAAACATTTATAAAATGATTTAAAGTGTGTCTCTTGTCACAAAAAACCATGAATGATATAACTAAATTAATTGCTCAAATTCTCAAAGTAAGAGCAAGTTATCCTAAACAAGGGATAAATCCGTTCAAATGGACAACTTCGTTGAACTCATTTCACAAGCAATGTCTGATTATACATAATACTTTATGTACATACCCGGAATGCTTTAGTTAAATATCTTATCAAAGATAGTGAAATTAATAATATGACCAAACTTATAGAATTGTAAATTTACCAGCCTCTTGCTGGACAACTACGATCTTACACACCATAAGTATGATCTAAATCATATCAACTGCATATCATACTACTTTCCCCTTGTAGTAATTACGTGGAAATCAAAAAAGTATTTCCTATCTGCGATAACTCGGTTACACACCGATATCACCACTCCAGCATGCATCGATGGGCCCTCACAAAAAAAAATTAGGGATCTATGTGAGGAATAACAATTTATCCATCAATTAAAATTATTCGCAGCCCGTATGCTGATTGCATCAGCAATAAGGACATTTCCGGCATTAGGGGGAGATTAGTACCACAAAGAATGCCGAGAAATAAATTAGACATGTTATTGACATTCAGTCGTTATATCCACGTACTCAAAGAATGTGAACAAGAAGTTTAGAATCACATATTTGCAACTCATTGCAAATCTTCCACATACATTTACTGATGACAAAGGTGTCACTCAATTTTATATTCCTGCAGTGAAGTGACAGAAAGAGTGGAGGTACCTGATAAACCACTTTTGTCCCCAAATGAGAGAAATAGGGGGAGAAATATGACCACACGAGATATAATCTCGCATATGCTTCCGCAGAAACAGAGGATATCAAATCCTCAACCAGTAAATGTAATTCAACATCAAGTTGAAAGACACCTCACTGGATGCTCATCATACAAAGCCCGACATAAATGTGCACAAATGTCTTGGTGTCGGGACATCGAAACACATTGACTCCATTGTTGTAGGAAATCATAAGGAGTTCAAAGGAATAAATACATTTCCACAAATTTCATCGATTCCACCAGAATCATATAAAATAAAGACTACATTTGTCGACATACATTTCTTCTAAAAAATTGCTAAAACCTTTTGGGCCCTGAACCAAAATCCATGGTAGAGCGCCTCTTGCACTCATATTGGTTCACATAAAAGGAAGCAAGTAATGAAGAATAGCACTCGCTCAGCAAAGAGTGGTATTTACCACAGTAATACCTACTACTCATAAGTATCTCGCATAAGGAATACTAAAAACTTCTCATTTAAACAAAGTCAATGAGGTGGTGAGAAAGCGAGGCTTGTAGCAAAAGGGTTGACGCAGAGATCCCACATCAAATTATGATGTAACATACCCTCTTGGTATGAGTGGAATTAAGTTTCGATAATAAATATCATTGGCAGTACAAATAATATTATCCATGCAGTTAATGGATGCAGTAACTACATACTCATATGAGTTACTCGTTTTGGAAATTTATAACGAAGTCCCTGAAGGGCTTACAATTTCAAATCCGAAATAAATCACAACATATTTGTGTAAAATTTCAGAAGTCACTCTATGGCTCAAATAGTCGGAAAACATATGGTACTACCGACTAAATGAGTTCCTTCTTCTAAGGATTACTCAAAGGATGATATTTGTTTATGTATTAATAAAAGGAATCACAAAATTTGATTTCCTTACATCATCTCAGTGTATATCTATGGTTTCATCATCAATATCTCTACAAGACATAAACATACACAAAATCATGTCAAGACGGAAAATTTGGATTCAACCAAATTTAGCTTAAGCTTACAACTTGAGCATTCTCTAAAGAATACATATCAGTCTACATATATCCATAACATATACGAGAAGTTCACTGTGGATATGTCGTAACAACAAAAGACATGTATGGTCATACTACCTTTGATAAGGTACATACCTAGGGTTGATAATGAAGTGACATAAAGACCTGAAGTTCTATATCTCACTAATGTCAAAGCACTCATATGATTGCAAACTATGTCAGGCCTGACACCATATTTGCTATGTTTGTTCAGAGTGCAACCCTCAACAAAAGGTACATGCTTGATATATGGAATATCATCTTATATCTTAAGCTCGCAATAAATACTGGACAATTCCATCAGGAAATACAACCTATGGCCATGATATGATATGATGATATTGGCTCTTTATTTGATCCAAATGACGCCATATCAATGAGTGAATTTGTTGGAATAGCCTTCATATGGAAGTCATCTAAATGGACTTTAATGGTTATTCTGAGTTATCATTCTGACATAATTGCTTTATCTAAAAGCATTGCAAAATATGCATGGCTTGGAAGAATGATTAATAACCACATTCAAAATCATGTGGTTGAGATTCATCAGAATCACATAACTTGATTTATAAAGCTACTTCCACTTGTGTTACTCAATACCTACAGGTTATATGAAGAGCAATATCATAAATCACATTGCTTGGAAACTACTTATCCTCACGGATTATTGAAAAGTGAGTAAATAATTTGCAAACAAAATCATGTGAAAATCCAACAGATTATACACAATCTTATGTTCACGTCAATGAAATTGGTATGAGACATCCTCCATGTTTGCAAAGTTCAGGGGGAGTAATCTTTCAAGCTATAACCTATTAACAGTCATCAGATTGCATATATTGTACTCTTTTTCCCTTGATGAGTTTTTCCCTAATGGTTTCTCATAAAAGGTTTGTAGCGAGACAATATAAACACAGGTGTTTGTATATGCCATATCATTTTCTCCTTATATTTTTCCCACTGGATTTTTAAAGGAGTTTTCAATGGCATGTCAGATGCACTCTTTTCCCTTATGAGTTTTCTCTCATAGTTTCTCATAATGGTTTTTAATAAGGCAATATCTTATCGAAGATCATATGTCATACTTTCTATTTTCCCTATTGGGTTTTTAATGGAAGTACTCAAGACATATTAATTGTTCTCTAAACTCACTAATGAGTTTTCTGCTTGTCCAAAGGTTTTTCTCATATGAGTTGTCAAGAGACAATAATCATTATATGTTGCATCATTTTCTCCTTATTATTTTTCCCCGGGTTTAAAGGAGTTTTAGCAACATATCTACACTATTCTCCTCATATTTTTCCCACAGGGTTTTTGGAGGGGATTTTAAAGATTATACAAGGATTTCTCAAGATGAAGATAATGAACATTTTCAAGGGCGGTCATATATTAGGACGAGTCTATCAAAATGATGTACATTAACCTAGTCAAGCATAGATTAGGGGGAGTGTTAAGGATTAATTAAAATCCTAATAATCCATGTTTTATGTCGGTTGTGTAGTTAGCAACCGCCAAGTTACCGTCTATGCAATTACCGCCTTGTAATTGGTATAAATACCCCAACATTCATCAATGAGAAAACACTGTTCATTTCAATCATTCTCCTTGTCTTCTTTAGTCTTTACAGTCACAAGTACCCAGGACCACCACACTGTATCTCTCTCCCTCCTCTCGTTCTTCAGATGGATCAGCAGAAAAAAATGACGCCAGTACCACGCCGTCGGAGGAGCTCGCCCGAGTTACTCCTCCTCTCTCCCTTCCCCTACCTCTCCTCTCCTGCTGTCCCCTCCTGCCGCACCATGGCCTCAACCTCGCCGCACTGTTCGAGCCCCCCTTCCCCATCGGTCGGTGTCGCTCGCCCCACAGGCCGCTGGTAGCGCTCGGCCCACTGGTTGTCGCTGCAACTCACCACACCAGCGGCCGCTCGATCTCTATCCCTCTCCTTTTCTTGCATGGATCACAAGGGGCCGGCACCACACGCCACATAGGCCACCGCTGCCGCTTGCCGCACCATCCGCCGCTGTGCTCGCCGCACTGGCCACTGCTCCCCCACTAGCCACCACCACCGCTTGACGCACAGGTCGCCACCGTGGCCGCTCGCCGCATCGGCCGCTAGCACTCCCTCTATGCAGGACGCCGGCGATAACGCTCCTGTATGCAGTACACTGGACACGGTTCTCGCCGAACAAGCTGTTCGCCGGACGGCGGAATTGCGAACCGCCGCCGCAATCACTAAAGAGCTTCCTCCGCCACCATCGATGTCCTGCTGGAATTGCCAACTGCCGATGCGACCTGCAAACTTTGTCTGTGCGCAACAATAGCAACGACCTGGACGACCATTTTTTTAATCTATACCAGGCTTTTTGCCATGTGTGTTAAAGAAACAGTAGGCAAAGCGATCTTTGTCGTGTGTGGTAATCTAGTTGACGGCAAAGGCACTAATGCCATTTGTCAGGCGCGTTATTTTTTTTTGCCGTCCCGTTATTTCCGCAGACATCTTGTGGTGAGAGGCACAAGGGTGCTAGTGGCCATTTGCAAGTTTTGAAAAAGGAGATGAGGAGAGTAAGAGAATAAGGGTGGAAGTTTTAAGGCAAATTAAGGGCCTCCGCTTCCTTTGAAAATTTTGGAAAGGTGAGAAATATAGAGGTTTTTCAAGTGATTTTGAAGGGTCTAGAAAACAGATTGGTCCTAACTAACGTCTGTGCTAACTAAGGGCTTCCTACAGTCAGTATGGCTCTGATACCAGCTCTGTGAGGATCCCGACTTGTAAGTCATTATCATCGAACGAACATGCACAGTAATCGCAGGGATAATGCTCACTGAACACACAGAAACTGAATAACAAGAGTCTTACATCCATAACGTACCGTTTAGCTCAGATATTGCCTCCATGCCCAAGTCTTCGTATAAGTTTCAGCGGAAAAACTTCATCAATAGCGTGAACCCATGCCATCTGCCTTAACCCTACGTGCATTCTCACTGGGACGCGTCCTAGCTAGCACGTACGTCACGAAGATAATCTTCAACATATCCTATTCTCTCATGCCTGTCCAATAAAATAACCAGTGCCAAGCCAATGAGTACTTTGAATGTACTCGCAAGCAACCGATGTTTAGAGCAAGGCAATAACAGAGCATGATATAGCACTAAGTAGGTAATTTTGCACAAAGTTGATTTTGAGTGTAATGACATGATCAAACTTTTAAAAGCATGCATCAACATGTTACCGATATCCATATTAACAAGCTATAGATATCATCATCATAACTAGGGGTTGAACATCCCACATTCATTTGTCACACCAAGTCATCCTACTTGGCCCAATATCATCTTTCAGCATAAGC
The DNA here is from genome assembly GCF_904849725.1 of Hordeum vulgare subsp. vulgare. Lineage (NCBI taxonomy): Eukaryota > Viridiplantae > Streptophyta > Magnoliopsida > Poales > Poaceae > Hordeum > Hordeum vulgare. Next base: position 316,981,556 of record NC_058518.1, read on the forward strand.
AGGGTTTGAACGTCCCACGCTCATTCCTCTAGCTAAGTCGTCTGACTTAGCTCGAGTAACATATTTCTCACAGCATCATCTTTTCCACACACGCACACTTGGTTTATGTGAAAACGACTGAATGTAGTTTAATCAACACCACCCAACTGTTCTTGACCGTGGACATAGCTATTCGAATAGTTTTACACCCTGAAGAGGTTGTACGTTGTACCCACGAGATTCGGAAAACTTCTGTGTCATCCACGACTCGTGGTATATGACATATCCGAGGTAAGTACCCGATCAGTGCCTTTCCCCTTACGATACTAGACAAAGAGTCCACTCGTTTGGTAACCAGTGCTGACGCTTGTCCCTATTCTTCTGGCTGCCTCCGGTGCTGCTGCGGCCACCGGCACGCCTGGGAAACGAGCCGCACCTACCTGGGTGCTGCACGACCACCGGGGAGGGACGCATCAACGCCAGCTCAGAGGGTCGCGGAGGACGCTGATACGTCTCCAACGTATCTATCATTTTTGATGGTTTCATGCTATTATCTTGTCAAAATTTGGATGTTTTGTATGCCTTTTATATCTTTTTTGGGACTAACGTATTAACTCAGTGCTAAGTGCCAGTTCCTGTTTTTCCGCGTTTTTGACCCTTTTCACACGAGGATTTAAAATGGAGTCCAAACGGAATAAAACTTCCGAAAAGATTTTTTCCGAAACAGAAGACGATCGGGAGACTTGCGAACCAAGGCAGAGGGTCACGAGGGACCCCACAAGCCCCCTAGCCGCGGCCAGGGGGCGCGCCTCCCAGGCTTGTGGGCCCTCTGGGCATCCTGTGCCCTAGGTAATTCTCCTATAAATTCCCTAAAATCCCAGAAAAAATCAAGAGATCCACGAAAATACTTTTCCGCCGCCGCAAGCTTCTGTCTCCGCAAGATCCCATTTGGGCCACGTTCTGGTAAGTCGCGAAAGTCCTGGCCACATACTGGTAGAAAAAGAGGCTTCCGTCCAGCCCCATAAGTCGCGAAACTGTAGGAACCGCGACTAATGAATTCTTTAGTCGCGGTTCGGAAGACGAACCGCGACCAAAGGCCTGGGCCCAGGGCGCTCGGTGGCCAGCTGGTGCACGTGAGGGGCTTTAGTCGCGGTTGGCCAGGCCAACCGCGACTAAAGGCCTTTAGTCGCGGTTGGCCACGCCAACCGCGACTAAATCTCATCCCCTATATATACCAGTTCAGCACACTCACTTAGCCATTTGGTGCCACTTCTCTTCACAAGCTTCACAAGGGGGTGTAGGTTTGCTTTTGGTTCCTCTTATGCACACAAGGTGTTTGATGAAATGCCCCAAGAGCGTGAAACAAACATGATATGAAGTGTTGGAGCCACACTTGAGGTTCCTCATTTATTTTTTCCTCCTCGATCGCGGTTAGCAACTTGAACCTTTCATGCATGTGTGTCATTGATAAAATATGCATGTGTGTTGTTCATTGTTTAATTTCTATTGTTTATAGCTAGTTAGTTTAACAAATGCATGATGGTTAATTATATATTTTATATTATAATAATGCAGATGAATCGGCAATGGATGTACGGTAACCGACTCTCCCGCGAGTTCACTACGGGTTTGAAAGATTTCCTCGTAGTGGCTAATGCGAACAAGCAGAAGGGTTTTGTTATCTGTCCATGTGTTGACTGTAAGAATCAGAAGGGTTACTCTTCCTCAAGAGAAGTTCACCTGCACCTGCTTCGGCACGGTTTCATGCCAAGCTATAATTGTTGGACCAAGCATGGAGAAAGAGGGGTTATAATGGAAGAAGATGAAGAAGGGGATGATTTCATCGATGAAAGCTATCTTGCTCATTTAGGTGATACTTTCATGGAGGATGCTGAAGGTGAAGGGGAAGGTGAAGGTGAAGAAGAGGCACGTGATGAGACCGTTGATGATCTTGGTCGGACCATTGCTGATGCACGGAGACGCTGCGAAACTGAAAAGGAGAGGGAGAATTTGGATCGCATGTTAGAGGATCACAGAAAGTCGTTGTACCCCGGATGCGATGATGGTCTGAAAAAGCTGGGCTGCACACTGGATTTGCTGAAATGGAAGGCACAGGCAGGTGTAGCTGACTCGGCATTTGAAAACTTGCTGAAAATGTTGAAGAATATGTTTCCAAAGAATAACGAGTTGCCCGCCAGTACGTACGAAGCAAAAAAGGTTGTCTGCCCTCTAGGTTTAGAGGTTCTGAAGATACATGCATGCATCAACGACTGCATCCTCTACCGCGGTGAATACGAGAATTTGAATGAATGCCCGGTATGCACTTCATTGCGTTATAAGATCAGAGGCGATGACCCTGGTGACGATGTTGAGGGCGAGAAACCCAGGAAGAGGGTTCCCGCCAAGGTGATGTGGTATGCTCCTATAATACCACGGTTGAAACGTCTGTTCAGGAACAAAGAGCATGCCAAGTTGTTGCGATGGCACAAAGAGGACCGTAAGTCGGACGGGGAGTTGAGACACACCGCAGATGGAACGCAATGGAGAAAGATCGACAGAGAGTTCAAAGATTTCAAGGTATGGGCGTGTATGGGAAGACAAATGATACAAAGGAAGCACGGCAGGACCAGCAACGTTTGAAAGACCCTGATGACCGGCATCCGGAATGGTTTCAAGGTCGTGCCAGCTACGCTCTGACCAAAGAAGAGAAGGTCATCTTTTTTGAATGCCTGAGCAGTATGAAGGTCCCGTCTGGATTCTCGTCCAATATAAAGGGAATAATAAACATGGCAGAGAAAAAGTTCCAAAACCTGAAGTCTCACAACTGCCACGTGATTATGACACAATTGCTTCCGATTGCTTTGAGGGGGCTCCTGCCGGAAAATGTTCGAGTAGCCATTGTGAAGCTATGTGCATTCCTCAATGCAATCTCTCAGAAGGTAATCAATCCAGAAGTTCTACCACAGTTACAGAACGATGTGATCCAATGTCTTGTCAGTTTCGAGTTGGTGTTCCCGCCATCCTTCTTCAATATTATGACGCACCTCTTGGTTCACCTAGTCGAAGAGATTTTCATTCTCGGTCCTGTATTTCTACACAATATGTTCCCCTTAGAGAGGTTCATGGGAGTATTAAAGAAACATGTTCGTAACCGTGCTAGGCCAGAAGGAAGCATCGCCAAGGGCTATGGAAATGAGGAGGTAATTGAGTTTTGTGTTGACTTTGTTCTTGACCTTAAGCCGATTGGTCTTCCTCGATCGCGGCACGAGGGGAGACTAAGTGGAAAAGGCACGATCGGAAGGAAATCAACGATATGTATGGACGGCCATTCTCTGACTGAAGCACACCACACTGTACTGACCAATTCCAGGTTGGTGGCTCCGTACTTTGAGAAACACAAGAATATTTTACGCTCGGACAACCCGGGGAAGCCTGAATCCTGGATTAGGAAGGCCCACATGGAGACTTTCGGCAGTTGGTTGAGAAAACATTTAATGAATGACAATGATGTTGTAGATCAGCTGTACATGTTGGCCAAGACACCATCTTCGACTATAACGACTTTCCAAGGGTACGAGATAAATGGGAATACATTTTACACGATCGCCCAAGATAAAAAGAGCACCAACCAAAACAGTGGTGTCCGCTTTGATGCAGCAACCGAGAATGGGCAAAAGGTCACATATTATGGTTACATAGAGGAGATATGGGAACTTGACTATGGACCCTCCTTTAAGGTCCCTTTGTTCCGGTGCAAATGGTTCAAGCTAACAGGATTCGAATGATTCGAGATACCACTGATGATACATGAAATTTGGAGTGATTTAGTCATACTCCTGGTATAATATGCATACTCGTAGTCTTCATAGCCGCCGCCGTTGTACTGGTAGTCGTCGCCTTCTAAGTTGCCGCCGTCGTCGTCGCTGCTGGTAGTAGTGGTTCATGATGGCCGCCCGACGCGCAGTACCCTGAGGGACGGGAGGGACCGGCACGCCGCCGGCGCTTAGGCTCCAGCCGGTGGGGACGCGGTAGCCCGGTGGACAAGGGTAGTTCGAGGCGCAAAGCTCCTCCACCTGCTGGTAGGTTATAGCGGGTGCGGTGGAAGCCATGAGAGAGTGATGAGAGATTGTAGAGATGTGATAATGCTGGCCAAGCCGGGCTACATATATGTAGTGAGAAATGGCGGGAAAAATGGGAGCGGGAAGACAGGAGGCGGGAAGAAAGTGGCGGGAAGACAGGGAAGAAATGGCGGGAAGAAGAGGAATCCAGAGCTGGTCATCTAACCTTTAGTCCCGGCTGGTTGGTGCAACCGGGACTAAATGTGGTTTTTGTGTCATCTAAGAAAACTGTCGGTGGGATAAGGACGTTTGGGTAAGCTTTAGTCCCGGCTGGAGGGTGCAACCGTGATTAAAGCTGTCGGCAGGATAAGGACGCGTGGGTAGCGCACGACGCCCTTGTCGGAGGAACAAGACAAAGCAGAAGCGACGCCGTGCCTATAAATTATATTGAATTGAATTAGTTTTATTTTTCTTAATTTTTTGATATATTATTTGTATTTTCAAGATTTTGAATTGAATTAGTTTTATTTTTCTGAATTTTTTGATATATTATTTGTATTTTTAACATTTTGAATTGAATTAGTTTTATTTTTCTTAATTTTTTGATATATTATTTGTATTTTTAGAATTTTGAATTGAATTAGTTTTATTTTTCTGAATTTTTTGATATAATTTTGGTGTTTTTAACATATTGAATTGAATTAGTTTTATTTTTCTGAATTTTTTGATATATTATTTGTATTTTTTAGATTTTGAAAAAGAAAAGTATTTCGAAAAATACCTTTAGTCGCGGTTGGCCTGGCCAACCGCGACTAAAGGTCGTTGCGCGCGGAAACGCAAAAACCCGCCAAAAAACCCTTTAGTCGCGGTTGGTCTGGCCAACCGCGACTAAAGGTTACCCTTTAGTCGCGGGTCGCCTCCCCAACCGCGACTAAAGGGGGGGGGCTATAAATACAAGGGCCCGAACCGTCGCCTCCATTTCTCGTCTTCTCCGATCTCTGCCGCGCCGAAGGCCTGCCGCCGCCGCCCTCGCCCTTGACGCCGCCCGCCGTCGCCCTCGCCCTCGCCGCCCGCCGTCGCCCTCGCCCTCGACGCCGCCCGCCGTCGCCCGCCGTCGCCTTCGCCCTCGACGCCGCCCCCTCTCGCCCACGTACGACGCCGCCGGCCGCTATCACCGGCCTCCCTCGCCCACCGCGCGCGCGTCGCCTCGCTCGCCCGCCCTCAACGCCGCCGGCCGGCCGGTACTGCCGCGCGCGCACGCGCGCGCCTCTCTCAGTTCTTAGAATTTGTAAAAACTACGGAAAAAAGTTTGTAAAAACTACGGAAAAAAGTTTGTAAAAACTACTTGTAAAGGTTTTGCATTTTTTGTAGCTTTCAATGGTATATTATTTGCCCCATTGTGATAAAATTTGTAAAAACTACGGAAAAAAGTTCTTAGACATTTTAAAACTGACTTAAAACCGTACGGAATTAAAAAAACAAACAACATATAAAATTTTCGTATTTTTTCAACCTTTCCAATGCTATATCATTTGCTCCATTACAGCAAACCATTGAGAAATTAACATCTATATTATTTGCGTCGATCTGGCTAGCCATTTTCAAATAAGCTTTCCAACCTTTTAAACCGTTCACAGTTGGAAGAAACTTTTTGTATGAAAAACTGTGCATTTCCATAACGCCTCCCTCTCCGTGACGCCGTCGTCTGCCGCCCCGTCTCGCGCTCTACCGCGACACCCTCTCCCACCCCTTCCTCGCCCCCTCCTTTTGCCACCGCCCTTTCGCCACCGCCACCGCCACCGCCCCCCTTCTTCACTTAATTAATTTGTTTTTACTACATGTTTTCAGGACTGACATAATGGCGGACGATAGAGCTGACACGATTATGGACAACTATGATCCGGACGGTGAAGCACATATGTTCGGCATCATAAACGGCGATATTCTATATGTGCCGACCGGACAAGAAGAAGATGATATCTCTTCTTATCTGAACCTTGACGGTGAAGATAAAGGGCGCCGTCAGCAAGATGATGCCGAACAAACGTCGATAAACGACGATCTTCAAATGGAAGTAGCAACCACCTCCGGCGCCGAGGTATATATATACATTGAGCCTCTGGTGATACATACTAACTGATTTGAATAAATATGTGTGTACTAACGCGCGCGACTCTCTTTCTTATTTTATCCCTCGGCCGGATCGTCGAAACAATCGAGTACGTCGTCAAAGCGTGGCGCAACCAAGACGATGAAACAAGGAGAAACATGCACCATCGAGGTTGTCGACAGTGCAACCGGCAGGCCGCTGGAGCCCCGCAAGAACGTCACCAAGTTTGTCAGCCAATGCGGAGCCATTGTTAGAGACAACGTCTCGATCACCGTCCAGGAGTGGAATAAGCCAAAGAAGGCACGAATTGCTGGTTTCACTTTTGTCGATAAGAGAACAAAAAAAGATTGCTTCAAGAAGCTTATGGAACATTTCGTTCTACCTCCGGAATACAACAAATTCGATGAGGAGGGTAACAAGATTGAGGAAAACAAGGAGAGGAGGAGGCTAGTCAAACAGTTCGCTCTTCATAAGATGGCCGACGCATTCCGGAAATTCAAGCAAAATCTAGCCCATGACTTTGTCAAGCAGAACAAGACTCCGGATTTCAAAGGACAATATGAGAGACTGAAACATGATTGGCCAGAATTTGTGAAGCAAAAGAAATCGGAGCAGTTCATTCAAATATCGAAAAAATAAGGAAAATGCGGCTAAGAAGGAGTACAATCATATTATGGGGCCAGGAGGGTATCGCATTTGGGTGCCTAGGTTGGAGAAGATGGAGAACGAGCTGAGGGCGCGAGGAATCCGTCCAGGTACGGAGGGATGGGACCCAAGGGCCAAAAGCTGGTGGTACGGGCATGGGGGAACGCTGAACCCGGAGACACGGGAGTGTATTTACCGGGGCAAATTAATTAAACCCACCCAAGCACTTATTGACGCAATGAGGGATGCTCAAGAGGGGAAGATCAAGTTCAACAGAGAGAACGACGCGCTGACAAAAGCCCTCGGGAATCCTGAACACGGAGGACGTGTACGAGGCATGGGGCACATTCCGTGGAAAATAGGGTTCCCCCACAACGATGACCCGTACGGTTACAGAAGCCGTAAGAGAAAGATGGATCCGGAAGCAGATGTTGTGGCGCGGTTGGCATCGGAAATGGATGTGATGAAGAAAACCGTGAGTGTACTATTAGCCGAAAGAGATGTAGCTCGGGCGCAGCATGAAGATCATCCAGCGGATCTCGGAAGCCAGCAGCGGAGAAGCAGCGTGGCTTCCACGGAGGCCCCACCGGCTGGTGCAGATGCACCGACGATCGAAATTACTGCACCGGAGCCTCTGGTGGTCAAAATTACTGCACCGGAGCCTCCTCGCTACCCCGTGGACGATATAAAGGAGATGAAAGAATGTCATCTGTATTATCCTATCGGGAACATGTCCATGAAGGTAGCCATCGGCAGTCCTTTACCATGTTTACCTGGAGCACTCCACCACAACAACCCCATTCAAGATGGCCATGCTCGTGTCACGGTGGAGGACATAGTCCAAGGGTTTGAGGACCTGGAGATTGACATTGCTACACCTGAAGGGGAGAAAAGACTTGGAGATGTCAAGCGCCATTTCATTCTATGGCAAAAGAAGTTTATCAAGTTTCCAGGCGAGGCGCCAAGGACAACAAGTCCACCCCCTACGGTGGTGGTGGTGGTGGTGGTGGTGGTGGCGGTTCACCTACACCTCCGTCACGTCAGCCGACGCCCCCCAGTCCACAACGTCTGGCGGGTGATCAGACGCCGCCCCCCAGTCCTCGTCCGGCGGGTGATCAGACGCCGCCCCCCAATCCACCTCCGGCAAAGAAGCAGAAGCAGTCCTGGATTATTAACCCGGACCCTTATGTACCTAAGACCACAAAGGTACCGGAGCCATCACTGAAGCCTCTCCCCACAAGGCCTTGGGAACGTAGTGCCAAGGAAACTGCCGCGGCCGCGGCTGCTGATCATGAGAAATGGAAGGCGGACTGCAAGAAGAAAAGAGAGCCCGAGCCCAAGCCAGTATTTTCTGATGAGCAAAAGAAGTGGGCTAAGTCATTTTTTAGCACACCGTCCCAAGCCGCGAAGAATCTGCTTGACGACTATGCACGTGAACTTCGTAGGCAGGCACTCATGTTGAAGGAGAAGAAAGAGCGGGCGGAGAACCAGGAGAACAAAGCCTTGGAGGAGGCCGAGAAAACGGAATTAGAAAGTAAAAAAAGCGGGAAACAAGTTGCCTAGCTCGGGGAACAAAGTAAACAATCGATTGCCCCGCTTATAGTGAAAGCCGCCGGTCCGGATGACCCCGATATCATAGCAGCTGCGGCAGCACATGGATTGACTGTAACGAGTGCCAGAGAACAAGCGGCCAACTTAGGTATTACTCTTCGTGAACTGTTAGGCCTTGATGAGGCGCCAGTGAAGGAGGTAGTAATTACATATGTGAAGAATGGGCCTCTCGTCGAGCCTGCGCAGGAAGAGGATCTACCTCCACAAATGAAAGGTCTGCTGAAATGGTACAAGGGTTACATAAAAAATAAAAACGCCAAAGAATATATTTATGCGGAAGTTAGATATGAGCATTACTTCAAACATTACTATGTACAAATTCATCTGAGTGAATTGTTCCAGCTTTTCAATCTGCGCGAGCTCGACAAATCTATCATCAGTTGCTACGTTCTGTAAGTGATTTATTTCTACCCCATCTCGTTCATATTGCCTGCACTATATATATGTCCTAACTATATTGTTGTGTCCGCTATTATACATGCAGAATGAAGATTAAGGAATGCAGAGTAAGGAACATCCATGATGTTGGGTTCATTGACCCACACATCGTTAATGGATATGTGTTGGAGCATCACCCCGCCGACATGGAGGCAGACCTGTGGCAGTTTCTTACAAAGCAGGAACTCAAAAGTGATATTCTATTTCCTTACCATTTTGGGTGAGTGTTTCTGTCTTGAGCACATTCTCTTTTGTTTACTCCATGCATGGTATGTGGCTGGCTAATCGATGAGTTATGCATGACGTACTGTGCATGTATCGTGTCCGCAGGTTCCACTGGATTCTGCTAGTAATTAAAGTTGACACCTCAGAATGTCTCGTCCACGACTCTCTGAATATGGATCCAAAGCTTTGGGGCGGCATGAGAAGAATGCTGCAGAAGTAATTATTTTCATTCATTTGCGCTCTATATCGATCGGCCTATTTCGTTCATTTCCTAATATCAAGTAACTAATAACTCTCTTGTTCATTTAATTTTCTTTGCCTCGTAGGGTTTGGAGACGGTTCGTAGATACAAAGGTCGGTGAATTCAAAAAAGAGCTAGAATTCAAAAGGTCAAAGGCTAAAAATGGTGGGGATATTCAGCCAGCGGGGACCAATCTATGTGGATACTATGTCTGTGAGATGATCCGGAGATACACCTCTGAGTAATATGGGAGACCTCATGCAATATCCTGATTATTCGCAAAATATCGTTAGCCTATACTTGTACTACTACATGTAGTGCGATGTCCAATATCCTATTGCTTGGACATTATATTTGACAAATTTGAATGCATGTTTCAATTCATACTCCATTTTGTTGCGTAAAAAATAATTTTCTAAATCTTACAAAATATTTGGCTTTAAGCCTTACAATCCCGGTTTGGGGTTGATTAGAAAATTATTGAGAATTCTATTGGTCATAACTTAACCAGTTGCAAAAATTTCGCAAATCATCAGATTTTATGTGCACCACATGTTCCATAGGGGAAATTAATTTAAGGAACTCGCACCTTACAATTCTAAATGAACCCACTCATTCTTCCTTGAACACATTCAGAAGATATGTCGATTACTCAACCATTATGTGGTATTACATAGATACTTCATGGTACTCATGGAAACATTTATAAAATGATTTAAAGTGTGTCTCTTGTCACAAAAAACCATGAATGATATAACTAAATTAATTGCTCAAATTCTCAAAGTAAGAGCAAGTTATCCTAAACAAGGGATAAATCCGTTCAAATGGACAACTTCGTTGAACTCATTTCACAAGCAATGTCTGATTATACATAATACTTTATGTACATACCCGGAATGCTTTAGTTAAATATCTTATCAAAGATAGTGAAATTAATAATATGACCAAACTTATAGAATTGTAAATTTACCAGCCTCTTGCTGGACAACTACGATCTTACACACCATAAGTATGATCTAAATCATATCAACTGCATATCATACTACTTTCCCCTTGTAGTAATTACGTGGAAATCAAAAAAGTATTTCCTATCTGCGATAACTCGGTTACACACCGATATCACCACTCCAGCATGCATCGATGGGCCCTCACAAAAAAAAATTAGGGATCTATGTGAGGAATAACAATTTATCCATCAATTAAAATTATTCGCAGCCCGTATGCTGATTGCATCAGCAATAAGGACATTTCCGGCATTAGGGGGAGATTAGTACCACAAAGAATGCCGAGAAATAAATTAGACATGTTATTGACATTCAGTCGTTATATCCACGTACTCAAAGAATGTGAACAAGAAGTTTAGAATCACATATTTGCAACTCATTGCAAATCTTCCACATACATTTACTGATGACAAAGGTGTCACTCAATTTTATATTCCTGCAGTGAAGTGACAGAAAGAGTGGAGGTACCTGATAAACCACTTTTGTCCCCAAATGAGAGAAATAGGGGGAGAAATATGACCACACGAGATATAATCTCGCATATGCTTCCGCAGAAACAGAGGATATCAAATCCTCAACCAGTAAATGTAATTCAACATCAAGTTGAAAGACACCTCACTGGATGCTCATCATACAAAGCCCGACATAAATGTGCACAAATGTCTTGGTGTCGGGACATCGAAACACATTGACTCCATTGTTGTAGGAAATCATAAGGAGTTCAAAGGAATAAATACATTTCCACAAATTTCATCGATTCCACCAGAATCATATAAAATAAAGACTACATTTGTCGACATACATTTCTTCTAAAAAATTGCTAAAACCTTTTGGGCCCTGAACCAAAATCCATGGTAGAGCGCCTCTTGCACTCATATTGGTTCACATAAAAGGAAGCAAGTAATGAAGAATAGCACTCGCTCAGCAAAGAGTGGTATTTACCACAGTAATACCTACTATCATAAGTATCTCGCATAAGGAATACTAAAAACTTCTCATTTAAACAAAGTCAATGAGGTGGTGAGAAAGCGAGGCTTGTAGCAAAAGGGTTGACGCAGAGATCCCACATCAAATTATGATGTAACATACCCTCTTGGTATGAGTGGACTTAAGTTTCGATAATAAATATCATTGGCAGTACAAATAATATTATCCATGCAGTTAATGGATGCAGTAACTACATACTCATATGAGTTACTCGTTTTGGAAATTTATAACGAAGTCCCTGAAGGGCTTACAATTTCAAATCCGAAATAAATCACAACATATTTGTGTAAAATTTCAGAAGTCACTCTATGGCTCAAATAGTCGGAAAACATATGGTACTACCGACTAAATGAGTTCCTTCTTCTAAGGATTACTCAAAGGATGATATTTGTTTATGTATTAATAAAAGGAATCACAAAATTTGATTTCCTTACATCATCTCAGTGTATATCTATGGTTTCATCATCAATATCTCTACAAGACATAAACATACACAAAATCATGTCAAGACGGAAAATTTGGATTCAACCAAATTTAGCTTAAGCTTACAACTTGAGCATTCTCTAAAGAATACATATCAGTCTACATATATCCATAACATATACGAGAAGTTCACTGTGGATATGTCGTAACAACAAAAGACATGTATGGTCATACTACCTTTGATAAGGTACATACCTAGGGTTGATAATGAAGTGACATAAAGACCTGAAGTTCTATATCTCACTAATGTCAAAGCACTCATATGATTGCAAACTATGTCAGGCCTGACACCATATTTGCTATGTTTGTTCAGAGTGCAACCCTCAACAAAAGGTACATGCTTGATATATGGAATATCATCTTATATCTTAAGCTCGCAATAAATACTGGACAATTCCATCAGGAAATACAACCTATGGCCATGATATGATATGATGATATTGGCTCTTTATTTGATCCAAATGACGCCATATCAATGAGTGAATTTGTTGGAATAGCCTTCATATGGAAGTCATCTAAATGGACTTTAATGGTTATTCTGAGTTATCATTCTGACATAATTGCTTTATCTAAAAGCATTGCAAAATATGCATGGCTTGGAAGAATGATTAATAACCACATTCAAAATCATGTGGTTGAGATTCATCAGAATCACATAACTTGATTTATAAAGCTACTTCCACTTGTGTTACTCAATACCTACAGGTTATATGAAGAGCAATATCATAAATCACATTGCTTGGAAACTACTTATCCTCACGGATTATTGAAAAGTGAGTAAATAATTTGCAAACAAAATCATGTGAAAATCCAACAGATTATACACAATCTTATGTTCACGTCAATGAAATTGGTATGAGACATCCTCCATGTTTGCAAAGTTCAGGGGGAGTAATCTTTCAAGCTATAACCTATTAACAGTCATCAGATTGCATATATTGTACTCTTTTTCCCTTGATGAGTTTTTCCCTAATGGTTTCTCATAAAAGGTTTGTAGCGAGACAATATAAACACAGGTGTTTGTATATGCCATATCATTTTCTCCTTATATTTTTCCCACTGGATTTTTAAAGGAGTTTTCAATGGCATGTCAGATGCACTCTTTTCCCTTATGAGTTTTCTCTCATAGTTTCTCATAATGGTTTTTAATAAGGCAATATCTTATCGAAGATCATATGTCATACTTTCTATTTTCCCTATTGGGTTTTTAATGAAAGTACTCAAGACATATTAATTGTTCTCTAAACTCACTAATGAGTTTTCTGCTTGTCCAAAGGTTTTTCTCATATGAGTTGTCAAGAGACAATAATCATTATATGTTGCATCATTTTCTCCTTATTATTTTTCCCCGGGTTTAAAGGAGTTTTAGCAACATATCTACACTATTCTCCTCATATTTTTCCCACAGGGTTTTTGGAGGGGATTTTAAAGATTATACAAGGATTTCTCAAGATGAAGATAATGAACATTTTCAAGGGCGGTCATATATTAGGACGAGTCTATCAAAATGATGTACATTAACCTAGTCAAGCATAGATTAGGGGGAGTGTTAAGGATTAATTAAAATCCTAATAATCCATGTTTTATGTCGGTTGTGTAGTTAGCAACCGTCAAGTTACCGTCTATGCAATTACCGCCTTGTAATTGGTATAAATACCCCAACATTCATCAATGAGAAAACACTGTTCATTTCAATCATTCTCTTTGTCTTCTTTACTCTTTACAGTCACAAGTACCCAGGACCACCACACTGTATCTCTCTCCCTCCTCTCGTTCTTCACATGGATCAGCAGAAAAAAATGACGCCAGTACCACGCCGTCGGAGGAGCTCGCCCGAGTTACTCCTCCTCTCTCCCTTCCCCTACCTCTCCTCTCCTGCTGTCCCCTCCTGCCGCACCATGGCCTCAACCTCGCCGCACTGTTCGAGCCCCCCTTCCCCATCGGTCGGTGTCGCTCGCCCCACAGGCCGCTGGTAGCGCTCGGCCCACTGGTTGTCGCTGCAACTCACCACACCAGCGGCCGCTCGATCTCTATCCCTCTCCTTTTCTTGCATGGATCACAAGGGGCCGGCACCGCACGCCACATAGGCCACCGCTGCCGCTTGCCGCACCATCCGCCGCTGTGCTCGCCGCACTGGCCACTGCTCCCCCACTAGCCACCACCACCGCTTGCCGCACAGGTCGCCACCGTCGCCGCTCGCCGCATCGGCCGCTAGCACTCCCTCTATGCAGGACGCCGGCGATAACGCTCCTGTATGCAGTACACTGGACACGGTTCTCGCCGGACAAGCTGTTCGCCGGACGGCGGAATTGCGAACCGCCGCCGCAATCACTAAAGAGCTTCCTCCGCCACCATCGATGTCCTGCTGGAATTGCCAACTGCCGATGCGACCTGCAAACTTTGTCTGTGCGCAACAATAGCAACGACCTGGACGACCATTTTTTTAATCTATACCAGGCTTTTTGCCATGTGTGTTAAAGAAACAGTAGGCAAAGCGATCTTTGTCGTGTGTGGTAATCTAGTTGACGGCAAAGGCACTAATGCCATTTGTCAGGCGCGTTATTTTTTTTGCCGTCCCGTTATTTCCACAGACATCAAACAGTATTTACTGATGGCAAATTTTTGTCGTCTGTCCGATAAAAAAATGACGGCAAAATATCCCTTTGCCCGTTTGATGGATGCTCACATGCTTTGTCGTCACGGGCTGGCGGCAAATTTTTTGCCGTCAGTAATCCGGTCTTTGTCGTCTGTAGCAGTCTGACAGCAAATTAGCTGATTCCTGTAGTGTCTTCGGAGTCTAGATGTCCTCATTCCTTGAGAAGCTAGCTTCTGTTGGTGTTGTCTATTCGTAGCATTGTCATCTTTGTCCCCCAAACATGTGGGTGATCGTTTAGCAAGGTCGTTTCCAATCAAGTTACCCACGAGGATTTCAAGCAATCTTGTGGTCAGAGGCACAAGGGTGCTAGTGGCCATTTGCAAGTTTTGAAAAAGGAGATGAGGAGAGTAAGAGAATAAGGGTGGAAGTTTTAAGGCAAATTAAGGGCCTCCGCTTCCTTTGAAAATTTTGGAAAGGTGAGAAATATAGAGGTTTTTCAAGTGATTTTGAAGGGTCTAGAAAACAGATTGGTCCTAACTAACGTCTGTGCTAACTAAGGGCTTCCTACAGTCAGTATGGCTCTGATACCAGCTTTGTGAGGATCCCGACTTGTAAGTCATTATCATCGAACGAACATGCACAGTAATCGCAGGGATCAATGCTCACTGAACACACAGAAACTGAATAACAAGAGTCTTACATCCATAACGTACCGTTTAGCTCAGATATTGCCTCCATGCCCAAGTCTTCATATAAGTTTCAGCGGAAAAACTTCATCAATAGCGTGAACCCATGCCATCTGCCTTAACCCTACATGCATTCTCACTGGGACGCGTCCTAGCTAGCACGTACGTCACCAAGATAATCTTCAACATATCCTATTCTCTCATGCCTGTCCAATAAAATAACCAGTGCCAAGCCAATGAGTACTTTGAATGTACTCGCAAGCAACCGATGTTTAGAGCAAGGCAATAACAGAGCATGATATAGCACTAAGTAGGTAATTTTGCACAAAGTTGATTTTGAGTGTAATGACATGATCAAACTTTTAAAAGCATGCATCAACATGTTACCGATATCCATATTAACAAGCTATAGATATCATCATCATAACTAGGGGTTGAACATCCCACATTCATTTGTCACACCAAGTCATCCTACTTGGCCCAGTATCATCTTTCAGCATAAGCAGGGTTTGAACGTCCCACGCTCATTCCTCTAGCTAAGTCGTCTGACTTAGCTCGAGTAACATATTTCTCACAGCATCATCTTTTCCACACACGCACACTTGGTTTATGTGAAAACGACTGAATGTAGTTTAATCAACACCACCCAACTGTTCTTGACCGTGGACATAGCTATTCGAATAGTTTTACACCTTGAAGAGGTTGTACGTTGTACCCACGAGATTCGGAAAACTTGTGTGTCATCCACGACTCGTGGTATATGACATATCCGAGGTAAGTACCCGATCAATGCCTTTCCCCTTACGATACTAGACAAAGAGTCCACTCATTTGGTAACCAGTGCCGACGCTTGTCCCTATTCTTCTGGCTGCCTCCGGTGCTGCTGCGGCCACCGGCACGCCTGGGAAACGAGCCGCACCTACCTGGGTGCTGCACGACCACCGGGGAGGGACGCATCAACGCCAGCTCAGAGGGTCGCGGAGGACGCTGATACGTCTCCAACGTATCTATCATTTTTGATGGTTTCATGCTATTATCTTGTCAAAATTTGGATGTTTTGTATGCCTTTTATATCTTTTTTGGGACTAACGTATTAACTCAGTGCTAAGTGCCAGTTCCTGTTTTTCCGCGTTTTTGACCCTTTTCACACGAGGATTTAAAATGGAGTCCAAACGGAATAAAACTTCCGAAAAGATTTTTTTCGAAACAGAAGACGATCGGGAGACTTGCGAACCAAGGCAGAAGGTCACGAGGGACCCCACAAGCCCCCTAGCCGCAGCCAGGGGGCGCGCCTCCCAGGCTTGTGGGCCCTCTAGGCATCCTGTGCCCTAGGTAATTCTCCTATAAATTCCCTAAAATCCCAGAAAAAATCAAGAGATCCACGAAAATACTTTTCTGCCGCCGCAAGCTTCTGTCTCCGCAAGATCCCATTTGGGCCACGTTCTGGTGCCCTGTCGGAGCGGGGGGTTAGGATACGTAGGGCTTCTTCATCAACACCATGACCTCTCTGATGATGCGTGAGTAGTTCACCATAGACCTATGGGTCCATAGCTAGTAGCTAGATGGCTTCTTCTCTCTCTTGGATCTTTAATACAAAGTTCTCCATGATCTTCATGGAGATCTATCCGATGTAATCTTCTTTTGTGGTCTGTTTGTCGAGATCCGATGAATTGTGGATTTATGATCAGATTATCTATGAATTTATTTGAGTTTCTTCTAATCTCTTATATGCATGATTTCATATCCTTGTAATTCTCTTCGAGTTGTGGGTTTTGTTTGGCCAACTTGATCTATGATTCTTGCAATGGGAGAAGTGCTTGGTTTTGGGTTCATACCGTGCAGTGACCTCACCCAGTGACAGAAGGGGTAGCGAGGCACGCATCGTGTTGTTGCCATCAAGGGTAAAAAGATGGGGTTTTCATCATTCGTTTGAGTTTATCCCTCTACATCATGTCATCTTGCTTAAGGCGTTACTCTGTTCGTCATGAACTCAATACACTAGATGCATGCTGGATAACGGTCGATGTGTGGAGTAATAGTAGTAGATGCAGAAAGTATCGGCCTACTTGTCTCGGACGTGATGCCTATATGTATGATCATTGCCTTAGATATCGTCATGACTTTGCCCGGTTCTATCAATTTCTCGACAGTAATTTGTTCACCCACCGTAATATTTGCTATTTTGAGAGGAGCCTCTAGTGAACGCTATGGCCCCCGGGTCTACTTCACACCATATTTTCAGCCTTACTCTTTTACTTCGTTGCACTTTCCGCCTTCAGATCTCACTTCGCAATCAATCTTGAGGGGATTGACAACCCCTTTATAGCGTTGGGTGCAAGCTCTTTTATGTTTGCGCAGGTACTCTGGACTTGACACGATTCTCCTATTGGATTAATACCTCGGTTCTCAAACTGAGGGAAATACTTACTGCTCCTGTGGTGCATCGTCCTTTCCTCTTCAAGGGAAAAACCAACGCAAGCTCAAGAGATGACAGAAGATTTCTATCATCGTAGCAGACGCCATCGACCAACAATTGCTTTGAGCGCACGGTGCCCAAGTGAGGGATCGAACGATGGAGGGGCTTCACAACGATGGTGTGATGAAATCATAGGGGTCAGGGGGGAGGGGGACCTCGAGGGAGCTCAAATTGAGCAGAGGTTGCAGCGTCAATGCCGGCAGCGGAACGGGAGAATGGCATGGGAGGTGCCTAGGGATGACCCGGGAGGCAATTAGGAGGGAGAGGGAGAGGAGAAGGTCGCATAAGTGGCTTAGGGGATGATTTAAGTACTTGGGACTGGGCTCGCCGTGGACGGGGTTCACGACCATCGTGGGCGCAGCTCTGGGTGTCAAGGGGGGCGTATTGCAGCTCCCTCTGGTGCTCGTGGGGGCTAGTCCACGATGCAGGGAGGGAAGAGGAGGAGCAGGGCATGCACGAAGGCCTCGTGCGTGTGAGGCCGGCCAATAGCCGAGCAGAGTGGTGACGGGCACGTGCGACAGAGGATAGAGGAGGGCAAGGGAGTATGGACGCGTCTACTAGGCATATCACGCATGTAGAGGGCAGCTTGCAAGCGAGGGGGAGGCCTCAAGAGGTCAGCTCTCTCGAGCGCGTGGGCACACTCCACAACACGACTTTGGCCGACATGCTATCTTTTTTACACGCTCTGACATAGCCTCTCTTGTTCAGTAGCTCCAGGGGAGTAAACAATGCGGGGGGGGGGGGGTGCCCCTTGGATGCTCTAGGGGAGACTTGGTTGAGAAGAAAGGCTGGGAGAGGTGTAGAAAGGGGTTGTCGAGGGGGTGCAAATGGGGTTTCGACCCACCAATAATTGACTTGAGATTGTGGGGTTTTTACTCGGAGTAGCTGAGGTCCTGGTGGAGGTGTGGTAAATATTAGAGGCCAAGGAGAAGTCATTTGGGGGCTCTATTATTGGACTTTAGATCCTAGCAGAAGGTGTTTGATCACTTTTTGGGCTGCCTCTGGTGCTCCTATGGTTTTGAAAATTAAGAGGATCAAATGGTGGTGATAAATAAGCTTGGACACCAAATTTGGGATTTTTTGGAGAAAGTGTACAATGTAGACTTGAAAAACCCTGGAAAAGGGCAGAGATGACTTTCCAAAGATAAACACATGCAAATCAATTTCCACTAATCCACCACTTGGTGTGGTGACATTAGTTGAGTATTAGAGTATGCTCAAAAAGTTTGGGCTCAATTGGAGAAACTTCACAATGTAAATTTCACAATTATAGAAATTTGCAGAAGTGGTTTTGAGGGTCTCTGGACAAGTTCATCTAATCTCCTTGATGCAGCACTTGGTGTGGATGCATTATTGGAGCATTGGAACATGTCCACAAATTTTGACCAGAGTTGCACACATTTGGAAATGTAGAATTGATCAAATTTGGATATGGACATGTATGGTTTTAGAATATTTAGGTGGATTAAATCAACTTTTATTTAGATGAAACTTGGCAAGATCATCACATATATCATGTGTGACATGCTAGAATATTACTTGGATTTATTGAGAATATTTCTTATAGAAATATTCCAAAGGTTTGAAATAGGCAGAAAGGGTTTTGGAGGGTTTTATCCAATATTTTGAACATGAACATGTGTTGAAACTCTTCTATATGGAATATATATGTCCACTCAGTTTACATAAATTTTCTCAAATATTTTGAAAGCAAGAAAAATAATTTTCCTTCATAAGGGACCATTTGTGGCCTTAGAAAAAGGTATTTAAATAAAATAGGAAAATATACTTTAGAATAATAATTTTATGATTTTGGGAAGTCTTTTTGATAATGGGATCCCAACTCATGGGTTTTTGAATGTTTAAATTAAATAAATGCTTTTTGGTGAAAATAATATTTGGTAAAAATAGTTTTAGGTTCTATACACATGGTATGGTCATTGGGAAAGAGTTTGGTGCAAGGAGATCGGTCTAGAGAGTAGGAGGAATTTGTGATTTGAGCACTAGCAAGCAAACAAGCAATCAATCATCGTATCAAGCATCACAAGCATTTACAAAAAAAATTGGTCCTCATTTTTGAGCTAACTTAGTTTAGCAAAATAAGGCAAAACACAGGGTGTGACATCTTTACCACTCCATCACTTCCCCTATGCCAAAATGCCCCTCCCCTGCCTAATGTTGCCCAAGACCACAACCTAGTTGTTGTGTTCCTTGCAGGTCAGTTCCTGTATGCCCCATCTTGCTTGGACTATATGTAGGCGGAACTAGATGCCACCATCGTTGCATCATTGATGGAGCATCTAGAGTTCCCCTGAGGGTAGATGCTAGCCTGTCAGAGCACTAGCAAAATCGAGATGGAGGTTGGCACGGTCACGTGCCAGGTCCTATCCCTGGGACTCTTGGAGAGCAGAAGCGGCAACATCAACCCTCCACATGGCCTCTTCATCTACAACCATCCCACACTGCTCCCTGCTCCAGCGGCTCGATGTTGCTCCGTCCCCCAGGTCATGTGTAACTACTACCCCAACTTAGTAAGAGCAAGTACAATAAGGTAGTCAACATGTTGTAAGGATTAAAATACTATATTTTTGCTGAATTGGATGATAGAGAAGAGGAGAGAGAAGGGAAGCGGGCTCTTCGTGAAGAGACAACTCTAGCACGTGCTCCTAGGTGCTTTGTGAGAATGAAAGGTGGGCCATATATGATAAAAGCAGTACTCTTTTATAGCTAACAATTATACAAGCTAGCTATAAAATGGGCTATCAGATGGCTTATAGCCAGCAGTTGGCTATAGTATTAACCATGCTCTAAAGTGCTATGAAGGCACCCTAGAACATCCGCATCCACGTGGCACATGGAGCGACTCTCGGGTTGGTGCAGGAGCTCAGCCTTCTTTGTCCAAGGGGTAAGACGACAGCCAAGGCGGTATAGGCATTGGCCAACCGCTTTGACGAGCCACTAACAGAGAGCGATATTTAGAGCATCGCGAAGCTCATCGATCTCGACATCTACACGCTCCGGATCGCTGCTCGCATGGCAGGACTTGATGCCGTGGCTATGTATAGCCCCATAGTTTATGTTATATGTTAGATCTCGTATGTATTAGTCTCCACCAGCGACCAGCAATCGATTGGTTAGAGTTACGATCATCTATGTTTAGTTTTCGGGATGTGGTTTGTTTTGCTAGACTTCGGCGAGATCTTGGGACTATTGGTGGCTCTCGTTGTGCCCCTGGTAGGATGGTGATGTACTGGATTTTCTTTAGTAAAATTTCAAGCTTGGTGGAATATATCTTGTGTCCCCATGAGTAGCAGAAATCCATCCATCATGTCTTGTAATGTTCATGCTTTGAACTCTCCTACAAAACATTCTGCCATCTTTGAAGTGGCTCTTGCACACTCGGTAGATATTCTATGTCTCCAAGAAACAAAGGTTGACTCATGGGAGCTAGAGCTAGTTAGATATATTGGAGGATCTAGGCTCAACACATGCATCACCTTGCCTGCTGTAGAATCGAGAGGAGGGGTCACAATCTTCTGGAACAAGCACACTTTGGAGTTTCGATCTCACCGAATCGATGACTTTTCTATTACAACCAAGGTACTGTGCCTGCAGGACCAAAGCTGGGTTACAAATGTTTACTGCCACTCGAATGATGGTCGCAGATGTTGGGAAATGTTACATGGGAAACAAAAAATATCCTACGCACACGGAAGACCTACCATGGTGATGATCATCTATGAGAGGGGAGATCGGATTCACATACCATTGTAGATGGCTAAGCGGGAAGCATTGAGAAACGCGGTTGATGTAGTGGAACGTCTTCACGATCCGTCCCACGATCCGTCCCGATCTAGCGCCGAACGGACGACACATCCGCATTCACCACACATACAACTCGACGACGATCTCCGCCTTCTTGATCCAACAAGAGGGGGCGGGGAGGTAGATGATTTCTCTAGCAGTGCGACGGTGTGACACTGATGGTGGTGGAGGTATTTCAGCAGGGCTTCGCCTAAGCACCGTTGGAACTAGACTAGAGGAGAAACATATCTAGAGAGAGGGCAACACGTGGCTGATTTCTGTGTCTCAAAACCCTCAAAACCTCTCGTATATATATGCGGAGGGGAGAGGAGGCAGCCTTGGCCCCTACTCCAAGGAGAAGGTGTCGGCCAAACCCTACAAGGAAGAGTCCACCTTCCCACAAGGGAGGTGGACTACTTTGGGAGGACTGCTCCTTCATTTCCTTTTAAAGGACGTTTGCCTTTTATCACTAGTCCTAGCTGCATGGGCTTTTGAGTGAGGCTTCGGCCAGACCACCAGGGGCTTGTCCACTCATAGTCCATAAGGCTCTTGGGTCGTCACACCCCTCCGGATGGTCCGCGGCACCCTCCCGGCACTCCCGGTACACTACCGATGAGCCTGAAACTTTCCCGGTGACCAAAATAGGACTTCCTGTATATGAATCTTTACCTCCGGACCATTCTTGAGCTCCTCATGACGTCGAGGACCTCATATGGGACTCCGAACAACCTCTGGTCACCAGCACCTATAACTCAACTATACCGAAATGTCACTCAACCTTAAGTGTGCAGACCCTGCGGGTTCGAGAACTATGTAGACATGACCTGAGACACTCTCCGGTGAATATCCAATAGCGGGACCTGGATGCCCATATACTACATATTCTACGAAGATCTTATCAGTTGAACCTCTATGGCATGGATTCACACAATCCCGTATATCATTCCCTTTGTCCTTCGGTATGTTACTTGCATGCCCAAGAGTCGATCGTCGGTATCGCGATACCTATTTCAGTCTCCTTACCGGCAAGTCTCTTTACTCATTCCGTAATACAAGATCCCATGGCTATGTCTTTTGTCACATTGCTTGCAAGGCTTGTTTCTGATGTTGTATTACAAAGTGGGCCCCGAGATACCTCTCCATCACACAGAGTGACAAGTCCCAGTTCTGAACCATGCGAACTCAACGGACACATGCAGAGATACGTGTAGAGCACCTTTATAGTCACCCAGTAACATTGCAATGTTTGATACACAAAAGGCATTCCTCCGGTGTCTGTGAGTTACATGATCTCATGGTCATAGGATAGTATACTTGACATGCATAAAACAATACCAACAAAATAACATGAGCAGATGCTACGTTTATAGTTTTCGGTCTTGTCCATCACATCATTCTCCTAATGACGTGATCCCGTTATCAAGTGACAACACTTGTCTATGGCTAGGAAACCTTAACCATCTTTGATCAACGAGCAAGTCAAATAGAGGCTTACTAGGGACAATATTTTGTCTATGTATCCACATATGTATTTATGTTTCCATTCAATACAATTATAGCATGAATAATAAACGATTATCTTGAAACAAGAAATATAATAATAATTATTTTATTATTGCCTCTAGGGCATATTTCCAACAGCAGGGATGAGTTACTCTTGGAGATGGCTATTGTTGCACCACCATTGGGCGATCAGTGGCTCATTTGTGGGGATTTCAATATCATCTTAATAGGAAGATGATGGGCCGCTTGAGAGATGTAGTGGATAGGGCTAGGCTCAAGGCGTTGAAATGCAAGCACATGAGGTTTACGTGGTCGAAGGAGAGAGAAAACCTCATCCTTTAGTGAATTGAAAAGTTCTTTTGCAACATCGAATGGGAGTCCGGGAACGCCGCATACACTCTGATGGCCACCACCATTGCGGTGTTCGATCATTGCCCTCTCCTATTAGGTTGCACGACTGCACCACACCGAAAAGCAAGCTTTAGATATGAATTTTTTTGTCCCAAGTTTGCTAACCTCTAAGAGACGGTGGCTCATGCATGGAATCGACTAGTAAACGACAACTGTCCTTTTGTACGCATCAAGATCAAGATGAAGCGTACTACTGCAGATCTGAAGACATGGAGCAAGTCGATCTCCAGTGGTGCTAGGATGAAATTCCACATTGTAGTAGCAGTGATCCTGTGACTTTGCTGTGGGCGGGTGATGATAGAACAAAAACTTCATTCGCTCGCTCACCTCCAGTGATAGAACTGCTATTAGACTATGTGACAAGGTGGATATCATGCACTCGCACTTCAATAGTCTGCTGGTCTCAAAGGACGAGCGGTTAGCTCGATCAACTTGGAGGAGATAGAGATTCATGCGGTCAATGATGCTGTGATGCACCTGCCTTTCTCTGAGGCTAAGGTTTCTGCTGTAATCCAAGACTCCCCGGTGGATTAGGCACCGGGCCAGATGGATTCTCGGGTGGGTTTACTAGGATGTGGTGGGCCACGAGTAAGAGGGGTGTTATGGAGGTGTTTCAAGCTTTTTACAACCTGTCCCATAGATATTTCAACTCAATTAACACAACATCAATTATGTTGCGCCAAAAAAGGAGAGGGCATCAGAGATGGGACACCCTGACACCCCAACACGACACCACAGTAACGCCCCTCCGGTGAGCCCCCTGCACGACACTGTCACATCCCTAGCTTTCTTTTGTTTGCCAAGCATTCATGCATGCATTATAAAAACTTTGATGTTTAAATAGGAAGTGATCAAAACCCCAATGTTTTGAAAAATTGTCAAGAAGGCAATAAAAATTAATACCTTAAAAGGAACCAGGAAAATGTTCCAAATACATGGCAAAATAGTGACATAAAGTAAATTTGTCAAACCAAAATTCTAGGTCATAGGAACTTTTTGAAAAGTATTTTTGAGTTGACTAAATAGCTATTTGGAATGGAATTTTTTGATTCCTTCTATTTTAAAGTTTCAAAAATGTTGAAACTTTTATGTGGCATTGGATATTATTGTCTCTGTCACATAATAACATTTTTTGGTTTTATATTTGGTCAAACAATTTATTTTAAATCCTAAAAGTAAATACCAGAAAGAAATAAAAGAGAAATGAAAAAAAACAAAGAGAAGCTTACCTGTCGCCACTTCCTGGCCCAGCCCACCAGGAGGGCCTCTCCCTGTCGTCTTCCTCCTCCTTCTAGAAGGCAGGGGAGAATGTGAGCACGGCAGCTCACCTCTCCACCTCCTGCTCGCGTGGAGCTCCCTCCTGCCTCCATCGCGCCAGCACAAGGCCGTCTCTCCCTTATCTTCTCCTCCCCCTGCTCTCTTTCTCTCCTCTCGCTCTCTGCCTCTCTCTCGCGCTGCCATTGCCGATCTCCTCAAGCTCGTCTGTAGCTCGTCTCCGGCCACCTGTCGCCACCCCGACCGTCTCATTAGCTCCGCCTCGTCAAGAAGCTCCTCATCGTCAACAAGCCCGAGCACCAGAGCCCCTGCAGCCTCGCATCGATGTCTTCCTCCTCCTCTGACAACCGGAAGTCACCGCCGTTGATTCGGTCGGACCGTCGCCCCTTCTTCGCCGCCGTTGATTCGGTATCACCGTGAGCCCTCGAGTCTTTCCCCTCTTTCTCGCGCGTGAATGAACCTCGAGAGCTACCTCCCCGTCGAGCTCCACTTCCGGCCGCCGCTAGAGCTCGTCGCCGGCACTTTCTCCGGCGATTCCAGGCCCTCCCGCTACCCCTGCTCGATCGGCCGTTTCACCTGCGTCCCGTAGCTGCAAACCGCATGACAAATAGGGCCCTGTAGCCTCGCTTAGGCCATCTCCGGCGAGCCTCCGCCGCGGGTCTGGTCGCCGGCGACCACCCTCCGGTGGGCGTCGAAGTGGCCGACCATTAACACGCTAATTATCCCCCCCCACAAACGCTGACAGAGGGCCCCACTAGTGAGTCAAACCTCACTTAGTGCGGGTCCGCGCGGGTTAAGTCTATGGGTCATTGACCAGTGGACCCCACTTGTCAGGTTGACCTGGACCCGGCTGGTTGACCTGTTGACGCAGGGATGACATCAGCCTGATGCAGTAATAGCTTTTCTGGTTTAATTTAATTCCAGAAAATTGCTAAAACTTGTAAAAATCATAGAAATTAAAATATAACTCTGATGAAAATAATTTATATATGAAAAATTATCAGAAAAATGCAAGGAATCCATTGGTGGCATTTATACACATGTTTGGACATTTTAACCTTGCTGAATATGATAAATTCACAATAGGCTTATAAAGGATATAATTGGATTTTGAAAATGAATTATATAGATCAAATAAACTTCCTTCAACTTGTGATCACTTGCATTAGATGAAATCAGCATCATGATAACTTGCCATGCTCATGCATCATTGTGAATCATTTGCCGTGATTAATTTCTTTTGTTTGATTTGTCGATAGGCCTTGCGAGATGTAGTTATCACCGGCATCAAAGAATAACTGAGTTCTTCCAATCAACAGGCAAGCAAAACCCCTTTGAACATTCCGAAAAAATCCTATTCTCTCGCTCCTACTCTCATTTCCATGCATTAGGACAAAATGATTCAATTGATAGTTGTATTATGATAACTGCATCTATTCCTTTGCATGACCTGATTTTGATCACAGTAAATAGCTAAACCAATGCAACGTAGTATACCTAGTAGATGCTTGAGTCATATGTGCTATACCCTGTTTATGCTTGCTATGCTTAGGTTGAGTTTGGTCCGAGCATCCGAATGATGTATTGGAATGATCATGTCCTATTGATGAGAGTTAAAGATGTGAAACTCTTCGGTAAAGGTAGCGATGAGAGGCCATGTAGGAGTACATGGTGGGTTGTCTCATTGTCGCGGCATTTAGGACCCGCGATCTTGTGTTGGTGTTCCAAGACTAGCTACTACCGCACATTGGGTTCCGGTAACTCGACCCCTCTCGGCCTATTAACTACTCTATTCTCAGTCCAGAAGTCGCAGTAGTTCGAAACGTTTATAGGTTGTGGCACGGCCTGCTAAGTGGATGAACGGCCCAGTCGGGACCGGCTTGGGGCCCTTCTCACATCGTTTGAGGCCATATTGGAAACCTCGGTCGGACTTCCATTATGGGTTCCAACTCAGATAGGCGACTGTCTTGGGCGTGAGTCTTAGTAGGTTAACATCCGTGGCAAACTCCCTCACTGGGCTTCCGCTTGAAGGTTGCCGAGGTGCTGGTTTTATGTGCACTTGGTGATAAGTGGCGGAAGCATGTGTGACGAAGTACACCCCTGCAGGGTAACTATCCATTCGAATAGCCTCGTCCTCGGATATGGAGTGCTTGGATACTTACATGGTTCATAGATAACTTTAATGGTTACTCTAAAATGGTCGAGATAAGTGTGAGTGCTATGGATGGCCTTCTCGTAGGATGTCTAGAGAGGATCCATGGTGGTGTATTGATGTGATGGTTATGTGGACTCGTGTGCGCTTTCTCGTAAGGAGACGAGAGAGATATTAAAACTTTGTTGTAGAATAGGTTAGCCTAAGGTCAAAGCTGGCTTCTCTGCAATAAACCCCACAATTCCGTTCATTGATACTTGATGCATATGTAGTTAGCACTGATGTAAGACTTGCTGAGTACCTTCGTACTCACTGTTGCTTATTTACATTTTTGCAGAATAGACGCCGCTCTCTCTACGTTATCTCTTGACGTTAACATCGATGGATTAGCTTGGGAACCCAGACAGTGATCTGGCTCCTATGGTAGGGTCGTTGTAGCTTTTAGGCTCTTCCAGCCATCTTTAGTAGATGTCTGTACCCAGACATGTAACTTCCGCTTGATGCTTGTATGCTCTGAATGTTGGGTCATGTGACCCCTTTTGTTTGTAACATTAAACTAGGTTGGCTCTTCGGAGTCTATTAAATAAATGATGTGTTGTAGAGTTATGTTGTGATGCCATGTTGTATCTACACATATCGTGCATATAGTGTGTATGCTTGCAATGCATTGATATGTGTGGGATTCGACACCTAGTTGTGTGCCTTGAGTAGTACTCCATACCGGGAAATGCCTCTTTGTGCTTCCACCGAGCCTTGGTAGCTTGCTACTGCTCCGGACACATTGATTGACCGGCATGTATCCTTCTTGGTTGCTGTGTCTGTCCCCTCGGGGAAATGTCACGCGGTGTAATGGAGTCTATGTAGCTTGCTAGGACTCGTCTACACTCGCTGATGACCGACACCTGCCTTGCTGGGTTATGTATGCCTGTACCTGTACGGATGTGCCACTTAGGTTCATAACTAGCCATGTCGACCCAGGTTCTTTGACATATGATTGCTGGCAACATAGTCATATACGTGAGCCAAAAGATGCAAACGGTCCTGGCCAAGGTAAGGTGGCAACCGGGGTGATTACCGTGCGTGAGGCCACAAAGTGATATGATGTGTACATGCTGGAGTCGTATGGCTTAGGATCAGGGTCCGGACAGACACCGCCGACACAACACCCTAGCACGACACCCCGGCAAGACACCCCCGGTGACGCGCCTCTGGTGAGCCCCCTGCAGGACACCCAGGCGACACCGTGGCACAACACCCCGACGACACCATGGAATTACACCCGACACGTGCACCTGCTTGTGGCGACGGGAAGATGTCACTGATAGATCGCGATTACAATCCCCCGCGCAGCTGTTAATACGCCGCCCCCGACGGTACTTAGCCCCGACCCCCGACACCATTTCGGCCTCCTGCTGATCGAAAAGGTGCTCTTCGGCCTTCCAGAGGCCGACAGTGTCATAGTTTTGTAAATTATGAGTTGGGTCATATATTTTCTGATTTTGTTATAAAAAATATTTGTGCTCATCGAGTGGATTTATATGTGCTGTTGTTTTGTCACTTCGAGGGACTGGTGTTCGACGATCGCCCTGTGCATTCAACGAGCTCCGCCCCTACGTTCGAGGTTGAGCACAAATGACATCTCCAACTCCCCCCTTCATTTGCTATGTTCCGGTTTTTGTGCCGATTAAACTTGCTAGATATAGGTACATTAAATCATCATTATGCATGACGGTTATGCGTCTCGTGTTCAAAGGGTTACAGTTATAATTATGCATGCATTTGCATATATTTAGAACCGTGATTCTTTCGAATTGTCCAACGTTATCCATCGACTACCCAATTATGTGCAGATTGGGTTTGTTTCCTATATGCTCTGCTCCGGATCCGATGCAAAATTTCGTCAATGTCTCCGTGTTGTTCTCCAGGTACACATCCTCTCTGTTTATTGCCAAGACGTGTATCGGGAGAACAACTGGGAGGTGCTGTCAAAATTTTGCATCGGATCCGGAGGAGAGGATGTGAAAATGAACCAAATCTACATACTCGGGGTGAGATTAGGACCTATCTTTACCTATTAGCGTGTAGGTTGCATGGACGTAATAAAATTGACAAACTTGATTAACTAATGAATATATATGCTGAATTATATATATATTTCTTCTGTGTTTTGTAGCTAGGCAAGATGAGTGACCGTGCGTGGATGTACACCGGTGACACTAGTCAGAAAGAGATGACCAAAGAATGGTTAACAAAAATCAAGGAGTTTCTGAAAGCCACATTTGCAAATAGCCAGAGAACAACGTGGTGCTCTTATCCTAGATGCGACAACTTTAAAAAGAGGATATATGATGAAATGGATAAGCACCTACAGAATAGGGGTTTGACGTCTGATTATACGGTGTGGAGATTCCTTGGTGTTTGCCCAACGTACCAGAGCTGAGGTTGTTCGTCGGTTCATTGACGAGCATTGTATCGAAGACATGGGGCAAGACTTTGATGATGCTTGGGATTCATACGATCAGATGGAGGAATCTGCAAAGGCTTTCTATGAAATGTTGGAGTCTTAAATACGTCCTCTTCATCATCACACTTAGCTTTGTTAGCTGGATGCCATTGCACAAGTAATGGCTTTGAAGGGTCAATTCAACTTGGGCAGAGAATGCTATGATGAGATGATGAAACTATTGGGATGCTTTCTACTGAAAGGCCATGCCTTGCACGCAAACCTGTACGAGTCGGCCAAAATACTCCGTGTACTTAAGATGCCCTATGAGAAGATAGAAGCCTGTGAGAAAGGATGTGCCTTATTTAGGCTTGAACTATTGTCCCATTTATAAGTATTCCAGGTATGTCGTAATAGACAACGGTATGGGTCAGAAGAGGTAGACAAAATTCCCAGCTAATGTTCTTTGGTATATGCCAGTCATACCAACACTTCAACGTCTTTTCATGGTCGAAGAGACGACCAGACAGATGACATGGAACAAATCGGGCAAAAGAACAGAACTAGATCTAGATGGGAATAGGATGTTAGTACACACATCGGATGCGGAAGCTTGGAAGCACTTTGATGCATTACATCCGGATAAAGCGACAGATCCAAGGCATCCTCGAGTCTGTGTCGGCATTGATGGGTTCAATCTCTTTTGTATGACGTCCAACCAATACAGTAGTTGGCTTATATTTTCAATTCCACTCAACTCCCCCTAGACAAATTATGCAAAGAAAGAACATATTCCCGACGTTGATAATCCCAGGAACCAACTATCCAGGGAAGGATATGAATGTGTACATGTAGTCGCTTAAGTATGAATTGGAAGAAGCTTGGGATAATGGTTCAAGACATACGACAACACTAGAAAAGAAAACTTCAAAATGCATGGCTCGTACATGTACTCGATGCATGACTTGTCGGCGTATGCTCTATTCGCTTGTTGGTGTGTACATGGAAGGTTCCCATACCCCACATGCAAGGCAGCTCTTTAGTTTCATTGGTTGTAGGCGGTCGGAAGTATTCTTGTTTTGTTTTGCATAGATAGTTCCTGGATCCTCACCATTAGTTCTGAAAAGAGAAGAACAACTTTATCAAAGGTAAAGTTGTCAAAAAATCGGCAACACTTGTGTTGACAGGCCAAGAGATCCTAGATCAGCTAAACACTCTCGAGCCTGATCTAGAGTGTCTAGGGTATTTCAAGGGGTATAATTCAGAACACACCTAGACTCATTAGACATGTTTGTGGGATCTGCCTTACTTCAAAGACCTCCTTCTTCCACACAGCATCAAAATGATGCACACTGAACAAAATATTAGAGAGGTTGTTTTTGGTACATTGTTCGGCATAGAGGGGAACTAAAATGATAATCCTAAGGCTAGAGTTCATGAGTAGACTCTATGTGACAGACCGTTACAAAACATGCGATAATCGAAAGGAAAGCAGAAATGGTCAAAGCCAAAGGCCTGGTTCAATCTAAAAAGGGGAGCTATGAGGGAAGTTATCTTGTGGGTCAAAATGCAGTTGATATTCCCCGATGGGTATGTAGTGAATCTAAAGAGGGGAGCGAGTCTTGAAAAATTGAAAATACTTGTTCTCAAGAGTCATGGTTTGCACATATGGCTTGAGCGGGTAATGTCGATGATGTTGCATGGCTTTATTCCTGAGGATGAATGTCTAGTAGTGGCAGAGCTGAGCTATTTCATATGTGTTCCTTGTGTGACAAAACTATCGCCTCACGTGGTAGATGACATGGAGAAGTTGGCACCCGAGTTGCTCTTCAAGTTAGAGAAGATCTTTCCACTTGGTTATTTAATACAATGCAACATTTGATTTTACATCTCCCGACCAAGGGAAGATTGGGTGGGCGCATGCAAAATCGTTCATCCTTTGTAGTTGAGAGGATGCAGAAGACGCTTCGAGCAAAATTTACAAATAAGCGTTGAACTGAAGCATCAATGGCCGATGCATTCATTACTGACGACGTGGCAAACTTTGTGACAACACGGTACAAAGCCAAATCATCATTTGCATAATTCAAAGCCTCGGTACAATGATGCCGAACCTAAAAATGTGGATCCAACCTTATCCTATTCAAAGGGAATATCGCACTAGCCGGTGCTTCGAATCAAATAACGTTGCATGTCGAAGAATGGTGGACTATTTCATTGTATATCATCAACAACCTAACAGAAGTGTGGCCGTACATCAATTAAGTTCTTTATACATTTTTCCGCAACTTCAATTCCTTTGAACTGCTCCTATTCCTCGATAATTGATACAGTCGATACGTCGTTAAATTCTTGGATGGAGCGGTGATCCAAAATGATTCCATTGAAGAGTATGAGCTTCTGGAAAAGCATAGAGGCGGCTATCCCGGTTTCATCTCTTGGTTCACATGAACGACAATTATAAATAATGGACCATTTCATTTCTTGGTCTAATTTGTGGCTAATGCCTGGTGAGGGTCAGGTTACTACACTAGGATTTAGCTGGGAGCACTACAAAGCTTCCCAGGCCCCACCGGAGGAGATGATCGATGGTGTCGTCTGCCACACGAGGGCCAAGAAGGTGATCAACAAATTTTGAGTAATTTCTCCTTTTACACGATCTAAAATTAACAATATAGCTAATAATTGTATTAATCAGTGTTGTATCATTTGATTGCAGTCCTTCTACAGGTGTCAGGAGGGGTATGAGAAGGCGGTGGCCACGGTTATCGCTACCGAGTGCAAATGACTATTACAGAACTTATGCCACGAGGATGAGGTCTAGGCTATTCAACACAACTAGGCATCGTGTAGTATTAAGAAGGACAAGTCATCGTGTCACAAAAGTTTCTTAAGAAGGAGCAATATGTGAAGGTAATTACCTATTCTTAAGGCCTCGTACTTAGTTTCCTTGATTTGATTCATAGGCGTAGCGCTCAAATTTCACTTTACTAACTTAGAGGTACCCCAGAGATCGAGTGTGGATAAGATGGATTGTTGGCAGGCGTTGATGGAAGAGTCATGCACAAGCCAATGTCGAGCCATCCACGACAATGCGAAGGAACGGCGTGCCCAAATGGTAGGTGTGCCACACCATCAAGGCAGCGCCAACTTATTTCAGTTTGGGCGAAACTGGGTATGTGGTTCGCTTTATGATTCATGCAATACATTATTCATGCTAGCCATAGCCCTTTACTAATACTCTGTTCCTCTCTTTTAGGCGTATCACAATAACACGGAGGTGTCAGAGGTGTACGACCTCTATGCCATGGCCCATACTGCCTCCTACAAGAAGGCCAAGGCATTCTTCAAGTCTGATCTCGATCGTCCAGAGAAGTTCACCAACATCTCCTCCCACCACAAGGTTGGGAGGTACAACGAGTTGGGGGAGGCGATGAAAGGGGAGACTTTAACCCGAGCCAGGAACCTTTGGATCCAAAGCTGGTGATGATATCTGGTGGCGGGAGGCCCCACGACTTGATAACCATTGCAAATAGGCTGATACGTTGTCCTCTCACTCTTTCAGAGATCAAGGCGCGTCAAACGAGTTCCTTTCCTGAGATAAGGTCTCGGCCATGGCAAGTCGATCTCGCCATCGAGGTTAGAGTTACAGAATCAAAAACTTTTGTCCATTACATTTTGTGTGTGGCCATGGATGATTACAATGCTAACGAGGAGTGGTGTTGAAGGATCCTCTTCACAAAGAGAGCGACAACCCAGGCTGCTCTTCAGGAGCTTCTGCAGAAGAGAGACCGGGTGGCTGCGGATAAAGAAAAGTCCGCAGAGGAAAATACGGCTCGGTTAGGGCATGGATTGAAGCATCTTACTAGGCCATGTATGACCTCCTTGTGGTAAGTTTCTTTTTAATATTAGCCAAATCATACATGTAATGTCTGTTTCATTACTAAGTAATATGACTGACTCTTCAAAACCAAACGTGCAGTCCATGTGCGTGAAGACTGGTCAGACCACTCCGGCGATGCGAGGCATTTCTGCGGTTGGAACGGCGAGTTTCATTTGAATGGTCATTAGTTACTAGTATTAACATTTGAGTGTCATCATGCTAACCAGACATTGCAAAATATATTTGGTGCAGAATAATTCCAAAGCCCCATCGCAACAACCCTTCTCAAGGGAAACCTTCTTGAGGTGAACCCGCCCCGATCAAACTTAGTGATTCACATCCGTGATGACGACCACAGTAAATTTTCTCTAGTGTTCTGCTTAACAAACTCATACTTAGCTTCATACATGCCAGATACCCTTACTGTGCCACATACTTATCTTATTTCCCTCGAGAAAGACATACTTAGCTCATTATCCTCCAAAATGACATAATTAGCTTATTCTTCTTCTTCTTCTTCATCATCATCATCATCATCATCTTCTTCTTCTTCTTCTTCTTCTTCTTCTTCCTCTTCTTCTTCTTCTTCTTCTTCTTCTTATTCTTCTTCTTATTCTTCTTTTCTTCTTCTTCTTCTTCTTCTTCTTCTTCTTCTCATTCTCCTTCTCCTTCTTCTTATCCTCCTCCTCCTCCTCCTCCCCCTTATTCTTCTCCTTCATCATCATCATCATCATCATCATCATCATCATCATCATCATCATCATCATCATCATCATCATCTCTTCTTCTTCTTCTTCTTCTTCCTCTTCTTCTTCTTCTTCTTCTTCTTCTTCTTATTCTTATTCTTCTCCTCTTCCTCCTTGTTCTTCTTCTCATTCTCGTTCTTCTTCTTCTTCTCCTTCTCCTTCTTCTCCATCTCCTTCTCCTTCTTCTCCATCTCCTTCTCCTTCTTCTTCTCCTTCTTCTTCTTCTTCTTCTCCTTCTGCTTCTCCTTCTTCTACTTCTTCTTCTCCTCCTCATTCCTCTTCTTCTTTTCCTTCTTCTTTTCCTTCTTCTTCTTCTCCTCCTCCTCCTTCTTCTTCTTCTCCTTCTTCTTCTTCTAATTCTTATATAATAATCCATCAAAATGATATAATTAGCTTATGTAGTTCACTTATGACATAATTAGCTTAGTTAGGTCATAAATGGCATAAGAACCTTGGCTAGCTCATAAATGTCATATACTTAGCTTGTCTTCCTCCAAAATGACATAATTAGCTTAGTTAGGTCAGAAATGGCATAAGAACCTTGGTTAGCTCATAAATGTCATATACTTAGCTTATCTTCCTCGAAAATGACATAATTATCTTAGTTAGGTCCCAAATGGCATAATAATCTTGGTTAGCTCATAAATGTCATATACTTAGCTTGTTTCCTATAAAATGACATAAGAAGATGAAAATGGCATGAAAAGAAAAATAAAGAATAGAAGAGGAAAGAGGATAAAAAGAAAGAATATCAGAAGAAGAATGAGCTTCTTCTTTCCTTCTTCTGATTATTTTCCTTCTCATTCTTCTTCTTCTTCTTCTTCTTCTTCTTCTTCTAGTCTTCTTCTTCTTCTCCTTCTAACTTTCTTACTCTCATTTTGCAGATTTGATTCACTTCATGGAAGGTGTCATTGATGGGCTGCTATTGTTTTCTTTTTGTTTCGATTTGTATGGATGAACAGTGTGATGCTTGAAACTATGTGTATATATGGATGAACTGTGTGAAAATATTTGTTGTCTTGCTCAATATTTTTGCGATGATGTTCGATACATGGCCCATGCTTATTCTATGATGTTTGAAACTACATATGATGTTTGAAATTATATATATCATATAAGTATTCTGAAAATGCACAAAAATAATTGAAAACACACAAAAAATGACAATACAAGCATTTTGTCGCCTGCCATCTGATGGCAAAGTTGCCACGTGGTAGCTACGTGTGCAACTTCCGAGCAACAGGTTTGACCTATATGGTCGCTTTGTCGTCAGCTTGAGCTGGGCAGATGGCAAAGGGGCACCCTAGACAGATGGCAAAGGGGCACCCCAGTTAGACGGCAAAGGCGCACCCCAGGCAGACGACAAAGGACACGGCAGTCGATAGCTAGCGAAGCTGGTGCTAGCACCATCTCGGAGACGACAAAGGCTGCCGCCAGCTGGGTGACGGCAAACGCTCTGTTAGCCACCTAACGGAGAGGATTCCTCTCGGCTTCCGTCTAGCTCCTTTTCCATCTACGGGCCAAGGCAGACCCATGGCAAAGATCTGTGTCGTTTGCTATTAGCCGACAGACGATCAAGAAAACATTTACCGTGACTTTTAGTGCCGAAAATTTTGCCGTTGGCTGGCGGACGACAAAGATTTTTTCTGTCCATGGATTGGTCCTCTGCAGTCCATTGTGGCAGATGACAAAGAAGTTGATTCCTGTAGTGGTGTTCTCTGCAAGTGTTGTGAGTAACAATAGTATATATTTTTGTAGCAACATAATTCGTAACAAGTGATAAATGATAATAGTAACAAAGGTGCAACAAAGTAGCCCAATCCTTTTTATAGCAAAGGACATGCCTGCAAGTATTCTTATATTAAGCAAGCGCTCCCGAGGACACATGTGAATTTCTATCTAGTTATATTCCTCATGCTCAGTTGATTCATGTTCGCTACTTTGATAATTATATATGTGGTTGAACCGGTTCTAAGGTGTTGTTCTTACTTCAAGAAACCCTACTTATGCTTACACCTCTCACAAGCATCCGTAACTATGAAATAAGAATTAATATAACTAACCATAGCAAGAAACGTGTTACTCTAGAAGCAAATCAGTCCCCTATGAAGCAACACATAAACTGGGATTAAGTTTATGTCACTCTAGCAACCCATTGTCTACTTGTTACTCTAGAATGACTTTCCTTAAGCCCATAACATGGTAAAGTTTCATTTAGTTGATGTTCACATGACACCACTAAGAGAAGTAACAACATACATATCATCAAAATAATGAACGAATACCAACTTCGCAAGATTACTTATAACAAGACTTCTCCCATGTCCTCAGGAACAATAGTAACTAGTCACACCTCATCAACATGTTCAAGATCGAAGGTATAATAATAATGATTAAAAATATGGACATAATATCTTCCACCAAGTCATCCAACAAGCATCAACTACAAGATGTAGTCAACACAACTAGTAACCCACAGGTACCAATCTGAGGTTTTGAGACAAAGATTGGATACAAGAGATGAACTAGGGCTGGAGATAAGAAAGTGCTGAAGATTGGTCCTCCCACAAAAGAGGAAGCATTGGTGATGACGATGGCTTCAATCTCCCCCTCCCAGAGAGGAATTTCCCCCGCAAAATCTAACTTCTAGAGAGCAAAAGGGCCGCTGCCCAGGTTTTCGCCTCAAGACGGACGCGCTTCATCCAAAAAGATTGCTTATGATTTTTTTTCTAGAGTAGAACACACCATATAGGAGAAGAGGGGCTAAGGAGGCTTGCTGGGGCCCGACAAGCCATCAGGGCGCGCCTAGGGGGGTGGGCGCACACTCTTGGCTTGTGGCTAGCAGGTGCCCTCCTCTGGTATATTTTTGGCCAAATAATTCTTAAATATTCCATAAAAATTGTCTATGAAGGTTTTAGGTCATTTGGAGTGTGTTTATTTTTTACATTTTTCTCGGTTTCCGTTCCAGATTTCCTCTTTCCAAATATTTCCCTCTTTGTGATGTACCTTGCATATTCAGAGAGAAAGGTAATAACAATTGAATGATAGTAAGGAATAATGGACAACAATAAAACAATTATCAATAAGAAATCATGATGCAAAATGGACGTATCAACTCCCTCAAGCTTAGACTTCGCTTGTCGTCAAGCGAAAGCTGAGCTCGAGAATAATGACCACATGATATGAGAGAGAGAAGTTGATAATAACATAATACGAACATGAGAGCATCTTTAATATTAATATAGCAGAAATTTTCCATCACATAACTTCTCATAAACAAGTAATAATCTGTTCACAAATGAGGTAATATGAAGCATAAACTTTATTGGAACCCGAGAAGCACTGCCATTAGTCATTGAGATAAGCATATTCCGTCATATTCAAGAGAGAGTCTATGTAAGAGGTTTTATTCCAAGCAAGTTCACATACTCAACTATTGTTTAGCCTTCTATGATTGTTGACCCACATCGCATATTTTTGGAGCTAATATTTCTGTTAGACACATAGGAAAATGGGGGTTTTTATCTTTGCCACCCAACTTATTTACCTCAAGGACAATGTTAACTTTAATGAATGATGATCACCTACATTCAACTGGATATATTTGTGTGGACCATTCCTTAACACATAATGCTTGCCGACTAAAGAGTTAATAGGTAGGAACAAGGGGAAATATCATTGACACTTGCACAAAAATTAATTCTTGTAAGAAGATAAAAGATAGGCCCTTTAGAGAGGGAAGCAAAGGTTGTCGTGCGCTTTGTTTGTTTTGAATGTGGAAACTCTTAATGCAAAGTAACATCAGTTTGTATTGCCCCTTGTGATAGTGAACTTCATTATGTACTTTGTCTCTTTTATTTCTTCGCTATCGCCATATCGTACCAAGCTTATTCTCCCTTGCAATAAAATATGATACATATTTAGAGGCAATTTTTATTTCTTTGTGCACTCACTACTAGAAAAAAGCCTATAGCTAATATGGACATTAATGGCGCACCGTGCATGTGGTGCGCCACTGCTATATAGCAGTGGCGGACCACATACTGGTGCGCCATTAGTGTCCATATTACTAATGGCGCACCAGACAGTACTATATTTGACCTGGCCCCCACCCTTTCCTACACTTACCAGTGGCGCACCATGGGAAGTGCGCCATTACTAGTCTTAACTAGTAATGGCGCACTAAGTCCACGGTGCGCCACTGCTAATATTATTATTTTTCAGTTTTTTTAAACTACCAATGGCACATTCTTACCAGGTGCGCCATTAGTAACCCTGGTTACTAATGGCGCATTCTTCCTGGGTGCGCTATTGGTAACCTGGGAGGAGTAGATATTTTTGACAGCCCACTTCACACTCACTTCCCCTCACTTCATTCTCTCCACCACTTCACACTCACTAGTCTCGGTGCCTCCTCCTCCTCACCTCATTTGCACAATATATTCACCCAAATTAAGTGGTTAAATATCCTTTTTTAAATGTAATTAAGGGGAAACCTTTCTTTATGTTCTAGATCTACTCTTTTGCCCCTCCAACACGTGTACACAATTTTTATGGCGTAGATCTACGTATGTTTGTGGTGTTGCATATGTTTGTGTTTGCAGGTACCGGTATTTGAAATGCGATAGTTGCCAATATTTTGCCGGAATGTTGATTCATTTCCGTTTCCGCGAGAATTTGGCACTATGCATTCTTTTTGGTCTTATTTTTAGGCAAAGTCATGCCAATTTTTTTTCTAACATTCCGTGTTCTGTGCAGTGACACACATTGCACACTCATCCTCTTAAGCCCGAAATATTCCATGGCCGCATAACATATGATTTCTCATATTTCGATCGTTCTTTTTTTCTAACATTCCGTGTTTTGTGCAGTGACACACATTGCACACTCATCCTCTTAAGCCCGAAATATTCCATGGCCACATATTTCGACTCGGTCCGTGAGTCGAAGAGAGACTACACAAATATCAAGAAAGTTCTTGACGATGTCCTCCCCGGCTACGCCAAATTTGGGGGCACCTTCAAGAGGCCAATTCTTAGGTATGACAAGCACGTGTTCACCCACTAACGATGTTCCCCTGCGTCAAGCAGCCGCCTAGCAGTCAGAAGGATGCCTACTACACCCTCCATCACATGCAGGCGATCATACGGGACAAGCATCACCGTATGCTACCAACTGAGCTCAAAGATTGGGCCGCACGCTTGTCGGCAATCCAGGACGAGGACATCGGACAAGAATTCTTTCGCATCCAGTCGGAGTTGGAGGAAATTGTATATCAAGATGTCCTTGCTAGATCAGGGCAGTTCTACCTAAACTGTCCACCGTCCAACAGTGATATTGACACAACGCTACAAATGCAGGCTGACAACGACTGCACATTCATGACCATCACAAAAGACGGCGGCTTCATCCATGCTCCGGTCCCTGAGTCGAGTCGAAAGTACTGATGCTATGTTGTAATTAAACTTTAATGAAATTGTATGTTTCTTTAGTTTGGACAGTCGTTGAACTTATATGTGTAGTCGATGCTATTTATTAGTAGGACCATGAATCGTGCTATTAATGTGTTGCTTTTCTCTTCCGATCCTTTTGTTGCATACTTATATATTGCTTATATATTATCTGTGAATTGCTTTTGTTTGTCTAGTGCATAGGGATGCCGTCGTATGTCGTGTACAAGGGTGAGGTTCCCGGAGTCTACGGCGACTAGGAGGAGTGTCGGAGACAGGTTCACCGTGTAAGCGGTAACAGTTACAAAGGGTACACCACTAGGGCGGAGGCGGAAACTAGATACGCACGCTATCTAGCCGGAGAGAGGAGGGAGCGGAGGAGGAACCGGATGAAGATCAGTTTCATCGCGATGATGCTCATCGTGACCGCAACCCTCTTCTATGTGATGGTTGTTTAGATATCGACTTGTAATTAATGTGAAGACAAACTCGCTACTCGCGGTCTCGAGACTTGTAATGTTCTAACTTTGTTCGGTATTTTGAATTCGGAGACTAATATGATGAATTGTATTCGGAGACTAATCTTCTATTGTATTCGATAAATCTGTTGTTTATATATATGTTGTGCTATTTATATTCTGTGCTATTATGTATATTTTAACCTGCATAAATATCAGAAAAGAAAAAAAATCCTAATATTCATAGTAGTGGCGCACCTCTAGGAGGTGCGCCATTAGTATGTGGGATAGTAATGGCGCACCAGGTGGTGCGCGATTATTGTCTTGGATAGTAATGGTGCACGAGGTGCGCCACTATTATGTATATTAACAGTAGTGCACCTGGGGTGCGCCATTACTATTTATTAGTAGTGGCGTGATAATAATGACGCACCCATAGTGCGCCATTAATAAGTAAAGTGGGTACGCCACTAATAGGCCTTTTTCTAGTAGTGACTGATGACAACTTACTTAAACAATCTTATTCAATCCATAGGTAGGTATGGTGGATGCTCATGGAAATAAATTGGGTTTAAGGGGTTATGGATGCACAAGTAGTATCTCTACTTAGTGTGGAAAATTTTGGCTAGCAAAAGATATAAAGAGAGTGTCACACGTTAAGGGATCTATGACAATATAATTTCTATGCAAATATAAACAATCATGATCTTTATGGTGTCTACTGTGTCCAACATCAACACTTGATCATTATATAATATTTGATGGGGGCTCACAATCATAAAAGGTGTCCAAGATAGTATATTTATACGAGGATCTCCTCTTCTCTATCATGAGCTTGCATAGACTATATCAAATATTAGTGCTATGTTTGTTAGTTTTCAACATCTTTTATCACTTATACCTTTTCAATGTGAAGTCATTACTACCCATGAGATACGCATATGATCTTTCCTATTTCTTTATTCAAAATCTATGAGGGTAGATGCAAGAGAGTAAAACACCTAAACTCAACTAATCATTATTATATAACTCCCACACTCGATTACAAGGATAGTTAGAGAATAAAGAAAAAATTCTAAACAAAGCAAATCAGAAATTTTATTTCTCTCAATCATGAAATAACTAAGGATCAAAATAAGATAGATGGTAAGGGTGGAAGTGTTAGTGATACGATACTAAGACACCTCCCCCAAGCTTGGAACAATCTAAGGGTGGTGCCCATACTCAAGTACTCAGTTGTCCTTCTTGGGTGATGGTGATGATGTAATCCTTTTTGTGATGATACTCCTTAAGATACATATCTCCTCATTAAGCTTGTTAACTTATTGATTAAGGTCTAGATTATCCTTGCGAAGTTTGTTGGTGGCGGTCATTGTCATTGTCCAAACCGATGGATCTCGGGTAGGGGGTCCCGAGCTGTGGAACTTGGATCGATGGGGAACAGGGAACGCAGATACAATATTTACTTAGGTTCGGTCCTCTTGAAGATATAAAACCCTACGTCATGATTGATTGTATTGATGGGTGTATGATGATTACAAAGTCAATCTACCACGAGATCATGTAGACTAAACCCTAGATGATTGTTCTCTCCTTGTATGATTATTTTCTATCGTCTAGCGTGGCATCGGCTTATATAACACACCAGAGGCCTAGAATAACAACAGTACTAGTCGGCTACATCGGTGGAGAGGAGTCCTTGTCTTCATCACCATGTCTTGGCAAATCTTCGCCGTATACGTCATGAGCTGCCCGAAATGGCCTATTACTGAACCGCCATGGGCGTCCTCGGCCCAACCAACTGGCCGTGAGACGACGTTGTGAGTACCTCCTAGTACAGGACATCATTAGTAACCCCGTGAACTAGTCTTCTAGTTGGGGACACTCCTCCGTTCTTCTAGTACAGGACATCATCAGTAGCCCGCTGAACTAGTCTTCTAGTTGAGGATCACCGGGGTGAACCAAAAGAGTTCACAAGTTGGGCATCCGAGGAGACCCTTTAAGTGATCACCCTTTATTAATGCCTCGTCATTTTAAGCCACACCTCGGGTTTGAAGTATTTCCCGTGCGCCACACGCCTCTTGCATTCATGCTCCAACGCCGGACTGCATCCGAGGTGTCTTTTTTTACAGCCGAGCAGAAACGCTGGTCGGCATCTAATGTGTATTTTTTGAGCCAAGATCCAAAGTTGGTTGGCATATGAGGTGCCTTCTTGAAATTGAGCTCTAACGCTGGTCGGCATCCGAGGTGCCTTTTTGCAGCAAAGCTCCAACGTTGGTCGACATCCGAGGTGCCTTTTTGAAGTCTAGCTCCAACGTTGGTCGGCATCCGAGTTCCATATATTACCTCGATCTCTGAATTTTTGAAGGAGTTCATTCGATCTTAAACGTTGCAATTGTCTTTTATGGAGCCAACCATTTGCAACCAAGCTTTATACCGAACTGCTTCCGAGGTGGTGCACTAGCTCGGTCGTGGGTTGATTTCATTGGTGCAATTTAGTCTCCGCCGAGATGTATTGCCAATAGCTCCCGAGACTTGGGTTGGGAAACATGGACGACCCTAGGATCATATCTCCTGCCGAACTAGTTCAATTTTTGTGTCTGTTTTGACAACGCCAAGGTGCAACTCGACAGGAAAGATGCCGAATTGTGGGTCGAAATTTTTTCTCCAAGAAGAATCACCACGTAGAACACCTCAAACAAGAGGATGTACCACCTCGTGCAAAAAAATATAGGTTAATGGTATGAAAAGCATGGAAACCAAAAACACGTGAAAAAACCTCATGTCTACATTGAATGAAGTCTTTGGTGCCAATTTGATATTGGTCTTAAAATTAATTTGTGCTTCCGTCGTGCCTTAACATGATAGATCCGATGTCCACACTTCAAGTGGGTCAGCCTTCGGCTTCAACCTCCATTTCCCAAAGGCAAAGTGTTTCTCCGAGGCCTATTTAGCAGACTGAACTTGTGCGGCTTTAGATAGAAACGAGGCTACCCGGCTATTTACCACACACTCGCGTCAGAAAAAGGAGAAGTAAAAAAGACATTGCAACGACCAAGAAGAAATAACTCGTTACAATAAAACGGGTCATATAAATTTAAGAACCCCAAGTTAACATGGGAAATGAAGTGTTTTAAACAAACAAAACTTTTAGCAAGCTAAAATTTGAACATATAACTTTTTTGTTTAACACAAATATAATGCTAGGTTGACCCGCACATAAAAAAATAGTGAAATGTTGAGCATGAAAGCGACTTAGCTGGTTAATGTGCTTGGTGTTGATGGCGTGGGCCAAGCTTGTAGTGGATTGAGATCCCATCCCCCAAGCCAGTCCCGAGGTGATTGAGTGAAGAGCTCGGCTTGATGAAGTGGCTACGCAGCACGCACAACATGGTGTGGTCAAGCCCCCGGTCCAGTTAACATGACGAAGTTGGTCGACTGGTGACGTCGAAGTCCCCAGAGCAGGTTGATGAAGAGATTCTGAAGCCCCAAGACTAGCCGAGGTGATGGGGCTGCTCGGTAAGGTGAATTTAGATCCCCCATGCCTACCAACATGTCGAACCAAGTCCGCGTGGTGGACATCGGCTTCAAGAAGCGATGACATGTTGATGCCCCCGTAGGTCGGAATTTGTAACTGCGGCCGTGGCCATGATGTCTCCCCCGGCCACCGCCAGCACATACTGCACTAGCACGACGACGGCATCCGGGCCATGATTGGAGAAGCTCCGTGAGGTGTTGTGGCTGCATTCCCCAGTGAGACGGTTGTGTTGTCCGCCCCCATCTGCATCCCCCGTAGCAGCCGGCATGGGCAGCTCGGACATTGAAGGTGTGGCCATTAGGCCACCCTTTGTCTTCTTGGGCGCCATGGGCTGATGAAGGCACACAGAAATGTCGACAAACATTCGCGCACTAGATCACTCCCTACCTGGCATGCCAAAGATGTTGGGGGAAAAGCGACGATCTATGAGACCTGGGAGCCCCTTCACGGTTCTGCAAGGGGGGTGAGCGAGGAGCATCAGTAGACCAAATCAAGTGCGAGGGTTTATACTTGTTATGGCCGCTCGATAGCGTAAAACCCTATGTCCTGTTTGTGCTTAGTTGATTAGGTGGGTCCAAGTACAGGAGCGGAATAACCTTGCAAGGATGCTCGAGAGATGCAGCTACATGTTTAATTGAACAAAGTTTCGACCTTTCTAAAGT
The DNA here is from genome assembly GCF_904849725.1 of Hordeum vulgare subsp. vulgare. Lineage (NCBI taxonomy): Eukaryota > Viridiplantae > Streptophyta > Magnoliopsida > Poales > Poaceae > Hordeum > Hordeum vulgare. The sequence goes on from NC_058518.1 coordinate 317,025,420, forward strand.
AGCCATGGACATCCATTAATAGGGCATGGGGTTCGCAAAGTGGCTATAATGGTCTTTTTACCAGGTGTACATTTCATACTGCAGTGCTGGGACTATTCGTCATGATAGGTAGTGGGAAATACCTAACTCTGACAGACTCGGGCAGGAGCATTGAATGCGATGTAAGGTGGCGCGCTGGCGATGTCCCCCAACAAGGATTGCCTCTCTCTCTATGTGTGCCGTCCACCGACTTACCTCCTATTCTTCTGCCATGGTGTGGGACGGGTCTCACCATGGCTGGAATGCACACGCTGCCATGGCCAGATGCCCCTGCCGGCTCCGCCTTCCCACCTGCCTGCTCCACACCTCGGTTGATATAGACAATCAAGCCCCAGGTGAGGTGGAGTGGCGGTTTGGCGGGTTGTGATCTTGCGGAGCGCTAGGAGTGGACGGTTGCACGGACTAGTGGGCATCTTTCTGCCCTGCCTTGGCCTTGGTCTTGGCTCGCGTTGGGGCTCAGATTTAACCCGACAGGGAGTCGCTAGCCTGCGGGCCGCGGTTGCCCGTGCCTAAGTGTGGGGTACTAAGGACCCCATTTCTTAGTACACCAAGAGTTCCCCTCGGGCCAGGACCATACACGCGCATGCATATCGTTGTTTGGCTTGTCCCAAAATAGTGCATGGGCATGTGTGTATGTCCATCTTTGCAGTTATGATGATTTTCGTGACCGCCTTCACCATGCGTAGTCCCGCGAGGGATGGCATTGATGGAGAGGGGCAGTCGGCCAAGCTGCACGCTTCGCAGCTAGTGGTCACATCGGTACACGGGAGGCTAGCCACCTGGCGTTCCTCTGGGTACGCATCGGGGATATGACCAAGCGTTTGTTCTCTTTCCCTATTGAATAACGTCATTTCCCTCCTGTATTTACTACCCCTCGGGAGATACGCGCTTTGCCATTGGTCAAAGAGGGCGGTCGCTGGGGCCGAGTGCCCGTGCGTATGCACATTTTCCTTGGATCACGAGGATCCAGCCCCTCCCGCGTTTCGCCTTGTACTCGACCCTATAAATGGGGGTAGGAGTGAAGGAAGGGCGGATCTCACTCACGGTCTCTTGCTCCTCTCTACTGTTCTGTGCTTCCATCTTCTTCCTCTGTCGTTCCTGCGGCGCGCTCCTTCCGCGATGGCGAGGGGTCGCGGATGAGCTCGTGGCTCTAGTGGTGCTGGGAGGGGCAGCTCCCAGAGTCCTATGCGCATTGTGGTGACGGCAAAGGGGGCGGCTCCAGCTCTCGTAGAAGGGCGACGCCCGTGGGCCACGCTAGGGCGGCTCCATCGACTCGTGGTGGTCGTGGTGGCGCTCCTCCCCCACAGCCCCATGTGGGGATCTATGCGGGGGAAGAGGTGCGTGAGTTTGTAGTGGTGACCCCATGGTGGCATCGGAGCTGGCTGCGACTCCTGGACCCTTTTGCGGGGGCTATGAGATGCAGCCGACTTCGTGGCCTATGGGTCCAGGCAGACGGTTGCTGCAATGGGCCCGTGTGGCCAGCGGTCGACCTTACCCATGGAAGTTCCATGTTCTTAATGCGGGGGTGGAATTCGTTCGCCTTCTCCCGGGGAATCGGCCCAAGGCACCTCCTCCACTTCCGGTTCTATGTCTCCACACCCTCTTCGTGAAGTTCTTGAAGCGACTAGCATCGGCTTGGAGTGCTACGTCGATAGCTCGAATGGAGCGACATCGACACTTCCAGCGATAGCGACGACGACAGCAGCGTCTTCATCGTCAAGCTGGAGGGTGACCGGCGACGACTCCGAGTAGCCCAACTGGTGCCATGAAGGGATCTGGAAAATGAGGTCGCACCTATGTGGCCGTTTCGGGATCGGTCGCCACAATGTCGATGATATTAGAGGAAGTATTACTCCGTCTTGACGTCGCCACCGCTGCCGCTGACGTTGGGGCAGCTCCTTTTGTTTTTTAAATAGCGCCCAATGTAATCCTGAGAGATGATAAAAGAAAATTGTTGGGTACAACTATCATCTCGAGGTTTTGGCTTCTCTTTTTTGCATCTATGCATGTTAGCTTTCTTCCAAACATAAAGGTTGTGTATGGGCGCCCTTCTCACCTTGACGCGTAATGGGACTGCTTGCCAGTGAGTGCCTTCTTGCCGTGGGGTTCACCTTGCCGCGGTTAAGCCCTCGTCTAGATAGATATTGAGCACCCCTTGGCACCGCTACACCCGACAAGGCTGACATGTCATCCGCGTCGCGATCACACAAGGTATTGGCATGCTTCTAGTCCCCCCGACGCGCAAGTATTGTGACGAGGGCTTAACCGCGCCCAAGTTTCTCATACTCACGATAATTTAAGTACAAGGGAAGGGTTTTACTTATCTTTTCCTTCTTCTACCTATTTTCTCGTCGTGAGGTGGTCTCTTTGAACGCATCCGCATGCCTGCTTCCTCTTCCCGCGAGATGACTTGTGCGCGGGGAGCGCTCTTTCGGGGAAACCCTACTTTCTTTTGATAAACAGAAAGAAGATAAAATAGGATGCACTGGGCTCTTATTGGTTCGACATTGGCTCTGTACCCGCTATGGTCTACCGCAATAATCCGCATGATGGGCCAAATGTAAGTATGCATTTAGGTAGAAAAGAGTTGCGGGATATCAAGTTCTATTTACTGCGCACACGGTTATCACTTGGCTTTGTACAAAGGATTAGACGCATTGCTGCGAGACTTGCACAAAAGCGGTTGTTGGGGGGCTCGACAACCGTGCCTCACCAATAGAACTTGCGAAGATGCTCGATGTTTTGTGAGTTTTGTATTGGAGTGCCATCCTCGGTCTCCAGGCAGATTGCGCCAGACCCAGTGACTCATACCAGCAGGTACAACCTTCCCACTTCGGCCTCAACTTGTTTGATCCCTTCGGAGACTGAATCCATCGGAGGACAAGGTCGCCTTCCTCAACAATCCTCATGCGCACTTTGCGGCTATGGTAGTGGCGCAAGGCCTGCTGGCACCTAGCAGCGTGTAGTGCAGCCTCGAGATGATCTTCCTCGAGTAGCGTGGCATCGTCATGCCATAGCTGATCTTGACGGTCCTCGTTAAAGGCCTCAAGTCAAGGTGACCCGTACGTACTTTCGTGGGGAGAATTGCCTCCGCCTTGTAGACCATGCGAAGGGTGTCTCGACAGTTGCTCAATTTTGCGTCATTCTGATTGACGAGGGCGAACGCCTTCCGTGCTTGTGTAGAATGTCGAATGTCCTTGTCTCCAGGCCCCAAAGCACTTCAACATTTTCCTTTTCTACTTGGGTGTTGCTCCTAGGCTGAGAAACGGAGGCGAAGCAGACCATGGTGCCGATAGCTTGACACTATTGCATGAAAGTGCTACTGGTGAATTGGGTGTTGTTGTTAGTTATGATCCTGTTTGGGATCCCGAAATGGCAAACAATCCCTGTGAGGAACTTGACTGCTTCCATTGTCGTCACCCTTGTCACCAACTCCAGCTTGGTTCCCTTTGCGAACTTTTTGATGACAACAAACGAGAACTCGATGCCCCCATTGGCGTGGGGGAGGGGGCCGACGATGTCGAGCACCCAAACCGAGAATGGCGAGGAGAGCGGTGCGTTTTGAAGGGTCTGTGATAGTTGGTGTATCGGCTTGGCATGGTATTGGTATACTTCACACGTTGTTACCAGCACCGAGGCGTCTTGCGGGGCTATGCACTAGTAGAAGTCTTGATGGAACGCCTTCCCCACTAGGACTCGTGATCCTACGTGGGAGCCACAAATCCCTTCATGTATCTCTGCCAGCATCTGGTGTCCTTCCTCCGGAGCAATGCACCTTAATTTTACCCTCTTGGGTCTCTGCCTGTACAGATCGTTGTCCATGAATTGGTACATGCTTGACCATCGGGATACTCTTTCGCCTTCTTCTTGTTCTTCGGGGAGGCCTCCTGTTTGGAGGTATTGGACAATCTATTGTGCCCATGCCAGAGCTCCTGGCTTCATGACAAGGACTAAAGGCATCTCTTCCACCGCGGGAGCGCTAGCTTCAACGCCAAGGAGCGCGTGTCCTACCGTAGCATGGCTCTCACTATCGAGCGCTTCGATGCCTCCGACAACCTTCTTGGCGGCCACGGGTGGCTCCGTTGGGAAATGGTTGCCGGATTTAATCTTCCTCTTCTTGGCTTGCCGTCCCGACAATGTAACTGAGGGGTGACTGAGTCGGAGCACGAAGGTGCCTGGTTCCACATGCGACTTCAGAGCTGCTTGTTTTGATAGATCATCGGCGATGCTATTCCTTGTCATGGGGACGTGTCCATCTGCAGGCCACCGAAATGTTCTTCCAACTTCCTCACCTCATCAACGTATGCTTCCATCAGAGGGCTTTGATAATCCTTATTGACCTGACATACAACCAACTATGAGTCCCCTCAGATTATTAGTTTCTCGATTCACAGCTCTGCCTCTACCCATAGCCCAGCAAGCTAAGCCTCGTACTACGTTGTATTGTTGTTTGACACCTCCTCGGGGAAGTCCATCTGGATCACATACTTGAGGTGCTTCCTGGTGGGTGCAATGAGCAGCACTCCGGCACCGACGCCTTCCAGCAAAGTACATGATACATGTCTGGATGGTTTCCTTGCCGTCAAGGGTTGTTTCTAGGAATTCTTCATCTGGTGTTGGCGTCCATTTGACAATGAAATCTACCAGCACTCTTCTCTTGATTGTCTCCATTCTCTCAAAGTTTAGATCGAAACTAGCCAGCTCCAGGGCCGACTCGGCAATCCGGCCTGTCGCCTCCGGATTCCTCAGGATTCACTATGTTGGGAAGCGGGTGACGACTGTGATGCGGTGTGCTTGGTAGTAGTGGGCAGCTTGCAAGAGGCCATGAGGAGGCCAAAGAGCAGTTTCTCGATCCCAGGGTTCCTTGACCGAGCCCCATGCAGGAGGAAGCTGACAAAGTACACAGGTTAATGCACCAACCTCTTTTTTTTCCGCTGACTGCTGTTTTGCTTCCTGTGCTGCTTCTGTGTCATGTTCTTGGCGTATTGGAGTTGGCCTAGCCCCATCGTCTATTGGTTACGGGGCCACGGTTTGTCTGTCCTCAGCTTCTCGTTCTGCCACTAGTGCAGCGCTGACCACCTGGTTCATTGCTGCCAAATATAAGAACAAAGATTCCCCAGTTTTTGGCACGACTAGGATCGAGGCTGAGGACAAGTACTTCTTCGGATCTTGCAATGATGTATTTACATCCGGACTCTACATCATTTGTCCTCCATTTTTCAAGATCATGAAAAACGACAGGGCTTGCTCTGTAGATTTGCAAATGGACCTTCTGAGAGCGGCGACGCAACCCGCCAACCGGCATACTTCCTTGACGTGGTTTGGTGCCTCTTGTTGCTCGACTGCTTCAATATTAGCAGGGTCAGATTCTATCCCATGCTGAGATATGAATAAACCAAGGAGCTTGCCAGACGAGACCCTGGAGACACACTTCTTGGGGTTGAGCTTCAAGTTGATCTTGTGCAAATTCGCAAGGGTCTCTTCCACGTCTTGGACGAGCGTGGCCTTTTTCTTGGTCTTGACTATGATGTCGTCCATGTTGGCCTCCACATTTATGTGCAGCTATGGCCCAAGGACAATCTGGACGGCCCATGCAAATGTTGAGCCCGCACTTGTCACGCCAAAAGGCATGCACCTGGAACAGTACGTGCTATAAAGGGTGATCAAGCCTGTTTTTTCTTTGTCTTCCTCGGCCATGAAAATATGGTGGTAAGCAGGGTAGGCATCGAGGAATGACAATAGGTAGACACCGGCAGTCGAGTCCACGATCTGGTCCATGCACGATAAGGTAAAGGGGTCCTTATGGACGCTTTGTTGACATCCGTGAAGTAGATGCAGAGCGTCCACTTCCCGCTTGCCTTGCGCACCACCACTGGGTTCGCCGGCCATGTTGGAGGGAGCACAACCCTTACTACCCTAGCTGCTTCCAACTTCTTATTCTCTCCGGCAATAAAATCTTTCCGCTCCAGCGCGAGTTTTTGGACCTTCTGCTTGGTGGGACACGCATGAGGGATGACATAAGGTGGTGCTCGATCACCTCCATTGGAACTCCGGGATGTCACACAGTTGCCAGGCAAGCACATCAACATTCGCCCGCTGGAAGGAGACGAGCATGCTTTCCTATTTTCTGTCTAGGGTGGCACTTTTGGTGAAGGCAATAATAAATCGGTTATTATTATATTTCCTTGTTCATGATAATTGTTTGTTATCCATGCTAGAATTGTATTGATTGGAAACTCAAACACATGTGTCGATACATAGAGAACACACTATCCCTAGTGAGCCTCTAGTTGACTAGCTCATTGATTAAAGATGATCAAGGTTTCCTAGCCATAGACAAGTGTTGTCACATGATAACGGGATCACCTCATTAGGAGAATGATGTGATGGACAAGACCCAAACTATGAACGTAGCATATGATCGCGTCAGTTTATTGCTCATGTTTTCTACATGTCAATGTATGTGTTCCTATGACCATGAGATCATGTAACTCCTGGACACTGGAGGAATGCCTTGTGTCTATCAAACATCACAACATAACTGGGTGACTATAAGGGTGCTCTACACGTATATTCGACGGTGTCTGTTGGGTTGGCGTGAATCAAGACTGGGATTTGTCACTCCGTATGACAGAGAGGTATCTCAGGGCCCACTCGGTAATACAACATGACAACAAGCCTTGCAAGCAATGTGAGTAAGGATTTAGTCATGGGATCTTGTATTACGGAATGAGAAAAGAGACTTGCCGGTAACAATATTGAACTAGGTATAGATATATCGATGATCGAATCTCGGGCATGTAACATACCGAAGGACAAAGGGAACATCATACTGGATTAACTGCATCCTTGACATAGAGGTTCAACTGATAAAGATCTTCATAGAATATGTAGGATCCAATATGGACATCCAGGTCCCGCTATTAGTTATTGACTCGAGAGTGTCTCAGGTCGAACCCAAAGGGTCTGCACACTTAAGGTTCGTTGACGTTTCAGTATTATTGAGTTATGTGTGTTGGTAAATGAAAGTTTTTCGGAGTCCCCGATGATATCCCGGACGTCACGAGGAGCTCTCAGGTAAAGATTCATATATAGGAAGTCCCATTTTCTCACCGGAAAAGTTTAGGTATTTTCGGTAGTCGACGGGAATGCCAGGAGGGCCATCGGGAGGGGTCACCCATACCGGGAGGCCATATAGACCTTAGGGTGGCACACCAGCCCTTAGTGGGCTGGCCGAGCCAACTCCAATGGGCCCATGGTACCAAGAGCTGGGGGAAGGAAAAAAACCCAAAGGAGGGGAGGTTTCAAAGTAGGAGAGGAGTCCTTCTTGGAGTAGGATTGGAGGTGGACTCTTCCACCTCCTCTTAATTCGGCCGAACCCCTAGAGGGTTTTTGGCTGCCTCCTCCCCTCTATCCCTCCTATATATACCAAAGGATTTGAGGGCATCCCTAACCCTAATTAGCCATGTGCTGTCTTCTTTCTCTCTAGGTCATTTTCTCTTCTAAATTAGTTTACAGAGCTTGGTGAACCCGTGCTGGATTAGTTCACCACCACCACCATGTCGCTGTGCTAGAGAACTCATCTAACTCTCCTCTCCTTTTGCTGGATCAAGAAGGCAGAGATCGTCATCGAGCTATACATGTGCTGAACGCGGAGGTGCCGTCCATTCGGCACTAGATCAGGCAGATGAGATCCCAGAACGGATCGTGATGGGAACGCGGGAGGGATCGTGTTGAGATCGCGGGACGGATCATGATTGGATCGTGAAGACGTACGACTACATGAACCGCGTTATATACACTTCCGCTTAGCAATCTACAAGGGTATGCAGATGCACTCTCCCCTCTCGTAGATTGTCCTCACCATGGATAGATCTTTTGTGCACGTAGGAAATTTTTTTTTTCCCATGCGGCATTCCACAACATTGGCATCATGGGCTAGGTCTATGCATGGATGACATCTCGAATAGAACACAAAGGAGTTTGTGGGCATTGATATTCAGATTGTTTCCCTCCTTAGTCCTTTCTTGATTCGGCGGTATTGTTGGATGAAGCGACCCGGACCAACATTACTCGTACGCTTACGAGAGACCGGTTTAATCGACTAACATGCAACTTGTTGCATAAAGATGACTGGCGGGTGTCTGTTTCTCCAACTTTAGTTGAATCAGATTTGACCGAGGCGGTCCTTGGAGAAGGTTAAATAGCAACTTGCATATCATCGTTATTGTTTTGTGTAAGTAAGATGCGATCATACTAGATACCCATAGCAGCCACGTAAAACTTGCAACAACAAATTAGAGATCGTCTAACTTGTTTTGTAGGGTATGCATGTGATGTGATATGGCCAACAACATGATGTGATATATTTTATGTATGAGATGATCATGTTGTAATAGTTGAATATCAACTTGCATGTCGATGCTACGGCAACCGGAAGGAGCCACATGGTTGTCTTTAGTTATTTTTGCGCTTGTTGATGCTTTGGTTTATCGCTAGTCAGTACCTTTAGTAGTAATAGCATAGTTATGGCGACAACCTCGATGGCAGCACAATGATGGAGATTATAGTGATGGAGATCATGGTGTGGCACCGATGATGATGGAGATCATGCCGGTGCTTTGGTGATGGAGATCAAGAAGCACAAGTTCATGGTCATATCACGTCTCTTATGATTTGCATGTGATGTTAATCATTTTATGCACCTTATTTTGCTTAGGACGAGGTAGCATTATAAGGTGTTCCGTCACTAAAATTTCAAAATAATATTGTGTTCTCCCCGTATGTGCACCATTGTGACAGTTCATCATTTCGAGACACCACATGATGATCGGGTGTGATAGACTCTACGTTCACATACAACGGGTGGAAAACAGTTGCACACGTGGAACACTTGGGTTAAACTTGACAAGACTATCATGTACAGACATGGCCTTGGAACACAAGAGACCGAATGGTCAAACATGAGTAATATAGTAGATATGATCAACATAGAGATGTTCACCATTGAAGCTAACTCAACTCACACGATGATCGGACTTGAGTTAGTGAACTTGGATCATGTGTCACTTCAATGACTAGAGGGATGCGAATTTGAGTGGGAGTTCTTAACTAATATGATTAATTGAACTTATTATCATGAACATAGTCCAAATGTCTTTGCAAATTTTGTTCAAGCTTGCGTTGTAGCTCCACTAGTTTTTATATGTTCCTAGAGAAAACTTAGTTGAAAGATGATAGTAGGAATTATGCGGACTGGGTCCATAAACTGAGGATTGTCCTCATTACTACACACAAGGCTTATGTCCTTAACGCACCACTCGGTTTTCTACCCCCCGAGCATCATGTGTGGATGTTGTGAAAATCTGACATACACGTTTTGATGACTACGTGATAGTTCAGTGCGTCATGCTTTATGTCTTAGAATTGAGGCGCTAAAGATGTTTTAAACGTCACAGAATATATGAGATGTTCCAAGAGCTGAAATTGGGATTTCAGGCTCGTGCCCACGTTGAGAGGTATGAGACCTCGGACAAGATTCTTGGCCTGCGAAGTTAGGGAGAAAAGCTCAATCGTTGAGCATGTGCTCAGATTGTCTCACTACTACAATCTCTTGAATTGAGTGGGAGTTGATCTTCTAGATAAGATAGTGATTGACATAGTTCTCCAAAGTCAGTGCCACCAAGCTACTGAGCTTTATGATGAACAATAACATGTCAGCGATAGAGATGATGATCCGTGAGTTATTCGCGATGTTTGACACCATGGAAGTAGAAATCAAGTAGGAGCATCAATTGTTGATGGTTAGTGAAACCACTAGTTTTAAGAAGGGCAAGGGCAAGAAGGTATACTTCATGAATGGCAAACCAGTTGCTGCTCTAGTAAACAAACCCAAGGTTGAAACCGAAACCCAAGGCTAAGTGCTTCTTTTATGAGTGGAACGGTCACTAAAGCGGAACTACCCTAGTTATTTGGTAGATGAGAAGGCTGGTAGTGTCGATAAAAGTATATTGGATATACATGATATTGATGTGTACCTTAATAGTACTCCTAGTAGCACCAGGGTATTAGATTCCGGTTCAGTTGCTAAGTGTAAGTAACTCGAAATTATAGCTACGGAATAAATGGATACTAGCTAGGGTGAGGTGACGATGTGTGTTGGAAGTAATTCCAAGGTTGACGTAATCAAACATCAAACACTCCCTCAACCATGGATTAGTGTTGAACCTAAGTAATTGTTGTTTGGTGTTTGCGTTGACCATAGATATGATTAGATTGTCTTTATCACAATACAATTATTCATTTAAAGAGAATAATGGTCACTTTGTTTACTTGAATAATACCTTCTATGGTCTTGCACCTAAAATGAATGGTTTATGGAATCTCGTGCGTAGTGATACACATGTTCATAATATTGATGCCAAAAGATACAAAGTAGTAATGATAGTACCACTTCCTTGTGGCACTGCCGCTTGAGTCATATTGGTATAAAACGCATGAGGCAGCTCCATGCTGATGGATCTTTGGACTTACTCATTTTTGAATCTTTTGAGACATGCGAACCATGCCTATTGGTGTAAACAAATGAAGAAAATCAATGCAGATGGATTGTTCACACTCACTTTATTTTGAATCATTTGAGACATGCAAATCATGCCACATGGGATGGATCGTGATGAGATCGCGGGACGGATCGTGATTGGACCGCGAAGACGTATGACTACATCAACCGCGTTATATACGCTTCCGCTTAGCGATCTACAAGGGTATGTAGATGCACTCTCCCCTCTCATAGATGGTCATCACCATGGATAGATCTTGTGTGCACGTAGGAAATTTTTTGTTTCCGATGCAACGTTCCCCAACAAAAGGTACCACCCTTGTCGTCCTGTCGCACGACCACTTTCTTTGTCTTGGGCTTGGTCACTATGTTGCTCTTGCCCCCGCCGGTGCAAGTCTCGGGTGAGTCATTGACAGGCTTGCTGCGCCCGACAACGCGCTTTCTGGATTTCATCACAAGCCTCGCCTGAGGTCTTCGACTTGTTCTTGGCGGGAGCGGGTGCCTTGCTGGCGGACGTTGCGATTGCCTCGCGGTAGATCTTGTCGACACAAATGACTGCTTCTTTATTGTGTGCATGGATGGTTATGATGCTCATCGACACTTGCGTCTTGAGTGTGTTGTTGGCGTGGTAGTATGCCACAACGAACTTCGCCAGCGTGGGATGGCCCATGATTCCATTGTACGGAAACGACATCTTGGTGACCTCAAAGGTGACCGTCTCTGTCCTTAAATTGAGCTTGCTACCAAACGTGGCCGGAAGTGTTATCTTTCCCATTGGCTGGAATTTCCCCCATCCATTGCTTGGAAAGATCCCGTGGGTTTAAGATCTGAATCGAGGATCTGCATCAACTTGCTCACATCGGGCGAGATCTGGTTCAGGCCCACCAAACTGTTGGCCAACATCCTCATGACCCTGAGGTTGCGAACCTTTGGTGAGACCAACAGCGACACGGATGCGACCACGATGATGCGGTCAGGCTGGTCCTCAGCGTCGAAGATGATGGGAGTGTTCGACCACTTGAGAGGCTTCCTTGGTTTTGTTGCTGGCTCCATCGCATTGACTTGGTAGACCCATTGCTTCATATGCCTGTGGGAGGAGTGCAAAGATGCACCTCCTTCAACGCACATAGAATCTATAGCCTGTTGGAACTCTTGCTTGTCGGATTCCTCTCCATCACTGTCAGATTGGTCATCTCGGCCACTAGCAGGCTTCTCTTTCTTCCGCTTGGCCTTGCCATGACGGCCTCGTCGGCCGTTGCGACCCTTCCTGTCGGATCCACCGGCATAATCTCGGCCCTTCTCCTTGTCGCGCCTTTCGTACTCTTGCTTCTACTTCTTGGCAAGATGTTCTACTTGCCGACACTCGTTGATGTCGTGGCTCTTGGTGAGGTGGATTTTTAAGTACGCTTGCCGGTCTTCATGCCTGTCGCGGCCTTGTTGTCTCCAGAGCACGCATCAACATCCTTGTCAGACTCCTCGGAGTTGGACTTCTTGTCGGCATTAGGATTTTCGATGCTCTCGATAGCCATCACTTCCTTCCCCTTACACTTCTTGTTATGCTTGTGTGCATTATTCGATGAGGCATGCACATTCTCCTTGTCATCATAGTCGACCTCTGCGCCAGTGTCCTCCCCGGGAGCCTTGTTTCCTCTACAGCCCACGTGCACTTGTTAGCCAGACCGTAGAGCTCAGTGATATCCCTCACCTTGTTGATGCTTACCTCCTCGCTCCTGCGGCGATTGCGTACGTTCGTGTGGAACGCAGCGATCACCGCAGCAGGGTGGGTGTCCACGATGTTGTGCTGCATAGGATGAGTCTCTCGATGGACTTGCGGAGGGTCTTGCGTCTCGCTTGGGAAGAATGTGCAGATCGCTGGGCTGCCCCGCGAGCTTGTTCCCTCTAGGGTAAACACCAATGAACTGGTTGCACATGTCTACCCAGGAGATGATGGACCCTCCCAGCAAATTCATCAGCCAACTCATCACGTTGGGCTTGAGCCCCAATGGGAAGTAGTTGGCGATCACCTTCTTGTCTCGTCCCCCGACAGCCTGCACCGTGATGGTGCAGATGCCTAGGAACTCTAATGGAATGATGTTGTCGTTGTACTTGTCCAGCAACTTTGGCTTGAAGGCCCCGCTAGAGGGCAAACGGACTTGTTTCATCTTACGGGTGAACATCGGGCATCCCACCTCGTAAGGTAGGCTACCAGGCGCGTGATGTCTACTACACAACTTTATTCTTCTGGACTATATTGGGCCTCCAATCAGAGAGTTTTGTATGACAGTAGAAATTTTCCCTCAAGTGTATGACCAAAGGTTCAGCAATCCATGGGTAGTGTAGGATGAAGATGGTCTCTATCAAACAACCCTGCAATCAAATACAAAAAATATCTTGTGCCCCCAACACACCCAATACAATGGCAAATTGGATAGGTGCACTAGTTCAGCGAAGGGATAGTGATACAAGTGTAGTATAGATAGTAGATATAGATTTTTGTAATCTGAAAATATAAAAACAGCAAGGTAGCACGTGCTGACCTATCATCGGGCGCCAGATTGTGGGCAGAACTATCATCATCGTTGTCGCTCGACATGGCCGCGGTACTTATCCAAACCGTGAGAAAGCGAGATTGGAGAGTATGTGCAAGTGTGTAGCGTGGCTGGCCGGGGACGATGAAGATGCTGGACTCTTAAGCGGGGTATGCAGGGAAGAGGAATGTCAACTGAAGCACTAGATTGGTGTATAATGTAACCGCCGATATAATGAACCACAATTATTTCTACCTAGTCGCTCCAAATTCCCGGGGTTGCACAGTTCTCAATGTGATAATTATGCACACATATTAGAGGTTCCAAATATGATACAAGCATTTTTCATACGCTACTCCCTCCGTACGGACGACCTAGGTGGGGGTGAAACGAGAGAAATTGATGATTATTTGCTAGTCTATACCATTGCGTCTACATAATTTACCATTGCATGTTATGATAGGTAGTTTGAAGTCATTGAATGCATACAAGCCCTACGACTCCTGTTGGATGATTTCATTTTTTGGACAAAAAACAGGGAACGAGTTTTGGGATTATTTGGTTTTTGTAATGTGGTTTATGCACTGGTACAAACGGAGTAGGACAGTTGGCAAGCAATACATTGAGCTCTTCTTATTGACGACGCCAATAATAATCGAACAAAACTCCTAATCATCTTTGCAAACAACGCATAGAAGATAGCTAATCCGACAACCACAACTACACATAATAGTTCCTTCTTGTCTCTTGCTTTCATCTGTTGCGTTTGATTGATTCTTTCTTGCTTCATTGTATTTATTGTACACAACAGATTAGTCAGTTTCTTCTTCAGTTTTACGTTATCTTCTGTGAGCTTCGTGATAACACTACGAGCCCTGCCATGCCATTCTTCATCTAGCGAGTTAAAAAGGCACATAACTCATATACCTGCCAATGTTAAATAGTATTCAGGATGAGTGGTGGCATTAACTCAACTAAAATGATGAACTTAGCACTATCCTCTAAGGGGCAACTAAGAAACCTTTTGAAGAATCATTTGGCACAAAGATCCATGGATGACATTGCTATGTGGTTGGCACAAAAGCCATCACCCATGGTGTTGATGTACCAAGCATATGACATAAATGGCTACACGTTCTACTCTAAGGAAATTGATGCGAATACCTCATATCAAAACAACTTTGTTTGAATAGAATGCATGACCGTAGATGAAGCCGATAAGAGGGTATACTATAGAACCATCAAAGAGATAAGGGATCTTAACTATATGAAAGTTAAGCTGCCATTATTCAGGTGCACATGGGACCCTCTTAGTCAGGTAAAGGTTGATGATTACAGGAAGACCTGTGTTAACAAGACGACGATGGCATATCACGCGGACCCGTTCATTCTTCCGACCAATGCTACCCAGATTTTCAATGTGAAGGACCCCTTGCATAAGAACTTACATGTAGTGATGCATGGGAAGAGGAGGGTACAAGGCGTCGAGGATGTTGCTGATAAGGACGAGTAAGATGAATTTCCTGAGTTGCCAGCCAAGGGATCATGCACAATCGAAACAGAAAATGTAAAATCATTAGAAAACCTAAGTTCATTCGGAGTCAAAATATGATCCCAGTTCCCCCATGTACATGGGAATTAAGACATAAGACTAGTTTTTGTGCCTAATCTACACATTAATTTGTTCAATTTAGAACTGTCGTGTGTACTGAATTGTGAGTTATGCCCGGTCTTCGATTGATGTAAGAACCATTAATATGTTGACCATGATATGTTATTAACTCAGGCAATGAATATGAACTACTCCCTACGTCCGGGTGTATAGGGTATGTGCGTAGTTCTAGGTCATTAATTTAACTACTTAAATATGTATTATATGTAATAAATAATATATCATTAGATTCATGTGGGTATGTAGTTTTTGAATATGTAATTTTTATCGCATATAATATGTATTTAGCTAGTTAAATTGACAATCTAGAACTACGTGCATGCCCTAAATTTGCTGATGAGTAAGTTACCAAATATGGAATTGCCCCAATATGGACCTATCAAATCTCGTAGTGTCCCAAATAGGATGGTTTTGACTTATGTATGAATTGCGAATGTAAGTGGTTTTTCATTTCAGTTTTGTGGGTGTTTTGTCTATAGAAATTTATAAGTGTGATATATTGTTTTGGGGTTGAAAAATGTAGTGACTCCATTGGTGGTGTTGGATTTAACTTTTGAGCAAGTTTGCAAAAAATGATATTTTGTGATGAAATTGCATTTTGTGATTTTTTGTAGTATTTATTCCATTCATGCTTTCGTGAAAGTGTCAACATGAAAGTGCTAGTATTTTGTGGGTACTAGGCCCTGGTAATTTTGTTTGCCATGATAATCATGTACCTGAGTGGATACCTTGTTGTTAAGTAGCTAAGAAAATAATGCAGATTCACATGATTGAATTTTCTAAGTGTTGGAGTCTGTTATTTCCTTCCCCTGTTGTGATGATGTTTCCCATGAATATATTGCTCCTTGATGTTTGCTAAAATGGCATGATTTGTAGTGTTTGATTTCATATACAATTTGGTGCCACAAGTTTGTCAACAGGGTCTTGCATCCTAGTTTTATTCACTCTGAAAGTTGGTATGCTGATGTAAATTGTTGCTAGCCCAAATCTGTGATTTTGACTAAGTGTGAGAATCTATAGTTATTTTCATGCCATGTTAGATTGATGCTACCAAGTATTCTGTGGGTATGTAGCCCAAGTAATGTGCTAGTGATTTGTAGTATATGTTGTCCTCTATCACCTTGTCAAATTTCATGCCATGAAGTTTGTTGTAGCACAGTATTTTCTTGCTGTCAAAATGTACCAGGTTATAAACTGCTAGTGCAATCTGTGATTTTCACTAAGTCCTAAACTGTGATAATTTTTGCCATGTTTAGATCTTGGTTGCCATTCATTGTTACATGTAGTCACTTTGCTATTGGTTAGGTGTTGTTATACTATTTGATAGCATCAATTTCATGTCTTGGTTGAAACCATTGTATGGTTGTAGCTACTATTTTTCTATGTAACAAAGTGGTATGTTGTTGTTAGTAGTTAGATTCTGTCTATTTTGTTTTGGGCTTTGTGTGAGCTGTTGGTGTTGGAATTGCATGATTTTTATGTCTATTACACCTAGAATTTTATGATCAGTCTTGTGGCAACCTTGGAATGCCAAGTGGATTCCTATAGCCTCTGGTATATTGTTTGTTTGTCTCTGTTGCCTTTCGTATCTTGTTTTGTGGTTTCGGAGAGTTCCGTAACTCGGTTTGCGATGTTCTCTATATGTTTTTGCACTGTTTTCTCATCATTAATACATTTATGCCATGATGGTGCATGTATAAATAAGTTAACTTGAGGTTATTTCCAGAATGTTAATAACTTAAATAATGCATGAAAGATGACTAGTGTAGCAATGCCATGCTTTCTTTCATGCCACACACATGCATCATATTGTTTGCAACATTGTTACATCCTGGTGTTTATTGGATGCTTATTTCTTTTGGGTTCCAATGGATGCTGATAACGAGTACGAGGATTCCATTGAGTACGTTCAGGAAGATCAAGAGCAGTTCCAGTCTGAAGATTCAACAGGCAAGATGATTGTGACCTTGATACTGTTTCTAGTTTTGTTATGCCTAGTTTCTTTTTTTCCATCGTTACTTATCGCTGCCTACCAGTTTTTAATTAAGCCTCCAAACATTGCCATGAAACCTCTAACCCTTCACCTCCTAGCAAAACATTGATTAGCTAAGTTAGTGCTTGCTCAACCATTTTATAGCATTGCTAGTTGCATGTGCAAGCTGGTCCATGTGATAACATGGGCAAATTGATTATCGTCTTATTTAATGCTATTTGATTAATACACCTATATACTTTGTAAAAGGCAGAAGTCTTGGCATTTGGATAGGTGATTTGATCCACCTTTGCCAACTTGTTTCGGCTACCGGTGTTTTATTCCATAATTGAGTGCTACTAACACGTTCTGGGTTGTGATCACTGTGATCTCCGTTGGGTTTTCCTTGAAGAAAAACGGGTTAGCGCAGCACAATGCAGGTAGTATTTCCCTCAGATATGAAACCAAGGTTTATCGAACCAATAGGAATACCAATCCTCATCCGTCTTTAGCGACTGCACACAAAGAAACGAACAACATGCACCCAACACGGCCGAGAGGGTTATCAATCCCCTTGATCTCGTTATTTGCAAGGAAATGAGGTGTGTAGATAATTGTTGATAATTGTAAATTGCAAAATAAAATAAAACACAAATAATGTGTCACGCCCAAGATGCGACCCTATCCTCAATTTGGCACGAGGGCCTCATCAGGGATAGAAGCGCATCTCGTCGTGTCGCAAGAATGGATATCGTTACAAGTACATGTACTAAAAAGAAGAGATATATAATAGAATTGGCTTACACTCGCGACAAGCTACATCAGAGTCACATCAGTAAATTACATATTCATCAAGAGTAAGAGCACGGTCCGACTATGGACGAAAACAAACGAGAAAAGAAGAACGACGTCCATCCTTGCTATCCCAGGTTGCCGGCCTGGAACCCATCCTAGATCGAAGAAGAAGAATAAGAAGAAGCAACTCCAAATGAACAATCAACGCGCTTGCATCAAGTAACCCTTACCTGTACGTACAACTGGTGTTGTAGTAATCTGTGAGCCACAGGGGACTCAGCAATCTCATTTCCAAAGGTATCAAGACAACAAAGCTTAATGGCTGAGGTATGGTTAAGTGGTGAGGTAGCAGCAGCGGCTAAGCATATATGAGGTGGCTAAACTTACGAGTACAAGAATAAAGAAGGGGATGATCTATGCATATCGGACATGAACTACTGATGATCAAATGAATGATCCTGAACACCTACCTACGTAATACATAACCCCATCATGTCCTCGATCGAAGAAGGAACTCACGAAAGATATAGTCACGGTTACGCACACAGGTGGCATATTTTAATTAAGTTAAATTCAAGTTATCTAGAACCAGTGTTAAACAATGCTTCCACGTTGCAACATAACCGCGTGCACGGCTTTCCAAAAAGATTTAACCCTGCAGGGGTGCTCCAACTAGTCCATCACAAATTACCACAAGCAGCATAGAAATCCTCAATCATGAAGCTCGCGATCTCGTCGGATTCCCTAGTGGAAAACCTCAACTCAGAGATTTCCCAAAGCATCACCGGAATCCCGATGCACAAGATATTCCGTCAAACGTAAAACTAACCAAGCAAGGTCGCCCGACGTGTCGACGATCCCGATAGGAGTCGCGTACCTCGTTCTCAGGAAACGACGGATGAGCTAGACGTCAGGATCGCTAAACCTCCAGGTGACCAGAGGGGCACCGGACATCGCTCAGGTGGGGCCAACACTCATGAGGAGCACTGGCCCGGGGGTTGATTAAATTTCCTCGGGTTAATTACTCCCTATGCAGTTCATTAGTTATTAGGCAAATGTAGTACCAAAGTTGGGCCTTGCCAGACCAGCTTTAATCTAAAACGAATTATCAAGGGGGTCCCCATAACAACCCCGATCGTGTTAGGAGCGCTCGTTTATGGAACATAACACCGGTAGCTGAAACTAAGGGGGAAAAGGTGGAACAAAACACCAGGCTAGAAAGGCCGAGCCTTCCACCTTTTACCAAGTATATAGGTCCATTAAATTAAATAGCATTAATATATGGTGATAAGACAAGGAACCCATGTTATCACATGGAAGCATCTGCACCTGCAACTAGCAACTCTAACAACATGGATAAGCCAGCGGTAACATAGCCAATCAGTGGTTTGCTAGGTCGAACAGGTTGAAGGTTATCATGGCATTGTTGAGAGGCTGATATGTAAACATGTGGTAGGCAACGAGACATAAACGATAGAAGCGGTAAAACTAGCATGCCAATGATAGTAATGGTATCTAGGGAAATGGTCATCTTGCCTGAGATCCCGCTTGGAAGAAGAATGACTCCGAGAAGTCGGCGAACCCACGTAGTCAAACGGGTCCTCACATTTCGACACGCTTGCGGAACTCTATCGAGACGGAGCAAACCGGAAACAAACATCAACACAAATATTTACCACACGATGCGCAACATGATGCATAACCTACTATGATGCATGATCATGTCAACATGCAAGGGATGGCATGGCAATTCACCTCACGCAAACACTACACATTAAATGAAGCTCGATATGCAACGAGTTGCAAATCGACGAAACTCCACGTTTAATTATTAGTTCACTCCCATTAATTTACACGGCAATATTGAGTTGTTGTTAACATGGCAAGGGTGAAGCGATGGTCCTACATGGCATCCTAGACGGTTAACACGCGGAGCAAAGAGTGGAGCTACGACACAAGAGGCATGCAACACAATATATCATGCCATGAATGCGACATGCATGCAAGTTACAACATCACGACAAGAAGGGAAAGAAGCATATGTCGCCATGGCGAGCGAGAGGGAACCATGGCGGTAAATCGGAAACGATGCCACGGCAATGTTCCTATCCCGATAGCTCGTCGAGATATCGTGCCAACATACAGGAAGCGTGTGCATGAACGTTAAATAAAGATGCGGTTATCCCAGTTACCGGGTTCCCATGTGTCGAGGGCGCGTCGAAAGAGAGACAACGTGCAACGGGCAAACCTACGACGCAAACATACACACATCTCATACATCACATGCACACGGTCACGACACGTTCCAACGGTATACCTTCGAATCGTGCAATCAGAGGGGTTCAGATCGTAGCGGACGTCGTGGTCGTAGTTGTCTCGTGGTCTCGTCAACAGTAGCCGTTCGCTTGGCGTTGTGGTTTATGGGCATTCGGCGTCGGTTCACGGTCTTCACATCGGTAGTCGAACACGGTTCTTCGGCGACGTCGAGGACGTCGTGGTGCTTGGCGAATTGTCGATGACCCACGACGGCGGGGAATGGTGCTTGCGAAAATAGGCGACGGCAAGCGGCAGCAACAACTAGTCTAGCAGCATCCTCGGCAAGCAGCATATACTAGCTAGCAGCAAGCTACAACATGCATCTAGCTAAACTACAAGCAAACTTAACGCAGCAAGGCACAAACAGCAACAGCTTGCACCTGCCAGGCTAGCTGCAGCTAGAAGCAACATACGACATTAGCAATCAGCAGCAAAATGCACCTAGCAGCAGCAACCTATAGCAGCGGCGCAGCAGCAACAAAGCAGTAGACAGCAGAGCAGCAGCAGCGGCTCGGCTACAACAAGGCAGCTCGGCAGCAGATTCAGCAAGCAGTAACCGGCTAGCAACAGCACAACAGGCACAACGACAGCAACATGCACAACAGAAGGCGGCTCGGCACGGACCAAATCGGCGCGGCGCAGCAGAGCACGGCGGGCAACCGGCAGGGGCGGCAAGAGCACGAGACCTGACGGAGGCGGCCATGCAGCATGGAGGCGAGCACGCGGGGCGGCGCGAGAAGAGGCGAGGCCGAGGGCATGGCGGCGAACGGCACAGGGGCCACGACGGGGCGCGGGGTACCGCTGAGCGAGAGGCTCGGCGGGCGAGGGCGAGGCCATGGTGCGGGACGGGCGCTGGTGAGATCGCGAGGAGGCGAGGGGCGAGGTCCGAGGGGAGCACGATGGAGGGGCTTGCGAGGGAACTCCGGTGGCGAGGGGAGCCGGCGGGGCGCACCGAGCACGGCGGCCTAGGGGGGTAGTTGGCGGCACGGGCTGACGTGGGGAAGAGAGAGAATCGGGATTGGGAGGATATGCTGGGGAGGACGAGAGGAGGATGACGGCGCGAGGAGGGGGAACAGGGGGGATCGAGCGAGGGAAGGCTCCCTTGTCGCTAGGGTTGGGCCGGCGGACTCGGGCCTTGGCAGGCTCGGCTCTCTCTTCCTCATTTCTGTTTTTTTAAATCTTTTACATCAACTTGGAAAGAAAGAAAACCAAGGATTTTGTTGGAATTCCAACAAGAGATAAATTTTCCCGGGGCCAGAAAAATATGGGGAATTTAATAAAATTGGTTTGCGTTTTTTTACAGAATATAAATTCAGACAAGTTTGAATTATTTCAAACTTGCCTAAACTTTAAACCCTAACCAAACCAACCCCAATTGGACCGAGATTTAAGATGGTGACCCTATGCAATAGATATAATTTATGGGCTCCACAGCAACATTTATTTGAGCACTAAATCTGCAACTCAAATAAATGAAAGCAAAGGGAAAAAGAAAGAAAGGATCAAGAGTGGCTAGGAGAAGAGGGAAAAAGAAAATGAACACAACAAGGGAAGCAATCACACCAGAGGTGATGGAGATGATGCATGATGCGTGATGAATGCAACTAACAAAATAAAATACATTGCGACAACGAATTAAAAGGGGAATCTTCTGGAGTGTCGGCATCGGGCTGTCACATAATGGCAGCAAGGTAGTAGTAGCATTTGTAAATATATAAGTGAATAGACCCGGGAGCCGTAGTGTTCCCTTGTGGTATCTCTCATGGCAAAGGCATATGGTGGGTAAACAAATTACAGTTGGGCAATTGATAGAACAATGAATAATTATGTGATTTTCACGGCAATTATCATGTGTATATAGGCATCACGTCCATATGCAAATAGGTCGACTTCTTCCTGCACCTATTACTATTACTCCACGTCAAGAGCACTTCTATGCTTGCCTCTCTATGTATTAAGTAAAAACATAGTAATGCTTGGAGAACAATGACATGATGTAGATAAAGTAATCTCAATTAATATGAATAAACCCCATCATTTTGTCCTTAGTAGCAGCAACACAAAGACGCATCTTGTCCCCTTCTATCACTGGGATATAGAAGTTCGCCAGGTTGAACCTACTACAACACATCACTCCCACTTAAAAAATATTAATCTAGTTGGCCAAAATATCTCAATAGATTGGAGAGCATTACAAAGCTATAATGATCATAAAATTAAGAATCATAATAATCAGAGGTGACTCAAATACTTTTGATGAATAATCTGAGCATAAACCCACAATTCATCAGATCCCAACAAACACACCATACATAGTGATTACATCAGATAGATCAAAGCGAAGATGCGATGAACATGGTATTGAAGATCATAAGAGAGAGATATTGCCATCTGGGTACTGCCTATGGACCCGTAGGTGTGTGGTGAACTACACACACATCATGGTGAGGGCAGCAAGGTTTATGTAGAGACCCTCCGTGATTCATCTCCCCACTGGCAGATCGCTAGAACGGAGGTTTAGATGGACTCCCGTTGGAATAGAGACTTGTGACGGCGGAAAAAGTGTTTCGAAAGCACTCATAGGGTTTTCAGAATATTTGTGAATTTATAGGTGGGAGAGGGACGCCGGGAGTCATCAAGGGGAGCCACAAGCCATCAGGGCGTGACCAAGCCCTGGGTCGCGCCGTGTTGGCTTGTTCCTCCCTCGTGTGGCCTCTTGTCCACTTCCGATGCTTTCAGGTCTTCATATAGTCCAGAAAAAATCATATTAAAGTTTCATGGCATTTGGACTTCGTTTGGTACGGTAAACCTGCAAAACAAAAAACACGCTGAAAACATGAACTGGCATTGGAAACTGGGTTAATAGGTTAGTGCTAAAAAATATTATAAATAGGTATATAAATGCCCCAAAAGTATCCTAGAATCATAATATATCAGCATGGAACAATAAAAAATTATAGATACGTTAGAGACGTAGCAGGATCAACAAGCTTAATTCCTACATGTCCTCGAGTAGGTAAATGATCAAAACATAAATTTTGATGTGACATGCTATCCATATTGTAATCTATTGTATGTACGATCATTGAGAATTGATGAATTAACAAACAACAACATAATAATATTTATTAAGTATAAGCAACACAATTATTGATTTTCAAAGTATACGATCGTAAAATAATCTTTACCCCTATTCATCTTTATTGTATTAGCAAGGCATGACTTCGTCTTCACTACATAAATACAAATGTTAAGCACCACGGTGTTCAAGTCAAGCAATTGGATTGTACTTTTTCAATATGCATAATCTTTTTATTCTTCACACAATAGATGAGCGTGAACCATTGGACATAGCATATAGGTGGAATAGCATATGGTGGTAGATATCAAGGGGGTAAAAAGTGGAGAAGATAATCTCACATAAACTAGGCATTGCAATGAGCCATGGAGATGCCGATCGATAAATGTCAATGCGAGTAGTAGGGATTGCCATGCAAATGATGCACTAGAGCTACAAGTGTATGAAAGGTCAACTGAAGCTAAGTGGGGTGTGCATCCAACTTGCTTGCCCATGAAGACCTAGGGCGTTTGAGGAAGCCCGTCATTGGAATATACAAGCCAAGTTTATTATGATAATATAATTCCCACTAGCATATGGAGTTGACAGCATAGGAGACTCTCGCTATGAAAGTCAAGGTGCCACTTTGAGTCACAAGTGTGGTAATGGATAGTAGCATTGTCCCTTCTCTCTTTCTCTCTCATTTTTTATATGGTGGGCTTTTCTCTTTTTCTTTCTTTCTTTTTGCCTCCCCCATAATTTTTTATATATATGGTGGTCTCATTTGGCCTCCCCCATTTTATTTGTTTTTCGTCCGGAGTCTCATCCCGACTTGTGGGGGAATCATAGTCTCCATCATTCTTTCATCACTAGGATAATGCTCTAACAAGGATGATCATCACACTTTTATTTACTTACAAATCAATATGGAGAACTGATAGGAAGATATGACTGTGTGAGAATGCCTCTGGCAGTGTACCAGGATATGCAATGATCTAGCGTGACATGTATCAAAAACATGATGGAAGGTGGCTTTGCCACAAATACTATGTCAGCTCTATATGATCATGCAAAGCAATATGACGATGAACGAATTAGTCATGTGAAGTGCAGATGGAATCTGCATGGAAATATATCTCGGAATGGCTATGGAAATGCCATAATAGGTAGTTATGGTGTCTATTTTGAGGAACATATAATGAGGCTTATGTGGAACAGAGCGTATCATGCCGCGGGGTGTGGATGCACCGGCGAAAGTTGCACCAATCCTCGAGGTGATAATGCGCTATGCATGGTACCGAAGAGGCTAGAAAATATGAGAAGATAAAGATGCGTATGTCCAAGGTGTCACATTAGTCATAAAGAACTCACATACTTATTGCAAACTTTTGTTAGTTTTATCACACATCAAAGCACTACTCGCATGCCCCAAGGGAGGGGTTTGGCAGGAGTTAACCGCCGTGCGCCCGCGACTCGAGACAACACTAGGATTTTAACAAGGAATAAGAATGCTCACACATGAGCACCACGTCTCTTTAATATTTAGATGAACAACAAGTTAACACCCCTTTAAACTCTACCCTTATATGAATCGACAATTATGGACTTACACCTTTTTCATATTACCATATATATGTCATTAAGTCACAGTTTGTCTATGTGTGCTACATGATGGTTTTGATTATAATTCATTGAATACCTATTATTTTTGGACTAGTCTTATGACCCATGAAAATTAATGTCACTACTTATTAATCTCTCAAATAAATATAGGTGAATAAGGAGAGAAAATTATTTCTATAAAATCTACACGCTACCGTGCTCGAAAAGATATAAGTGAAGTGCTAGAGCAACTGCCAAGCTCAAAAGATATAAGTGAAGCACACATATTATTCTATAAAATCATAATGAAGGTGAGTCTCTATCTAATAGGTGTGTACAGAAAATGATGATTCTAACAAACTCAAAGTGAAAATAAACAAAAGCAAACAACACTCCAAGCAAAACACATATCATATGATGAATAAAAATGTAGCTCCAAGTGGCATACCGATGGTTTGAGACAGAAGAGGGGATGCCTTTTGGGGCATCCCTAAGCTGAGATGCTTGAGTATTCCTTAGAATAATACTTTGGTTGCCTTAGGCAGACCCCCCCTTAAGCTCTTCCTACTCCTTACTCCATGGTCCATTGCGATCACACTCAAAACGTGAAAAACTTCAACCACACAAAACTCAACAAAACTTCGTGAGATCCGTTAGTATAAGAAACATATTGCATACTTTAGGTACCATTATAAATTGATTCTAATTTAGAACTGAATAATAGTTACTGTATTCTAACTTATCCATGACTTATATGCCCACATATAATCCATAGCATCATCAAAACAAGCAAAGTATGCACGCAAAATAGAATCTATTTAAAATAGAACAGTCTGCAGCAATCTGTAAAGATCCCATACTTATGTAACTCTAACGATTATGCAAAATTAGGAAAACATGTATAACATGTACAGAAATACTTTGTAAAAATTTCAAGAATTTATCATGCTCCAGCAGAGATCTAAAGATTTTGCACTGGAGACAAAATTGCTGTTTTTGCACAACATCTATCATACTCATCAAATAAGTTATCCCAAAGGCTTTACTTGGCACAAA
The DNA here is from genome assembly GCF_904849725.1 of Hordeum vulgare subsp. vulgare. Taxonomy (NCBI): domain Eukaryota; kingdom Viridiplantae; phylum Streptophyta; class Magnoliopsida; order Poales; family Poaceae; genus Hordeum; species Hordeum vulgare. The sequence continues at coordinate 317,051,019 of NC_058518.1, forward strand.
CACTAATTTAAACATAAAAACATAATAATTACATAGGCAATAATCATGTCAAAACAAATAAACATAAACTAAAAAGCAAAAATTAAGATAACTATTGGGTTGCCTCCCAACAAGCGTTTTTGTTTCATGCCCCTAGCTAGGCATAATGCATAGTTTCAAGTGTTGTCATCTTTAACACTCACCCCATAAGTGGCTCTCATGGATTATTCAGAAATTGGTTTAATTATCTTTCTAGGAAAGTCTTGCATCCCTTTCTTTAATGGTAATTGGAACCTTATGTTTCCCTCCTTCATGTGAATAATTGTACCTATAGTTTGTAAGAATGACATTCCAAGTATTATGGGACAAGAAGGATTGCAATAAATATCAAGCACAATGAAATATACATGAACATAATTTTTATTTGCAATAATAAGCACATCATTAATTCTACCTAAATGTTTCTTGATGGTAGAATCCGCAAGATGCAAATTTAGGGAACACGCTTCAATATTGGTGAGACCAAGCACATCACATAAAGTTTTTGGTATGGTTGAAACACTAGCACCAAGATCACACAAAGCATTGATATAATATTTATTTATATTTATTTTGATAGTAGGTTCCCACTCATCATGCAATTTTCTAGGAATAGAAACTTCAAGTTCAAGTTTCTCATAATAAGCTTTCATCATAGCTTCTAGTATATGTTCGGTAAAAGCTTTGTTTTGTTCATAAGCATTGGGTGAGCTAATAATGGATTGCAGAAAGGAAATACATTTTACTATGGAGGATTTATAATAATTAAATTCCTTATAATCCAAGATATGGGCACATCACTAGATAAAGTTTTGGCATCTCCAAACCCGCTTTTTTCAATTATAGCATCAAAATTATCACCCTCCAAGCAAATTGGACGCTCCTCAACTAAAGTTGAGTTATCTCCAGTCCCTTTATCATTTATATTCAGAGAGGTAAAAAAAATTCAATAGGATGAACACCAATCATTTTAATATCTTCATCATGATTCCGGTAAAAATCGGGTGGAAGAGCCTTTTCTAAGAATTCCGGCTTAGCTCTCAACTTAGCGGTCCTCTCCTTACTTTCATCAATATATATTTGGATAGATTTAATAGACTCATTAAAATCATGCTTAGGTCGCAACACCTTGCTTTTAAGAGTTTCTACATCAAGAGCAATTCTATCCATGTTTTTAGCCAAAGTATCAACAACATGCAATTTTTCTTCTACCATAGTATTGAAAACTTTTTGTGAATTAATAATTTCTTTGATTGTGTTCTCAAGATCAGAGGGTATCCTATTAGAATTTGTAGAAGAATGTTCATAATAATTACCATAAGAATTTCCATAGTTATTAGAGAAATTACCGGGATATGGTCTAGCATTGAAATTTCCTCTATAAGCAATGTTGTTGAAATTATTTCGTGAGATGAAGTTCACATCAATAGCATATTATTTTTATAAATCAAGGTAGACAAATTCATATCATTGGGATCAACATGAGTATTTTTACTAGCAACCATATTCATAAGAGCATCCACTTTTTCACTCAAAGTAGCAATTTCTTCAACATAATTTACCTTCTTACCAGTTGGAGCTCTTTCGGTATGCCATTGAGAATAATTTGTCATAATACTGTCCAGAAGTTTTCTGGCCTCTCCTAAGGTCACATCCATGAATGTACCACCTGCAGCAAATTCTAGAAGATTTCTACACACAAAGTTTAGTCCAGCATATAAATTTTGGATAATCATCCACAAGTTTAAACCGTGAGTTGGGCAATTTATGATCATTAATTTCAATCTCTCCCATACTTTTGCAACATGCTCATGATCTTGCTCATTAATTTCTTATCACTAATTCATTATTTGAGTTCTAAGGGAGATGATCTTAGAAGGAGGAAAATACTTGGCAAAGAAAGCATCCTTACACTTATCCCACGTTCCAATACTATTACGAGGTAAAGATGAAAACCAAGCTTTAGCTTTATCTTTTAGAAAAAGGAAATAATTTTAATTTCACAATATCATTATCCTTATCCTTTTTTGCATATCGCGTAATTCAACAAAGATATTAAGATCAGCAGCAGTATCCTCATTAGGACTTCCCAAAATTGATCTTTCATCACAAGATTTAGCAATGCAGCATTAATATCAAAAGCCTCCACACTAGTGGTGGGTGGTATTTGAGAGGTCACACAATTAGTTGTAGTATCTTGAGACTTGGTGACCGAACAAGCAAAGCAACAAGCAAGACAAGTAAACTAGCAAGCGACGAAGTAAACTAGCAATAAGCAAAGGTAAATATTTTTGTATTTTTAATTTTTATTTGATAAACTAAATATAACAGCAAATAAAAAATAAGAAAAAGTGAATGAATTTTGTGTGAAGCTACTTGATAGTTCGTGAAGGTATTCCCCGGCAACAACGCCAGAAATCCTTCGTGATGACTGTGATCTACATTGGGTATTCCGTGAACAGGAACGGGTTATCGTAGCACAATGTTGGTAAGTATTTCAATCATTTATGAAACAAAGGTTTATCGAACCAATAGGAATACCAATCCTCAAACGTCTTCTATGACTACACACAAAGAAACAAACAACTTGCACGCAATGCAGCCAAGAGGGTTGTCAATCCCCTTGATCTCGTTATTTGCAAGCAAATGAGGTGTGTAGACAATTGTTGATAATTGTAAATTGGAAAATAAAATAAAACAAAAATAATGGTAGAAAAGTAGTAGTAGTGTTTGTAATTATATAAGTGAATAGACCCGGGGACCGTAGTGTTCCCTAGTGGCATTTCTCATGGAAAAGGCATATGGTGGGTAAACAAATTACCGTTGGGAAATTGATAGAACAGCAAATAATTATGTGATTTTAACGGCAATGATCATGTGTATATAGGCTTCACGTCCATAAGAAAATAGGGCGACTCCTGCCTGCACCTATTACTACTACTCCACTTCAAGAGTGCTTATGTGCTTGCCTCTCCACGTATTGAGTAAAAACAAAGTAATGCTTGGAGAACAATGTCATGATGTAGACAAAGTAAACTCAATTAATATGAATAAACCCCATTGTTTTATCCTTAGTAGCAGCAACACATCTTGTCCCCTTCTATCACTGGGATATAGAAATTCGCCAGGTTGAACCTACTACAATGCACCACTCCCACTGAAGAAATATTAATCTAGTTGGTCAAACTATCTCAATAGGTCGGAGATCATTACGAAGCTATGATGATCATGCAATTAAGAATCATAATAATCATAGGTGACTCAAATATTTTTCTGAATAATCTGAATAAAAATCCACAATTCATCGGATCCCAACAAACACACCATACATTGTGATCACATCGGACAGATCAAAGCGAAAATGTGATGAATATGGTATTGAAGATCATAAGAGAGAGAGATTTTCATCTAGGTAAGGCCTACAGACGCGTAGCTCTGTCATGAACTACTCACACATTATGGTGAAGGAAGCAAGGTTGATGTACAGGCCCTCCGTGATTGATCTCCCCTCCGGCAGATCGCCGGAACGGAAGTTTAGATGGCCTATCATCGGAACACAGACTTGCGGGGGCGGAAAAAGTGTTTTGGCAATGCTCTTAGGGTTTTTGGAATATTTGTGAATTTATAGGCCAGAGATGGACGTCTGGAGGCATCCAGGGGGGCCACAAGCCATCAGGGTGCGACCAAGCCCTGGGTCGCGCCCTAATGTCTTGTGCCTCCCTGGTGCCGCCTCTCGTCCACTTCTGATGCTTGCAGGTCTTCATATAGTCCAGAAAAAATCATATTAAAGTTTGTGGCATTTGGACTTGGTTTGGTAGGGTCAATCTGCAAATCAAAAAACATGCAGAAAACAGGAACTCACATTGGGCACGGGGTCAATATGTTAATGCTCAAAAATATTATAAATTTGTATATAAATGCCCAAAAAGTATGCTAGAATGATACTATATCAACATGGAACAATCAAATACTATAGATACGTTGGAGATGTATCAGCTTGTTATGGGACCCCCTCGATAAATAGTTTAGTCTTGAGGCTTGTCTGGCAAGACCCAACTTTGGAACTACATTTGCTAATAACTTAATAATTAAATGCATAGGGAATTGCTACCCCGAGGAACTTAATCAACAACCTGGGCCAGTGCTCCTCATGAGTGTTGGTCCAAACTAGAGCACCGTGCGGGCCCACTCCACGGCAACTCGGATGATTTCTATCAGGCCACCATAACCTTAGCTTATCTGACGCGTCCCGAGACTGAGATACACGACTCTTATCAGGGTCGTCACCACGTCGGGTGGTCTTGCTGGAATTCTTCTTACCTTAACGGTATATCTTGTGCATTTGGATTCCGGTGATACTTTGGGGTTATCTCGGAGTTGAGGTTTTCCACTAAGGAATCCGATGAGATCACGAGTTTCGTGATCGAGGCTTTCTATGAAGCTTGTGGTAATTTGTGATGGATTAGTTGGAGCACCCCTACAAGGTTAAATCTTTCGGAAAGTCGTGCCCGCGGTTATGTGGCAAACATGAAAACTTTGTTTAACATCCAGTTCTAGATAACTTGAAATAACTTAATTAAAACCTGCCAACTGTGTGTGTAACCGTTCTTGTTTCCGTCAGAGTTCCTTCTCTGATCGAGAATACGACGGGGTTATGACTGACGTAAGTAGGTGGTCAGGATCACTTAGTGATTATTCTTAGTTCACGTCCGTCATGCATAGACCACTCAAATACTTCATGTTCTTGTAAGGTAGTCGCCATAAATGCTTAGTGCTGCTGCAAAACTCAAAAACATACCCCATCCTCACCTAATAACTTAGTTAGACTCCCTATCATGGTCATGATATTGCTGAGTCCCTATGGCTCACAGATTACTATAACCACCCCACAGGTTCAGGTGCAGTAGAGCCATATGCTTTCGATGCTACTCAGTTGAAGTGGGAGTTCGAGGAGGGAAGTGGGTGGATGTATGTGACGTACCCCGATGACTCGAGGTCCTTGGCCGTATCCTGGGCCTAGCGAGGCATGAACATTGCTTTTGTTGTTTATCTTGTCCGTAGTAATACCCGGTCTTATGAATGATTGCATAAATGTTGAGTGGATTTGTAACCTAAATTAGTGGCGAGTGTAAGCGAACTCATATACTGATCCCTTCCTGTATGTATTGCAATATTTACCATTCTTGCGAAAGCTTAGATGCACCCCTTTCCCCTTTTGAGGCCTCGCCCCCAAATAAGAAAAATTCGCATCTTGGACGTTACAAGTTCGTAATCACAGCCTTACGACCATAGGAACCTTTGGTTCATTAAACTTGGCCAAGTCGACTTAGGAATTTTAATTCTACTCCTCTCCTCACTCATTTTTTAGGATCACGCGGTTATTTTTAAAATTATAGCATACCGATGTGATGGAGTTCTGTCTTGGTGCCTCCTATCTAACTTGATTTCTTCCATTGAGTTGAGCTCGAGGGGATTCTTGTGCACATTGTTATCATTCAGATTTATTATTATCTAAGAATGGAGGATGTTCGAAATTGCTTCAATACTAGTACTGGCGAGATGAGGTCGACATCCCCAGTACTGGTCCATAGTGTTCGGATGTACTACCATACTAAGTATCATTGTGTTTTCGAGGATCCGAGATAGATCAATTTGCGGATCTTCTCGGTTTTGTTTTGAAAAGTTGCGGTAAAGGTGTAGCTGATTACACTGAGTACATCCCCGGACCCGCAATTGGATTACACAATCAAGAAAGTTTTCAGAATTTCTTCGGTGGGAATTCCATGAGTAGCATAGGAAATTTTTCATCGGATGCATGTTGGCTATATACATTTGTTTCGAGCAATTCTAGCTCATACTTGACATTTGCAAGTGGCTTTTGAATCATATGTTGTTGACAATAATTTTGTGGAAGCATTCTTAATAATTGTAGTTTGAGTGCAATTGAGAATTCATGTTGAGATATTTCTATCCTTTGATTCAGCTTCATCTTTAAAATTTCATCTCTGGTCTAATGTTGTTGTCCGTCTTGAGGATGGCTCCACCAACTCGCCAGAATCCGGGTCATGAGGGTGAGCAGTCAAACCCTCCACCACCCCCTTCGCCTCTTCCTCATGAGTCATGGAAAGCTCTGATGACTTCGCCCAATGCAAACACTCAGATATTGCTCCGGTTATTGCAAAAAAGGGCCCAAGGAGAGCTTCGTAATTTCAAGAATGGTGAAAAATTTGCTTATCTGAATCCATTCCTAGCAAATCAGCCAAAGTCCTTCACCTCTTGTGACTAGCCGTTTGATGCGGATGACTGTCTAGGTGACATGAACAAACACTTTGAGTGCAGTAATGTCAGGCCTGAGGACTTTGTCATATTTGCTACTTTCCAGCTCAAGGGGCAGGAAGCAGAATGGTGGCAGCAGCTGAAGGATTCCAGAGGTGACAGAGTGATCAGTTGGGATGATTTCTGTCGTGATTTCAGGGCTCATCACATTCCAGCTAGCTTTGTGGAGGGCATGTGTGAGAAGTTTAGGCGCTTGAAGAAAGAGAATTCATTAGTGTATGATTACAACATTGAGTTTCAGAATGTTGCACGCTATGCCAAGCAGGATGTTCTAGATCAGAAGAGCAAGATTTATCAATATCGTGGTGGTCTTAGAGAAGATTTGCAGTTCTCCCTTGCCCTCCATGATCCTACTAAGTTTGACCAGTTCTACAACTTAGCTCTCAGGGCTGAGGCAGCTTTGTTCAAGGTTGGGAACTCAAGGAAGCGTTTCGAGGACTCCACTTGTTATTCATCCTCAGCTCAGATGGTTCCGAAGCAGTAGAAATATTGGGCTTCTCCTCCTCCTCCTCAGTCTCAGTAGTTCAAACACTCTGGTGGTCGTAGTTCTTCCCTTCCCACCCAACCCAGCTTTCGAGTTGATGTTTCAGCACCAGAATTCAGGAGTTCCTCAAGCTCTATTGCGTCCGCTATTGGAGGTTACTTGTCACAATTGTGGTCAGAGGGGTCATTACTCAAACAAGTGTACCAACCAGTGGTGTATTCCTACTCCTCCTCCAATCAGGCCTCCAAGCAATGCAATTGTGAAGCATAATCCAAAGGCACCAAGAGTGAACATGGTGAATGCAGCTGAAGCAAAAGAGTCACCAGATGTGATCATGGGTAATCTCTTGGTTAATTATATTCCTACAAGAGTTTTATTTGATTCTGGTGCATCGCAATGTTTCATGTCTATACCTTTTTCCAATAAGCATGAGTTTAATTCAGAAATGTTGACGAGACCAATGGGCAGTATTTCTCTAGGTTTCAGCATGAGAGCTATCTCGGTGGTTCCTCATATCTCTGTTAGGATGGGGAGTTATTCATTTCTGGCTTCTCCTTATGTTCTTGGCAATTATGATATTGAACTTATCCTTGGCATGGCTTTTCTGGCTATGAAAAAGGCGTTTGTTGATTGTGAAGCAAAAGAAGTAAAGTTGACACATCCTTCAGAGGACGTGATCATTTTTGCTGCTCGCGATGACACGATTCATCTCTTTTCTCTCAATGAGAATGGTGAAATCTCAGCCATTTCTCAAGTTCCTATTGTGCGTGAGTATGAAGATGTCTTTCCAGAAGAGTTGCCAAGAATGCCTCCTCACCGGCCAGTTGAGTTTGTGATCGAACTCGAGCCTGGAACTAAACCGGTTTGCAAGCGTCCTTATAAGCTTGGTCCCGAAGAGGTGAAAGAGTTAAAGAAGCAGTTTGATGACCAAGAACGTCTGGGTCTGATCATCCCAAGTTCTTCTTCTTATGGCTGTGGTGTTCTGTTTGTCAAGAAGAAGGATGGCACGGACCGACATTGTGTCGATTACCGCCCATTGAATAAAAAGACAATCAAGAACAAGTTTCCACTTCTGAACATCAATGAATTATTTGAGCAATTGAAAGGGGCCAAGATTTTCTGTAAGATCGATCTCCGGATGGGCTATCAGCAGATTCGCATTTTCGAAGAAGATATTCCAAAGACTGCTTTTAGGACAAGCTTTGTCTCTTACGAGTACCAAGTGATGTCTTTTGGTCTCGCCAATGCTCCTCGAACCTTTTCTCGGGTAATGAATTATGTCTTCTCTCCCCTCAAGAATGGGTCCATCTTCACTTATCTTGATGACATCCTTATCTTTTCTGAAACTAAGGAAGATCATGAAGAACGTCTCTGGCTTGTGCTTGATAAGATAAGGGAGCATAAGTTCTATTCTAAGTTTTCAAAATGTGAATTATGGCTCAAGGAAGTGGTGTACCTTGGACACATCATTTTTGCCGAGGGCATCAAGGTGGACCCTAAAAAGGTCAAAGCCATTGTTAACTCGGAGCCTCCTCAGAATGTGAAGCAGCTTCAAGATTGCTAAGCCTCTGTCCAATCTTCTTTAGAAGAGCGTCAAGTATGTATGCACTTGAGAGTTGAATTGCATTCAACACACTAAAGGAGAAGCTCACCTCAACTCCAGTATTGACTACTCCTGATGATTCCAAGCCATTCCAGATGTTGTGTGATGCCTCTCTCCAAGTTCTTTCTATAGTTCTGATGCTAGAGAAGAAAGTGGTATCTTATACCTCAAGGCAGTTGAAGCCAAGTGAGAAAAACTACCCAACTCATATTCTTGAGTTGGCAGCAGTGGTCCATGCTTTGTTTACTTGGAGACACCTCTTTTTGGGAAGACAGGTTGATGTCTACACCGATCACAAGAGTTTGAAATACATCTTCACTCAAGCAAATCTCAATCTTTGTAGGGTGGAGATGATCCAAGGTTACAATCCAAGCATTGACTATACTCCACGCAAAGCAAATGTGATTGCAGACGCATTAAGCAGAAAGGCTTAGTGCAGTAGTCTCATTCTCAAGCCATTCCAACCTGATCTTTGTGAATCTTTCAGGAAGCTCAACCTTCAAGTAGTGCCTCCGGGATTTCTTGCTAATCTCCATATTTCTCCTACCTTGGAAGACCAAGTCCGCCAAGCTCTACTTCTTGATGCTATGGTAAAGAAAGTGAAGATGGGCTTGGCAAAGAGCATTCCAAAGTACAAGCCTTCCGTGTTGATGACTGAGATACCTTGTTCTTCAAGGACCACCTTGTCATTTCGAAAGGAGAGCTCGGGAAATTTATCATGGATGAAGCCCACAATTCTCTTCTCTCGATATATCCAGGAAGCCCAAAGATGTATCAAGATCTGAAGCAAACCTTCTCGTGGACTCGCATGAAACGTGAAATTTCTCAGTTTGTTAACGAGTGTGATATGTGTCGCAGAGTGAAGGCGGAACATCAACGTCCAGCAGGTGTCCTTCATCCTTTTCCTATACCCGAGTGGAAATTCGATCATGTGGAGATGGATTTTTTACTGGATTTCCTAAGTACAAGAGGGGCAACGATGCCATCTTTTTCGTCATCGACAAGTTGACCAAAGTTGCTCATTTCCTTCTGGTCAAAGAGTCTATTTCAGCAGCTCAGCTGGCATACCTGTACACGTCAAGGATAGTTTAATTGCACGGTGTTATGATGCTCATTTTTTCAGATAGTGGAAGCATCTTTACTTCCAAGTTCTGGGATTCCTTTCATACTGCAATGGGCACCAAAGTCCGTTTCAGTACTACCTTCCATCCTTAGACTAGTGGTCAAGTGGAGAGAGTCAATCAGATATTTGAAGATATGCTCAGTGCTTGTGTGATTTCTTTTGGCATGAACTGGGAAGACTGCCTCCAGTTTGCCGAGTTCTCATACAACAACAATTTTGAACCAAGTTCAGGCAAGGCCCCATTCGAGATTCTATATGGTAGGAAGTGTCGTACCCTGCTCAACTGATCTGAGACTCGTGTCGTGGTGTTTATCAGGGCATATTTCCTCGTGAGAGAACTTAGGTGTGAGGCCATCTCAACTATATGGCGGCTTGAGAGGGGTTAGTGGGAATCGAGAGACGCGAGTTTACCCAGGTTTGGCCCCTTCGACGGAGGTAAAATCGTACATCCTGCTTGTGTTTCATTGATGAATATGATGATCTCGATTACAACGGTGCGGAATCGCTACCTCTAATATAGAGGTTGTCTAATGTGTATATCTCTAATGACTTGACCTTGTCCCTCTTGGGGCACCTTACCCCTCCTTATATTGGTTGAAGGGGTAGGTTTACATGTAGAGCCCTACTGGGAGTAGGATTAGAACTAGTCTCTCTTCAATCTTAATTCGGGTCTTGTTTCCTTCTCGGGGGAGTCGTTCAACTTTTTAGGCCTTCTCTGTGAGCCGACCCTCCTGGCCTCTATATGAGTCGCCTTATGACATGGTGTATGCCAGGCCCTGGGCCTTTCAGTCTTGTCATTCGTCTAAACCGCTAAGCTTGGCCGAGTCGCTAGTGAGTCGCCAAGTCCCGGTTGGGTTATACTTCAAGCTGGGTTATACCGCGGGGTATATGCCTGACATTAGCCCCCAGGTTTGCCTGAATTTATTCATGGTAAATTCCTAAAATAACAAATATGTTTAAGATACCGGCTTGCTCATCTAGACGGCTTGATTTAATGAAATGCCTCCTTTGAACATCCGAGTTTCTTCTTCATAGGAGTTGTCTTCAAAATCATCTTGCAGGTACGTGTCCTTTGCAAATAAAATTCATATTCCATTGAGTCGGCCTCCAATGCTTTGGCTCGATGAAAATTTTGGGAATAAGAAATCCACATGATGTTGAAATGGATTCTCTTGCTTCGACTAGATAAAATTATTTGTATGAAAATGTATCTGATGTTGAGCCAGTCTTCTATGCCTTTCTATGAATAATTTGAAGAAGATGATATTTGCAACCTTCCATCCAGAAATGGGACGAGTTCTCTCTCATAATAGACAGCCTTAAAGTGTTCTTCAATTTTTGATATATCCATATTACCTCTAGGCCCCAAGCTCCAAGTTTATCAGTTTGTGATGACTTGGTGGTTTGCAATAATATCTTTGACCATGTAGCCCCCAAGTGTGGGGATGTCTTGCCTGCAGCAGACTGGGACTTGTAATAATCTTATATTTATAAAGCTTTAGCTGGTATAGCCCCCAAAGGCCGGCTCATCAGTGTGTGATGGGGGCAGGTCTGCAATTTTGACCTCATGATCTGTGAAACAACTAAGTGTTGTAGCCCTCAAGTGCCGGGTTGTATTGCCTGTAGCAAGCTGGGACTTTAGAAATTTAGATCTAGGTAGTGTATCCCCCATGTGCCAGGTCGATTGCGTGCAGTGACTCGGGACTTACACGTTCTTCTCCTTTGAATATAAAGCATCATATGATGTACCCCCAAGGACTGGGTCATTACGTAATAAGCGTAGGGAATTTGTAGATCTGAGTATGTAAAATTGAGCAGCAATGTGTAGCCCCCAAGGACCGTGACATTATAAAAATGATGAGCCGGTTCTTGCTTGAATCCATACTTAAATGAAGAGCGACCTATAGCCCCCAAGGGCCGACTTATCTCCTTGAGATAATTGGGTCTGATGGGATGATTTGAAAAAGGGTGTTGCATTAGCCCCCAAGTGTCATGGTGCATGCTTGCAGCGACATGGGACTTTCATACTTCGATGTAATCTTGGTTCGAATGATGCAGCCCCCAAGTGCCGTCTCGTGTGCCTTCAGTGACTCGAGACCATTCCTTCCATTGTAGAATAAAATCATATCCACTCTGTGAACTAATGATGCCTTTGTGATGAAAGAAATCCTTGATCATGGTTGCAATGTAACCCAACAAATATATGTTTGGGAAATCCATGAGTGTTGTAGTTTACTAGATGACTCGGCAATATATGTGATAGGGAGGCTCTTCGAAAATAGTCAATTATTTTGAGCTGGCTTAAAATCCCCAATCATTTGACACTGGTTATGATAAACCATGATGAAGATGTGTCACACCCTATTTTCACTTTGCCTCAACTCTAGTCTTTTTAAATTTGGAGTTAATTAATTTTTTAAGAAAATGCTATGAGTGCCTTGATAATCATTGATTATGTGTATGATTGAGTGTGTGGATATAAAAATATATTTTATAACATAATATTTTCATAAAAATCCTTTTTCTCATTTTCGTTAATTCAAAACCTTGCTTTGAGGTTTGCACTACAAGTCCCTGATTTCAAGGGGGTGCCTTCACCCAAAGATTGTATTCTGATTTTAGAACTACTATAACTCTCCAAAATCATAAAATAAATAATTTATAAAGAAAATCTATTTTTTGCATGTCCTTTTGTGAGGCCAGAAATGATATTTCTGAGATGAAAATTATTTTTCTACCTTACAAAAATCTGAGAAAATTGGGAAATACTCAGAGGACATATATTTTCCATACATAAGATTTTCAACCCTTTGAAAACCTTTGAAAACTTATTCTATCTGTTTTGACCTTTTGAAATATTCTCAATAAATTCTCAGAAAATGCTAGCATGTTTCCCAAGCTATATTTGGTGATCATGCCAAGTTTCACCTCATTCCAAGGTGGTGTGGTTCACCAAATAATCCTAAAACCCTTCCTGTTCAAAATCAAATTGAAGCAACTCTACATAGCAAAGTTTGTCCAAATGACGTAAAACTTTGAATGAGTGCTCAATACCCCGAATGAGGAGACCCTACGAAAAATTGGATTTGTGGCGATTAATTTGCTCACATTCCATTTTAATGAGGCAGGACTATCCATTTGGGGGTGTTTTCAAGTTGAAACTATCAAACTTGTCCAATGGAGCTCAAATTTGATAGAGCATCCTAATCTTGCCTAAAACACAACCATGTTAACTTTCGACATCATTGGTGAAGGTTAGCTGCCCCAAACCCAGATCAAACACCTTCAACCAGAATGGTCAATCAACATCTAGCACTCTCTACACCCACACCCTTCTCATTAAACTCGTATCACAGGCCGCCAACACCACTCTTCAACTAAATACGAGTGGGTCCTCTTTGGTTCAAAGTATATATGCCAAAACCCCAGTTTAGCTTCTGATTCAAAGTTGGCAGAACCTCTTTAAGCCTCTACCTTTGACCAGCATTGCTTCTCTCGGTTCCTAGCAGCCGAGGGGCATCTAAGACAACCCTCAAACAAGCGAGACATGGCCAATGCATGCCACAGCGCGCCAGCATGCCGTGGCATGCGAAAGGAACGCTCTAGGCACACTACAGGGCACACCCGAGACAAGGGAGGCCAGGCCCGGCCGGTTCTCACCTCCCCTCGATGTCTCTTCACGTCCCCGACAACTAACCGACTCAGGTTAGCCTCACGGCCCCCTTCTTCCCCTCTCTACTAACTCAAGCAACGCGTGCTCACACGCGCAGATTCGGTAAGAAGGGCACGACACTGCAGTACGCGCGAACAGAGGCCCTGCTCCTCCCGTTGAGTCTCTCGAGCCTCAAACCACGTCCGCGAAACTGTGGTTCCGACCCCGAGCTCTCTCTCCCTCTCTTGCAGCCGTGGTGAAACCACCGATGCTCCCCCACTCGGTGCACCGCTGGCCTATAAATAGGCCCTCCCCCTTCACTCTATCACCTCACCCCTCTCCTCCAGACCATCAGTCGAGCCCTTAGCCACTCCGCTTGAGCAAGGAGAGCTCCGATACTCGACATCGACCGAGGCGCCACCGCTTCGGAGCTCCTTCGATCTCGGGCTATAGGCCAGCTCTCACGCTCCTGTCACCTCCTCCAAGACCGTAGTGAGATCAGGAAGCTTCTCCACCTCTTCCTCGAGCTTTTCCCTTCCCGTAGCACACGTCTCCTATTGGGGAACGTTGCATGGGAAACAAAAAAATTCCTACGCACACGAAGACGTATCATGGTTATGATCATCTACGAGAGGGAGATCGGATCCACATACCCTTGTAAACCCTAAGTGGGAAGCGTTAAGAAACCCGCTTGATGTAGTGGAACATCTTCGCAATCCAAATCTCCGCCGTCCCATGATCCGTCCCGATCTAGCGCCGAACGGACGGCACCTCCGCGTTCAGCACACGTACAGCTCGATGACGATCTCTGCCTTCTTGATCCAGCAAGAGAGACGAAGAGGTAGCTGAATTCTCCTGCAGCACGATGGCGTGGCGTATATGACGGTGGAGCTACTCTGGCAGGGCTTCACTGTGGCGTACCGATCTAGCTACAAGGTGTCACGAAGTAGTGGAGGGAGAGAGGGTTGCACAATAGCTTGAGGTGCAAAAACCCTAAAACCCTCCACTACATATAGGAGGAACCAAGGGGTGGTTGGCTTGCTTCCTACTCCAAGGAGGAGCCTTCGGCCTAGGCAAGGAGGGAGGAGTCCTCCTCCAATTCGGTTTGGTGGAGGACTCATTCCTATCTTATCCACCTCCTCCTTTTTTTCTTTTCCTTCTTTATTATCGCCTTCGCCGAAATAACCTTAATGGGCTAGCCTCACTAGCCCACTAAGGGCTTGTGCGCCACCCATCGGCCTATTTCTTTCTCTCCCGGGTGGGAGGCCCCTCCTGATAAAACCCTGGAACCCATTCGTCACTCCCGGTACTTTACCGGTAATGCCTGAAATCTTTCCGGAAGCCAAATGCAACAATCCTATATATCAATCTTCATTTCGGGACCATTCCGGAGACACTCGTAATATCCAGGATCTCATCCGGGACTCCCAACAACATTCAGTTACCAACATGAATAATTCAACTAGACCGAAAACGTCACCAAACCTTAAGTGTGCAGACCCTGCGGGTTCGAGAACTATGTAGACATGACCGAGACACTCTCCAGTCAATATCCAATAGCGGGACCTAGACGTCCATATTGGATCATACATATTCTACGAAGATCTTATCGATTGAACCTATATGTCAAGGATTCACACAATCCCGTATATCATTCCCTTTGCCCTTCGGTATGTTACTTGCCTGAGGTTTGATCGTCGGTATCACCATAGCTATTTCAATATCATTACTGGCAAGTCTCTTTACTCATACCATAATACAAGATCCTGTTGCTAACTCTTTAGTCACATTGCTTGCAAGGCTTGTTTGTGATGTTGTATTGCCGAGTAGGCCCCGAGATACCTCTCCGTCACATGGAGCGACAAATCCCAGTCTAGATCCATGCTAACTCAACGGACACCTTTCGATATGCCTGTAGAATACCTTGATAGTCACCCAGTAACGTGGTGACGTTTGATACACACAAGGCATTCCTCCCGTGTCAGTGAGTTACAAGATCTCATGGTCATAGGAATGTATACTTGATATGCACAAAAAACAATAGCAACAAAATGACACGATCATATGCTACGCTTATAGTTTGGGTCTGGTCCATCACATCATTCTCCTAATGATGTGGTCCCGTCATCAAGTGACAACACTTGTCTATGGCTAGGAAACCTTAACCATCCTTGACTAACAAGCAAGTCAACTAGAGGCTCACTAGGGACATTGTTTTGTCTATATATCCACACATGCATTTATGTTTCGATTCAATACAACTATAGCATGGATAATAAACGATTATCTTGAAACAAGAAATATAATAATAACTATTTTATTATTGCCTCTAGGGCATATTTCCAACAATCTCCCACATGCAATAGAGTCAATAATCTAGCTTCACATCTCTATGTGATTTACAATGTATTGAATCTGACACCCATACAGTTCTGGTGTTGATCATGCTTTGCTTGTGTAAGAGGTTTAGTCAGCGGATCTCCAACATTCAGATCCGTGTGCACTTTGCAAATATTTATGTCCTCCTCCTTGATGTAATTGCGGATGGCATTGAAGCGTCGCTTTATGTGTTTGGTCCTCTTGTGAAACCTTGGTTCCTTGGCTAGAGCAATGGCACTAGTGTTGTCACAGAACAGATTGATTAGGTCCAGTGCACTTGGCACTACTCCAAGATCTGACATGAATTGCTTCATACACACACCCTCCTTACCCGCCTCTGAGGCAGCTATGCACTCCACTTCGCATGTAGAATCAGCTACGACGCGTTGCTTGGAACTGCACCAGCTTACCGCACCCCTGTTAAGAATAAATGTGTATCCAGTTTGAGACTTAGAGTCATTTAGAAACAGTGTCAAAGATTGCATCGACATAACCCTTTACGACGAGCTCTTCGTCACCTTCATAAACAAGAAACATTTCTTTAGTTCTTTTCAGGTACTTCAGAATATTCTTGACCGCGGCCCAATGTTCCACTCCTAGATCACTTTGAAACCTGCCTCCCATACTTATGGCCACGCTGACATCCGGTCTTGTGCACAACATTGCATAAATGAAAGACCATATGGCTGAAGCATAGGGGACGACACTCATCTTTTCTCTATCTTCTGCAGTTACTGGGCATTGAGTCTTACTCAACTTTATAACTTGTAACACCGGCAAGAACCCCTTCTTCGATTGTTCCATTTTGAAGTTCTTCAAACCTTTATGAAGGTATGTGCTTTGTGAAAGAGTTATTAGGCGCCTTGACCTATCTCTATTGATCTTTATGCCCAATATGTAAGCAACTTCTCCTAGGTCCTTCATTGAAAAACTTTTAGTCAAGTAATGCTTTACGCTTTCGAAAAACTCTACATAGTTTCCAATGAGCTATTTCTCATCCACATATAATATTAGAAACGCTATAGAGCTCCCACTCACTTTCTTGTAAATAGAAGCTTCTCCAAAAACTTATATAAACCCAAATGCCTTCATCACCTCATCAAAGCGCTGCTTCCAATTCCGAGATGCTTGCACTAGTCCTTAAATCGATCGTTGGAGCTTGCACACTTTGTCAGCATTCTCTGGATTGACAAAACCTTCAGGTTGCATCATATACAACTCTTCCTTAAGAAACCCGTTACGGAACGCCATTTTGACATCCATCTGCCAGTTTTCATAACCGAAAAACGCAGCTACTACTAACATGATTCGGACGGACTTCAGCATCGCTGCGGGAGAGAATGTCTCATCATAGTCAACTCCTTGAACTTGTGAAAAACCTATTTTTCACATCCCTAGCTACCCCTTTGATGATTAGCAAGACTGTGCTCATATTGTGATTCTTGCATTAAAAATGAATATGGAAATAGAGAGAAACTCCCTAGCAACTCTATATTCAAAACAATTCAAAGTTGTGACAAATCAATGAACCGGAAATGGCCTTCATAAAAGTCCATCATTTTTGATAAATATTGGAAACCATAATTCAGGGGTGGATTTCATTCTAAAACTACTTTTGGCATTTTATTTTAAACACAAAAGCCATTGAAGTCAACTATATATTTGATTTCAAATATTTCAGAGTTTCATAAAATGTTGAATCTTTTATATGGGGTTGGAAATATTCCAAATAACACCCCCGCATTATTTATACTATTTTAGAAATAGTTTGGACCCAAAAAGAAAATGAAACAAATGTCAAAAAGGATAAAACAGAAAATAGAAATGAAAAAAAAGATGGAAAAGCTTACCCTTCCCCGCACCAGTCGGCAGCAGGAGGTGGCCGCCGCTCCCTCTGGTGCGGCCCTGCACCTGCGTGCCTGCCTGGACCTCCCCGTCGTGCTGGCATGGAAGGATAAGCCTCCCCGCACCCGTCCCCATCCTCTCCCTCTCCTCATTCACCCCCTCTATGCCTCCTCTCTCGGCCGCCATTGGAGCGAGCTTGAGCTCGAGCTTGCCGTCTCTCCGACCATCCTCCCTTGCCTCTGAGCCGTGCAGAAGCTCCACCAGGATGTCGTGACGCTTCCCAGCTAGCCACACGATGCCGAGAGCCCCTGAGTCACCGGATCGCCGTCGTCCTCTTCCTCAGGACACCGTTGATGGTCGCCGTCTTTCTCCATCTCCACACCGTCCCCGAGCATGCTTTTGACGCCTCCGCACTCCCCGTGAGCCCAGGGTGCTTTCCCCCTCGTTTTCCCCCTCGACCCCTAGCTCTAGGCCCTGATTCCACCGGAGCCATATGAGATCTAGCGCGGGAACTCGTCGCCGGTGAAGCTCCGGTGATCGGTTGGTTGATCTGAGGCCACCGTTAGCTTTAGTGTGTTGCGTAGGTGTTGTAGGAGTCTAGCCCCGCCCATGATGAGCCCCGTAGCAGTGATCCCGATGATGCTCAAGCTCCAACAGCCGCCGAGCTCGTCGTCGGCGTTGTCTCCGGCCATTTCACCCCCTGTAACATGCAAAAATGGAACCACGAGCGAGTGGTCGTTCCCCTGGTGCCCTCCGCCATCCTTTTGGTCGCTGGAGGAGCAAACCTGAAGCCTTCCGCCGTCCCTGGAGTCACCGGAGGCTCGCCGCCGGTGGGTTTAACCCCATCGCCGGTGGGTTTGACCCCCTGAGTCTATGACAGGTCGGGCCAGCCCCCTGGCTAAATAAGTTAATTAATAAAAATAATTAGTTAATTAAATCCCTAGACAACCACTAACATGTGGGCCAGGTCTTGTTAGATAGCTAATTAACTTAAAGTTTAACTGGAATTAGACCAGAGTCACTCACCAGTGGGTCCCACTGGTCATGTTTGACTTTCAACGGCCAGTTGGACCTGCTGATGTCATGCTGATGTAGTAATACTAATTCTGATTTATATTAATTCCAGAACAAGTGCAAAACTTTTGAAATTCATAGAAAATTTATTATAACTCCAAAATTTACAAAAAAATATATGCAGATTGATCAGAAAAATTCAATAAACACAATGGTGCTATTTTCATGCATGACAAACAAAGTTATGAAACAACATCAAGTCAAATCAATTAAATGAATTTGATAAATATATTACTTCAAGTAATATTTGAATTTGAATTCAAATCAGCATCATGCTAAAAGTTTGATAGCCACATTAACTTACGCTACAATTCATTTCATGCCACGATCATGCATCATGTTGTTGCACATGAATCTTATTGATTATTGTTATTGTTTCGGTAGGCTTTGCCCTTCCGGATACATCTGAATATCCTTCTAACGAATTTAATACCTCTGCTGAGAAACAAGGCAAGCACCCTTTTGATCATCCCAATATAATCCCATGTTCTTGCTCCTGCACCCACTTATTGCATTAAGACAAAATATTTCAAATTATTTACTTCGGTAGCTAAACCTATTCCTTTGCATGACCTGTAATTGTCACAGTAAATAGCTAAACCTTGCAACCTAGCATACCTGGTAGTTGCTTGAGCCATGTTGTGCTATTTCCTGCTATGTTTGCTATGCCTAGAGTAGTGTCAGATCTGTTTCATCTAGGCGATTAATCAGAATGGATGAATGTGTTCTAGTGACAAATGGATAAGTGTGGAACCTGATTTGGTAAAGGTACCGATGAAAGGCTATGTAGGAGTACATGGCGGGTTGTTTCATTGGAACCGTCCTTAGGAACTTAGTTCCGTGTTTGTAATCTAAGACTAGTTACTACCACATGCTGGGCCCTAAAATATGACCCCGCTCGACTTATTAATCGCCTAGTACTCGGTCCAGAAGTTGCAAATAGTTTCTGGTGTTTATAGTCATGCCGCAGGCCGTGCATAGTGCTGACCTTAGAGGTGGGCTATGATGCGGTAGGCAGTGGCACGGTGTACCAAGTGGCACCTGGATGGTGGGCTTGGGAACCCTGCGCACATCGTTTGGGGCCATGGCAGAAACCTCGGCCGGACTTCCGTGCGGGTTACTCTCAAATAGGCGATAAACCTGGACTAGGTATTAGCGTGGTTAACGGTCGTGGCTCACTCCCTTGCTGGGCTTCCGCTTGAAGGTTGCCGAGGTGCATGACGTGCACATGGCGATAAGTTGTGAGAGCGTGTGTGAAGAAGTACACCCCTGCAGGGTTATGATCTATTCGAATAGCCGCGTCCGCAGATTTGAACTACTTGGAGACATATGTTGTTCATAGACAACTTTAATAGCTACTCATAAAAGCATCAAGATAAGCGTGAGTATCATGTATGGCACTTCCGTAGGGAGACGGAAAGGAGTTCTTGATAGTGTATTGCTGTGGTGATAGTGGACTCGTGTAGGACTTATCAAAGTTGTTAAAACTATATAAAATTGTAGTTTAGTCTAGCCAAGAGTCAAAGCTGGCTTGCTGCATGAAACTCCACAACCCCCTTTGTTGATACCTGTGCATGAGTAGATAGATCTGTTCTAAAGTCTTGCTGAGTACTCTTGTACTCATGTTTGCTTAATAATTGTTGTAGAGAATACCCATGAGCCAACAGGTGGGTTCTTTCTAGACATCGATGATGACAAGTAGCTGGTGTCCCAGCTACGGCCTGGCCCCTTTCAGAAGGGATCTGTAGATAGTCAAGCTTTATGCCTTATCCTTTCAACTGTCTGTACTCAGACAACTTTTACGCTTCCGTTGGTTTCTATAACTCTGCTTGTATGACTTGAGTGTCGGCTCATGTGACCCCTGCCTGTATGGACATATTATGCAAGACTCTTCTGAGTATTCTAAATAAATGTTGTGTTGTTGTATGGTTATGTTGTGATGCCACTGTTGTATCTATGCATATCGAATATGTCATGAGCACGTGTGATGCACTGTGATATGTATGGGGTTCGACACCTAGTCGACTGCCCTTAGTAGCTCTCTATACAGAGAAATGTCCCATTGTGATTCCACCGAGCCTTGGTAGTTCACTACTGCTCCGGACACATTAGTTGACCGGCATGTATCCTTCTTATCTGCTGTGTCTCTCCCTACGGGGAAATTTCATGCTGCGTAATGGAGTCCTTGTAGCTTGCTACGACTCGTCTACACTCGCTGTTGACCGACACCTGCTTTGTTGGGTTATGTATGCCTGTCTCTATACAGTCGAGCCACTTAAGTTTATGACTAGATATTTTGACCCGGGTTCTTTGACATTGGAATGCTAGCAACACTAATGCATACGTGAGTCAAAAGGTGCAAACGGTCCCGGCTAAGGTAAGGTGGCAGCTGTGGGGTTAAACGTGCGTGAGACCGCAAAGGGATGCAATGTGTTACAGGCTGGATTCCTATGGCTTAGGATCGGGGTCCCGACAGCGTTGGTAGTAGTAGCGAACTACCAAGGCTCGATGGAATCACAATGGGGCATTTCTTTGTATAGAGAGCTACTAAGGGTATACGACCAAGTTTCAAACCCATGCATATCATAGTGCATCACACGTACGCATGACATACTCGATATGCATAGATACAACAATGGCATCACAACATAACCATACAACAACACAACATTTATTTAGAAGACTCGGAAGAGTCTTGCATAATATGTTCATACAGGCAGGGGTCACATGACCCGACACTCAAGTCATAGAAGCAGAATTATACAAACCAACGGAAGCATAAAAGATGTGTGAGTACAGACAGTTGAAAGGATAAGGCATAAAGCCTAACTATCTAGATATCCCTTCTGAAAGGGGCCATGTCGTAGTTGGGACACCAGCTACTCGTCATCATCGATGTCTAGAAAGAACCCACCTGTTGGTCGTGGGTATCCTCTACAACAATTATGAAGTAAACATGAGTACAAGAGTACTCTACAAGACTTTAGAACAGATCTATCTACTCATGCTCATGTATCAATAGAGGGGGTTGTGGTGTTTCATGCAGCAAGCCAGATTTGACTCTTGGCTAGGCTAAACTACAACTTTAAATAGTTTTAACAACTTTGATAAGTCGCACACGAGTCCACTACCACCACAACAATGCAATATCATGGACTCCTTTCCGTCTCCCTACGGAAATGCCATACATGATACTCACACTTAACATGATACTTTTATGAGTAGCCAATTAAGTTATCTATGAACAACATATGTCTCCAAGTAGTCCATATCTGCGGACGCGGCTATTCGAATAGATCATAACCCTGCAGGGGTGTACTTCTTCACACACGCTCTCACAACTTATCGCCATGTGCACGTCATGCACCTCGGCAACCTTCAAGCGGAAGCCCAGCGAGGGAGTCGGCCACGACCATTAACCACGCTAATACCTAGTCCAGGTTTATCGCCTATTTGAGAGTAACCCGCACGGAAGTCCGGCCGAGGTTTCTGCCATGGCCCCAAACGATGTTTGCAGGGTTCCCAAGCCCACCATCCGGGTGCCACTTGGTACACCGTGCCACTACCTACCGCATCATAGCCCACCTCTAGGGTCAGCACTATGCACGGCCTGCAGCATGAATATAAACACCAGAAACTACTTACAACTCCTGGACCGAGTACTAGGCGATTAATAAGTCGAGCGGGGTCATATTTTAGGGCCCAGCATGTGGTAGTAGCTAGTCTTGGATTCACACACGGAACTAAGTTCCTAAGGACGGTTCCAATGAAACAACCCGCGATGTACTCCTACATAGACTTTCATCGGTACCTTTACCAAATCAGGTTCCAGACATATCCCTTTGCCACTAGAACACATTCATCCATTCCTGTTCATCACCCAGATGAAACAGACCTGACACTACTCTAGGCATAGCAAGCATAGCAGGAAATAGCACAACATGGCTCAAGAACTACCAGGTATGCTAGGTTGCAAGGTTTGGCTATTTACTGTGACAATGACAGGTCATGCAAAGGAATAGGTTCAGCTACCAAAGTAAAGCATTTGAAATATTTTGTCCTAATGGAATAAGTGGGAGCAGGAGAAAGAACATGGGATTATATCGGGATGATCAAAAGGGTTCTTGCCTTGTTGCTCAGCAGAGGGATTCAATCCGTCAGACGGATATTCGGACATATCCGGAAGGGAAGAGCCTACCGAAATAATAACAACAATCAATAACATTCATATCCAACAATATGATGCATGATCATGGCATGAAATGAAATGTAGCATGAGCTAGTGTGGCTATCAACCCTTTTAGGATGACGCTCATTTGAATTCAAATTCAAATATTACTTTAAGTAATATATTTATCAAATTCATTTAATTTATTTGACCTGATGCTATTTCATAACTTTGTTTTTCATGCATGAAAGTAGCACATTGTGTTCATTGAATTTTTCTGATCAATTTGCATATATTATTTGTCAAATTTGGAGTTATAATCAATTTTCTATGAATTTCCAAAGTTTTAGCATTTTCTCGAATTATATTAAAACAGAAATATAGTTACAGCGTGAGCATGACATCAGCAGGTCCAACTGGCCGTTGAAAGTCAAACCTAACCAGTGGGACCCACTAGTCAGTGACTCTGGTTAAATTCCAGTTAAACTTTAAGTTAGTTAGCTATTTAACAGGAGCTGACCCACATGTTAGTGATTGTTTAGTAATTTAATTAACTAATTATTTTTATTAGTTTAAACTTTAGTTAGCCAGGGGTTGGCCCCACCTGTCATAGACCTAGGGAGTCAAACCCATCGGCGATGGGGTCAAACCCACCAGCGGCTAGCCTCCGGTGGCTCCAGGGACGGCGGAGGGCTTCAGATTTGCTCCTCCGGCGACCAAAAGGACGGCAGAGGGCACCAGGAGAACAACACTTCACCCGCGTTTCCATTTTTGCAAGTTACAGGGGGTGAAACGGCTGGAGGCGACGCCGGCGACGAGCTCGGCGGCTGTCGGAGCTCGGGCATCATCGGGGTCACTCCTACGGGGCTCAACACGCGCGGGGCTAGGCTCCTACAACACCTATGCAACGTACTGATGCTAACGGTGGCCTCAGATCGACCAACCGATCACCGGAGCATCACCGGCGATGAGCTCCCACGGTGGATCTCCTCGGGCTCCGGTGGAATCGGGCCCTAGAGCAAGGCATAGATGGGGAAAACGAGGGGGAAAGCAGCCTGGGCTCACGGGGAGTGCAGAGGCATCTAAAGCATGCTCGGGGACGGCCTGGAGAGGGAGAACGGCGGTGGCGATCAACAGCGGCCCGAGGAAGAAGACGACGCCGATCCGGTGACTCATGGGCTATCGACGTCGTGTGGCTAGCTGAGCCTGACTGACTGTAGGATTACCAAGCCAAACTGGTCAAAGTTGAGTCTAGAAGTGCTTTAGTTATATATAAGGGAATTGTTCGTGGAAGGCAACGTAAGATTGTTGCTCCTCTTCTCAAGTCATTCTATTCTGGTGATCCTCGCTTTTTCTACGGGGATTAAGAACTAGGTTACTTATCTATCTCTCAGGATCGCGTGTCACTAGTCGGTAGATTGTAGGAAAATTGGTCGAGAGTTAATCTGAGTTTCTTTTTTTCCAAGGAAAAGAAAATAAGTTTTGATGACCATGGAATTGAACTTGATAGTTGAGTGGTCATGCTATCCTATCTTTTGTGGGTTGTCTCAAAATTGTTTTTGAGCATTTACAGTTGTTATGCTGCCCAATTTTATCTCCAGAGCTCTAATGCCTCTTGCCTTACGCTCTATTTCAGATGCCTCGCCATCCTTCTCATCAGGCGGTCCGTCTGACTAGGTGCATCGATGTGCAGGGTCACACAGCCATGCTGGTCAGGATGATGTTAGTAGCCGGTTACCGCTGGTACCCAGAGTATACATTGGAGGAGTAGTACCGGGATTTCAATCAGAGTCAGTACTTGTGCACTGTTAGGGTATTCCCAGATTACAATGGAGTCGAGGAGCCGATCCATTGGTCTTATGGATTGGGGGTTACCATTGAAATGGCGGTACAAGATGCTGCCTATTCAATGTTGACCATCATGAGAGCCAGACATGCACTGCTGCAGAATTCAGAGTTCTGCTATGTTCCCGCTTCTCAGCCAGGAGAAGAAGGATACCTTTGCGGGCTCTACTTTGATTCCTCTATGGAGGATCCGCTGCTGCAGTCCACCGCTGGGATGTTAGAGAATAGAGACAGAGATGCTCGTGCCCTTCGTATGGAGCTTTATGCTACTCGTGCCCGTTTGTGGACAGCCTTGACAAAGCTGGCACGTGTAGGTCAGACAGTGTATGGAGATATGGAGATGTTCAATGCCGTTAGGAACCATCTTCCAGCTCATGTTGACTGGCCTGCTATAGGAGGAGTTTCCCCTCTTTGGGGACCTCCACAACCACCAATCACGGGACCAAGGCCACACCCGTGTCCTTACGGTTCCCATGGGTCTCAGGGTCAAGTATTTCCTCATCCGCTAGTTGAGCTCACAGGCCATGGAGGCAACCTTTATGAGATGTTTTATGTGGATGCTTGAACCTGTGAGTGGAGGAGTAGTATGGTAGTAGTTGTACTTCCACAGTCCTGTGTGTCTTGTGGAGTATGCTTATGTCGTGAGATGAGTTCCGGAGTCATAGATAAATAACGTATAGGAAGCTTGGAAAGCCTCTGAGGAGTAGTATCATCTTTTTAGTAGTTTTCTCTTTGGTTTGACATTATACTGAACTACGTAATTGTGTGAATGAACCAGGGTGTATATATAGCAGTTGCTTGTTACCATGTTGTTCGGATGTTCATTTCTGCATTCCATGTGTTCAGTGCATTCTTAATCCATAGCTAGTATTGATGTTGAAATTAGTCTAAGCTGTGAGTTTGTTTGCCAGGATGGTGTTTACCAGGCTGAACCGTGCCCCTACCCATGAGCAGGGAGAGGGTAGCTAGGCAGCATAGGAGGAACTGCCTCACCCGCCTTCTCTGGCGGAAGTTAGGCTTGAGGCGGAAAGAAACAAGCGAGAGACCAACCGTCTGCTAGAGCGTATTGAGAAAAATACGGCTCGTTAGCCGCGAAATGACGCAGTGTCCCTCAATGACTTTGTCAAGCTGAATCCCCCGAAGTTCCATCACTCCGTCGATCCTCTCGTCGCTGATGATTGGTTGTGCAGCATATCACACAAGATACACTCTGCAAATGTTTCTGAGGCTGACAAGGTGACCTTTGCTGCGTACTTTCTGGAAGGCCCCGCCAATCTGTGGTGGGAGAATTTTGAAGCTGTGCGTCCTGCCGGATCAGCAGCCACATGGGCAGATTTCAGTGCAGCCTTCCATCTGCACCACATCCCAGAGGGTCTGATGGACCGTAAGAGAGAGGAATTATGTGCCTTCACCCAGGGAAAGTTGACCGTGGATGCTTATAGCCGCGAGTTCGGTAATCTCGCTCGCTATGCAACTGAAGAGGTGTCAACCGACGCCAAGAAGCAAGCAAGATTCTGCAAGGGTCTGATCCCCGAACTTCGTCATGACCTGCGCCTTCATGAATGTACAAGTTTTCAAGCTCTTGTCAACAAGGCGATCAGTGCCGAGACTGGTCATACTGACTATGAAGCCATGAAGAAGCACTCTTGCGATTCGGGCTCCTCATCTGGTTCCTTGTTTCCAAAACACAGGTTGTGGGTCCCGAATAGCTCTCTGCTGCCAAGATATACCCCGAGGCCATCCTATGTGGCGCCTCAGGCGAATCAGACCAACCCTCCAGCAAAAACCTATGGTCGTCCAGCCAGCAATGCTGCACCACGTGCCAATAAGGTGATCTGTTACAAGTGTGGAGAACCAGGCCACTATTCACGAGAGTGTCCTCAGATTATAGCTGCCAAGCAACCTGGGAAGTTCGTTGGGCAAGGCAAGTCGGGCAAAGCTTATTATGTGAAGCCAACTCCTTCGCGTGGCCGCGTGAATTATGTCTCAACAGAATAAGCTGCAGAGCATCCCGTTGTCATGTTGGGTACGCTCCTTGTCAATCATCACCAACGTCTGTTCTTTTTGACACTGGTCATCTCATTCCTTCATTTCCGAAAGTCATGCACAGCTGCATAACATGTCCTTTTGTGATATGCCAATCCCATTAGTTGTCCAAACCACACGTAGTAAATGGAAAACTTCTAGGATAAGTTATGACAATGAAATCCTAGTAGACAAGCTAGTTTTTCTAGCATCATTGATAGCCTTGAAATCCTCAGATATCAATATCATCTTGGGTATGGATTGGATGACAGTTCATTATGCCAAGATTGATACCCATTCTTGGAATATTCAGCTTACCCATTCCTCGGGTGAGCTAGTTAATGTCTCAACTCGAGTTGAGAAATGCTAACTCTATTCCCTCAATGACAATCCTCTTCCAGAGCTTGAAGACATTCCGGTAGTCCGTGACTTCCGGGATGTTTTTCCAGAAGAACTGCTAGGAATTGCACCTAACACGGATATAGAGTTTGTGATAGACCTTGTTCCAGGAACTGTCCCAATAGCCAGAAGACCCTATAAGATTACACCGTTGGAGCTAGCCGAACTTAAGAAGCAACTAGATGAGTCCTTGAATAAAGGTTTCATTCGTCCTAGCTCTTCTCCTTGGGCTTGTCACGTCCTCTTCGTCAATAAGAAGGATGAAACAGACCAGATGGTTGTAGATTATCGACCAGTTAACCTGATCACCAAAAAGAACAAGTATCCGCTCCCCAAGATCAATGGTCTGTATGATCAGCTCGCTGGATCCTCAATCTTCTCCAAAATGGATTTGAGGTTGGGTTACCATCAAATCAAGATCAAGAACGGGGACATTCCAAAAACGGCCTTTGTCACTCGTTATGGCCAATACGAGTACACCGTCATGTCCTTCGGTTTAACCAATGCCTCAGCCAGCTTATCTCGCTTAATGAATTCAATCTTCATGGAGTATTTGGATAAACTTGTCATGGTATACCTCGATGTTATTCTCATCTACTCAAAGAACGAACAAGAACATGCCGAGCATCTAAGGCTGGTATTTATGAAACTTCGAGAGCATCGCCTTTATGCCAAGTTTTCAAAATGTGAATTTTGGTTACCAGAATTGACCTATCTAGGCCACGTAATATCTGGTAAGGGTATTGCTGTCAATCCTGAGAGAATTCAAGTTGTCCTTAATTGGACTAAACATGAATCGTTTAAGCAAGTTAGGAGTTTTCTTGGGCTAGCGAGCTATTGTCTCCGCTTTGTCGAGAATTTCTCCAAGGTTGCAAAGCCTCTAACTGAACTCCTCAAGAAAGATAAAAAGTTCGAGTGGACACCACAGTGTGAGCATAGCTTTCAGGAACTGAAAAGACGCCTGACTTCCGCACCTGTGTTGCTACCACCAGATTTCTCTAAGGACTTTGTTATCTATTGCGACGCCTCGCGACAAGAATTAGGTTGCATTCTCATGCAGGATCGTCATGTGATTGCATACGCATCTCGACAATTGCATCCACATGAGGATAATTATCCCACACATGATCTTGAGCTTGTAGCTGTAGTCCATGCACTTAAAACCTGGTGACATTACCTTCTTGGTAATCGGTGTGAAATATTCACTGATCACCAAAGTCTAAAATATATCTTCACCCAGCCAGATTTGAATCTCAGGCAAAGATGGTGGGTTGAGTTGATCTCAGATTACGACTTAGGGAAAAATTACACCCCGGGGAAGGCCAATGTTATGGCTGATGTACTAAGTCGTAAGTCTTATTTTAACAATCTGATGTTACAACAAGGTCAACCACATCTGTATGAGGAATTTCAGAAGTTAAACCTTCACATTGTTCCTCAAGGATTCCTTTCTACCTTGGTGGCGAAACCTACTCTTAGGGGTCAAATCATAGCTGGCCAAAGGCGTGATAAGGGTATATCACGGATCAAGGAGAATATTATTAGCGGAAACACTAAGGAATTCTCCATGAATGATCAAGATGTTGTGTTTTTCCAGAACCGTCTAGTGGTTCCTAAGAATCCGCATCTAAGGCAGTTGATCCTTAAGGAGGCTCATGATTCTCCTCTCACTATTCATCCTGGTAGTACTAAGATGTATCAGGACCTACGCCAGAGGTTTTGGCGGACTAGGATGAAGAGTGAAATTGCTGAGTTAGTTGCTAACTCCGACGTTTGTCGTCGAGTTAAGGCAGAACATCAAAGGCCTGCTCGCACCCTTCAACCTTTAGCTATTCCTGAATGGAAATGGGATAAAGTTAGTGTGGATTTCATCACTGGATTTCCCAAGACCAAGAAAGGAAATAATGCTATCTTTGCGGTCATTGACCGTCTACTTAAAGTAGCTCATTTTCTTCCAATTTGTGAGGGTATAACAGCTAGCTAGCTAGCAGAGTTATATATCTCTCGAATAATGTCTCTTCATGGTGTTCCTCTGGAGATTAACTCAGATCGTGGAGGTATTTTTACTTCTCGCTTCTAGGAAAGTTTTCAGAATGCCATGGGGACTCACCTATCTTTTAGCACCGCTTTCCATCCTCAATCAAGTGGTCAAGTAGAAAGAGTGAATCAAATCCTAGAGGATATGCTTCGAGCTTGTGTTATACGTTTCGTATGAATTGGGAGAAGTGCCTTCCATTCAACAAATTTGCTTATAACAATAGTTAGCAATCAAGCTTGGGCAAAGCCCCTTTTGAAGTTCTCTATGGATGAAGATGTCGAACCCATCTTAATTGGTCAGAAACCGGAGAGAGGCAACTCTTTGGTCCGGATATGATCTAGGAAGCAGAAGAGCAAGTTTGCATTATTTGTGAAATGTTGAAAACAGCCCAATCTCGTCAAAAGAGCCAATATGATCGTCATCATAAGGCTGTGACCTTTGAAGTTGACGAGAAGGCTTACCTTCGGGTTACACCTTTGAAGGGTACCCATCGTTTCAGTATCAAAGGCAAATTGGCTCCTCATTACATTGGTCCTTTTTGCATTCTTGCCAAACGAGGAGAAGTTGCCTACTAGTTGGAACTTCCTCCGCATCTTTCCAAGGTTCATGATGTTCTCCACGTCTCGCAACTCAGGAGTTGCTTTTCGGATCCTATCCGTGAAGTGGACCACGAAACGCTTGATCTCCAAGATAACCTTTCAAACCGACAATACCCTGTTCGTATTCTTGATAAAGCTGAGCGTACCACTCGAGGTTCAAACCTCAAGTTTCTTAAAGTTCAATGGTCAAATCATTCTGAAAAATAAGCAACATGGGAAAGAGAGGACCGTCTTCGACTTGAGTATCCCGCGCTATTCCCGACGAATTCCAAATCTCGGGAGAGATTCCTTTGAGTGGCGGTGAGTTGTCACATCCCTAGCTACCTCTTTGATGATTAGCAAGATTGTGCTCATATTTTCACTCTTGCATTAAAAATGAAAATGGAAATCAAGAGAAACTCCCAAGCAACTCTATATTCAAAACAACTCAAAGTTGTGACAAATCAATGAACCCAAAATGGCAAAAAAGTCCATCATTTTTGATAAATATTGGAAACCACAGTTCAGGGGTGGATTTCATTCTAAAACTACTTTTGGCAGTTTATTTTAAACACAAAAGCCATTGAAATGAACTGTATATCTGATTTCAAATATTTCAGAGTTTCATAAAATGTTGAATCTTTTATATGGGGTTGTAAATATTCCAAATAACACCCCAACATTATTTATACTATTTTAGAAATAGTTTGGAGCCAAAAAGAAAATGAAACAAACGTCACAAAGAATAAAACAGAAAATAGAAATGAAAAAAAAGATGGAAAAGCTTACCTGTCGCTCAGGCCCAGCCCAGCTCCTCTCGCCTGTCGTCTTCCTCGCGCTAGTCGGCAGCAGGAGGCGGCCGCTGCTCCCTCCAGCACGGCCACACACCTGCGTGCCTTCCTGGACCTCCCCGTCGCGCTGGCATGGAAGGATAAGCCTCCCCGCACCCGTTCCCATCCTCTCCCTCTCCTCATTCGCCCCCTCTGTACCTCCTCTCTCGGCCGCCATTGGAACGAGCTTGAGCTCGAGCTAGCCATCGCTCCGACCGTCCTCCCTTGCCTCTGAGCCGCGCAGAAGCTCCGCCAGGACGTCCTGAAGCTTCCCAGCTAGCCACACGACGCCGAGAGGCCCTGACTCACCGGATCGCTGTCGTCTTCTTCCTTGGGCCGCCGTTGATCGCTGCCGTCGTTCTCCCTCTCCAGACCGTCCCCGAGCACGCTTTCGATGCCTCTGCACTCCCCGTGAGCCCAGGGTGCTTTCCCCCTCGTTTTCCCCCTCGATCCCTTGTTCCAGGCCCCGATTCCACTGGAGCCCGACGAGATCCGCCGCGGGAGCTCGTCGCCGGTGATGCTCTGGCGATCGGTTGGCCGATCTGAGGCAACCGTTAGCTTCAGTGTGTTGCGTAGGTGTTGTAGGAGCCTAGCCCCGCGCGTGTTGAACTGGAATTTGGCTAGAGTCACAGACTAGTGGGTCCCACTGGCCAGGTTTGACTTTCAACGGCCATATGGACCTGCTGATGTCATGCTGACGCAGTAACTATAGTTCTGTTTTAATATAATTCCAGAAAATTCTAAAACTTTGGAAATTCATAGAAAATTGATAATAACTCCAAATTTGACAAATAGTATATGCAAATTGATCAGAAAAATTCAATGAACACAATGGTGCTACTTTCCTGCATGAAAAACAAAGTATGAAATAGCATCAGGTCAAATCAATTAAATGAATTTCATAAATATATTACCTAAAGTAATATTTGACTTTGAATTCAAATCAGCATCATCCTAAAAGGGTTGATAGCCACACTAGCTCATGCTACATTTCATTTCATGCCATGATCATGCATCATATTGTTGCATATGAATGTTATTGATTGTTGCTATTATTGCCAAGATCATGCTGGTGCTTTGGTGATGGAGATCAAGAAGCACAAGATCATGGCTATATCATGTCACTTATGATTTGCATGTGATGTTAATCCTTTTATGCACCTTATCTTGCTTAGAACGATGGTAGCATTATAAGGTGATCCTTGCTACTTCTCAAACAACAACGCCAAAAATTGACACGTTGACAGAGACTTGCTTGTGTTGGTTTTTCCATTGAAGAGGAAAGGGTGATGCAGCACAGGAGCAGTAAGTATTTCCCTCAGTTTGAGAACCAAGGTATCAATCCAGTAGGAGAATCTCGTCAAGTCGAGAGTACTTGCGCAAACACAAAAGAGCTTGCACCCAACGCTATAAAGGGGTTGTCAATCCCTTCAAGATTGATTTTAAAGTGAGATCTAAAGGCGGAAAGTGCAATGAAGTAAAAGAGTAAGGCTGAAAATATGGTGTGAAGTAGACCCGGGCACCATAGTGTTCACTAGAGGCTTCTCTCAAAATAACAAATATTACGGTGGGTGAACAAATTACTATCGAGCAATTGATAGAACCGCGCAAAGTCATGACGATGTCTAAGGCAATGATCATACATATATCCATCACGTCCGAGAAGTAGACCGATACTTTCTGCATCTACTACTATTAGTCCACACATCGACCACTATCCAGCATGCATCTAGTGTATTGAGTTCATGACGAACAGAGTAACGCCTTAAGCAAGATGACATGATGTAGAGGGATAAACTCAAACCAATGATGAAAACCCCATCTTTTTACCCTTGATGGCAACAACATGATGCGTGCCTCGCTACCCCTTCTGTCACTAGGGTGAGGTCACCGCACGGTATGAACCCAAACCCAAGCACTTCTCCCATTGCAACAATCATAGATCAAGTTGGCCAAACAAAACCCACAACTCATAGAGAATTACAAGGATATGAAATCATCCATATAAGAGATCAGAAGAAACTCAAATAAGATTCATAGATAATCCGCTCATGAATCCACAATTCATCGGATCTCGACAAACACACCACAAAAGAAGATTACATCGGATAGATCTCCATGAAGATCATGGAGAACTTTGTATTGAAGATCCAAGAGAGAGAAGAAGCCATCTAGCTACGAGCTATGGACCCGTAGATCTATGGTGAACTACTCACACATCATCGGAGAGGTCATGGTGTTAATGAAGAAGCCCTCCGTATTCGAATCCCCCCTCCGGCAGGGCACCAGAACGTGCCCAGATGGGATCTTGCAGAGACAGAAGCTTGCGGCAGCGGAAAAGTACTTGCAATGATCTCCTGATTTTCTCTGGAATTTTAGGGAATATAGAGGCGAAAGACCTAGGGCAGGGGAGGCCCAGGGAGCCCACAATCCAGGGAGGCGCCCCCTGGCCGCGGCTAGGGGGCTTGTGGGGTCCCTGGAGACCCCCTGCCTTGGTTCTCAAGCTTCCCGATCTTCTTCTGTTTGAGAAAAAATCTTTTTGCAAGTTTCATTCCGTTTGGACTCCGTTTAAAATCCTCCCCTGAAAAGGGTAAAAAACATGGAAAAATAGGAACTAGCTCTTGGCACTGAGTTAATAAGTTAGTCCCAAAAAAGATATAAAAGGCCAAGTTCCAATTAACTCAGTGCCAATTTAACTTAGTGCCAAGTTCCAATTCCTGTTTTTTTCAATGTTTTTGACCCCTTTCGGAGGAGGATTTTGAATGGAGTCCAAACGGAATGAAACTGCCAAAAAGATTTTAGGGCAGATCGGGAAGCCAGAGAATCAGGGCAGGGGGCCTGCACGGTCCCCACAAGCCCTCATGGCGCGGCCAGGGGGGCCCGCGCCTCCCTGGCTTGTGGGCTCCCTAAGCCGCCTCTGCCCTGGCTTGTGTGGAGTAACAATAGTAGATGCAGAAAGTATCGATCTACTTGTCTCGGACGTGATGCCTATATGTATGATCATTGCCTTAGATAACGTCATGACTTTGCGCGGTTCTATCAATTGCTCGACAGTAATTTGTTCACCCACCGTAATATTTGCTATTTTGAGAGAAGCCTCTAGTGAACACTATGGCCCCCGGCTCTACTCCACATCATATTTTCAGCCTTACTCTTTTACTTCGTTGCACTTTCCGCCTTCAGATCTCACTTTGCAATCAATCTTGAAGGGATTGACAACCCCTTTATAGCGTTGGGTGCAAGCCCTTTTGTGTTTGCGCAGGTACTCTGGACTTGACGAGATTCTCCTACTTGATTGATACCTTGGTTCTCAAACTGAGGGAAATACTTACTGCTCCTGTGCTGCACCTCCATTTCCTCTTCAAGGTAAAAACAAACGCAAGCCCAGCCTCCGTCAACGTGTCAATCTCTGGCAGTGTTGTGTGTTGCCGCAGCTAGGCGCGCGGTGGATATCGTTATTTTTTCACCTTCGCCGATGATTAGAGTAGGTATGGCTATATCTACTTGATAAAGCACAAGTCTGAAACATTTGAAAAGTTCAGACAATTTCAGAGTGAAGCTGAAAATCATCGTAGCAAGAAGATCAAGTTCCTACGATCTGATCGAGGGGGCGAATATCTGAGTTACGAGTTTGGTGCTCACTTAAGATAATGTGGAATTGTTTCATAGTTGACACCGCATGGAACACCACAGCGCAATGGTGTGTCCGAACGTCTTAATCGTACTTTATTAGATATGGTGTGATCTATGATGTGTCTTACCGATTTGCCATTATCGTTCTGGGGCTATGCATTAGAGACAGATGCATTCACTTTAAGTAGGGCACCATCAAAGTCCGTTGAGACGACACCATATGAGCTATGGTATGGCAAGAAGCCAAAGTTGTCGTTTCTTAAAGTTTGGGAATGCGATGCTTATGTCACAAAATTTCAACCTGAAAAGCTGGAACCCAAAGCGGAAAAGTGCGTCTTCATAGGTTACCCAAAAGTGACAGTTGGGTACACCTTCTATCTCAGTTCCGAGGGCATAGTGTTTGTTGCTAAGAACGTAGCTTTTCTTGAGAAAGAGTTTCTCTCAAAATAATTGAGTGGGAGGAAGATAGAACTTGATGATGTTGTGGAACCTCTGTTCAACAAGATGGTGGCACAGGGCAGAAAGAAATTTCTGTCGAGGCGACACCAGTTGAAGAGGAAGCTAATGATGATGATCATGAAGGTTCAGATCAAGTTACTATCGGACCTCGCAGGTCGACAAGAGCGCGTATTGCTCCTGAGTGGTATGGGAATCCTGTCTTGTCTATCATGTTGTTAGAAAACAATGAGCCTGCGAATTACGAGAAACAATGGTGGGCCTAGATTCCAACAGATGGTTAGAGGCCATGAAATCCGAGGTAGGATCTATGTATGAAAACAAAGTGTGAACTTTGGAAGTATTACCTGAAGGTGGAAAGGCCATTCAGAACAAATGGATCTTTAAGAAGAAGACGGACGCGGACGGTAATGTGACCGTTTATAAAGCTCGACTTGTGCAAAGGGTTTTTCATAAGTTCATGCAGTTGACTACGATGATACATTCTCACCCGTAGTGATACTTAAGTCCGTCCGAATCATGTTAGCAATAGCTGCATTTTTCGATTTTGAAATCTGGCAGGTGGATGTCAAAACGGCGTTCCTTAATGGGTTTCTTAAGGAAGAGCTGTATATGATGCATCCCGAAGGTTTTGTCGATCCAGAGAATGTTGACAATGTATGCAAGCTCCAGCGATCCATTTATGGACTGGTGCAAGCATCTCGGAGTTGCAATAAGTGCTTTGATGAGGTGATCAACGCGTTTGGGTTTATACAAGTTGTAGGAGAAGCTTGTATTTAAAAGAAAGTGAGTCGGTGCTCTGTATCGTTTCTAATATTATATGTGGATGACATATTGTTGATTGGAAACAATGTGGAGTTTTCGGAGAGCGTAAAGGATTATTTGAACAAAAGTTTTTCAATGTAAAACCTAGGATAAGCTGCTTACATATTAGGTATTAAGATCTGTAGAGATAGATCGAGGTGCCTAATAGGACTTCCACAAAGCACATACCTAGATAAAGTTTTGAAAAAGTTCAAAATGGAACGATCCTAGAAGAGGTTCTTTCCTGTGTTACAAGGTATAAAGTTGAGTAAGACTCAACATACAGTATTTGCAGAACATAGAGAAAATATGAGTGTCGTCCCCTATGCTTCAGCCATAGGGTCTATCATGTATGCAATGTTGTGCACAAGACCGGACATCAGCCTCGCCATAAGCATGACAGGTAGGTTTCAAAGTGATCCAGGAGTGGAACACTTGGCGGCGGTCAAGAATATTCTGAAGTACCTAAAAAGGACTAAGGAAATGTTTCTCCTTTATGGAGGTGGCAAAGAGCTCGTCGTAAAGGGTTACGTCGATGCAAGCTTTGACACTGATCCGGATGACTCTAAGTCTCAAACCGGATACATATTTATTCTCATTGGGGGTGCGGTAAGCTAGTGTAGTTCCAAGCAAAGCGTCCTAGCAGATTCTACATGTGAAGCGGAGTACATGTATGCCTCTGAGGCGGCTAAGGAGGGTGTGTGGATGAAGCAGTTCATGACAGATCTTGGAGTTGTTCCGAGCGCACTAAATCCAATAACTCTGTTCTATGACAACACAGGTGCCATTGCATTGGCCAAGGAACCAAGGTTTCAAAAGAGGACCAGACACATCAAACAACGCTTTAACCTCATCCTTGACTATGTTGATGGAGAGGACGTAAATATTTGCAAAGTGCACATGGATCTGAATGTTGTAGATCCGCTGACTAAACCTCTTCCATGAGCGAAGCATGATCAACACCTGAACTGTATGGGTGTTAGATTCATTACAATGTAAATCACATAGCGATGTGAGACTAGATTATTGACTCAAGTGCAAGTGGGAGAGTGTTGTAAATATGCCCTAGAGGCGATGATAAAATAGTTATTATTATATTTCCTGTTTCAAGTTAATCGTTTATTATCCATGCTATAATTGTATTGAATGGAAACATAAATGCATGTGTGCATATATAGACAAAACTATGCCCTAGTAAGCCTCTAGTTGACTAGCCTGTTGATCAAGGATAGTTAAGGATTCCTAACCATAGACAAGTGTTGTCACTTGATAACGGGATCACATCATAGGGAGAATGAGGTGATGGACAAGACCCAAACTATAAACATAGCATGTGATTGTGTAATTTTGTTGCTATTGTTTTCTGCATTTCATGTATTCATTCCTATTACCATGAGATCATGTAACTCACTGACACCGGAGGAATGCCTTGTGTGTATCAAACATCGCACCGTTACTGGGTGACTTAAAGGTGCTCTACACAGGTATCTCCGAAGGTGTCCGTTGAGTTAGCATGGATCAAGATTGGGATTTGTCACTCCGTGTGACGGAAAGGTATCTCGGGGCCCACTCTGTAATACAACATCAATGTGACTAAAGAGTTAGTCACGAGATCTTGTATTAGGGAATGAGTAAAGAGACTTCCCGGTAACGAGATTGAAATAGGGATGGGGATAACGACGATCAAATCCAGGGAAAGTAACATATCGAAGGATAAAGGGAATGATATACGAGAATGTTTGAATCCTTGACAGAGAGGTTCAACCGATAAGATCTTCGTAGAATATGTAGGATCCAATAAGGACATCCAGGTACCGCTATTGGATATTGACTCGGGAGTCTCTTAGGTCATGTCTGCATAGTTATCGGACCCGCAAGGTCTGCACACTTAAGGTTCGGTGACGTTTCGGTATAGTTGAGTTATAGGTGCTGGTGGCTGAAGTTTTGTTCCGAGTCCCGGATGAGATCCCGGACGTCTGATACGTCTCCAATGTATCTATAGTTTTTTATGGTTCCATGCTATTATCTTGTCAACTTTGGATGTTTTCTATGCATGAATATGCTATTTCATATCTTTTTTGGGACTAACCTATTAACTCAGTGCCAAGTGCCAGTTTCTGTTTTTTCCGTGTTTTTGACCTTTTTCAGAGAAGAATATTAAATGGAGTCCAAATGGAATAAAACCTGCGGGATGATTTTTTCCATAACAGAAGATACGCAGGGGACTTGAGAACCAAGGCAAAGGACCTCGGGGGAGGTCACAAGCCCCCTAGCCGCAGCCTGGGGGCGCCTAGCAGGCTTGTGGGACCCCCGTGGCTCCTTTGCCCTACCTCTTCCACCTATAAATTATGTGAAAATCCAAAAGCACCAGAGAGAGCCATGAAAATACTTTTCCGCCACCGCAAGCTTCTGTCTCCGCAAGATCCCATCTGGGGACCGTTCTGGTGCCCTGCCGGAGGGGGATTCGAACAAGGAAGGCTTCTTCATCAACACCATTGCCTCTACGATGATGCATGAGTAGTTCACCATAGACCTTCGGGTCCATAACTAGTTGCTAGATGGCTTCTTCTCTCTCTTGGATCTTCAATACAAAGTTCTCCATGATCTTCATGGAGATCTATCCGATGTAACCTTTTTTTGCGGTGTGTTTGTTGAGATCCGTTGAATTCTGGATGTATGAGAAGATTATCTATGAATATTATTTGAGTCTCCTGTGATCTCTTATATGCATGATTTCATATCCTTGTAATTCTCTTCGAGGTGTGGGTTTCGTTTGGACAACTTGATCTATAATTCTTGCAATGGGAGAAGTGTTTGGTTTTGGGTTCATACCGTGTGGTGTCCTCACCTAGTGACAGAAGGGGTAGCGAGGCACGCATCGTGTTGTTGCCATCAAGGGTAAAAAGATGGGGTTTATATCATATTGCATGAATCTATCCCTCTGCATCATGTCATCTTGCTTAAGGTGTTACTCTGTTTGTTATTAACTCAATACACTAGATGCATGCTGGATAGCGGTCGATGTGTGGAGTAATAGTAGTAGATGCAGAAAGTATCAGTCTACTTGTCTCGGACGTGATGCCTATATGTATAATCATTGCCTTAGATATCATCATGACTTTTTCGCGATTCTATCTATTGCTCGACAGTAATTCGTTCACCCACGATAATACTTTCTATCATGAGAGAATCCTCTAGTGAACACTATGGCCCCCGGGTATACTTCACATCATATTTTCAAGTCTACACAATTACTTTTTACACCTTTCACCTTCAAATCTCACCTTGCAAATAATCGTGAAGGGATTGACAACCCCTTTATAGCGCTGGGTGCAAGTTTTTATGTTTTTGCGCACGTACATTGGTGCCTCATCTTGATACTCCTACTGGATTGATACCTTGGTTCTCAAACTGAGGGAAATACTTACTGCTACTGTACTACATCACCCTTTCTTCTTCAAGGGAAAAACCAACGCAAGCTCAAGAGGTAGCAAGAAGGATTTCTAACGCCATTGCACGGGAGTATTCAAAGTGAAGCTTATCCAAGTAACTATTGCAAAATTAGCTCTTGCATTTACATTATTTGCCTTTTGCCTCTCATTTTCCTATCCCCCACTTCTGAAAAAAATACAAAAATATTTGCCTTTTTCATTTGCCTTTCCTTTGCTTGTGTGCTATGTGCCTTCAATATGCTTACATCTTTGCTTGCTAAGTATCTCTTGATATGGATCTTCATCCACTTGCTAATATTTTCAAGAGATCCAATTATGTTGAACCAATTTCTAGTGAGTTTTGTGCACCAGATTATCTTTATGAAGTTTTGCTTGAGATGCGTGAATCTGAAAATTGTGATGAAGAAATTTATGAAGTGATTCACGAGGAATCCTTGAATGAAAAGCATGATTACAATGGTTTCACTATGAATTCTATTGATGTCAATCATGCTAAAAATATGCAGAACCCTAAACTTGGGGATGCTAGTTTTGCTATGTCCACTACTTGTTGCAATGATCATGATTGGGCAGATGATTTTTCTTATGATCTTGAAAATTTGTTTAAGCCTCATGATGAATATGATATTGATAATAATGTTTGCTATAATGTTGAAAGTGGGTTTGGAGAAGTCATGACTTTAGTTGATGATAATCCCACTATTTTTGAAGAGCGTCAACTTTGCATGCATGTGGATCATGAAAAGAATATCTTATGTGATAGCTATATGGTTGAACTTGAATAAGAGCCCACCTGTAATTGTTATGAGAGAGGAAAATATTGTGGTAGAAACTTTCATGTTACTATTTTACCTCTCGTTATGTTGAGATTGATATTGTCCCTTTCTTCTTCCTTGCATATGGTAGTGTCAGGGGGATAACCCCGGGGTAGGCTCATCGAGCCTGCTCCTTCATCTCCTGCCCAAAAGGAATGACAAAGTATAATTCCCCAAGGCCCAACTCCGCTGGCCGGCTAGACTGCACCTACCGGCTGGAGGACGAGACGGCCAATTCTTCTTGAGCGCCTTGGCCAAGCCAACCGGCTAGGAATGAGGCGGCCGTGCCCAAGCCGGCTAACCAAGCGGGCTAGCCGACCGGGGACCTCAAGTCACATCAGGTCGTAGGTCATGACGAGACTCTACGATTAAAGGTGGCTACGCATCAGCAAAGGTACATGATCGGAGTGCCTGGTAGGTACGAGCATCGGCGGCCACGCCGCTGACCTACCCCGGCTCTAATCCATCACCCAGCATAGTGTCAGACCGTCAAAATCCCACTCCATTACTGCACTCGGCATGGGAACAGTGGAGGCGGCCGTACTATCTGCCCATGACATATCTCGCTGGACGATGCCGAACGTACCGCGCGTGCTCGGCGTCAACCTTACCCGAGAGCCTCATTGGCTAGCCGGCGGGTCCCACAACCAGATGGGACCTCGCAGTCGGCGGGCCCCTCAAGCGACAAGACAAGACCCTCGTGGGCCCCTTGGCCGGCCGGCGAGGCTGCCAACCGGGTCCCACTCTTGTACCCTTTATCCATATTGTAAGCCGGTGGGTTCGTCTATAAAACCCCCCGGTCACCCTCCATGCAGAGGGTCGGTCGAACAGCATATCACACTCACCAACCACATAGAGAGAGGCAGAGACGAGCCGGCTGCTCCCCTCTTCCTCCTCCTCAACACAGCTCCAGGAGCAACCTTGTAATCCATCTATGTACATCATACACTCCGGCAGGACTAGGGTTATTATCTCTACGGGGAGGCCTGAACCTGGGTACACCATGCGTTCCATGCTTGTGCCAACCTCGTCCCCAGCGCCCTCCGTTGCCACTTCGGTTCTTACCGACTTTAGCCTACCTATGGCATATGTTGTGAGTATTCACCGACATTTGGCGCCCACCGTGGGGCTGATCGCAGCAACGGCTAGCTTTACGCGTTGGGCGGGTCCCCGCACCTACACCAGCGGATGCATCGCGTTCGGATCGATCTGCATGCCCGTGGAGCCCGCCTTCGATGAGGCAATACCGATGATGATCGATGTCCCCGTCCGCCATGCGGATTCAGACGAAGATTCCGATGACGAGGCACCTCCTAGCATCGTCGTCGCTGCTATGGAGAACCTCAGCGTTCTCTTTAGCGACCCGCGTCTCAATGATGGTCCTCGCTACTTGGGCGAGGACTTCGACGTTGAGGCGTTGTGCGCCAGCTTCAGCAGGCTCTCTATCGCTGAGATGCCTCCACATGATGTGTACCCTAGCAACGTACTCATCTTTGACGGTTGTCCGCGTCGGTGAGGTTCTTCACCCCGTACCATGTCGCCGCCGTCTCCAACGTCGTGGAGGTGATGGTCATCAGCGCTGGCACCAGCACAACTCATGGCAAGGCGTCAGCAGACGCTGGTGAGCCTGCTGCTGTAACCGCTAACACTCTTCAGGACGCACTCGCCGGCCTAAAGACGCCCATCGCCGCTTCCACAAACCGTAACGACGCCCGAGCCTCGCTGGAGGAGGCTCGCAAGCTGATCTTGGAGGAGGGCATCGCCGTCGCCTTGGCAAAGCGTCAGATGGAGGCCAAACTGCGCGAGTATAACTCCGCATATGGCCTCACTCCGATTTCCGAGGCCCCTAGCCGGCTTGGATCGGTCCGCGGTTGCGGCCTGTTCATTGCCAAGATCCTAGGCGGCTACCAGCCCGTCTATGAGACCCCTGCAGCCAACTTACGGGTGGCGCGAGCGGCCATGGAAGAAATGCCAAGCTTGGAGGGCGAGGAGCGCGCCTTCCGGGAGAAGCGGGTCAAGGATCTCCTTGACGACGCCAACGAGCAGCAGACGCGGCTTGAACCCGGTCTGGCCCAACCAGAGTCTCCCGTACCCAACCCCAGAGCATGCTGCAATCCTAGCGGTCATCACCATGCGGAGGGATCTTCCTCGCATCGCACCTCCGGCCGGAGGGGCGAGGGAAGTCAAGACAGGCGCTCCCAGCGCCAGAGCGAGCATACTTTGAGCAGGCGTCGCGGAGGTGACGAGAGCGACTCGGTGTACGAGGTTCCTCGTCCGAGGAGGACCCATGCCAACGGTTCGCAAGGTTCCCTTCCGATCGCAGCTCGGATCGGCGCTCGCGTTCCCCATGGTGACCAAGACACCCGCAGGCATCTCAACGCCCTGGCCCACTCAGCCCTCCTGGAGGAGGACGGTCCCATCGGTCCGGCCTCCTTCGGCCCCCGGATCTGAGGGGAGCCATTTCCCGAGGCTTCACCTTGCCACGAGATACTCCCAAGTACAATGGCACCGCCAAGCCAGAGGACTGGCTGATCGACTACACCACTGCCGTTGGCATTTCCAGGTGTAACAAGCGCGTAGCAGTCTGCTACGTGCCACTCATGTTGACCGGCTCGGCTCGGACTTGGCTCAACAGCCTTCCTGCTGGCAGCGTCAACTCATGGTTGGACTTTGAGGAGGCGTTCGTCCACAGCTTCACTAGCACATACAAGCGCCCTGTCCGGCCTCGCGAGTTGGCCATGTGCGTCCAGAGGCCTGACGAACCCCTTCGCGACTACTTCACTCACTGGACGGAGCTTCACAACTCCTGCGAGGGGGTGCACGAGGTACATGCCATCAAGTACTTCATCGACAGTTGCCGAGACGGGACCCTCCTCAAGAACGAGCTCATGTGCTCCGAGCCCACCTCTCTGGCGATGCTCATGGAGAAGGCGGACAAGTACGCCACGGCTGAGTCGGTGATGCGAGTCAAGGTGACCGCCTCGGAAAAGGTTGTCCCCACGCTGGCTACTCCCAAGCCCGCTGGAGACAGTCGAGGCGGCCAAAACAACAACAAGCGCAAGGCGAATCAGCTAGACTAGCACTCCAACAACAAGTTGGTAGACAGCATGGAGGGTGAGACATTGGCTCCTCAAGCCGGCTCTCAACGGAAGCGTCCCAACAGGGGCAACACAAACTGGTTGCCGAAGCAGACCTTCGAGCAGCTGCTTGACGTCCCCTGCAAGATACATTCTGGGGCACAACCTTCTACCCACACCCTTCGACAGTGCCACTTCACACGATGGCAGTCGCAAGGGGACAGCCTGCCGGCTGCCCCAAGTGTGCAGGCTGCGCCTTAAGCCCCGGCTCCTGGTCCTGCTCTGGCTCCACCGCCGCCGCCTCATGACGACGGCCGCCTCCATGATGACTACCCCCATCAAGACGGAGCATTCGTCGACTTCACAAGTGAAGGCGACGACAAGCATAGCCTGCGCCAGAGATGGCATGAGGTGAATGCCACGGTTCCCCCGGTTCCCCAATACATGCATTGGTCTGACAAACCAATCACATGGAGCCGGCTAGACCATCCTGCAGTGATGCCCAACTCGGGCTCATACGCGCTCGTCCCCGACCCCACCTTCGCCTCCAAGAGGCTCACGTGCTGGTTCTCCCGGGTGCGGGTCGATGGCGGCAGCAACATCAACATCCTCTACCTCGACACTCTCCGCAAGCTCGGGCTCATGCAGACGGACATCCTGCCGACCAGCACTGTCTACCACGGAATCGTGCCTGGGTAGTCCTGCTCGCATATCGGCAAAATCCAGCTGGACGTCCTCTTCGGCGACAAGGCTCACTTCCGTCGCGAGTCCATATGGTTCCGTGTCACGCGCTGCTGGGCAGACCGGCTCTGGCCAAGTTCATGGCTATCCCGCACTACGCCTACCTAAAGATGACGATGCCGGGTCCGAAGGGCATCATCACCATTGCTGGCGACTACAAGAAGTCGCTCGAGTGCGCCCAAGACAGCAGCCGCCTGGCCGATGCCCTGGTGATTGCTGAGGAGAAGAGACAGATCGACCGGCTCGTGGCCCAGGGTAATGAGCAGCCAGCGATCCCTTCTCCTTCGTCCGAGTCGGCCGGCGAAGGCTCCTTCAAGCCGGCCAAAGTGACCAAGCAAGTCCACTCGACCTTGCAAACCCCAATCA
Organism: Hordeum vulgare subsp. vulgare; assembly: GCF_904849725.1. Classification (NCBI taxonomy): domain Eukaryota; kingdom Viridiplantae; phylum Streptophyta; class Magnoliopsida; order Poales; family Poaceae; genus Hordeum; species Hordeum vulgare. The sequence goes on from NC_058518.1 coordinate 317,094,760, forward strand.
ATGTGTCACCATCCGGGCTGGCCTCAGCCCCAAATAGGAAGGTGAGCTCGTCGACTTCCTCCGTGAAAATCGGGACATCTTCGCATCGTCTCCAAAAGACATGCCAGGTGTTCCGAGGAAGTACGCCGAGCACAAACTTCACGTGCGACCGGATGCAAAGCCGATAAAACAACCTTTGTGCCGCTTCGCCGAGGGGAAGCGGCGCACAATTGGAGAAGAGATTACCCAGCTCCTTGCAGCCGGCTTCCTCATGGAGATTTTCCCCCCGGACTGGTTGGCCAATACAGTCCTGGTGCTGAAAAGGAACAACACCTAGCGAATGTGTATCGACTACACTAGCTTGAAAAAGGCAAGTCCGAAAGACCCTTTCGCGTTGCCTAGGATAAATCAAGTGATCGACTCCACTGCAGGTTGCGAAATGATGTCATTTCTGGATGCTTATTCAGGTTACCATCAAATCAAGCTGGATCCAACTAATCGCCTGAAGACCTCCTTCATCACGCCCTTCAGGGCCTACTGTTACACCACCATGACGTTCGGTCTGAAGAACGCTAGTGCGACGTTCCAACACTCCATGCAGCAGTGCCTACTACCACTGATCAGCAGAAACATCCACGTCTATGTGGATGACATCGTCGTCAAGACATAGCAACAGTTCAGCCTCCTCGACGACTTGCGGGACACGTTCGCCAACCTGCGCGAATACAAGATCCGGCTCAACCCGGAGAAGTGCGTCTTTGGGGTTCGAGGTGGCAAGCTCTTGGGGTTCTTCGTGTCCGCTCGTGGCATCAAGGCAAACCCCGAGAAGATCGGCACCATCGAGCGGATGGTGCGGCCGGCTCGGATCCTAGAAGTCCAGAAGTTCGCCGGCTGCCTGGCGTCCCTTAGCCGGTTCGTCAGCCGGCTCGGCGACAAGGCCCTTCCACTCTACCAGCTCATGAAGAAGAAGACGAAGTTTGACTGGAACGACCAGGCAGACGAAGCCTTCCGCGACCTCAAGTGGGTCATCTCGAGCCTGCCAATCTTGGCAGCACCGGCTGAAAGGGAACCCATACTCATATACATTGCAGCGACCACTCGTGTGGTTAGTGTAGTGCTGGTAGTTCAACGCAAGGAGGAGGTCAAGGTACTGTTAGTGCAGCGCCCTGTCAACTACCTCAGCGAGGTCTTGTCTGCTTCCAAGCAGAACTATCCCCACTACCAAAAAATGTGTTATGGTGTTTACCTTGCTGCAAAGAAGTTGAAGCAATACTTCCAAGAGCATGCTATCACCGTGGTGAACACCGCTCTGCTTTCAGAAATCATGGGCAACCGTGATGCAACTGGCAGGATCGCCAAGTGGTCCATTGCCATGGCGGACCATGATATCCGCTACGAGCCTCGCACCGCCATCAAATCTTAGGTGGTGGCCGACTTCTTAGTCGATTGGGCCGAAACCCAGTTCGGGCCACCACCTCGAGAGTCTACGCATTGGCGGATGCACTCCGACGGCTCAAAGATGCGGACTGGTCTGGGAGCCGGCATCGTCTTGACGTCTCTGAAAGGAGACTAGCTAAAGTATGCTCTCCAAATTCACTTCGCCACCTCAAACAACGTCGCCGAGTACGAAGCGCTCGCTCATGGCCTCCGGCTCGCCAAGGAGATTGGCATCCGGCGGCTCATCTGCTTCGGCGACTCAGACCTGGTGGTGCAGCAAGTTTCTGGTGAATGGGACGCAAGGGACGCCAACATGGCAAGCTACCACTTCCTCATCCAGCAGCTCAGCGGCCCCTTCGAGGTTTGCGAGTTCCACCATGTTCCGAGGGAAGACAATGGGGCGGCTGATACATTGGCCAAGATTGGCTCCATGAGACAGGCTATCCCAGCCGGTGTCTCCCTCGCGCAGCTCCACAAGCCGTCTATCAGGTCATCTCCAGAGTCGGCACCGATCTTTGTGCCGGCTGATTCTTCGGTGCAAGCGCCGTCGGCTCCACCAGCTACGCCGGCTACAGCTCCTGTGTCGGCTACGCTGGCTCTGCCCACTCCAATTGCGGCACGGGCTGAATCTTCGGTGCAAGCGCCGTCGGCTCCACCAGCTATGCCAGCTACATCTCCCGTGCCTGCTATGCTAGCTATGGGTGGACGTCATGTAGGTAGACGGCGAGCCAGCTGCCACGACGACATCAGAGACACCTTGTCTCGAGCCCACGACTACTGCTTCATCAAGCGCGGGGGCTGCAGAAGCCCTTGATAGTCAGGTCGAGACGGAGCCAGCCCTTGTGTCGGCTCCGTCATGGGCTCAACCCATCCTGGCCTTCCTCCTTCGCGGCGAGATCCCTCAAGACGAGGCGGAGGCGAGGCTGATCCAGCGCGGATCTGCAGCCTACACCATCATCAAACGCGAGGTGTTTCGGAGTAGCGTGACTCGCGTGTTCCAATGCTGCGTCGAATCTGAAAAGGGACAGGAGATCCTCAGAGACATTTACCAAGGGGAGTGCGGGCATCATGCCGCCTCTAGAACCCTGGTGCCAAGGCGTTCCGCCACGGATTCTACTGGCCCACGGCCCTCGAGGAGGCCCTGGATCTGGTCAACAAATGCGAGGGCTGCCAATTCTTTGGCACACAGAGGCACATGCCGCCTTCGGCCCTCAAAACCATCCCCTTGTCATGGCCTTTCGCCGTCTGGGGGCTGGACATGGTGGGGTCTTTCAAGACGACTCGTGGTGGCATGACTCACCTCTTGGTAGCCGTCGACAAATTCACCAAGTGGATCGAGGGTAGACCCATCAAGAAGCTTGATGGCCCGACGACTGTCAAGTTCATCACGGACATCTCTGTTCGATATGGCGTCCCCCACAGCATCATCACCGACAACGACACTAACTCCGCCAAGGGCGCTCTCGCGCTCTACTGCTCCAAGGTAGGCATCCGGCTCAACTTGGCGTCAGTGGCACATCCCGAGTCCAATGCCCAGGTGGAGAGGGCCAACGGCCTAATGCTGGCCGGCATCAAGACAAGACTGGTGGCACCATTTGTGAGGTCAGCCGGCTTTTGAATCGAAGAACTGCCGGTAGTACTATGGAGCCTCCGCACCACGCCCAACCCGTCGACCAGCTACACTCCGTTCTTCCTTGTATACGGGTCCGAGGCCATTATCCCTACAGATATCGAGTTTGACTCGCCTTGGGTCACCCTGTACACGGAAACGGAGGCGAAGGAGGCAAGAGAATACGGTGTGGATCTCCTCGAGGAAGCAAGGGACTTGGCCTTGAGCCAGATGGCCATCTATCAATAGAAGCTGAGATACTACCACAGCAAGAAGATCAAGCCTCTTTCATTCAGAGAAGGAGACTTGGTGCTCAGAAGAATCCAGCGCACCGCAGGCCAGCACAAGCTCTCCTCCCCGTGGGAGGGACCCTTCATCATCAGTAGGGAATTGCACAACAACGCATACTACCTGATTGATGCCCAGAAGCCAAGGAAGCGTAAGAGGGGCGACTCCGGCCAGGAGACGGAACGTCCATGGAACGCGGCGTTGCTTCGCCCGTTCTATTGCTGGAAGGCAAGTATCAAACATGGAAAGATGATGCACATATGTATCTTTCTCCCTCTTCAGGGATTTCTAATGAATGCAATGAAAAGAGCATGGCTTATGCCTCTTTTTAAGTTCATACCTAGAGTGCTCACTCTGCGAAGCCCCTTGCTGGCTCTAATAAGCTCGGGGGCTCCCTAGCCGCCCGGACGCCTTCCTTATGTTGTAGAAAAACACATAGTGTACGCCGGACCGATCCCTCGTCACCTCGTAACAGCTTCAGACCGACTCCCGGCTGTGCGGCTAGCGAGGCGACGCCAGGTAAGGCCGGACGCATGCAAAGTTTGACTACAAAAAGGTTGCCGGCTCGGGTTGGCTTGATTTATTTTACGATCTCATTCTAGCCGGCCTCTGCTGGTTTATGTCTGAATCTTTAAGTCTTGATGGCTTCGAAAAATCTAAGTCTTATATTCTCAAGGCCAGAAACCTCGACTCAGTCACAGACCGGCTCCCAGCTGTCGGGCTGGCGGGGTGGAAACTTGGGTGTACGGGAATTGGAGAAAAAGAAGCCAAACAGGAATCAAAAGATAAAGATATAAAACAACACGCATGGCAATACGAATATAATGCTGAATCCATACATTCAAAATGCATTGGCCCACGGACGAAGTTCATTACACCCCAGTGGGTGGAACTGTTGGACTGGCAAGACAATTTCAGACAACAAAAAGAAAAAACAGGACCGGCTAGGGGCCTGCGGCCACATCGGTCGCCCCAGCTACTGCTCCTGAAGTGGTGGCATCACCATCGTCGGCTGATCCCGAGGCGGTGGCGTTGTCTCCTTCGCGAGGGCTTCCGGCTCCGTCCGCACCAGAGTCGGCGTACGCCGCGCCGCTGGAGGCGGCAGCACTCTCCACCTCAAGGGCTGCCTCATCGGAGCTACCATCGGCGTCATAGGGCTGAAGGCCGTGCATATCTTCAGGGATCACATTGCCGCCTTCGCCCCGCTCCAAGTTGAGCTCATCCCAGGCGGCGTACGAGGCGATGCCGCTGGCCCTCACGCGCAGTGCCTCCTCGATGGCCTGCAACTCCGCCTCGGAGCCGTCGCGCTGAGCGACGAGCTTGCACAAGTCTAGGTTTCAGTACCAAGACTTGGCCAAGCGCAGGGCCATGTAGGCTCCAGCGCGCACAGCGATGCACGCCAGGCGTCAAGACGGTCCTCTCCAGCCGCAAGCCAGCGGGAGAGCCGCCTCATCGATGCCGGCTCCACACCATCAGGCCACAGGGCCGCCACCATCGACGAGCCTGCGATCTGGAGCTGAGCCACGGACTCGCCCTGGACGTGCAGGTGGGCCCTGAAGCCCACTTCGATCTCCTCGACGCTCCAGCCGGAGGTAGCATCTACCTCCTGCCCGGCCGCGCGGCTCTCCTCGCGGCTCACCTCGACCGCCGTGTCGGCTGTGCTCTGTGTCTCACGGAAGAGGCCTGAGACAGGGAAAGGGGCACAAAAACGTGTAAGAAGAGGATATGGCAAATAAAGTTCAAGACGAAACAAAAGAAGACTCACGGTGGAAGTCGCCATCAGTTTCATGGGCGCTCTCTAGGGCCTCGAGCTCCCGCACCTTTCTCTCTTGCGTAAGGCGGGCGACTTTGTCCTGGACGGCCGCCGCCGAGTCCAGGACCTTGGCCAGCTGCGTTTGCTTCTGGACCAAGGCGTCCTCCTTCTCCTTCAAGGCAGCGTCCTTGAGCTTAATCTCCCCGAGATGAAGCGACTCAAGACGTTCCACGTCGGCAGTATGGGAGGCGTCCTTCTCCTGCAGAGAGGCGCGCAGCTGCTCCAGCTCGGCCCGGCTGGCCGCATCGAGCTCCTTCTTCTTCTTCTGGAGAAGAGTCAACTGCTCCTGGAGTCGGCCGTCTACGTCACGCAGGGCGTCCCGCTCCACGACAACCTCGCCCAGCCGGGCTTGAAGCTCGGCAATCTGGCCATCAGCCGCCTGGTTCTGAGCCCCAGCGTATTGTAGGCCTACACCTGGGCATCATAAAGATCCTACAAAGCAAGGAAAAAAGCAAAAGTAAGATTCCGCCTAGTTAAGTCATAACCAGCCCGATTCTCGGGGCTACACCCAGTGGGTGCACTAGCGCGCCCACACTAAAGAAGCAAAACAAGAGAAGAAGCTCAAAAGAGATTTGGCCCTGTCGATTCTCGGCTGGCTCGAATCTCTTGGGCTACACCCAGTGGGTGTGCTGGCGCGCCCCCACTGATTCAAGAATAAGAAAAGAAAAAATCGAAGACAGAGATGAGGCACTTACCCTGGTGCATTCCTCCAAGCGCTCCAGATCGCTGCCCATTACGCGGGCCGCCTGGTCCACCTTGAACCGGGTGCTGCCAAACATCGACACTAGCTCCGGGACCCCTTGGGGCGCGGTGCCTACGGGCAGCTTCGAGCGCGCCAGGTTGGCCAGTCGCCAAGTCTTCATGGGCCGGCTCCCGACCCTGGCATCAGCTCCTAGAGCAGCCGGACCATGGTAGGAGACGACGATGGTGCCGTCTCCAGGTGCCGGCATGGGAGCCGGCTCCGCTGACGTCTCACTCGACGTTGTCTCCTCGGCAGGAGGTGGATGGGTCGCGTCCGGCGTATCCATGTTCACTCATGGCGCATCTGGGGACTTGTCTGGTGTGTCCAGGATCAGTTCCGGTGCGTTGGGCGCCGCCTCGACCCTAGGTGAATCAGGGATCACCTCAAGACCCACCGGCACAGAGGCATCCGGCTCGGAGGGCTAGGCCTTCTCAGTCCTTGGGGCGTGCCTCGGGGCCGCCTTGCTAGCTGGCTCCTCCACGCGAGCAAGCGTGGAGGGGTCATGTCTAGCCTTCGTATGCTTCTCCGCCGGCTCCTCGGCCCGGCTGGGGCGAGACTGGCCCTCAGCCGTCTTCCCCGCGGCCGCATCCCACCGGTGCTTGGACTGCACCTCGAGCTCCTTCTGGGCAGCATCAGCCGCTGTCCAGCCGACCCGTTCGGCTGCGGAGGTGGTGTCTTCCTTCACGTCTTCTGCCTGCCTGCCGTGCGACGTTTTTGAGGAACGAAGCTTCACACAAGACAAAAGAAAACAAGGGAGAGGAACCCTTACCCTGCGACGATGGGCACTTGCCTCCTACCGCCACCCGCACGGTGCTTCTTAGCGCTGCCTGCCCGTGCTCCGGGTGGAGGACACGTCGCCGGGCGCTTAGGAGCCGGCCGGGAAGCTGTGGCACCCTTGCCCTTCTTCCTGGTCGCCTCGTCAGGTCTGGTCGCCTCGGCCCTATTATGCTGCCGAGCGTCAGAGGCGGGCTGGTGACCTCCTCCACCCCGTCGGGGTCTTCCTCGAAGGCTGTATCAGATAGGGAGGAAGGAATCTCGTCATCATCTGTCAAATCTACGATGGAGGGTCGTAGATACTCACTAGACGGCTCCATCCCTTCCGACTCCAGCGCATTCTCCGAGCCTTCGGAGGAGGCAGAGCGGGACTCGATCATGCCCTCGTCCTCGATCTACGAGGCGTCAGACGTCACCACGTTAGGGGCAGGCGGGTTGAGTGCTGCCTGCAGCTTCTCGAACATCTGCACGAAGGAGTTGACGGCCGGCTCAGCGAGACGGTCGGTCGTGAGACAAACAGCAAAAACACAACAACAAAGAGTGCTTACCACCGGAGGCGGATGGGACCTACAGTAAGGGGTCATCCCCCACGACCAGTTCCCACTGTCGTCCATGCGGGCGGTGGAAATCTGGTTCACACTCACGCCACCGCGCTGGGGGTGAATCTCTTGGTGGATGTCCGCCAGGGGTCGTGCCGGCCCCTCATCTGGCAGACCAGATGAGGCCGCCTCTACAACGGCAGAATCTTGCGGGTAACCATGGTGGTCAACAGGTCATGGCCAAGGAGGCCGCTTTTCTCCAAAATGTCGAGGTGGGTGCTGATCTACGCCACCTCGGTAATCGGCTTCGGGAACTTCGGCCCCCAGTTCAACTTCGTCGGAGGGTTAATGTGGAACGGGATCTTGTTGAGGGCGTCGCGGGCAGGGTCGGCATTCTTCATGTAGAAGAAGCCCTTCTACCACTGCTTGATGGACTCCTGCAGCGGCAGCTGGGGGAAGCCGGACTGCGAACGATGATGCACCAGTGCGGCTCCGCACGGCGTCATCGGCCATGGCCGGACGTGCTTCTCCAGCGTGGCCTTGTCCATCGCAATGGACTGCTGCTTGAAGAAAAACAAGCTTCGCCAGAGATCGAGGCGGGGCTCAATCCCCAGGAAGCCCTCACACAAGACCACGAAGGCCGACAGCTGCAAGATGGCATTCGGCGCCAGGTGGTGCGGCTGCAGGCCGAAGAAGTGGAGCCATTCGGAGAAGAAGGGGCTCGCCGGGAGCCCAATGCCCGTGTAGAAGTGCTCCTCGAAAACGACGATCTCTCCCTCTACTGGCGTTGGGGCGGTCTCGGCGCCAAGGATCCGCACCAGCACCTGGGCGGCCGGGGGAAACAGCCGGTGATGGCGGAACTCATCGATATGGCATTCACAAATCTCACTGCCAAGCCAAGCTCCCTGTGACGAGGTCTTCTTCGAGGAGGAGCCGCCGGCCATGACTGCTGGTGGCAGAAGCTCGGGAAGGTTGGTGGCTCGACGGCGATGAAGAATAAGAAGACGAAGAGGACGGGCTCTTTCTCTCTCGGCTCAGGGAGGAAGAGGGCGTCGATGAGGGGCGAGTAGCCTCCTCGGAACCCCCGCATCCCATTTAAACCCCACGAAGCATCGTGGGGAGGGGATCCGGCGTGCACGGAACCCCACTAACCCCGTGTATTATGGGCGGTAACGCTTCCCGAAGCCCAACCGTCACGGAGTAAATCCACACAGGATCTACCGCACGGAGGCTGAGGGGGCGTCGTCGCGGGACCCAGGGCCCAGGCCCGGTCCCGTCACCAGTAATAACCATCATTATGTAAGGCTGAGCCTGGCACGTGGTGCGATCTGCGCGGCCTATGACAAAGCCGAGGCGTCGCTTTGAAGCCAACCGGCTCTGGAGCCGGCGTCCCCTGCTGCGGATGGCGGCAGGAATACCAAGACAAAAAATCAAGCCGGTGAGGCCGCCTGTCCACAGACGGTGGGCCTCTCCAGCTTCGGGGACTACTGTTGGGGGATAACCCCGGGGTAGGCTCATCGATCCGGCTCCTTCATCACCTACCCAAAAGGAATGACCAAGTATAATTCCCCAAGGCCCAAGTCCTGTGGCCGGCTAGACTGCACCTACCGGCTGGAGGACGAGACGACCAACTCTCTGGCCGGCCAGGCAACCCCTGCCGGCTAGAGGCAAGACGGCTACCTCTTGTTGACCGCCTTGGCCGAGCGAGCCGGCTAGGAAAGAGGTGGCCGTGCGCAAGCCGGCTAGCCAAGCGGGCAAGCTGGCCGGCGACCTCAAGTCACATCAGGTCGTAGGTCATGACGAGACTCTACAATTAAAGGTGACTACGCGTCAGCAAAGGTACATGATCAGAGTGCCTGGCAGGTACGAGCGTCGGCGGCCACGCCGCTGACCTACCCCGGCTCTGATCCATCACCCAACATAGTGTCGGACCGTCAAACTCCCACTCCATTACTGCACTCGGCGTGGGAACAGTGGAGGCGGCCATACTATCTACCCATGACAAATCTCGCTGGACGACGCCGGACGTACCGTGCGTGCTCGGCGTCAACCTTAAGCGAGAGCCTCATTGGCTAGCCTGCGGGTCCCACAGCCAGATGGGACCTCGCAACCGGCGGGCCCCTCAAGCGACAAGACAAGACCCTCGTGGTCCCCCTGGCCGACCGGCAAGGCTGCTAGCCGGGTCCCACTCTTGTACCCTTTATCCATATTGTAAGCCGGTGGGTACGTCTATAAACCCCCCCGGTCATCCTCCATGCAGAGGGTCGGTCAAACAGCATATCACAGTCACCAACCACATAGAGAAAGGCAGAGATGAGCCGGCTGCTCCCCTCTTCCTCCTCCTCAACACAGCTCCAGGAGCAACCTTGTAATCCATCCATATACATCATACACACCTGCAGGACTAGGGCTATTATCTCTACGGGGGCCCTGAACCTGGGTACATCGTCCATTCCATGCTTGTAACAACCTCGTCCCCAACGCCCTTCGTTGCCACTTCGGTTCTCACCGACTTTAGCCTACCTATGGCATATGTTGTGAGTACTCACCGACAGGTAGTTATTGCTTGTCTTGATAATTTGTTTTCCTATAAAATGCCCATGCATAGGAAGTATGTTAGACTTTGATATGTTTGCCACATGTTTCATGATGCTCACTTCGTGTCCGATTGATATCTTTTATGCGAGCATCATTGAATTATCAATGCTTAGAAAAAAGGCAACCCAATGAATAAATTTATTTTTGATTTTTGCTTTCTGTTTTGTTGTCTCCACACCATCATAATTCTATTATGATGGTGTTTTTTGTGTTTTTTGGTGTTTGTGCCAAGTAGAACCTTTATGATTAGTTTTGGTGATGGTTGTTTGATCTTGCTGAAAAAGACAGAAACTTTGTGCTCACGATTTTTTTTAATTCCTATCCAGAAAGAGATTTTGAGTTGATTCTTTTTGCTTCTGATTGATATGCAAATTTCCCTAACTGTCATAATTGTTCATAAGTTTTGAGATACCAGAAGTATACGAAGTATACATATTGCTACATACTGGTCTGTTTTTGACAGATTCTGTTTTTGTTGTGTTTATTGCTTATTTTGATGAAACTATGGGTAGTATCGGGGGGTACTATCCATGGAAAAGTGAGAATACAGTAACCTAACATCAATCTAAATAGAAATCAATTTTACTACAGTACCTAAAGAGTTGGTGGTTTGTTTTCTTATGCTAATGATATCACAAGTTTCTGTTTAAGTTTTGTGTTGTGAAGTTTTCATGTTTTGGGTGATGTTCTCATGGACAATGGAACAAAGAGTGGAAATAGTTTAAGCTTGGGGATGCGCAACGCACCCCAAGCCAAATTCAAGGACATCAAAAAGCCTAAGCTTGGGGATGCCCCGGGAAGGCATCCCCTCTTTCGTCTTCAATCCATCGGTAACGTTACTTGGAGCTATATTTTTATTCACCACATGATATGTGTTTTGCTTGGAGCGTTGTGTATTATAGGAGTCTTTTCTTTTTGTTTTGTCACAGTCATCCTTGCTGCACACCTTTTTGAGAGGGACATGCCATCATCGTGAATTTGCTAGAATACTCATTGAGCTTGGCGTATATCTTTTGAAGTAGGCAATTTAGCTCACATGTGCTTCACTTATATCTTTTGAGCTAGATAACTTTGCTCTAGTGCTTCACTTAGATCTTTTTAGAGAGCGTCTGTGTCATATTTTGAAGAAATAAAAACTCTCGATCTTCACTTATATCTTTTTGAGAGTGCTCTCTCTAAGTAACTTGGTAATTGGCGTGTGCTATGAAAGTAGTCCTAAGGATGATAGGCATCCAAAGAGCATAAAATAAAAACTTCCATATTCAAGTGCATTGGTTAGTAAGAGAAGTTTGATTCCTCACAATTAGTTTTGAGATATGGATATGGTAATATTAGAGTTATGTTAGTAGGGTGTTGTGAATCTAGAAATACTTGTGTTGAAGTTAGTGATTCCCGTAGCATGCACGTATGGTGAACCGTTATGTTAGGAAGTCGGAGCATAATTGATTTATTGATTATAATCCTTTGTGTGGCGGTCGGGATCACATGATGGTTAACACCTACCAACCCTTCCCCTAGGAGTATGCTTTTAGCACTTTATTTCGATTACTAATAAAACTTTCAGAATAAGTATATGAGTTCTTCATGACTAATGCTAGCCTCTCTAGTGCCGCGCAACTTTTGTCGGTGCACAAACCCACCATATACCTTCCTCAGAACAACCACCACACCTACCTATTATGGCATTTTCATAGCCATTCCGAGATATATTGCCATGCAACTCCCACCGTTTCGTCTCATGACACGTGTCGTCACTTTCATATTGCCATTGCATGATCATAAGATAGCTAGCGAGATGTTTCAATGTCATACGCTAAGCAAGATCGTTGCACATCCTGGTACACTGCCGGAGGCATTTCCTATAGAGTCATCATTGTTCTAAGTATTGAGTGGTGAGTAAATAAAAGTGTGATGATCATCATTATGAGACCATTGTCCCATGTGAGGAAATAAAAAGAAGGCTAAAGATTCCCACCAAAAAAAATAAAAAAATAGGCCAAAGAGCCCAAACAAAAAAATAGAGAAAATGAGAGAAGGGACAATGCTACTATCTTTTTCCACACTTGTGCTTCAAAATAGCACCATGTTCTTCATGATAGAGAGTCTCTTGTTTTCTCACTTTCATATACTAGTGGGAATTTTCATTATATAACTTGTCTTGTATATTCCAATGATGGGCTTCCTCAAAATTGCCCTAGGTCTTCGTGAGCAAGCAAGTTGGGTACATACCCACTAGTATTCTTTTTGAGCTTTCACACACTTATAGCTCTAGTGCATCCGTTGCATGGCAATCCCTACTCATTCACATTGATATCTATTGATGCGCATCTCCATAACCCATTGATACGCCGAATTGATGTGACCATCTCCTCCTTTTTGCCTCACAACCTCCAAGACACTCTATTCCACCTATAGTGCTTGCGTGAGAGTTGAAAAAGTTTGAGAAAGTAAGAGTGCAAAAACAATTACTTGGCCAATACCGGGGTTGTGCATGATTTAAATTCGTTGTGTGGGGATGATGGAGCATAGCCAGACTATATGATTTTGTAGGGATAACTTTCTTTGGCCTTGTTATTTCAAAAGTTCATGATCACCTTGCTAGTATGCTTGAACTATTATTGTTTTCATGTCAATAGTAAACTATTGTTTTGAATCTTACGAATCTGAACATTCATGCCACAAGAAAGAAGTTACAAAGCACAAATATGTTAGGTAGCATTCCACATCAAAAGTTCAGTCTTTATCACTTCCCTACTCAAGGATGAGCAGGAGTTAAGCTTGGGGATGCTTGATACGTCTCCAACGTATCTATAATTTTTGATGGTTCCATGCTATTATCTTGTTAAATTTGGATGTTTTGTATGCATGAATATGCTATTTTATATCTTTTTTGGGACTAACCTATTAACTGAGTGCCAAGTGCCAATTTCTGTTTTTCTGTGTTTTTGACCTTTTCACAGAAGAATATTAAATGGAGTAAAAACGGAATAAAACATGCGGGATCATTTTTTCCGTAACAGAAGATATGTAGGGGACTTGAGAACCAAGGCAAAGGACCTCGGGGGAAGTCACAAGCCCCCTAGCCGTGTCCTGGGGGGGCACTGACCAGGCTTGTGGCCCCCCTGTGGCTCCTTTGCCCTACCTCTTCCGCCTATAAATTCTCTAAAAATCCAAAACCACCAGAGAGAGCCATGAAAATACTTTTCCGCCGCCGCAAGCTTCTGTCTCCGCAAGATACCATCTAGGGACCGTTCCGGTGCCCTGCTGGAGGGGGATTCGGACACGGAAGGCTTCTTCATCAACACCGTTACCTCTCCGATGATGCGTGAGTAGTTCACCACAGACCTTCGGGTGTATAGCTAATAGCTAGATGGCTTCTTCTCTCTCTTCGATCTTCAATACAATGTTCTCCATGATCTTCATGGAGATCTAGCCGATGTAACCTTCCTTTGCAGTGTGTTCGTCGAGATCCGATGAATTTTGGATTTTTGATCAGATTATCTATAGATATTATTTGAGTCTCCTCCGATCTCTTATATGCATGATTTCGTATCCTTGTAATTCTCTTCGAGTTGTGGGTTTTGTTTGGCCAACTTGACCTATAATTCTTGCAATGGGAGAAGTGATTGGTTTTGGGTTCATACCGTGCGGTGTCCTCACGTAGTGACAGCAGGGGTAGCGAAGCACGCATCGTGTTGTTGCCATCAAGGGTAAAAAGATGGGGTTTATATCATATTGCATGAATCTATCCATCTACATCATGTCATCTTGCTTAAGGTGTTACTCTGTTTGTTATGAACTCAATACACTAGATGCATGCTGGACAGCGGTCGATGTGTGGACTAATAGTAGTAGATGCAAAATGTATCGGTCTACTTGTCTCGGATGTGATGCCTATATGTATGATCATTGCCTTAGATATCATCATGACATTGCGCGATTCTATCAATTTCTCGACAGTAATTCGTTCACCCACCGTAATACTTGCTATCATGAGAGAAGCCTCTAGTGAATACTATGGCCCCCGGGTCTACTTCACATCATATTTTCAGATCTACACAATAACTTTGTTGCACTTTTCACCTTCAGATCTCACCTTGCAAATAATCGTGAAGGGATTGACAACCCCTTTATAGCGTTGGGTGCAAGTTTGTTTGTTTTTGCGCAGGTACATTGGTGCCTCATCTTGATACTCCTACTAGATTGATACCTTCATTCTCAAACTGAGGGAAATACTTACTGCTACTGTGCTGCATCACCCTTACCTCTTCAAGGGAAAAAAACTCAAGCTCAAAAGGTAGCAACGTCATGACGGTTTCCGGAATGGTCCGGAAACGAAGATTGATATATAGGAAGTTGGTATTTGGATTCCGGAAGAATTTCGGGCATTGCCGGTAGTGTACCGGGAGTGACGAATGGGTACCAGGGGCCCACCAGGTGGGCCCACCTCAGCCCAAGGGGTCCACATGGGTTCATTGGATGTGCAATATGGCATAATGGGCTAACAAGGAAAGCCCATGAGGAAAAAAGTGGAAAATCCAAAAGAGGTGGGCAATTTGGGAAGCAGTCCTAATCCAAATGGGATTGGAGGAAGACTCCTCCCTCCTCCACTTCGGCCGAAGCCAAGGAGGCTCCCTTGAGCCTCAAGGTTAGGCCCTCCCCTCCTCCTATATATACTAGAGGTTTTAGGATTTTTGAGACACAACTTTTCCACGTGCAACCCTAAACCTCTACTTCGTAGTTGTTCCGCTAGATCGGTTTTCTGCGGTGCTTAGGCGAAGCCCTACATGAATAGATCACCACCACCACGGACGCGCCTTCACGTTGTTGTAGAACTCATCTAATTCCCAGTCTCTCTTGCTCGATCAAGAAGGCACAGATCGTCATCGAGCTGTACGTGTGGTGAACGTGGAGGTGCCGTCCGTTCGGTGCTAGATCAGGACATATCGTGGGACGGGGACGATTTGGATCGCGAAGACGTTCCACTACATCAACCGAGTTTCTTAATGCTTCCCACTTAGCGATCTCCAAGGGTATATAGATCCGATCTCCCTCTCGTAGATGATCATCACCATGATAGGTCTTCGTGTGCGTAGGAAATTTTTTGTTTCCCATGCAACGTTCCCAATAAGTAACTTGATCTGATGCTTCATGATCATAATCATTAGCTTCCTCTTTAACTAGTGTTGCCTCGACAAAAATTCCTTTTTGCCCTGCGCCACCATCTTGTCGAATCAGAGGTTCCGCAAACTTATCAAGTTCTATCTTCCTCCCTCTCAATTCTTTCGAGAGAAACTCTTTCTCAAGAAAAGCTCCGTTCTTAGCGACAAACACTTTGCCCTCGGATCCAATATAGAAGGTATAACCAACTGTCTCTTTTGGGTAACCTATGAAGACACACTGTTGCAAACCTACTGTTAACTAACATAAACAAAACAATAATCTTTCTGAAATATAAAAGAAAAAATATTTTAAAAGCAATTATAGAAAAGGAATTAGCCGTAATCCTAAAAGAGGTGAAACAGAAATTGTTTCACAAGAAACCATAAGCTAAAATGCTCAAACAAATCTTAAATTTTTACCACTTATAAATAAGATCACTAGTGATCAGTAGCAAAATGAATCAAATTAAAAGCTAGTTTTAAACTCCTGGAATAGGCAAAAAAAGGTTTAAACTAAATCTGATCTAATTCAAATTATAAAATTTCAAACATAGACAAATTATATGTTTTTAAAAACTACAGAATTTTTTTGATCTACTGGACAAAGAATCAACTCCATTGGAGTTGTGGATCAAACGTTATGATCAAAAGAAAATTGAAACTCTCTCTGTTTTGGAATTAAAACAGAAAAAGGAAAAACTGATTTGTGGACAGGGGGTCCACGTGGCATCTTCTGATTGGCTAAGGGGGTGAGTGTTGCAAGGAAAACTAACAAACGGCCGCTATTTAAGTAAAATATTTCGGTTAACTTACAGGTTGACCGGTTCTTTTTAGAAAACCGAAGGGGTAAGTACCTTCTAATATACACCGTGGGATCTAGATCTAATGGTAAAACTACACAATACAAAAAAACAAAACAAGTAAAAGAAAAAAAAGAAAGGAAGGAGGAGAGGGAGCCTTACCGTGACTAGCAGGGGCTGGAGGCCTTCTCCGGCGAGGTGGGCAACTCCGGCGGGGTGGGGTGGCGAAGGAGGGGGGACCGGTGGAGGGGTGGGTGGGGGCTCCTGGGGAGGAGACGAGGGGGAGATGGAGAGGGGTGCAGGGGGGGCGACGGGAGGAGCTCCTGGCGATGAGCTCCTGGCAGGAGCTTTCGTGGGGACGGGGAGGGGGTGCAGGGAGGGGCGACGGGGTGGGGTGGTGGAGGAGGTGCAAGGGGGTGGGGAAAGTCGGCGGGGTGGGTAGGGGGTGCAGGGGCGATGGGGTAGGTCGCCGGCGAGTTCTCTGGTGGCCTACTCCGGCAAGGTCCACACGGGGAGGAGGAGGTGGGGAGAGGTGGCGATTCCAGCGGGAATGGAACGAGGAGAACGTGGCGCTTCTTATAGGGGCGACGGGAGAGGCTAGGAGGGAAAGAACTTCGCGAATCCCGGAGGTGGGGATTTCTTTGTCCATGGCTAAGGAAAGTCAAGTGCACGTGAGGAAGAGACAGAGGAGGAAGAAGATCCTCTGTTGGGCCAAAATAGGAAAACTCTTAATGGGCCAGCAAGAGTTTCCAAATAAAAGGATTTACTTCCTAATCATTAAAACAGGAAGGTAAAAGGAAAAAGTTTGGAAATCAAATCAATTCCGAAAATAGAGTTTCTATATATACTAAAATTATCAGAAAAATAAAATCTAAATGATGGGCATTTTTCCACGGCAAAAATAAAAACTTCAGAAAAAATTATTTTCATAAAATTGCCTAAAAGATTTATTTTCTTTTGCAAATAATTTTCAAATGACCCTCTAAGTTTTAGGGTTCAAATAACTTTCAAAATGCCCGGGTGTTTGAGGGTCATGTTCCTCCTCTCTTTTCTGTTTGACAGAATGTATTTCCCGGCATTTCTTGCACGAAGAAAACAAATAGAAATGCAAGAGAATTCAAATGCAAATATCTCCGTTCAAATTCTTTATATTTGAAGAAGCCATGTCATCTTCTCTCTTTGCTTTTAAATGATTGAATTTGAATTCACCGGAGAAGGGGAAAGTCATTTTATTCCCTCTCATTCAAAAGTTTTTAAAATGTTTCAAATTTCCACTCAAGTTTCAATCACTCAAGCAAGCAAACAAACAAACTAATAATTATTTTAACATTCCAAAATTTGGGATGTCACATTGCATGACCATAAAAAATATTACTCATATAAATAGAACAACCATTATTCTTTGACTTAAATGAGTAACCGTATCGCAATAAACAAGATCCAGAAATAATGTTCATGCTCAATGCAGGCACTAAATAACAATTATTTAACTTCATCACCAATCCCGATGGTAACTGAAGTGAGACTATGCCTACGGAGATCGTATCAACCTTGGAACCATTTCCCACGCGCATCATCACTTCATCCTTCGCCAACCTTCGTTTATTCCGCAGTTTCTGTTTCGAGTTGCAAATGTGAGAAACATAACCAGAATCAAATACCCAGGCACTACTACGAGAGCTGGTGAGGTACACATCAATAACATGTATATCATATATACCTTGTTTGGCGTTGGCCGCCTTCTTATCGGCCAGATACTTGGGGCAGTTGCACTTCAAGTGACTAGTACCCTTGCAATAATAGTACTCAGTTTCCGGGTTAGGTCCAGCCTTGGGTTTCTTTGTCGGAAGGGCAACATCTTTTCCAATCTTCTTGGAGTTACCCTTCTTGCCTTTGCCGTTTTTCTTGAAACTAGTGGTCTTATTGACCATCAACACTTGATGTTCTTTCTGGATTTCTCACTCACCGACTTTTAGCAACGCAAATAACTCGCTGGATGACATATTCATACCTTGCATGTTATAGTTCAACACGAAGCTCTTATAGCTAGGTGGCAGTGACTGAAGAATTCTGTCAGTGATAGCTTCTTGCGGGAGCTCAGGTAGACGGTTAGAGTACCCAGACATTCTGAGCTCGATTTCACTAACAAACAAATTCTCCTCCATTTTGCAAGCATAGAACTTATCGGAGGTCTCATACCTCTCAATCCTGGCATTCGTCTCAAAGATAAACTTCAACTCCTGGAACATCTCATATGCTCCATGACTTTCAAAACGTCTGTGAAGTCTTGGTTCTAAGCCATACAAAACTGCACATTGAACTAGTGAGTAGTCATCCTTACGCGCTTGCCAAGCGTTCAAAACATCTTGGGTTGCCGTAGTGGGTGGTGCATCACCTAGCGCAGCATCAAGCACATATTGCTTTTGGCCAGCTTGGAGGATAAGCCTCAGATTTTGAGTCCAGTCAACAAAGTTGCTTCCATCATCTTTCATCTTAGCTTTCTCTAGGAACATATAAAAATTCAGGGTTGCTACTACGCGAGCCATTGATCTATAACATAAAATTTTGCAAAGATTACTTAGACTATGTTCAAGACAATTGAGTTTGGCTAATCATATTTCTAATAAACTCCCACTCAAATATATATCCCTCTAGTCATTCAAGTGTCGCATGATCCAAAATCCCTAACTCAAGTCCGATCATCACGTGAGTGGAGTATAGTTTCAGTGGTGAACATCTCCATGTTGATCATATCAACTATATGATTTATGCTCGACCTTTCGGTCTCTTGTGTTCTGAGGCCATGTATGTACATCCTAGGCTCGTGAAGTTTACCCCGAGTGTTCCGTGTGTGCAACTGTTTTGCACCTGTTGTATGTCAACATTGAGTCTATCACACCCGATCATCACCTGGTGTCTCGAAACGACGAACTATCGCAATGGTGCACAGTCGGGGAGAACACAATTTTATCTTGAAATTTTAGTGAGGGATCACCTTATAATGCTACCATCGTTCTAAGCAAAATAAGTTTCATAAAAGGATTAACATCACATGCAAATCATAAGTGACATGATATGGCCATGAACTTGCGCTTCTTGATCTCCATCACCAAAGCACCGGCATGATCTCCATCGTCACACGCGCCACACCATGATCTCCATCATTGTGCTGCCATCTGGGTTGTCACGCTATCTATGGTGTTACTAATAAAGTTACTTCCTAGATATATAGCAAGAGCATCAGAAGCGCAAAATAAATTTAAAGACAACCATATGGCTCATGACGGTTGTCGTATCATCGACGTGCAAGTTGATATTTAACTATTACAACATGATCATCTCATACATCCAATATATTACATCATGTCTTTGGCCATATCAAATCACAAGCATACCCTGCAAAAACAAGTTAGACGTCCTCTAATTTGTTGTTGCATGTGTTTAGGTGGCTTCTATGGATATCTAGTATGATCGCATCTTATTTACGCAAAGCCACAACGGTGACATGCAATTTTATATTGGGTCAATTCCATTTCTCCCCCTAACTTGAGCCACCACCTGGGATTTGCCCCTAGTTTTGAGGTATGCTAAAAAATACCCCTCTTCCATATGTGGCCCTTACAGAAATCCCCTCCGGGCCGTTTCCGTCGGGTCAATGGTTTTTGGCCGGTAACTGGGCATCTTTCGGACATTTTGGCCACTGGTTCTTACATGTGGGCACGCTTCTAAACGTTATCCACTCACTCACTCTGTTTCTTCTACCATGCGACCACGCACGGACTGGAGCAAGGTGATTCACTGGCGGCGCACTAACGACATCATTCTGGAGCTCAGACAGTGAGGCCGCGTGGATGTGCACCTCACGCATGTCGTCCGGAAGCTCTTCTGTCGCCGCGGAGGTAACTTATTCTTCTCTGATTTGTCTGCGCCCGCGGATTTCTCGTTAGGTTTTGAGCTAAAGTTGGGGATTTACTCTCTCGTAGGTCGATGGGGTCGGCGTAGTGCAGTTCTCCTCCAAGTTCTACATGTCGGATCTGAGTTATTGCGGCCTTGAGAAGCTTTCCAAGCATCGATGCCCGGGGCACGGGCTCGTTCCCGCTCGCCGTGTCGCCTAGGGAGGAGCAAGCACGGGGAGACGTTTTCTTGGATGCCCACTTGATGTAATTTGGTAGATTGTATCTTCTTTGCAACTAATTGGTGCCAAGTTCGCGTTTCGACGATATTTTTTATGTTGCAGCTTCCTGATGAATGTGAATGGGCTGTTTGGGTTGACCCTACTCCTCTAGATCTTGTTGGGCGTGCATTTGAGACACTACATGATGGACTAGAAGCAAGTTGGATCAAACCTCAATGTTTAGAGAAGAGGGTGACACATCTAAGAGAGAAAAAGACGAAGTTAAAGTTACAATTGCAGAAGAAGAAGGATTAGATGGAAACATGGGCATTTCTGATGATAATTGTTGGCATATGCATTCTATCCTATTTGTTTGGTTCAAAGAATACATATTAGTTAGTGAGAATAAGCTAGTTTGGCACTGAGTAGAAATTAGCTTGATGTTGTGAACTTTTTCATGAGTGAGTTGTTCCTGGTTGTGTAACTTTGATGCTATGCATCTTTTGGAAGACAAAGTAATTGAAAAGCATCAGTTGGATCTTATGATCTCTCTATGTCTTGTTGTTTTTGTTTGTACGTGTCCAATCCATATTACTCATCGATCAAATGGTCCCAATGAAACATGATCAACATTCATTTGGGTGACAAGTAATACGTGCCGGAAGAAGTGATCGACAACATCAATGATCAATGATAATGCATCATTGTGGTCACTCCAAATAATACCAACAAAATGCCAAGATCAACAACAAGGTATGACTACCAGCAACATCACTTAAGATACTTGTACATAGGTTCAAAAGTAACATGACAAAACATGATCCATTACATAGTTCACACAGCAACACCAACTAACTAGTTCAAACAAACAGATGGTTCAAAGCTTCTCCTACATAGTTCGAACATGACACAAATGACATGATCAAAACAAGTTCCCCTCTTGCTCCTAGTGTTGCATGAAGGATTAGAAGAGAGTCTGGACTTTCTCCAAGTGCCCCTAGCATCAGCTGCGACCTTCTTAGAAGAGGCTGACCTGCTAAGCTGGTTACTTCCATTTACAGAACCACCAGCCATGAGCGTATCGCCTTTCAACTTCTTCTTTGGTGAAAGTACGTTTTCACCTCTTTCTGCTTGCCTTTTGTAATTTTTCCTTGGGCTGAAAAGTAACAACACAAGCTTTATTTAGTTAATAATGAAGTAATTTGATAGATGAATCCATTAGTTGGTTACCTCACAGTAGTTCCTGCAGCACTTGCTACAACTGGTGCATCACTTACAGGAACTGGTGCATCATCTTCAGGACCTGCTTGTGCTTCTGTTTCCTCTACTGCATCATCCTCATTTGTTGTTGCAGGTTCATCTGTATTAGATAGTACATCATTGTGTTCAGGTGCATTGTCAGCACCCAGTGCTCATCCTCTTCTCCAAAAGCTGGGTCAATTGACTCTTTGCACTTATTGCCATGGTGACCAAGTCTGCCACATCTAGGACATTTCTTTCTTCTGCCCCCAAGTCCTTTTCCTTCTGACTTTGCCCTAATCCTGGTCTTTCTAGGTCTACCAGGGGGCCTGTATTGAACTCGAGCACACATTTTGAACCCAGGATCAACTACATCCCACTGTTGCTTCCCCTCCATTGCAGGCAAGTTGTCAACATATGTTGCATTGAACATTTGTACTGAGTAATATGGGTGCACATACTGGTCAATCTCACTGGCTGGACCTCTCTTAGATGTAATGAAGTATAGTGCATGTATGCAAGGTTGGCCTGTAATTTGCCACTTTCTGCAGCTACAAGTCCAAGCTTTAATGTCTACAAGATATCTCCACTCCCTCTTTTCTTTGTCAACTTCAGTGACCTCTGCCTCATGTGTACTTCTTTTCACTACAGTCATGTCCAACCCTTTTGATTTTAAAAGGAACATTCTCATAACTTTTGGAATTATTACATGACCAACATATGTTGCTACAGCAATGTTTTGCCTAATGTCAAATTTCTCCATTATGTATTGTCTTATTTTGTCAAGAAGATCAACAATGTGTAGCCCTTTCCACTTTCTAATCTTTGAATTAAAAGACTCTGCAAGATTATTGTTAACATAATCTATCTTGCAAGTTGTATTGAAAAGAGCCCTTGCCCATAACCTAGTGTGGTGCTCCTCTATGTACTCTTGCACACCTGTCTTGCTGTACAACTAAGTGAGATGGTACTTGTGCTTTTTCAAGCCGTAGGTCAAAGAACAGGGCCACAAGTTTTCATCAAAGAATTTTCCTCTAAACATTTTACTAAAATTAGCTGCAAGATGCCTCATGCATTCCATGTGCTCTACACCTGGGAACACATCTTCTACAACTGACTCAAGTGCCTTGCAGGCATCAGTGTGAATAACCAATCCCACTGGATGGCCTTTTAGGTCTTTCAAGTTCTAGAAAAACCAAGTCCAATTCTCAATGTTCTCTGTCTCTAGCACTCCATATGCAACTAGAAAGATCCAATTGCATGCATCTACAGCACAAGCACTAACAAGCTGTCCTCTAAACCTTCCATTTAATGTTGTTGCATCTACTGCTAGATATGGCCTATAGCTACCCAGAAAACATTGCCAAGAGGCCTTAAATGATAGAAAAACTCTCCTAAAGCTTTCTTTGTACCTTTTTTCTCCATTGAGTTTAAACTCTAAAGTGTGTCTATCAATATTAACCACACTACCAAGAAATGCCTTTTCTACTTCAGCTTTGAAAGTATACAAGAGTTGGAATGAATCAGTCTATTTACCATAGATGTTATCCAGTGCCATTTGCTTACCATTAAAAACTCTCATGTAAGGGAGCTGCACCCCATACTTCTTTTGTGGGGACCCCGACTTACTAGTCGAGAATCGCCGTGCTCAGTGATCCCAGAGATCAATGCTCACCGAACACAGATACTGAATAAAGAGTCTTACATCCGAGTACCGATTATTACAACGCGTGACCAAAGGCTCAAGTTCACAAGACAGGGCCTAAGGCCAAATCACAGGAGTACACTAATAGCGGAAAAAAGGGCTAAGGGGTGCCCATGCCATCAAGCCTCCACCGACAGGCATTCTGACTCGGAAGCGTCCTAGTTTGCACGGGTGTCGTCGAAGACATACTCATCTCCAAACTCCGGTCCTTCCATGTCTGGTCAATAACATAACCAGTGGCAAGCCAGTGAGTACTTTGAATGTACTCGCAAACAGCCCATGATATGAACAATGAAAGTGAAGGATAACAATATCATGCATTTCTAGTATAACTCATCATGGTGGAATGGTCATGAATATGCATCAAGTTAAAGAATTACTCTTGAAGAACAGGTTACATATATCATCATATCTGTTGAGGGCTAAACCATCCGGGTTCACCCTATATGCCAAGTCACCAAACTTGGTCCTAGCATTTCTATCATAGCAGCACTTTTCTTATCACCACACACATACACAACTCACGCTTACGCACACTTGGTTTATGCGGAAATATCAGGACGTAGTTTAAGAAGGATTACCCAACTGTCCTTGACCGTGGACATGGTTATTCGAATAGTTTACACTCTGCAGAGGTAGTACGCTCGACCCACGAGATCCGGAAAACTTCCGTGTCATCCACGACTCACGGTATATCACATACCCGAGGTAAGTACCCGATCAATGCCTTTCCCCTGACGATACTAGACAAAGAGGTCCACTCGATTGGTACCCAGCCCACATGTTGTACGTCTTACGAGCTCTAACTCTGGACTGTACCAACCATGCGGGGACCAACGGTGTGACTGGAACTCATAAAAATGGATAGTCGTCCTACCCGGCACGACCCCATCACTAGAGTGACCACATATCACTCCCGCCACTAGTAATGTGGCTCTTTGCTAGCACCGACCAGAGTAATTAACATAGCCCCGTCCCATAAGGGGTAACGTGGTCGTACTGGTAAGGTTGGGACGGTCGACACATCATAAATCTAATCCCATTTCCGAAACCTTACTCACACAAATACTGGGTGCATCACTTCACCAAAAGTGACCACCTAACTCATGATCACCCTCGGGCATTAGTGGCACCCGACGGGGTTTTCATAAACTGTTGCTTATGACAACATCATGCTCATGATAATGCTACTTCCATCTTTACTTGTCAAAATGGTATTAGCATGACCCTAAGGGGTAGAGTCAAGCTCAATGCATGTGCTCCGGGGGAGCCTTCAGTCAAAATCATATCGAATGATTATTGGCACTTATGATCATATGCAACGGGAATACTTGCTATTTAACGTGCAAAGTAACATATGCTGAGACATGGTCAAAGGGCTGCTTTCCTTGGTCAGCTATGTATCCGGGGTCTTCGAGGTCTTCCGTTCCGATTCCCTCGTCACACGGGTTTTCTATCGTCGATAAAACAATAAATAAGGAATAGCTCACACAGAAACTGTCCACAAAGTGATTTTAAAAATGTTCCCTATTACTGATAAATCTAAGATATCATTTAAAAAAATACTTGCCTTAATTTTCCTTGAAAGAATATTTTTGAAAACAACCAAGCAGAAGCAAAACTATTCCATTTTAGCCCTTTTTAATATTGTAAATTAGAATAGTTCCTGGAAAAATTCATCTAGGCATATCATTAAATACTACACATTTTTAGAAAAATAACAGTGGAAGAATTATATTTTTACCCTGGTTAAATGTTTTTATAAAAATCTTAGAAATCCAGGTTTTAAAATAAAAGTAAAAACAGGTCAGCTCCTGGCTTGGCTCGGCCCAGAGTTGGGCTGGCCCAGGGCCAGCCGATGGCCTGCCCTGGTGCGCGCACTATCAGGTTTGAACCTAACGCGCGGGGCCGTCGACAGGTGGGGTACACCTGTCGGGGTCGTCTCCTACCTCCAGCCAGAGAGGAGGAGGAGGACGCTGACGAGGTTGCCGACGTACTCAAGCTCCAATGAACACGGGAATGGGTCCGCCTGACCGTCGCCTACCTGCTGGTGGTCGAAATAGGGGCTCTGCTGGTTTGCTTGGTTGGCTAGGGAGGTGCTAGTGGATGTGGCGAAGCTATCTGACGGGTGCTGGAGCGAGGGGGGGATATTTATAGGCCCAAGACGGTGAGCAGATTCGGGAGCACCAGTGACTCACCGTGGCGCGCATGGGGGTGTAGAGAGAGGTCGGGGTCGAAATCACGGTCTCTGGACGTGGTATTGGACTGCCCGAACCATCTGCAACAGAGAGAGGGAGAGAGAAGGTGAGCATTCGTGGCCACGCAAGCTTGGCCGATTCTGGAGCGGGCGGGCACGCATCGCGCGAGCTCTAGCGCGAGATAGGAGGGGCCCTGAGGCTTGCCAAACGTAGAGGGGCTGTCGGGGAGGAGGTTGGACATCTCGGGGGAGGCTGGAACTGGCCGAGGGCGTCGCCCCGACCTCGGTGACTCCCTGTAGCGCGCCAGAGCACAGTTTTGGCATGCCACGACATGCTGGTGCGCTCTGAGGCACTTTGGACGTGTCTGGCATGTCCTGGCACTTGCTAGGGGTGTGGCTAGCCATTTGGTTTTAGTGGGAGCTTCGGCTGGTCAAAGGAGGCAAGGAATATTGGTGCTGTCAGTCATGAACTGAGGCCTAAATTGGGATTTTTGGCCTGTCCACTTTGAACCAGTGAGGGGCCAGTTTACTGGGGTTAGATAGAGGTGCTGGCTGCTTAATCTCAGAGTTTGAAGCAAAGGAGTTTGGTTTAGCTGTGGCTAAGGTGGCTTTTTCCTATCTATCACAAGGTGTTCGACAGTGGGCACACGGGGTTGCCCCCACCACTGGTGCTGACACTTAACATGTTTGGTTTTGGTGGTAAACCATGGAGTTCCACCAAATTTGAGCTTCAATGTAGCGACCCGACTCAAGACGAGTCAAGCCTCTGGTGTTTCCGTACCATCCCAAGATCATGTTGGTACACACACAGTACATAATGTATATATTCAAGAGTTCGATCACACAGCTTTATTAATCGAAATCACATAAAGAGTACTTTCTTACAATAAAGGATTACAATAAAGTGGCTGAAGGCCATCTCATGAGATATCTAACGAAGACTAGCGGAAGCATCAGGTAGACGAGTCCATCCGACTCCAAGGGCATGTCGCTGAGCGTAGATCATAGCCTCACTCCTGGTCGGAAAAGTACTCTGCAACATGATACGTTGTAGCCGTGTAGGTCAGCATATTGAATATGCCGGCAAGTCATCAAAGAGAGGAGTAAAATAATAATCAACTATCTCTACATGCATATTTGGCCAATGGGGCTAAGTTTTGCATAAAGCCAGTTTTATCCTACAACAAGAGGGGTTGGAAGCAAAATATTACTACATTGTTTGTTGTTAACGAGATGGTTCCGCCTACCAATTCTCGTACCCGAATACTTGTTAACACCCACATCATTATTAAGTTGTGTCGAGAGTTCAGGGGAATTTCAATGCCTTCGGCTCAAGTTGTCCATGACCGTGGACACGGCTAATCGATTAGGTTGGGCACTCTGCAGAGTTTTGCACACGTTCCCCACAAGATTTGATCGCCTCCGTGTTTGTCCTTGCACTTCAGGGTGTTTGAAGACCGGATGATCAAAACATGGTCTTTCAACGGGTCCCTCTGAATCCCTGTCGGTGCCCATCCAATCCTACCGTTCTTCTACATCTGCTAGCACCGCCTGTCCAGAGTCGCCGCGTTGTCCAACCAAGCCAGAGCCCATAATGACTTGTCGCTGTGCAGGTAAGCCTTGAGTCTTGAAGTCTCCGTCCGTCTCTTCGAGCCTGGGTGAAGCTTTTCACAGGATGACATGGCCTCTCCAGCAACCCGGGCATCCACTGGATTCTCCAGGGAGCCGATCAACCGTCCTTCACCCAGAGTTGCATTGCGTCCGAGGTCTTGAAAATCTTGTCTTAGCCGGTCTTGATTATTTAATCAACCTCGCATCACTCGTGATATACACTCAACCGAAAACCCGTCTACTCAAGCATAGAAAATATAAAATTATCGTCCTGGGGCCAAGTATCGGGGTTGTTGTGTGCCTACCACATGATACTACAACTTATACTAAAGATTCCAAGTACCTAGGCAGCATGCAATTGGGCAAAGAAAGGTGATATACCATGCATCGAAAACATAGGAAAATAACATGATCAAAATGACTTGCCTTGATGATAGTTGTCTTGCTCGAGCGCTTCTAAGTAACACGCTTCGCACTCCGGATGATCTACCGATACAAACACAAAACACACCATAAGCAATTCAATCAAGCAACAAGTAAAAGTAACATCACAAGTAAGGATTTGCTAAAGCCTAAGTAAAAGAATTCAACACGCGTCGCTATGGCAGAAACTTGTTTCTGTTAATAACACCAGTAAAAATACTTTCAAATTTTTGAAACTTCTACCATAGTAAGATTTAATCACTAGGAAACAGTAGCAAAAATAATCAACTCAAAATCATTTTTTAAACTCCTGGAATAGGCAAAACAAGGTTTAAACTAAATCGGATCTAACTTATATTTGAAAATTTCAAACATAGACAAATTATATGTTTTTAAAAACTACAGAAAAATTGGAATCTACGGGATCAAAAGTTATGGCCAAAACAAAACAGAAACTTTTCGGTTTTTGCAATTCGACAGAAAAAAAGAAACTAACTAGCTAACTAACAGGGGGTATACGTGGCGTGCTGTGATAGGCTGCGGGGGATGTTTGTTGCAAGGTTAGGAGCAAACGGCCGAGGGCTTAGCAAAACTTGTTGGCTAATGAATAAGTGAAATAAAACCGACGGTTTTCTAGTCTAAACCGAAAGGGTATTCTAAGAAGTAATCTACATCATCGAATAAGGATCTAAGGGCCACTAAAAGAAAAAGAAGAAACAACAGAGAGATGGGGGAGTTACCGTGGCTGTGGGACAACTCCGGCGAGGGAGAGGTGGTCGCCGGCGAGGGGAGGGCTCCGGGGTGGCTGACGGGACAGGGAGGTGGCGGCGGCGGTCCTCCGGCGAGGGGGGGCGTCGGGCGGAGCGAGGAGCTCGGGGTGGCTGCTCCCCGAGGTGCGGCTGAAGTGGAGGAGCTCGGCTCCGGTGGGGCTGCGGCAGGGGACTCGGGTGGCGGCTCGTCGTGGGCAGGGTGGGAACGGAGTGTGGCGGAGCGGGGGAGTATTTATAGGCTGAGAGGGGAGTGGGAAAGGAAGGGGGAGAGGGGATCGGGGAGGATTCCGAGTTCCTGGGTGCTGGCTCGGGGCCGGGCAGGAGTTTGGAAGGAGAGGAGGGAGATGACCGCGGGGTGGGAGAAGGGTCGGTCGGCGGGTCCCACTGGCATAGAGAGAGAGGGGTTGTGAAAAGGAAAGGGCGGCCGAGTTCTAAGGGATTCGACTCCCTGGCTGTGGGGGTGGCGGTCCACAGCTAATAAGAGCTCGGGGCGGTTAAAAAAAACAAGAACTTTCCTATTTATATATCTATTCCGAAACAGAAAACAGAAGTGAATAAAGAGGAAGTAAATCAAATATTTAATATAGGGTATTATATACCAAAAAAATCAGAAAAATATCCTCTACCCGAATAACATTTTTCCAAAGCAAAAATAAAAACTTTAAAAAAATGTTTTTTCAGAAATTCCCTAAATTGCTTTATTTTCTTTTTGCAAATATTTTTGCAAATAAACTTTGTATTTCTTGGCTCCAATATATCAAAAATTGCCCGCACTTTGGAGGGTCATTTTCCTCCGTTCTCTCTCTTGCGTGCAAGAGAGTATTTCTCCGGGCATTTCTCGTGCGAGGAAAAATGGAAATGCAAATCAAAAGACGAAAGAATTCAAGCGCTAAAGTTATTTCAATCATTATGCATAGATGCTTAGCTACAATGTAAAACACTCCCAATTAGGAAAATTGGGATGTTACAAATGTACCCACCTTAAGATGAATCTCGCCCTCGAGATTTGGGTTGGCTAGAAAATAGGTGCAGGTGGTCTCGACGAAGAACCTCTTCTCGCTCCTAGGTAGCTTCTTCCTCGGTGTGGTGGCTCCACAACACCTTGCAGAACTTGATGATCTTGCTGCGGGTAACTCTGTTGGCAGTCTCGAGAATCCTGACGGGTTTCCCCTGATACGTCAGATCACTCTCAAGCTGTATGGCCTCTAGGGGCACTGTATCTCTCAACGGAACATCGGCCATCTCAGCGTGGCATTTCTTCAACTGGGAAACATGGAAGACATCATGAACTCCGGACAATCCTTCCGGCAGTTCCAGTTTATATGCAACTTCGCCTCTACGTTCAAGAATTTTGTAGGGGCCAATGAAACGAGGTGCTAATTTTCCTTTCACACCGAATCTCTTGATTCCTCGGAGTGGATACACCCGAAGATATGCTCGGTCTCCCACTTCGTACGTTACTTCCTTGTTTGCTGTCAGCATAACTCTTCTGCCTGGACTGAGCTATCTTGAGTCGGTCACGAATTAGCTGGACCTTCTCTTCCGAATCTCGGATAAGGTCGGGACCAAAAAGTTGTCGGTCTCCAACTCCATCCCACATCAACGGTGTTCTGCACCTCCTTCCGTATAGAGCTTCGAAAGGGGCCATCTTCAGACTGGTCTGGTAGCTGTTGTTGTATGAGAACTCGGCATAAGGCAAATTCTCATCCCAACTAGACCCATAGTCTAGTGCGCAAGCTCTCAACATGTCCTCCAGAATCTGATTGACTCTCTCGGTCTGTCCATCTATCTGCGGGTGAAAATCGGTGTTGAACTCCAATCTCGTTCCCAAGGTTTCATGAAGTTGGTGCCAAAATTTTGATGTGAACCGAGTCCCTCTATCTGACACAATGCTCTTCGGTACTCCGTGTAGACATACGATCCTCGTCATATATATCTTGGCCAGCTTGGCACTCATGTAAGTAGTCTTCACCGGAATGAAGTGAGCTACCTTGGTCAAACGATCGACCACAACCCAAATAGAATCATAGCCAGAACGGGTCCGAGGTAATCCTGTGATGAAGTCCATACCAAGCTTTTCCCATTTCCACTCGGGTATCGGCAGAGGCTGGAGCAAACTTGCTGGCTTCTGATGCTCGGCTTTTACTCGCTAACAAACATCGCATATTGCTACGAACTCGGCAATGTCTTTCTTCAATCCTGTCCACCAGAAACTTTCTTTCAGATCCAGATACATCTTGGTGTTGCCGGGGTGTATCGAGTACGGGGAATCATGGGCCTCCTGAAGTATCAACTTCCTGAGTTCGGGATCATTGGGCACATAGATGCGATCCTCAAACCATAAAGTTCCGTGTTCATCCTCACGAAAACCTTTAGCCTTCCCGTCTTCCATTTTCTGCTTAATCTCAGCTATCTCCTTGTCTGATTTATGTGCTTCGCGGATCTTTTCTGTCAAAGTAGACTGAATTTCCAGAGTGGCAACAAATCCTCTTGGAACTATTTCCAATGTGAGCTCTCGGAGGTCATCGACTAACTCCTGGGGTAATCCTCCAGCTGTGAGCGTGTTCACATAACTCTTGCGGCTCAACGCATCGGCTACAACATTTGCCTTGCCTGGGTGATAATGCAATCTGATGTCATAGTCCTTGATCATCTCTAGTCATCGCCTCTGTCTGAGGTTCAAATCCTTCTGCGTGAAGATATACTTCAGGCTCTTGTGATGAGTGTAAACATCACAACTATTTCTGATCAGGAAATGTCTCCAGGTCTTGAGAGCGTGCACTACGGCTGCTAGTTCCAAGTCATGTGTGGCATAGTTCAACTCATGAGGTCTGAGCTGTCTGGATGCGTAGGCTACAACTTTGCCTTCCTGCATGAGGACTCCTCCGAGTCCTTGACGAGAAGCGTCACAGTAAACCTGGAAATCCTTCTGAATGTTCCGCAATATCAGCACTGGGGCTGTAACAAGACGTTTCTTCAGCTCTTGAAAACTGGTTTCACAGTCCTCAGTCCAAATATACTTGGATTACTTCTTCAACAACTCTGTCATGGGCTTGGCAATCTTTGAGAAATTCTCAATGAACCTCCGGTAATATCCGACAAGTCCGAGGAAACTGGGGATCTCCTTGACTGAAGTGGTTGCTACCCATTCGGTGACTGCTGCGACCTTGGGAGGGTCCACTGCTATTCCGTCTCCTGAGATGACGTGTCCGAGGGATCCGACTTCCTTCAACCAAAACTCACATTTGCTAAACTTTGCATATAGCTTATGCTCTCGAAGCTTCTCCAGAACTAGATGCAGGTGTTCCTTGTGTTCCTCTTCGTTCTTGGAGAATATCAGTATGTCATCGATGAACACCACGACAAACTTGTCCAAGTATTCCATAAATAC
The DNA here is from genome assembly GCF_904849725.1 of Hordeum vulgare subsp. vulgare. Taxonomy (NCBI): domain Eukaryota; kingdom Viridiplantae; phylum Streptophyta; class Magnoliopsida; order Poales; family Poaceae; genus Hordeum; species Hordeum vulgare. Next base: position 317,125,951 of record NC_058518.1, read on the forward strand.
CTTGTTCATCAGATTCATAAAATATGCCGGAGCATTAGTCAGTCCAAATGACATGACCGTGTACTCATACAAGCCGTACCGAGTGGTGAAGGCTGTCTTGGGTATATCCTGTTCACGAATTTTCAACTGATGATACCCGGATCGAAGATCGATCTTTGAGAATACGCGAGCTCCAACTAACTGATCAAACGGATCATTGATCATCGGCAAGGGGTACTTGTTCTTGATGGTCACATCGTTCAATGCACGATAATCGACAACCATTCTCAAGGACTTGTCCTTCTTTTCAACCAAGAGCACTTGGGCTCCCCAAGGGGAAGAACTTGGGCGAATATACCCTTTGTCCAACAACTCCTTAATTTGCTTCTTGATTTCTATCAAGTCATTTGCGGGCATCCGATAGGGTCTCTTGGATATCGGGGCTGTTCCGGGTAATAGCTCAATCAAGAACTCAATCTCTTTATCGGGTGGCATGCTCGGCAATTCCTCCAGAAATACATCTGGGTACTCCTGTACAATCGGTACTTCCTCCTGGACTACTCCCGTGAGAGAGTTTACTCGCTTACTCCGTGTCGGGCGCTGAGACACGTACTTAATCCGTTTCTGCTCGAGGGTGGTGAGCAAAATAGACTTAAGGGCACAATCACTATTCCCTTCATACTTGGCCAACCAATCCATGCCTAGGATTACATCCAATCCCTGGGACTCTAATACGATAAGGTCGGTGGGAAAATTATGGTTCCCGATGTTGAGACTCAAAGCATGGCATCCTATCCCGGCTGTCATCATGCCTCCTCGGGAACTGACCTTACTAAGCTGGCTGACGGTTCTAGTTGGCAAACTATACTTTTCCACAACTACCCTTGATATGAATGAATGTGTTGCACCAGAATCAAAAAGTACCAATACTGGACGTGAATTTAGCAAAAACTTACCAACCACAGTATCGGGGTGATCATAGACCTCTTCAACATCAATGTGGTTCACCTGAGCTCGAGGAAAAGGATTGGGCTTCTTTGCTGCAGAGTTGCCGTTGCCGTTTCCATTTCCCTGCTTGTTCTGGGGACATTCAGTGGCATAGTGTCCCGTCTTCTGACACTTGAAGCAAGTGATGTGAGTCAGATCCTTCTGAGCTGGAGCTGAATGCTGTTGAGTGCCAGTACCGCCATTCTTGAAGTTGTTGTTGTTGCGGTGGTTTCCATTTCCTCCATGGTTGTGGCCTCCATGGTTGTGCACTGGGTGGTTATTCTGAACGTGTCCTCCAAACTTACCGGATCCAGTCCCGGTATTCCCTTTCCAATCCCATACTTTCGCTTGCGGTTCTCCATCTGCTGGTGTTTCCCCTCCAAGATAAGGGCCTTATCAACCAGCTCCTGGTAGTTGTTGAAGGTGGCTACAGTCAACTGAATGCTCAGCTCATCATTGAGTCCCTCCAAGAATTTTTCCTGCTTGGCCGCATCATCGGTCACATCTCCAGGTGCATAACGGGCGAGCATGCTGAATTCATCGACGTACTGAGCCACAGAGCGATTCCCCTGGTGTAAGTTGTGAAACTCACGCTTCTTCAGACTCATTGCACCAGCTGAGACATGTGCGGTGCGGAAGGCTTGCTTGAATTGCTCCCAAGTGACTCTAGCAATGGGATAAGTGGTGGTGTAGTTCTCCCACCAAGCAGCTGCAGGGCCTTCAAGTTGATGCGCGGCAAAACGCACCTTCTCAGTTTCAGAACAACCAGCAGTGATAAGTTCACGCTCCATCTTGCGGAGCCAATCATCTGCCACAATGGGCTCAATGCTGCTGGAGAAAGTTGGAGGGTTCAACCTCAGGAAATGGGTGAGATTGTCAGCCTCGGGTGGATGATGGTTGTTCTTATTGTTCTGGTTCCGGATGATCAGCTGCATCAGGGTGTTTTGTTGCTGGATCAACTGGGTGAGTTCCGGCGGAAAGTTGGACTCAGGGGCGCGTCTCGGAGGCATCTGATGTATGTGGAGGGGTGAGATTAGCATAGAACAATGGTCTAGGAGTAATTAGACTACCCATATGAATGCAACACACAAGTATCACACCACACATTTTATTCAATATCATCACAAAGGTTCACACGGGGATACAAAATTTGATAATCCTAAACATCGGCCTAAAACGTATAACGATAAAGTAAATTTGGTGGTCTAGTCTAAGTGTCCTCCTCAGAAAAGCATGGTGGTGGGTCCTTCGGTGGAGCTTTCTTCATAGTCCTCGTCGTTGCTGATCAAGGGGGCTACGTCACCTTCGGGATGAAGGTTCTCGCCCATGTCCAGTTCCTCCTCCAGGTATGCAACTCGAGTCTTCAGCTTCTCGATCCGCTCTAGAAAGTCCTTCACCTCCAGTTCGTGCTCATAGTGGGCTTCCCGGGCTGCTTCTTCAAGTTCAAGCTCGCGGAGTGACAGTTGCTTGATCTCACTAGCGTCCTTGATCACACGATGCTCCAGAGTCCCGCTGTGCTTCTCCAAGGTCTGGGCATAAGACAAGAGAGCGTCCTTGGTCTTGCTTGAGATGATTTCCCCATCTTCGTTTCTCCGGGATACGGTGAATAGGTCTGAAGAAATAGGGCAGCCCTTGTACTCTTCCTTGATACGTCCAAGTGCACAATGGATCGCCATGTCCCTTCCGAGAATCCAGTCGGGTGCGATGAACCTGAAATCCATCGGCTCAGTGCGCGGCTGGAATATCCTTCCGGGAACGTGCACCTCGATCCTGTAGCGTGAATCCTCCGGGTAAGACGAAGTTGGCTTCCCTGTGATAGTCCATAGAGCAATCCTCAAGTCCTTGGTGATCTGTACCAGCTCCTTTCCGAACGGCATAGTGGCGTCGGGCTGGCAAAACTCCGAGAACTTAACAGGGACGAAGGTGGCCATCTAAAACATTGGAAAATCGGAGAGAAGTCGGAAATGATTAGAAGAGAAAATAGAGGATTTATAGACATAAGAAAATATTTATCTTCCTAAGACTTTTCCATTCCTAGGGGTTACGTCCTAAGGTCAGCGTGTGCTCTGAATACCATTTCTGTAGCGACCCGACTGAAGACGAGTCAAGCCTCTGGTGTTTCCGTACCATCCCAAGATCATGCTGGTACACACACAGTACATAATGTATATATTCAAGAGTTCAATCACACAGCTTTATTAATCGACATCTCATAAAGAGTACTTTATTACAATAAAGGATTACAATAATGTGGCTGAAGGCCATCTCATGAGATATCTAACGAAGACTAGCGGAAGCACCAGGTAGATGAGTCCATCCGACTCCAAGGGCATGTCGCTGAGCGTAGATCGTAGCCTCACTCCTGGTCGGAAAAGTACTCTGCAACATGATACGTTGCAGCCGTGTAGGTCAGCATATTGAATATGCCGGCAAGTCATCAAAGAGAGGAGTAAAATAATAATCAACTATCTCCACATGCATATTTGGCCAGTGGGGCTAAGTTTTGCATAGAGCCAGTTTTATCCTACAACAAGAGGGGTTGGAAGCACAATATTACTACATTGTTTGTTGTTAACGAGATGGTTCCGCCAACCAATTCTCGTACCCGAATAGTTGTTAACACCCACATCATTATTAAGTTGGGTCGAGAGTTCAGGGGAATCTCAATGCCTTCGGCTCAAGTTGTCCATGACCGTGGACACGGCTAATCGATTAGGTTGGGCAGTCTGCAGAGTTTTGCACACGTTCCCCACAAGATTTGATCGCCTCCGTGTTTGTCCTCGCACTTCAGGGTGTTTGAAGACCGGATGATCAAAACATGGTCTTTCAAAGAGTCCCGCTGAATCCCTGTCGGTGCCCATCCAATCCTACCGTTCTTCTAAATCTGCTAGCACCGCCTGTCCAGAGTCGCCGCGTTGTCCAACCAAGCCAGAGCCCGTAATGACTTGTGGCTGTGCAGGTAAGACTTGAGTCTTGACGTCTCCGTCCGTCTCTTCGAGCCTGGGTGAAGCTTTCCGTAGGATGACATGGCCTCTCCCGCATCCCGGGCATCCACTGGGTTCTCTAGGGAGCCGATCAACCGTCCTTCACCCAGAGTTGCATTGCGTCCGAGGTCTTGAAAATCTTGTCTTAGCCGGTCTTGATTATTTAATCAACATCGCATCACTCGTGATATACACTCAATCGAAAACCCGTCTACTCAAGCATAGCAAATATAAAATTATCGTCCCGGGGCCAAGTATCGGGGTTGTTGTGTGCCTACCACATGATACTACAACTCATACTAAATTTTCCAAGTACCTAGGCAGCATGCAATTGGGCAAAGAAAGGTGATCTACCATGCATCGAAAACATAGGAAAATAACATGATCAAAATGACTTGCCTTGATGATAGTTGTCTTGCTCGAGCGCTTCTAAGTAACACACTTCGCACTCCGGATGATCTACCGATACAAACAAAAAACACACCATAAGCACTTCAATCAAGCAACAAGTAAAAATAACATCACAAGTAAGGATTTGCTAAAGCCTAAGTAAAAGAATTCAACACGCGTCGCTATGGCAGAAACTTGTTTCTGTTAAAAACACCAGTAAAAATACTTTAAAAATTTTGAAACTTCTACCACAGTAAGATTTAATCACTAGGAAACAGTAGCAAAAAGAATCAACTCAAAATCATTTTTTAAACTCCTGGAATAGGCAAAACAAGGTTTAAACTAAATCTGATCTAACTTATATTTGAAAATTTCAAACATAGACAATTTATATGTTTTTAAAAACTACAGAACAATTGGAGTCTACTGGAACAAGAATCAATATCATTGGACTAGGGATCAAACGTTATGGCCAAAACAAAACAGAAACTTTTCTGTTTTTGCAATTAGACAGAAAAAAAGAAACTAACTAGCTAACTAACAGGGGGTATACGTGGCGTGTTGTGATAGGCTGCGGGGGCTGTTTGTTGCAAGGTTAGGAGCAAACGGCCGAGGGCTTAGCAAAACTTGCTGGCTAATGAATAAGTGAAATGAAACCGACGGTTTTCTAGTCTAAACCGAAAGGGTATTCTAAGAACTAATCTACACCATCGAATAAGGATCTAAGGGCTAATAAAAGAAAAAGAAGAAACAACAGAGAGATGGGGGAGTTACCGTGGCTGTGGGACAACTCCGGCGAGGGAGAGGTGGTCGCCGGCGAGGGGAGGGCTCCGGGGTGGCTGACGGGACGGGGAGGTGGCGGCGGCGGTCCTCCGGCGAGGGGGGGCGTCGGGCGGAGCGAGGAGCTCGTGCTGGCTGCTCCCCCAGGTGCGGCCGAAGTGGAGGAGCTCGGCTCCGGTGGGGCTGCGGCAGGGGACTCGGGTGGCGGCTCGTCGTGGGCGGGGTGGGAACAGAGTGCGGCGGAGCGGGGGAGTATTTATAGGCCGAGAGGGGAGTGGGGAAGGAAGGGGGAGAGGGGATCGGGGAGGATCCCGAGTTCCTGGGTGCTGGCTCGGGGTCGGGCAGGAGTTTGGAAGGAGAGGAGGGAGATGACCGCGGGGTGGGAGAAGGGTCGGTCGGCGGGTCCCACTGGCATAGAGAGAGAGGGGCTATGAAAAGGAAAGGGCGGTCGAGTTCTAAGGGATTCGATTCCCTGGGCTGTGGGAGTGGCGGCCCACAGTTAATAAGCGCTCGGGGCGGTTAAAAAAAATAAGAACTTTCCTATTTCTATATCTATTCCGAAACAGAAAACAAAAGTGAATAAAGAGGAAGTAAATCAAATATTTAATATAGGGTATTATATACCAAAAAAATCAGAAAAATATCCTCTACCCGAATAACATTTTTCCAAAGCAAAAAAAAAACTTTAAAAAAATGTTTTTTCAGAAATTCCCTAAATTGCTTTATTTTCTTTTTGCAAATATTTTTGCAAATAAACTTTGTATTTCTTGGCTCCAATATATCAAAAATTGCCCTCACTTTGGAGGGTCATTTTCCTCCGCTCTCTCTCTTGCGTGCAAGAGAGTATTTCTCCAGGCATTTCTCGTGCGAGGAAAAATGGAAATGCAAATCAAAAGACAAAAGAATTCAAGCGCTAAAGTTATTTCAATCACTATGCATAGATGCTTAGCTACAATGTAAAACACTCCCAATTAGGAAAATTGGGATGTTACATCCAAAGGACAAGTTTAGCTTTGTAAACTTGAAATCTCTCCAATATGACCAGATCTGTTCCTTCCAAAGGGAGTGTGGGCAAACTAAGTCCCACAAATCCCATTTTTGGTGTAGAACCCTCATTTGAGGTATTAGGCACTCCTGCAAAGTTTTAGCCTCATTAGAAAAACTTTGCAATGTAGAGTTGCTCTAACTTGATTCTGGACAGACAGGGTTTGCGGGTTATTTGGGGTCCTTATCCACCTTTGATCAAGGTGAAACTTTATGTGGACACCAAACAAGGCTTAGGGAGATCACTGGAATTTTCTAGGAATTTATTGAGAATATTTCCTTTGGAAATATTTCAAAATGCCAAAACAGACAGAAATAGCTTTTATAGTTTTAATTAATAAATATAATATAAAATGGGGTTTAAAATCCTATGTATGGAAAATATATGTCCTTCTGATCATCTCTAAATTTAATCAGATTTTTCCAAAGCAGAAAAGTATTTTTCCATGTGGGAATACCAATTCTGACCTTAGAAATGGACAGGTTATTTAATTTGGAAAATACTCACAAAAATAATTATTTTTGTGGTTTTGAAATTTAAAGATAGGTAAAAATCAGATTACCAAATATGAGCAGTAGCACTGCTTGCTATCAAAGACATGTAGTGCAACTCAAGGTGGTTTTACTTTGGTTATCAAAGGTTTTTGGAAATCACTATAATACCAATGGAATTTAGGGTTTTAAAACCTCACATGATCAAGCATACAAGCATACAATGTCAATCATGGCACTCACAACATTAGTTTTGAAAAAGATTTAACAAGCTCAGAATTTTACAATAAAGACAAGTGATAGCAAAAACAGGATGTGACATCTTTTTCAAGTCTTTCTGCAGAGTTGGCACTAAAATATTAGCGTTCTCCCTCAACCAGTTCTTTACAACATCTACCACCCACCTACTTTTTGCAGACCTGAGCCTTTGCCTCCTTGTAACACTTGGGCATATGTGAGCTGTCTTGTTCACTTTGACCTGCAGCAAGTAAAAGTCAGCGACAGTGCATACAATCATGAATGCACGGTTATTACTAAGGGAAGTTATTATTTACACTAACTATATTAGTCCTAGAGTGTATTACGTGAAAAAGTGTGCTATTTCTCATTCTGGAGGCATGCATCCTCCACTAACACCATTTGTAAGCACAGTGAACAGTTAGTCTACTGGGCTCACTCTTGTCAATTATAAATTCACTCTGGGTCTTGATAGAAAAGGTGGAAAGTGCATTCCTACAATCTATGACATCTAAAAATATAGTTCCTTCTGCTAAAGAAGGATCATCTCTGTTATATTGCACATCAGGCCTACCCTCATCCTCTGTCTCAGAATATCCCATGTCCATGTCCTCCTCTCTTTCATCAGAGTCTGTCTCCTCGAATTGTGGGGGTGGAATGTAATCTTCACCATCTTCCTCATTGGGTGGTTTCCCAACAACAAACTCTGGGTGCATTCTTTCATCCTCATCGTCTGTGGGCACTTCATCATGAAATATGATTGGATCTGTTGTTGCTTTGCTGTACTCAGGACATGGTTGACTAGCCAAGTTGGCACTTGGGGTTCCTGCTTGCGGTACTATGCTGTGAGTTCCATTTCCTCTTCTAGCCTGACTACTTTCAGGCTCTACAGTTGCGGTTGCTAATTTCCTTCCTCTAGATTCACACCTTTGAGACTGTGAACTACTAGCTGCTGCTTTCCTTCTACTAGTTGTTTCTTTCCTTCTACTAGTTTGATTGCTTCTAGGTTGTGAAGGATTGAGTGCAGATCTTGCTACTCTGCTCTCTGTTTCCCCTCTTTTCCTTTGTATGACATTAATTTCCAACTGAACTGAATTCCTCTCAGCATTTGGGGAAAACGTAACCCCTAACTCATCATCATTTTGAACTGGCACCCATACAGTATTCTGCATGTCCCAATATCTAAATTCTATAGCATCAAAAATACCCCATGGATATTTATCACCTATAGCACCTCTAAATTGGACAAATGTTGATGTTTTTTCCACCACAAAAGGAAATGTGAAGCCTGTACCGGCTCCTTTTGTGCCACCATTGCCTATGATAGTCGTCTCCATTCTATAGTTGAGACAAAAAGCTCTCTTTGGTTTCATCCTATGATACAAGCATGTAGTAACCACTAAGAGTGAATTCAATCGGGGTAAATCTATGTACAGTAATAGAACACAGATCCAGGTCAAGATTCAAAGAAACCTACCCTGCTGGAATTTGCATTCCTGACGTCTGCGCCGTCTACCTCGATGCTTCTTTGGGACCACCGCAATCAGCGGTAGCCACCATATCTTGTCGACGCCGCCTCCTTTTGCGCCGTAGCAGAGGGAAATAGACGATGGATAATCACCTCCACTCCAACCGCATCCCGACGCCCGCAGTCCTACAGATCCGCCGTAGCTAGTAGACCGCCGGTGAGGGATTTAGGGTGATCTAGGTTTAGGGTTTCGGTCACCAAGAGGGGAACGAGAGAACAGGTGTGTCGCGAGGTGGAAGAGAGTGAGTGATTGAGTGGATAACGTTTAGATGCGGGCCCACATGTAAGAATCAGGGGCCAAAATGTCCGAAAGATGCCCAGTTACCGGTCAAAGACCATTGACTAGACGGAAACGGCCCGGAGGGGGATTTGTGTAAGGGCCACAGACGGAAGAGGGGTATTTTTGAGCATACCTGAAAACTAGGGGCAAATCCCTTGTGGTGGCTCAAGTTACGGGGAGAAGTGTAATTGTCCCTTTTAAATTTAACCTTCTCCAAGGACCACCTTGGTCAAATCTGATTCAACTAAAGTTGAAGAAACAGACACCCGCTAGTCATCTTTATGCAACAAGTTGCATGTGAGTCGATGAAACCGGTCTCTCGTACGCGTACGAGTAAAGTTGGTCCGGGCGGCCTCAATCCAACAATACCATCGAATCAAGAAAAAGACTAAGGAGGGCAGCGAATTGAACATCAATGCCCACAAACTCTTTTGTGTTCTACTCGAGATATCATCTACGCATGAACTTAGCTCATGATGCCACTGTTGGAGAAGTCGCATGGGAAACAAAAATATTCCAACGCACACAGAGACCTATCATGGTGATGATCATCTACGAGAGGGAGATCGGGTCCACATACCCTTGTAGATCACTAAGCGGGAAGCACTAAGAAATGCGGTTGATGTAGTGGAACGACTTCGCGATCCAAATCGCCACCGTCCCACGATCCGTCCTGATCTAGCGCCGAACGGACGGCACCTCCGCATTCAGCACACGCACGACTCAATGACGATCTCCGCCTTCTTGATCCAGCAAGAGAGACGTAGAGGTAGCTGAATTCTCCGGCAGCACGACGGCATGGCAGTGATGATGGTGGATCTACTCTGGCAGGGCATCGCCGTGTGCTGACATGCAACTATTCCTGATTTGATGCCTCCACGGCAATGGAGCTAGAAAAGAGCTCGTCCCAATTGCTCAACAATTAGAAATTGTCTTGCAATAGCCCACCAGCGCGTGGGATCGCGGCAGTTTTCGAGGGTAGAGTATTCAACCCAAATTTGTTGGTCCGCCCGACAGGAAGTGATAGAATATTCTCAAGTATTAGCAGCTGACTGTGTCAGATTCAACCACACCTGAAAGATTAGTATATGCAAGCAAAGTATCAGTAGCAAAGTAGTATGATAGCAACAGTGCCAGAAACAATCTGTTGACGGCAGACTATTCCTAATGGTTGTATCAATGGCGCCAGTAAGTTGCCCGTGGATGGAAATATTCTTTCCCGTCAACGGCGCGAGAAAAAGTATTGTAGCAGGTAGCAGCAGTGTAACGAGTAACGACAGTGGCAAGGAACAGCAGTGGTGACAGCAGTAGCAAGTAGCAACAGTAGCAAGTAGCAACAGTAGCAAGTAGCAGCAATAGCAAGGCAAGTAACAGCAGCAGCAAGTAACAGTAGCAGCAGTAGCAAGGCAAGTAATAGGAGCAACAAGTAATAGTAGCACCAACAATAGTACCATCAGCAGAGCAAAACAAGTAACAACAGTAGAAGCAGAGCAAGTAACAGCAGCAGTGGGACAAATTCGCAGGCAATGGGTCGGCGATTCGTTGGATGACATTCATCATGCAACAGTTATAACACGGAGAGATATGTGGCTAGCTCCCGTTCATCAATGTGATGTAGGCATGCATTCCATGTGTCGTCATACGTGCTTAGGGAAAAGAACTTGCATGACATCTATTGTCCATCCCTCCCGTGGCAGCGGGGTCCAAATGGACACTACGGGATATTAAGGTTCTCCTTTTAACAAAGAACCGTACCAACGCATTAGCACTTGGTGGACACATGAACTCCTCAAACTATGGTCATCAGCGGAAGTGGTTCTGGTTATTGTCACTCCGGGGTTGTCGGGTCATAACACATAGTAGGTAACTATAATTTGCAAGATCGGATCTTAAACACACATATACTGGTGACAACATAATAATTTCAGATCTTAAGTCATGGCACTCGGGCCCTAGTGACAAGCAATAAGCATGGCAAAGTAGTAGCAACATCAATCTCAGAACATAGTGGATACTAGGGATCAATCCCCGTCAAAACTAACTCGATTACATGATAGATCTCATCCTACTCATCCCCGCCCAGCGAGCCTACGAATAGATTACTCACGAACGATGAAGAGATTCATGGAAATGGAGAGGGAAGAAGGTTGATGATGATGATGGCGGTGATCTCCTTGATCCAGAGCCCAAAACGAACTCCAGATCTGCCCTCCACATGAAGAACAGGATGTGGCGGCGTCCCCGTATTGCAAACGCGATGAAATCTTCTCTTTTGATTTTTTTCAGGACGAAAGTCAATTTATAGAGCTGAGTTTGGGGGCGGTAGAACCACGTGGGCCCCACAAGCTTGGTTGCCGCGGCCAGGGGGCGCGGCTACAGGGCTTCTGGCCCACTGGCCCATCCCCTCCGGTGGATCTTTGCGCATGTATTTTTCATATTTTCCAGAAATATTCTTTGTAAATTTTCAGGACGTTCCGAGAACTTTCATTTCTGTAGAAAAACAACACCATGGCAATTCTGCTGAAAACAACGTTTGTCCGGGTTAGTTCCATTCAAATCATGCAAATTAGAGTCCAAAACAAGGGCAAAAGAGTTCGGAAAAGTAGATACGATGGAGACGTATCAAACTCCCCCAAGCTTAAAACCTTGCTTGTCCTCAAGCAACTCAGTTGACAAACTTAAGGAGAAAGAAAAACTTTGACAAACTCTATTTGATCTTGTTGTTGCAACTATGTCTAACTCGTAACCAGAATTTCAGCAAGATCACAAGTTAACCACATAATCAAGTGACACAAAGGTCTCACGATAAACTAATATCTATGGCATAATCAGCTAGCGACCAAATACTAATGAGTTTTAGATACCAACAATTCAATCAAAACAAGCATAAAGCAATATGAATAGGTGGTATCTCGCTAGCTCTTTCTGAGACCGCAAAACATAAATGCAGAGCACTTTCAAAGATCAAGGGCTGACTAAACATTGTAATTCATAGCAATGAAGATCCATTCATAGTCATACTCAATATCAATCAAAAGCAAAGCATAAAAATGACAGAGGTGCTCTCTAATGGGTGCTTAAATAAGAAGAGGATGACTCAATAGGAAAATAAATAGACATGCCCTTCGCAGAGGGAAGCATTGATTTGCAGAGGTGCCAAAGCTCAAGCTTTGAAAACAGAGATAATAATTTTGGGTGGCATGCTTTCATTGTCAACGCAGTGAGCAAGAGTTCTCAATATCTTCCATGCTATTCATACTATAGGCGGTTCCCAAACAGAAAAGTAAAGTTTTAACTCAACCACCACCAATCAATCACACTCCATGGCTAGCCGAATCCTCGGGTACCGTCCATACTAACATCAATCCGGGGGGAGTCTTGTTTTACATTTATGTTTTCGATTTAAGCGTGGAACTGGGCATTCCAATTACGGCCCCTTTCTCGTGAATGACAGTGAATAAACACATGTCGAGGATAACACACCTAATATGGAAGATACCAATAGCCCCCTATCACCACATGAGCGGTCCGGGCATGCAAAACAAATTATTTCTTGAAGGTTTAGAGAATGGCACATTTAAATTTACTTGGAACGGCAGGTAGATACCACAAATAGGTAGGTATGGTGGACTCTCATGGAAAAACTATTGGGTTTATGGAAGTGGAGACACAAGCAGTATTCCGCTTAGTTCAAGTGAAGGCTAGCAAAAGACTGGGAAGCGACCAACTAGAGAGCGAGAACAGTCATCAAGATGAAGTGGGTTTGACTAACATGGAGTGCAAGCATGAACATGATATAAATCACCATGAACACAAACATCATAGAGGCTATGTTGATTTTGTTTCAACTACATGCATGAACATGCGCCAAGTCAAGCCACTTGAATCATTCAAAGGAGAATACCATCCTATCATACTACATCATAGTCATCTCAAAATCTATGTTAGCATTCAAGACAAACCATTATAAGCTCCTAGCTAATTAAGCATGGCATCAGAAACTATGATCTCTAAGTTGTCATTGCAAACATGGTTCTCTCACAACAAAACTGAATCTGGGATGACAAGCTAGTCATATTTACAAAAACAAAATAGATCGAGTTCATAACAGCTTTTCCAGGCTCAGTCACTTCATCATATATCATCATTATTGCCTTTCACTTGCACGATCGAACGATGTGAACAATAATAAGAGTGCTCGTGCATTGGACTAAGCTGAATCTGCAGGCAAACACAAAGGAGAAGACAAAGTAATATGGCTCTTTGAAAGCTAAACAGGTATGCATGCAAGAGCCACTAAACATTGTAACCAATATCTTCTACCTTGACCCAAAGAAAAAGAAAACTATTTACACGGGAAAGCTCCCAACAAGCAAAAGAAGAAAGGAAATTATTTTTGGGTTTTCTCAAAAGGACACAAAACAAGAAAAGGATAATAAAGTAGCATGGATAGTAAAGTGGCAAAGTGTAAACACCGACTAACAAAGTGAAAGTGTAAGCATGAATGTAAAGTCGATGAGAACACGTACTCCCCCAAGCTTAGGCTTTTGGCCTAGCTTGGTCTACTCCCAAGGCGGGAAATAACCAGCTCCGGGATACTCCGGGGCAGACTGTGCATGCCACTGCTGTGTGAGCTCCTCTGGCTCCCACTGATAAACTGGCGTCTCGTACTCGACTAGCGGCTCAGGCACGGGCACCTGTGGTTGGGCCAAGCCCCAATACGCGTAGATGTCCGCGGGCATAACAGTGTACCTGCCTACATAAAGGTTGAACAAAGAAGGAGCAGGCAAAGTAATAGTCTCTCGAATACCCTGACTAAATACCAGGTTATAAATCATCCGTCTACTAGCATCCCTATCCAGAAAATCATGGTGAACCATGCTGTCATAATCCAGATATTTCTCAGGAAGAAGCATTTCTTCTTCCTCGCGAAGTCTAATAGGTATCTCAAAGTTTCTAGCAAGACGAGTAGCATAGATAACTCCATAGACGACACCTTCGCGCAAAACCGCAAGGTCTAGAGAGCTAAGTGATCCAGCCTCCCCACGGCCAATCAAACATTTTCCCACAAATAATGAGAAGTACCGAAGCACAGGAAAATGTATGCTAGCAATTCTAACTCGAGACAATCCTCTCTCCTCTCCTACAACAATAGTAACTATGAAATCCTCCAAGTCCCGTGGACGAGGGTCATGAATATCCCCAACATAAGGTAATTTGCATACATTGCAAAAATCATGTAGTGTCATGCACTGGGGGATGTCGTATAACATGAACTCAACCATGGGAGGATTCTTCCTCAGATAAAAGTTGAAGCTTTGAACGAAAATATTGGTGAGGAGGAGGTATTGTGAGCACTTATCTTCAACGAACACGGTAATACCTGCGTTCTCCACCAAGTAATAAAAGTCTTCATAAAGCCCGGCGACATGCAAAAATTCATCACTTGGCCACTCGCACGCTCGAACTTCTTTGACTCGAGGAACCACATACTTGGGGTGGTTCTTCTCATCCTCCTTGGGGTTACGGCTTAAAGAGCCTCTCAAGAACCTCCTCATCTTTTCCTTTTATAGCTCTGAAAAATTCTAAAATTTTTAGAGACTTCAAAAGAAAAGTGAGTAAGGATTAACCCAACTCGTAGCAATTAGCCCTAGTAGTGCCTAGAGACCGCATCACGCGCTAAAACTACTTGGGACCAGCTAAAATCAACATTCCAAGCTCAAGAACAGGGTCACCAAGGTAGCAAGAATACGCGAAGGATAAAGCACTAGAGAAAAAACTAATTGGACCAATGGAGGAGTCACTTACCAAGGAGTAATTTCCCCAAAACGGTTCGGAGAATGGTGCTTTGAGCAAGGAGATCGAAATCACAGCCAAATGAGCAAGAACACGGGTTTGAGCTGCGAAACAATTTTTTCTGGAGGTAGAAGAAGAGGATGGGAGCTGGAATGAGTGAAGGGGGTCCCTGTGGGCCCCACAAGCTTGCTTCCGCGGCCAGGGGGGTAGCCCGCGGTGACAGGACTTGTGGCCCACTGGTGTGGCCCCCAGGCCAGCTCTTAGTCCCAGTATTTTTCAAATATTCTAGAAAAAATCATACTATATTTCCAGGACCATTGGAGAACTTTTATTTTTGGGGTATTTTTCTCCGGGATGCTAAAACAGGAAACATGGAAAACTAAACCAAATCTATCATTTTTCTTCTAAGCAACAGAAAGTGAAAGCTTAAAACAGAGGTATATGACTCTTTGATTCAACCATTTCATGGTCATCGAAAGAAATCCGTCAATGGGGTTGATCAAATCCTCATGACAAAACTTTTCCGAATCGTAGAAGGGAACGGAGAATTGTCGAATAGCCACTAAGTCACCTGATTGGGGATATGAATCTCCCCAACAAGCAAATCATACTTCATCTTGACACGAGGAATAGGGCATTCAAAGCTCCCAATAAGAATCGATGAAGTTTTTCGATAGCGTTGATGCAATGTACTTGATATCATTTCTTCGGAAAGTGCACTGTATGCTCATTAGCGTTGACGTGGAAAGTGACATTGCCTTTGTTGCAATCTATAACAGCCCCTGCAGTGTTTAAGAAGGGTCTTCCGAGGATGAAAGCCATGGCATCATCCTCGGAAATATCCAAGATAACAAAGTCTGTTAAGATAGTGGTGTTAGCAACCACAACAGGCACATCCTCGCAAATGCCGACAGGGAAAGCAGTTGATTTGTCGGCCATTTGCACAGAGATTTCAATGGGTGTCAACTTATCCAGTTCAAGTCTACGATAAAGAGAGATCGGCATAACACTAACACCGGCTCCAAGGTCACATAAGGCAGTTCTTACGTAATTTCCTTTAATGGAGCAAGGTATAGTGGGCACTCTGGGATCACCAAGTTTCCTAGGAGTTCCACCTTTGAAAGTGTAATTGGCGAGCATGGTGGAGATCTCAAGATCTGGTATCTTCCGTTTATTGGTCACGATATGTTTCATGTACTTGGCATATGGAGACATTTTGAGCATATCAGTTAATCGCATCTGCAGAAAGACGGGCTTATCATTTCAATAAAGCGCTCAAAATCCTCATCATCCTTTTTCTTGGATGGCTTAGGAGGAAAGGGCGTAGGTCTCTGAACCCATGGCTCCCTTTCTTTACCATGCTTCCTAGCAGTGAAGTCATTCTTATCGTACCTCTTAGGTTGTGGGTTATCAGGATTAACCGTAGGTTCAATCTCCACATCCTTATCATTGCTAGGTTGAGCATTATTATGAACATCGCTGTCCATATTGTCACCAGGTTCATGTTCATCACCAGATTGTGTTTCTGCATCAGACACAGAAATAGCATTTGGTTCTTCAGGTGTGACAGTATATGGTGAACTGACATGTAGGTTTCTATGATCCTTCTTCTTCTTCTTAGGATGACTGGGTGTATCAGCGTTAATTCCTTGAGAATCTTGATCAATTCTCTTAGGATGGCCTTCAGGATACAAAGGTTCCTGAGTCATTTTGCCTCCTCTAGTAATGACTTTGACAGATTTGGCATTTAATTCATTCAGAAATTCATTCTGAGCTTTAAGTACTTGTTCTACCTGAGTAGTAATCATAGAGGCATGTTTACTCAGAAGCTTTAGATCATTGACATTTCTGTCTACACAAGCACTTAAATGACTAAGCATACGAGTACTTTGTTCCAAATTTTTGCTAACATATTCATTGAAACTCTATTGTTTGACAACAAAGTTGTCAAATTCATCAAAGCATAGGCTAGAAGGTTTATCAAAAGGAATATCACTCTCATCGAACCTATGCAGAGAATTCACTTCTACTACTTGTATCGGGTTATCGAGACCATGGATCTCTTTGATAGGTGGTAGGTTTTTGACATCTTCAGATCTAATGAATTTCTCTTGCATAGATTTCTTGGCTTCTTGCATATCTTCGGGACTGAGGAATAGAATACCTCTTTTCTTAGGAGTTGGCTTAGGAGGTGGTTCGGGAATAGTCCAAGCATTATCGTTGATCAGGATGTTATTCAGTAGAATCTCAGCTTGTTCTACAGTTCCTTCCCTAAAATCACAACCGGCACAACTATCTAGGTGGTCTCTAGAAGCATCGATAAGTCCGTTATAGAAGATATCAAGTATCTCGTTCTTCTGAAGAGGGTGATCAGGCAAAGCATTATGTAGCTGGATGAGCCTCCCCCAAGCTTGTGGGAGACTCTCTTCCTTGTGTTGAGAAAAGTTGTATATTTCGTGCAAGGCAGCTTGCTTCTTATGGGCAGGGAAATATTTCTCACAGAAGTAATAGACCACATCCTAGGGAGTACTCACACATCCAGGAGCAAGAGATGTGTACCAGGCTTTAGCGTCATCCTTTAGAGAGAAAGGAAACAGCTTAAGGATATAGTAGTAGCGGATCTTCTCCTCACTAGTGAAAAGGGTGGCTATATCGTGTAGTTTGGTAAGATAGGCTACGACCGTCTCACACTTATAACCGTGGAAAGGAGCAGATTATACTAGAGATATTATCTCAGGGTCGACAGAGAATTCATAATCCTTATCGGTGATAAAGATAGGTGAAGTGGCAAACTTCGGGTCGTATTTCATCCTAGCTTTCAGAGATTTTTCCTTCCACTTGAGAAGTAATTTCTCAGCGTCATAGGCATCCTTACATGGAAGAAAATCCTCAGCTATCTCTCCCTCCATAACGTAACCCTCAGGTATATCTGGCAATTCATATCTAGGAGAGCTAGATCTAGAAGGAGCAAAAGCAGGTTCTATCTCAATAGTATCAGCAGTTTCAGAAGCATCACGAGTATTGGTAGTAACTCTAGCAATATGAGCATCAAGGAACACCCCTAGTGGCATATCAGGCAAAGTAGTATCTCTAGCAGTATCAAGCATAGAATCATCAGGCAAAATAGCATCTCTAGCATCATCAGGCAAAGCAGTATCAAGCATAGCATCTCTAGCAGTATCAGGCATAGCATCTCTAGCAATATCAGGCATAGTATCTCTAGTAGTAGCATCATAAGTATCATCAAGCACAGGCAACATATCAAGATTTCTAGCAGGAGGTGGTGTCACAAACTTACTCATAACTGAAGGTGAATCAAGTGCAGAGCTAAATGGCAGTTCCTTACCTCCCCTCGTAGTTAAGGGCAAGACTTTGGTTTTTGGATCTTTCAGATTCTTCATAGTGATCAGCACATATTAATCCCAAGTGACTCAGAGAATATACCAATACTTTCCCGGCAACGGCGCCAGAAAAATGTTGCTGACGTGCAATTATCCCTGACTTGGTGCGTCCACGTCAACGGAGCCAGAAAAGATCGTCCCAATTGCTCAACAATTAGAAATTGTCTTTCAATAGCCCACCAACGCGTGGGATCGCGATAGTTTTCGAGGGTAGAGTATTCAACCAAAATTTGTTGGTTCGCCCGACAGGAAGTGACAGAATATTCTCAAGTATTAGCAGCTGAATGCGTCAGATTCAACCACACCTCAAAGATTAGTATCTGCAAGCAAAGTATCAGTAGGAAAGTATTATTCCTAACGGTTGTATCAATGGCGCCTGTAACTTGCCCGTGGACGGAAATATTCTTTCCCGTCAACGGAGCAAGAAAAAGTATTGTAACAGGTAGAAGCAGTGTAACGAGTAACAGCCGTGGCAAGTAACTGCAGTAGTGACAACAGTAGCAAGTAGCAACACTAGCAAGTAGCAGCAGTAGCAAGGCAAGTAACAGCAGCAGCAAGTAATAGTAGCAGCAACAGTAGTAACAGGAACAGAGCAAAACAAGTAACAACAGTAGCAGTAGAGAAAAACAAGTAACAGCAGTAGCAGCAGAGCAAGTAACAGCAGCAGTGGGACAAACTCATAGGCCATGGGTCAGCGATTCGTTGGATATCAAAAATATTTGCGTCAAGTTCCACCTTAGGGGGTGGGCGAGTGGGCCACAAGCCCCTGCTCCGCCACCACCACCCCTAGTGGCAGTGGGCAGGCTTGTGGGGCCCACAGGCACCTGCCGCCCCGAACTCCAGCTCTATAAGTTGCCTTGCGTCCCAGAAAAAATAAAAAGAGAAGTTTTCGTCGCGTTTTCGATATGGAGGCACCGCCACCACGTGTTCTTCATCTGGAGGGCAGATCTGGAGTCCTTCTTGGGCTCCAGAGAGGGGAAATCGTCGCCATCGTCATCATCAACCTTCTTCCCTCTCCAATTCCATGAAGCTCTTCGTCGTTCGTGAGTAATCTATTCGTAGGCTCGCTGGGCGGTGATGAGTACGATGAGATCTATCATGTAATCGAGTTAGTTTTGATGGGGATTGATCCCTAGTATCCACTATGTTTTGAGATTGATGTTGCTACTACTTTGCCATGCTTAATGCTTGTCACTAGGGCCCGAGGGCCATGATTTCAGATCTGAAATTATTATGTTGTCACCAATATATGTGTGTTTTAGATCTGATCTTGCAAGTTGTAGTTACCTACTATGTGTTATGATCCGGCAACCCCGGAGTGACAATAACCGGAACCACTCCCGATGATGCCATAGTTTGAGGAGTTCATGTGTTCACCAAGTGCTAATGTGTTGGTCCGGTTCTTTATTAAAAGGAGAACCTTAATATCCCGTAGTTTCCTTTTGGACCCCGCTGCCACGGGAGGGATGGACAATAGATGTCATGCAAGTTCTTTTCCCTAAGCACGTATGACGACACACGGAATGCATGCCTACATCACATTGACGAACGGGATCTAGCTACATATCTCTCTGTGTTATAGCTGTTGCATGATGAATATCATCCAAACAAATCACCGACCCATTGCCTACGAGTTTGTCCTACTGCTGCTGCTACTACTGTTGCTACTGCTGTTACTTGTTTTGCTCTGCTGCTACTACTGTTGCTACTGTCGTTACTTGTCTTGCTCTACTGCTGCTGTTACTACTGTTGTCGCTGCTGTTACTTGTCTTCCTTTGCTGCTACTGTTGCTACTTGCTACTCCTGTCACTACTGCTGTTCCTTTCCACTGTCGTTACTCGTTACTTTGCTGTTACTAATGTGCTTGCAGATACTAATCTTTCAGGTGTGGTTGAATCCGACAATTCAACTGCTAATACTTGAGAGTATTCTCTCACCTCCCGTCGTGCGAATCAACAAATTTGGGTCGAATACTCTACCCTCGAAAACTGCAGCGAACCCATGCGTTGGTGGGGCATCATCAACATTCTTCTAGTCTCATTACTGGGGAGTGCTTTCAGCATACTTCTGGTGCCGTTGCAGGAGAAGGTTTGTTGTCATAAGCATTCGTCTAGCTAACGCCAGAGATTGCAGATCAGCATTTTTTTGGTGCCGCTGCCAGGGAGGTATTGCTATATTCTCTGAGTTACTTGGGATTTATATCTGCTGATCACTATGAAGAATCTGAAGGATCCGAAGACCAAAGTCTTGCCCTCAACTACGAGGGGAGGTAAGGAATTTCCATCTAGCACTGCACTTGATTCACCTTCAGTTATGAGTAAGTTTGCGACATCACCTCCTGCTAGAAATCTTGATATGTCGCCTGTGCTTGATGATGCTTGTGATACTACTACTAGAGATGCTATGCTTGATACTATCCCTGATGATACTATGCTTGATACTATGCCTGATACTGCTAGAGATGCTATGCTTGATACTATACCTGATGATACTATGCTTGATACTGCTAGAGATGCTATGCTTGAAACTGCTTTGCCTGATGATGCTAGAGATGCTATTTTTCCTAATGATGCTATGCTTGATACTGCTAGAGATACTCCTTTGCCTAATGTTCCACTAGGAGTGTTCCTTGATGCTCATATTGCTAGAGTTACTGCCAATGCTCGTGATGGTTCTGAAACTGCCGATACTAGTGAGATAGAACCTGCTTTTGCTCCTGCTAGATCTAGCTCTCCTAGATATGAATTGCCTGATATACCTGAGGGTTACATTATGGAGGGAGAGATAGCTGAGGATTTTCTTGCATGTAAGGATGCCTATGACGCTGAGAAATTACTTCTCAAGTGGAAGGAAAAATCTCGGGAAGCTAGGATGAAAAATGACCTGAAGTTTGCCACTTCGCCTATCATTGTCACCGATAAGGATTATGAATTCTTTGTCGACCCTGAGATAATCTCTCTAGTAGAATCTGATCCTTTTCACGGTTATGAGTCTGAGACGGTCATAGCCCATCTTGCCAAACTATCCGAAATAGCCAACCTTTTCACTAATGAGGAGAAAATCCGCCACTACTATATCCTTAAGCTGTTTCCTTTCTCTCTAAAGGATGACTCTAAAGTCTGGTTCACCTCTCTTGCTCCTGGATGTGTGCGTAGTCCCCAAGATATGGTCTATTACTTCTGTGAGAAATGTTTCCCTGCCCATAAGAAGCAAGTTGCCTTGCAGGAAATATACAACTTTGCTCAACTCCAAGAAGACAGTCTTCCAGAAGCTTGGGGGAGGCTCGTCCAGCTACAAAATGCTTTGCGTGAGCACCCTATTAAGAAGAACGAGATACTTGATATCCTCTATAACGGACTTACCGATGCCTCTAGAGACCACCTAGATAGTTGTGCCGGTTGTGTTTTTAGGGAACAAACTGTAGAACAAGCTGAGACCCTACTGAATAACCTCTTGATCAACGATAATGCTTGAACTATTCCCAAACCACCTCCTAAGCCAACTCCTAAGAAAAGAGGTATACTATTCCTCAGTCCCGAAGATATGCAAGAAGCCAAGAAATCTATGCAAGAGAAAGGCATTAGATCTGAAGATGTCAAAAATCTACCACCTATCGAAGAGATCCATTGCCTCGATAACCAGATACAGGTAGTAGAAGTGAATTCTCTGCGTAGGTTTGATGAGAGTGATATTCCTTTTGATAAACCTGCTAGCCTATGCTTTGATGAATTTGACAACTTTGTTGCCAAACAACAGAGTTTCAATAATTATGTTAGCAGACATTTGGAACAAAGTACTCGTAAGAACAGGTAGTAGAAGTGAATTCTCTGCGTAGGTTTGATGAGAGTGATATTCCTTTTGATAAACCTGCTAGCCTATGCTTTGATGAATTTGACAACTTTGTTGCCAAACAACAGAGTTTCAATAATTATGTTAGCAGACATTTGGAACAAAGTACTCGTAAGCTTAGCCATTTAAGTGCTTGTGTAGACAGAATTGTCAATGATCTGAAGCTTCTGAGTAAACATGCCTCTATGATTACTACTCGGGTAGAACAAGTACCTATGACAAGAGGAGGCAAAATGAATCAGGAACCTTTGTATCCTGAAGGTCATCCTAAGAGAATTGATCAAGATTCTCAAGGAATCAATGCTGATACACCTAGTCATCCTAAGGAGAAGAAGAAGGATGATAGAAACCTGCACGCCAGTTCACCAAATACTATCACACCTGAAGAATCTAATGATATTTCTGCGTCTGATGCAGAAACACAATCAGGTGATGAACATGAACCTGGTGACAACATGGACAGTGATGTTCATAATAATGCTCAACCTAGCCATGATGAGGATGTGGAGATTGAACCTACGGTTAATCCTGATAATCCACAACCTAAGAAATACGACAAGAATGACTTCACTGCTAGGAAGCATGGTAAAGAGAGAGAGCCATGGGTTCAGAGACCTATGCCCTTTCCTCCTAAGCCATCCAAGAAAAAGGATGATGAGGATTTTGAGCGCTTCGTTGAAATGATAAGACCCGTCTTTCTGCAGATGCGGTTAACTGATATGCTTAACATGTCTCCGTATGCCAAGTACATTAAAGATATCGTGACTAATAAACGGAAGATATCAGATCTTGAGATCTCCACCATGCTTGCCAATTATACTTTCAAAGGTGGAACTCCTAAGAAACTTGGTGATCCCGTAGTGCCCACTATACCTTGCTCCATTAAAGGAAACTACGTAAGAACTGCCTTATGTGACCTTGGAGCCTGTGTTAGTCTTATGCCGCTCTCTCTTTATCGTAGACATGAGTTCGATAAGTTGACACCCACTGAAATTTCTCTGCAAATGGCTGACAAATCAACTGCTTTCCCTATCGGCATTTGCGAGGATGTGCCTGTTTTGGTTGCTAATACCACAATCTTAACAGACTTTGTTATCTTGGATATTCCCGAGGACGATGCCATGGCTATCATCCTCGGAAGACCCTTTTTAAACACTGCAAGGGCTGTTATAGATTGCAACAAAGGCAATCTCACTTTCCACGTCAACGGTAATGACCACATAGTGCACTTTCCGAAGAAACGATATCCAGTACATTGCATCAATGCTATCGAGAAGACTTCATCGATTCTCATTGGGAGATTTGAATGCCCTATTCCTCATGTCAAGATGAAGTATGATTTGTTTGTTGGCGAGATACATATCCCCATTGAGGTGACTTAGTGCCTATTCAAAAATTCTCCGTTCTCTCTTGCGATTCAAGAAGGTTTTGTCATAAGGACTTGATCAATCCCATTAACGGATTTCTTTCGATGACCATGAAACGGATGAATCAGAGAGTCACATACCTCTATTTTGAGTTTTCCTTTTCTGTTGCTTAGAAGAAAAATGATAGAATTATTTTAACTTTTCCTGTTTTCTGTTTTAGCGTCCCGGAGAAAAAATACCTCGAAAATAGAAGTTCTCCGATGGTCCTGAAAATTTAGTATGATTTTTTCTGGAATTTTTGAAAATTTCTGGGCCTGAGAGCTCGACTGGGGGCCAGACTAGTGGGCCACAAGCCCTCCCACCGCCCCTACCCCCTGGTGGCGGGGTGCAAGCTTGTGGGGCCCACAGGCACCCCCTCCACTCATTCCAGCTCCCAGCCTCTTCTTCCACCTCTTGAAAAAATTGTTTCGCAGCTCAAACCCGTGTTCTTGCTCATTTGGCTATGATTTTCGATCTCCTTGCTCAAAGCACCATTCTCCAAACCTTTTTGGGGAAATTGCTCCTTGGTAAGTAACTCCTCTGTTGGTCCCAAGTAGTTTTAGCGCGTGATACGGTCTCTAGGCACTAGTAGGAGTAGTTGCTACAAGGTGTGGTGGGTCTTTATTCACTTTTCTCTTAAACTTCACAAATTTCACCATAAGGAAATTATGTTCAGGAGGAAGTTTCATGGTGGTTCCTCAAGTAAGAAGTGTCCTCGTCTCTCCTTTGGGAGCCCGAACCTTTTCAACTAAGGGACCCACCGGTGCAACCATGTGAATGGCCTTCCGATGAGTTCATGATCGAAGCAGACTTCAAGGATGAGTTCGACGCACTTGTCCGCAATGCCGGGTTAGAAGAATTCCTCTCAGATAAATGTGAACAGTATGCTATGCTCACTGCCTCTTTCGTGCGTAGATTTTAATTTTTAGTTGGCCGTGAATCGTCCATGCTGTTTGACATGTACGATAAATCCTATACCGTGGATCTGGAGGATTTCAATAGGGTATGCAAGATACCCAATTGGGGTAGTGTTAATGATCCTCCTAAGTCTTCAGTCAGAGACTCTGTCTCCAGTATAACTGTGGGAGAAACCAGAGATATCACGCAAGCCACCATAGGAAGCATCCATTTCCCTGCCTTGCACTACCTTGCTCTCTTCATAGGTAGGTGCATTAACGGCAAGGGTGCACATTGTCACCTATGCGCTTCCGACCTTAGTATCCTTAAGAGCGCAGTGACAGGTGACAAGAGCTTCAATATGGGAGCTATAATAGCAAGGAGGCTGAATAAAAATGCCACTGAGGGGGATTTCTCTGGTGGAGTTTATGCTACACGCTTAGCAAATTTTCTTGGGGTATCCATCCATCCAGAAGACCCTCCTCTCCATACAGCCTACCTTGATCGTGTCGCTCTAACACGCTACCAATTCCTTGAGAGAGATCATGGATCCCTCCTATATCGCTTGATATTTAACCGGCAGCGTGTTTTCCATATTACCCTTCCTGCTCCTACTTTCTTTGATTTTCAGGTAAAACGAAGATACTGCATAATCATAGGAGAGGCAGAGGAGTATGAGAGGGAGGCGACGGCTGCTCGACTTTGTGAGGCAGCTATTCAGGCAGTGGCTGCAGCACTCCCGTATAACACCCATTATGACTTTGGGTTTCGCCAGGATCATCCTTGGGAGTAGACCAAGCTAGGCCAAAAGCCTAAGCTTGGGGGAGTACGTGTTCTCACCAACTTTACATTCATGCTTATGCTTTCACTTTGTTAGCCGGTGTTTACACTTTGCCACTGTATTATACATGCTAGTTTCTTTTCGTTTTCTCGTTTTCTTGTTTTGTGTCCTTTTGAGAAAACCCAAAAAGATTTTTCTTTCTTCTTTTGCTTGTTGGGAGCTTTCCCGTGTAAATAGTTTTCTTTTTCTTTGTGTCAAGGTAGAAGATATGGGTTACAATGTGTATTGGTTCTTGGATGCTTACCTGTTTAGCTTTCAAAGAGCCATATTATTTTGTCTTCTACTTTGTGTATGCCTGCAGATTCAGCTTAGTCCAATGCGCTTATTATAGTTCTCATCGTTCGATCGTGCAAATGAAAGGCACCAATGATGATATATGATGAAGTGACTGAGACTGAAAAGCTGGTATGAACTCTATCTATTTTGTTTTTGTAAATATGACTAGCTTGTCGACCCAGATTTAGCTTTGTTGTGAGAGAACCATGTTTGCAATGACAACTTAGAGATCATAGTTTCTGATGCCATGCTTATTTAGCTGAGAGCTTATAATGGTTTGTCTTGGACGCCAACATAGATTTTGAGATGACTATCATGTAGTAGGATAGGATGGTATTCTCCTTTGAATGTTTCAAGTGGCTTGACTTGGCGCATGTTCATGCATGTAGTTGAAACAAAATCAACATAGCCTCTATGATCTTCGTGTTCATGGTGATTTATATCATGTTCATGCTTTCATTCAATGTTAATCAAACTCATTGCATCTTGATGAATGTTGTCGCTCTCTAGTTGGTCGCTTCCCAGTCTTTTGCTAGCCTTCACTTGTACTAAGCGGGATTACTGCTTGTGCATCCACCTCCATAAACCCAAAAGTTTTCTCCATGAGAGTCCACCATACCTACCTATTTGCAGTATCTAGCTGCCGTTCCAAGTAAATTTGCATGTGCCATTCTCTAAACCTTCAAGAAATAATCTGTTTTGCATGCGCGAACTGCTCATGTGGTGACAGAGGGCTATTGGTATCTTCCATGCTAGGAGTGTTATCCTCGACATGTGTTTATTTACAGTCATTCACGAGAAAGGGGCCGGTATTTGGGATGCCTAGTTCCACGCTTAAATCGAAAACATAACTATAAAACAAGACTCCCCCCGGATTGATGTTAGTATGGACGATACCCGAGGATTCGGCTAGCCGTGGAGTGTGATTGATTGGTGGTGGGGGAGTTAAAACTTTACTTTTCTGTTTGGGAACAGCCTATAACATGAGTAGCATGGAAGATATTGAGAAGTCTTGGTCATTGCGTTGACAATGAAAGCATGCCACCCAAATTATTATCTCTGTTTTCAAAGCTTGAGCTTTGGCACCTCTGCAAATCGATGCTTCCCTCTGCGAAGGGTCTGTCTATTTATTTTCCTGTCAAGTCATCCTCCTCTTATATAAGCACCAATTAGAGAGCACCTATGTCATTTTTATGCTTTGCTTTTGATTGATATTGAGTAGGACTATGACTGGATCTTCGTTTCTATGAATTACAATGTTTAGTCAGCCCTTGATCCTTGAAAGTACTCTGCATTTATGTTTTGCGGTCTCAGAAAGAGCTAGCGAGATACCACCTATTTATATTGCTTCATGCTTATTTTGATTGAAGTGTTGGTATTTGAAACTCATTATTATTTGCTCATTAGCTGATTATGCCATTGATATTAGTTTACCGTGAGACCTTTGTGTCATTTGCTTATGTGGTTAAATTGTGATCTTGCTGAAATTCTGGTTATGAGTTAGACATAGTTGCAACAACAAGATCAAACAGAGTTTGTCAAAGTTTTTCTTTCTCTCTCAGTTTGTCAACTGAGTTGCTTGAGGACAAGCAAGGTTTTAAGCTTGGGGGAGTTGATACGTCTCCATCGTATCTACTTTTCCAAACTCTTTTGCCCTTGTTTTGGACTCTAATTTGCATTATTTGAATGGAACTAACCTCGACTGACATTGTTTTCAGCAGAATTGCCTTGGTGTTATTTTTGTGCAGAAATCAAAGTTCTCCAAACGTCTTGAAAATTTATGGGGAGCAGTTTTGGAAAATATCAAAAATATCTGCGCCAAGTTCCACCTCAGGGGGTGGGCTAGTGGGCCACAAGCCCCTGCTGTGCCACCACCCCTCGTAGCGGTGGGCAGGCTTGTGGGGCCCACACGCACCTGCCGCCCCCAACTCCAGCCCTATAAGTTGCCTTTCGTCCCAGAAAAATAAAAAGAGAAGTTTTCGTCGCGTTTTCGATACGGAGGCGCCGCCACCACCTGTTCTTCATATGGAGGGCAGGTCTGGAGTCTGTCTTGGGCTCCGGAGAGGGGAAATCGTCGCCATCGTCATCATCAATCTTCTTCCCTCTCCAATTCCATGAAGCACTTCGTCGTTCGTGAGTAATCTATTCGTAGGCTCGCTGGGCGGTGATGAGTAGGATGAGATCTATCATGTAATCGAGTTAGTTTTGATGGGGATTGAACCCTAGTATCCACTATGTTCTGAGATTGATGTTGCTACTACTTTGTCATGCTTAATGCTTGTCACTAGGGCCCGAGTGCCATGATTTCAGATCTGAAATTATTATGTTGTCACCAATATATGTGTGTTTTAGATCCGATATTGCAAGTTGTAGTTACCTACTATGTGTTATGATCCGGCAACCCAGGAGTGACAATAACCGGAACCACTCTCGGTGATGACCATAGTTTGAGGTGTTCATGTGTTCACCAAGTGCTAATGCGTTGGTCTGGTTCTTTATTAAAAGGAGAACCTTAATATCCCGTAGTTTCCTTTTGGACCCCGCTGCCACGGGAGGGATGGACAATAGATGTCATGCAACTTCTTTTCCCTAAGCACGTATGACGACACACGGAATGCATGCCTACATCACATTGACGAATGGGAGCTAGCTACATATCTCTCCGTGTTATAGTTGTTGCATGATGAATATCATCCAAACAAATCACCGACCCATTGCCTACGAGTTTGTCCTATTGCTGCTGCTACTACTGTTGCTACTGTTGTTACTTGTTTTGCTCTGATGCTACTACTGTTGCTACTGTCATTACTTGTCTTGCTCTGCTGCTGCTGTTACTACTGTTGTCACCGCTGTTACTTGTCTTGCTCTGCTGCTACTGTTCCTACTTGCTACTGCTGTCACTATTGTTGTTCCTTGCCACTCTCGTTATTCGTTACTTTGCTGTTACTGCTATGCTTGCAGATACTAATCTTTCCGGTGTGGTTGAATCTGACAATTCAACTACTAATACTTATGAGTATTCTCTCACCTCCCGTCATGTGAGTCAACAAATTTGGGTCGAATACTCTACCCTCGAAAACTGCTGCGAACCCACGCGCTGGTGGGCCATCAACAACATTCTTCTAGTCTCATTACTGGGGAGTGCTTTCAGCATTCTTCTGGTGCCGTTGTAGGAGAAGATTTGTTGTCATAAGCATTCGTCTAGCTAATGCCAGAGATTGCAGATCAATATGTGGCTAGCTCTCGTTCGTCAATGTGATATAGGCATGCATTCCGTGTATCGTCATACGTGCTTAGGGAAAACAACTTGCATGACATCTATTGTCCATCCCTCCCGTGGCAGCGGGGTCCAAATGGATACTACGGGATATTAAGGTTCTCCTTTTAATAAAGAACCGGACCAACGCATTAGCACTTGGTGAACACATGAACTCCTCAAACTATGGTCATCACCGGGAGTGGTTCCGGTTATTGTCACTCCTGGGTTGCCGGGTCATAACACATAGTAGGTAACTACAACTTGCAATATCGGATCTAAAAGACACATATATTGGTGACAACATAATAATTTCAGATCTGAAATCATGGCACTCGGGCCCTAGTGACAAGCATTAAGCATGGCAAAGTAGTAGCAACATCAATCTCAGAACATAGTGGATACTAGGGATCAATCCCCGTCAAAACTAACTCGATTACATGATAGATCTCATCCTACTCATAACCGCCCAGCGAGCCTACGAATAGATTACTCGCGAACGATGAAGAGCTTCATGGAATTGGAGAGGGAAGAAGGTTGATGATGACGATGGCGACGATCTCCTTGATCCGGAGCCCAAAACGGACTCCAGATCTGCCCTCCAGATGAAGAACAGATTGTGGCGGCGTCTCCGTATCGCAAACGCGATGAAATCTTCTATTTTGATTTTTTCGGGACGAAAGTGAATTTATAGAGCTGAGTTTGGGGCGGCAGAGCCACGTGGTCCCCACAAGCTTGGTTGCCGCAGCCAGGGGCGGCAACAGGGCTTTTGGCCCATTGGCCCATCCCCTCCGGTGGATCTTTGCGCAGGTATTTTTCATATTTTCCAGAAATATTCTCTGTTAATTTTCAGGACGTTCCGAGAACTTTCATTTCTGCACAAAAACAACACCATGGCAATTCTGCTGAAAACAGCGTCAGTCCGGGTTAGTTCCATTCAAATCATGCAAATTAGAGTCCAAAACAAGGGCAAAAGAGTTTCGAAAAGTAGATACGATGGAGACGTATCACCGTGCCATACCGATCTAGCTACGAGGTGTCACGAAGTAGTGGAGGGAGAGAGGGCTGCACAAAGGCTTGAGGTGCAACAACCCTAAAACCCTCCACTACATATAGGAGGAACCAAGGGGTGGTTGGCTTGCCTCCTACTCCAAGGAGGAGCCTTTGGGCGAGGCAAGGAGGGAGGAGTCCTCCTCCAATTCGGTTTGGTGGAGGACTCCTTCCTATCTTGCCCACCTCCTCATTTTTTTTCTTTTCCTTATTTATTATTGCCTTGTCTGAAATAGCCTTATTGGGCTAGCCACACCACCACACTAAGGGCTGGTGTGCCACCCATGGACCATGTTGGTTCTCTCCTGGGTGGGTGGTGCCTCCCGGTAAAACACCGGAACCCATTCGTCACTCCTAGTACTTCACCGGTAATGGCCGAAATCTTTCTGGAAGCCAAATGCAACAATCCTATATATCTTCCTTAGTTTCCGGACCAATCCGGAGACACTCGTGATGTCCGGGATCTCATCGGGGACTCCGAACAACATTTGGTTACCAACATCAATAATTCAGCTATACCGAAAACGTCACCGAACCTTAAGTGTGCAGACCCTGCAGGCTCGAGAACTATGTAGACATGACCGAGACACTCTCTGGTCAATATCCAATACCGGGACCTGGACGTCCATATTGTATCCTACATATTCTACGAAGATCTTATCGGTTGAACCTCTATGTCAAGGATTCACACAATCCCGTATATCATTCCCTTTGTCCTTCGGTATGTTACTTGCTCGAGGATCGATCATCGGTATCGCCATACCTATTTAAATATCGTTACATGCAAGACCCTTTAATCTTTCCATAATACAAAATCATGTGGCTAACTCTTTAGTCACATTGCTTGCAAGCTTGTTTGTGATGTTGTATTACTGAGTGGGCCCCGAGATACCTCTCCGTCGCACAGAGTGACAAGTCCCAGTCTTGGTCCATGCTAACTCAACGAACACCTTCAGATATGCCTGTAGAGTACCTTTATAGTCACCCAGTAATGATGCGACGTTTGATACACACAAGGCATTCCTCCGGTGTCAGTGAGTTACATGATCTCGTGGTCATAGGAATGTATACTTGACATGCAGAAAACAATAGCAAAAAAACTACACGATCATATGCTACGTTTATAGTTTGGGTCTTGTGCACCACATCATTATCCTAATGATGTGATCCCGTCATCAAGTGACAACACTTGTCTATGGCTCGGAAATCTTAACCATCCTTGACTAACACGCTAGTTAATTAGAGGCTCATTAGGGACATTGTTGTGTCTATATATCCATACACGCATTTATGTTTCCATTCAATACAATTATAGCATGGATAATAAACAACTATCTTGAAACAGGAAATATAATAATAACTATTTTATTATTGCCTCTAGGGCATATTTCCAGGATCTCCACCACCATCCGAAGCACCTTCGCTACGACCACATAGTCGCTATTATCTTGTCAACTTTGGATGTTTTGATGGTTCCATGCTATTATCTTGTCAACTTTGGATGTTTTGTATGCATGAATATGCTATTTTATATATATTTTGGGACTAACCTATTAACTCAGTGCTAAGTGCCAGTTTTTGCTTTTCCGTGTTTTTGACCTTTTTCAGAGGAGAATATTGAACGGAGTCCAAACGGAATAAAACCTGTGGGATGATCTTTTCCATAATAGAAGATACGTAGGGGACTTGAGAACCAAGGCAAAGGACCCCGGGGGAGGTCACAAGCCCCCTAGGCGCGGCCTGGGGGCGCCTAGCAGGCTTGTGGGCCCCCCGTGGCACCTTTGCCCTACTTCTTCCGCCTATAAATTCTCCAAAAATCTGAAAATGCCAGAGAGAGCCATGAAAATACTTTTCTGCCGCCGCAAGCTTCTGTCTCCGCAAGATTCCATCTGGGGACCGTTCTGGTGCCCTGCCGGAGGGGGATTCGGACACGGATGGCTTCTTCATAACCACCATTGCCTCTCCGATAATGCATGAGTAGTTCACCATAGACCTTCGGGTCAATACCTAGTAGCTAGATGGCATCTTCTCTCTCTTGGATCTTCAATACAAAGTTCTCCACGATCTTCATGGAGATCTATCCGATGTAATCTTCTTTTGTCGTGTGTTTGTTGAGACCCGATGAATTGTGGATTGATGATCAGATTATCTATGAATATTATTTGAGCCTCCTCTGATCTCTTATATGCATGATTTCGTATCCTTATAATTCTCTTCGAGTTGTGGGTTTCGTTTGGCCAACTTGATCTATAATTCTTGCAATGGGAAAAGTGCTCGGTTTTGGGTTCATACCGTGCGGTGTCCTCACCCAGTGATAGAAGGGGTAGCGAGGCACGCATCGTGTTGTTCACATCAAGGGTAAAAAGATGGGGTTTATATCTATTTCATGAATATATCCCTCTACATCATGTCATCTTGCTTAAGGCGTTACTCTGTTTGTCATGGACATCAATACACTAGATGTATGTTGTATAGCGGTCAATGTGTGGAGTAATAGTAATAGATGCAGAAAGTATCGGTGTACTTGTCTTGGACGTGATGCCTATATGTATGATCATTGCCTTACATATCATCATGACTTTGCATGGTTCTATCAATTCCTCGACAGTAATTCGTTCACCCACCATAATACTTGCTATCATGAGAGAAGCCTCTAGTGAACACTATGGCCCATGGGTCTACTTCACATCATATTTTCAGCTCTACACTTTTACTTTGTTGCACTTTCCACCTTCAGATCTCACCTTGCAATTAATCGTGAAGGGATTGAAAACCCCTTTATAGCGTTGGGTGCAAGTTTGTTTGTACTTTGGAGACTTGTCTTCATACTCCTACTGGTTTGATACCTTGGAGACTTGTCTTGATACTCCTACTGGTTTGATACCTTGGTTATCAAACTGAGGGAAATACTTACTGCTACTGTGCTACATCACCCTTTCCTCTTCAAGGGAAAAACCAACGCAAGCTCAAGAGGTAGCAAGAAGAATTTCTGGCGCCGTTGCCACGGAAGATCAAGTCAAGAATAGTCTCTCGTCAACGTGCCAATTTCTGGCGCCGTTGTGGGGGAGTATCAAGTCAAGAATAGTCTCCCTTCAACGTGTCAATTTCTGGCACCCGGGACTATTCTAAGTGAAGCTTATCCACGTAACTGTCGCAAACTCATCTCTTGCATTTACTTTTTTGCCTTTTGCCTCTCGTTTTCCTCCCCCCCCCCCACTTCTGAAAAACAAAAATTTACAAAATAATTTGCCTTTTTTTTGCCTTTCCTTTGCTTGTGTGCTACGTGCCTTCAATATGCTTGCATCTTCCCTTGCTGAAAATCTATTGATATGGATCCTCATCCACTTGCTAATCTCTTTAAGTGATCCAATTATGTTGAACCAATTGCTATTGAGTTGAGTGCACTTGACTATCTTTATGAAGTTTTGCTTGAGATGCCTGAATCTGAAAATCGTGATGACGAAATTTAAGAAGTGATTCACGAGGGCTCCTTGAATCAAAAGCATGATTGCAATGGTTTCACTATAAATCCTATTAGTGTCAATCATGCTAAAAATATGCAAAACCCTAAACTTGGGGATGCTACTTTTGCTATGTCCACTACTTGTTGCAATGATCATGATTGGGGTAATGATTTTTCTTATGATATTGAAAATTTGGTTAAGCCTCATGATGAATATGATATTTGCAATAATATTGAAAGTGGGTTTGGAGAAGTCATGACTTTAGTTGATGATAATCCCACTATTTTTGAAAAGCGTCAACTTTGCATGCATGTGGATCATGAAAAGAACATCCTATGTGATATCTATATTGTTGAATTTGAATATGATCACACATGTAATTGTTATGAGAGAGGAAAATATTGTGGTTGAAACTTTCATGTTACTAATTTACCTCTCATTATGTTGAGATTGATATTGTCTCTTTCTTCTTCCTTGCATATGGTGGTTATTGGTTGTCTTGACAATCTGTTTTCCTATAAAATGCCTATGCATAGGAAGTATGTTAGACTTAGATGTGATTTTCACATGCTTTATGATGCTCTCGTTGTGCTTCAATTCTTGTCTTTTGTGTGAGCAACATTGAATTATCAATGCCTAGCTAAAAGGCTTTAAAGAAAAGCGCTTGTTGGGAGGCAACCCGATGAATTTATCTTTGCTTTTTTGCTTTCTGTTTTGTTGTGTCCACACCATCATATTTCTGTTATGATTGTGTTTTTTGTGTTTCTTTTTGTGTTTGAGCGAAGTAAAACCTTTATGACTAGTTTTGGAGATGGTTGTTTGATCTTGCTTAAAAAGACAGAAACTTTACGCTTACGAAATTATTTTTAATTCCTATCCAGAAAGAGATTTTGAGTTGATTCTTCTTGAAGCTAGTTGATATGACAATTTCCCTAATTTATATAAGTTTTCAGAATTTTTTAGATACCATAAGTATACGAAGTATACAAATTGCTACAGACTCGTCTTTTTTTGACATATTCTGTTTTTGTTGTGTTGATTGCTTATTTTGATGAAACTATGGATAGTATCGGGGGGTAATAGCCATGGAAAAGTGAGAATACAGTAATCTAACATCAATCTAAATATAAATCAAGTTTTCTACAGTACCTAAAGAATTGGTATTTTGTTTTCTTATGCGAATGATGTCATGAGTTTCTGTTTAAGTTTTGTGTTGTGAAGTTTTCAAGTTTTGGGTGATGTTCTCATGGACAATGGGATAAAGAGTGGAAAGATCTCAAGCTTGGGGATGCCCAAGGCATCCCAAGCCAAATTCAAGGACACCAAAAACCTTAGCTTGGGGATGCCCCAGGAAGGCATCCCCTCTTTCGTCTTCAATCCATCGGTAACGTTACTTGGAGCTATATTTTTATTCACCACATGATATGTGTTTTGCTTGTAGTGTCATGTATTATATGAGTATTTTCTTTTTCTTGTGTCACAGTCATTCTTGCTGCACACCTTTTTGAGAGAGACATGCACTCATCATGAAATTTGCTAGAACACTCATTGAGCTTCACTTATATCTTCTAAGTTTGGCAATTTAGCTCGCATGTGCTTCACTTATATCTTTTGAGCTAGATAACTTTTCTCTAGTGCTTCACTTAGATCTTTTTAGAGCACGGCGATGTCATATTTGGAAGAAATAAAAAACTCTCGATCTTCACTTATATCTTTTTGAGAGTGCTCTCTCTAAGTACCTTGGTAATTGGCTTGTGCTATGAAAGTAGTTCTAAAGATGATAGGCATCCAAAGAGGATATAATAAGAACTTCCATATTCAAGTGCATTGATTAGTAAGAGAAGTTTGATTCCTCACAATTATTTTTGAGACATGGATTTGGTAATAT
This sequence comes from Hordeum vulgare subsp. vulgare, assembly GCF_904849725.1. Lineage (NCBI taxonomy): Eukaryota > Viridiplantae > Streptophyta > Magnoliopsida > Poales > Poaceae > Hordeum > Hordeum vulgare. The sequence goes on from NC_058518.1 coordinate 317,160,776, forward strand.
TAGAGTTATGTTAGTAGGGTGTCGTGAATCTAGAAATACTTGTCTTGAAGTTAGTGATTCCCGTAGCATGCACGTATGGTGAACCGCTATGTTAGGAAGTCGGAGCATAATTGATTTATTGATTGTCATCCTTTGTGTGGTGGTCGGGATCGCGCCATGGTTAACACCTACCAACCCTTCCCCTAGGAGTATGTGTTTAGCACTTTGTTTCGATTACTAATAAAACCTTCGCAATAAGTATATGAGTTCTTCATGACTAATGTGAGTCCATGGTATAGATGCACTTTCACCTTCCACCATTGCTAGCCTCCCTAGTACCGCGCAACTTTCACCGGTGCACAAACCCACCATATACCTTCCTCAAAACAGTGACCATACCTACCTATTATGGCATTTTCATAGCCATTCCGAGATATATTTCAAGGAAAACCCCACCGTTTCGTCTCATGACTTGTGCCGTCACATTCATATTGCCATTGCATGATCATAATCTAGCTAGCGAGATGTTTCAATGTCATACTCTAAGCTAGATCATTGCACATCCCGGTACACTGCCGGAGGCATTTCCTATAGAGTCAGCATTGCTCTAAGTATTGAGCTGTGAGTAAATAAAAGTGTGATGATCATCATTATTAGAGCATTGTCCCATGTGAGGAAATAAAAAAAGAGGCCAAATATGCCCACCAAAAAAATGAAAAGAGGCCAAAGAGCCCAAACAAAAAAATGAGAGAAAAAGAGAGAAGGGGCAATGCTACTATTTTTTCCACACTTGCGCTTCACAATAGCACCATGTTCTTCATGATTGAGAGTCTCTTGTTTTCACACTTCCTTATACTAGTGGGAATTTTCATTATATAACTTGGCTTGTATATTCCAATGATGGGCTTCCTCAAAACTTCCCTAGGTCTTCGTGAGCAAGCTAGTTGGGTGCACACCCACTAGTTCTCCTTTTGAGCTTTCACACACTTATAGCTCTAAGTGCATCAGTTGCACGGTAATCCCTACTCATTCACATTGATATCTATTTATGGGCATCTCCATAGCCCGTTGATACGTCGAGTCGATGTGACCATCTCCTCCTTTTTGCCTCACAATGTCCACCACACTCTATTCCACTTATAGTGCTATATCCATGGCTCACGCTCATGTATTGCGTGAGAGTTGAAAAAGTTTGATAAAGTAAGAGTGCGAAAACAATTACTTGGCCAATACCAGGGTTGTGCATGATTTAAATTTGTTGTGTTGGGATGATGGAGCATAGCCAGACTATATGATTTTGTAGGGATAACTTTCTTTGGCCTTGTTATTTCAAAACTTCATGATTGCCTTGCTAGTTTGCTTGAAGTATTATTGTTTTCATGTCAATAGCAAACTATTGTTTTGAATCTTACGGATCTGAACATTCATGCCACAAGAAAGAAGTTACAAAGGACAAATATATTAGGTAGCTTTCCACATTAAAAATTAAGTGTTTATCACTTCCCTACTCGAGGACGAGCAGGAGTTAAACTTGGGGATACTTGATACGTCTCCAACATATCAATAACTTTCGATGGTTCCATGCTATTATCTTGTCAACTTTGGATGTTTTGTATGCATGAATATGCTATTTTATATCTTTTTTGGGACTAACCTATTAACTCAGTGCGCAGTGCCAGTTTCTGTATTTTCCGTGTTTTTGACCTTTTTCAGAGGAGAATATTAAACGGAGTCCAAACGGAATAAAACCTGCGGGATGATTTTTTCCATAACAGAAGATACGTAGGGGACTTAAGAACCGAGGCAAAGGACCCCGGGGGAGGTCACAAGCCCCCTAGGCGCGGCGTGGGGGCCGCGCCTAGCAGGCTTCTGGGCCCCCCGTGGCTCCTTTGCCCTACTTCTTCCGCCTATAAATTCTCCAAAAATCTGAAACTGCCAGAGAGAGCCACGAAAATACTTTTCTGCCGCCGCAAGCTTCTGTCTCCGCAAGATCCCATCTAGGGACCGTTCTGGTGCCCTGCCTGAGGGGGATTCGTAAATGGAGGGCTTCTTCATCAACACCATTGCCTCTCCGATGATGCGTGAGTAGTTCACCCTAGACATTCGGGTCCATAGCTAGTAGCTAGATGGCTTCTTCTCTCTCTTGGATCTTCAGTACAAAGTTCTCCCATGATCTTCATGGAGATCTATCTGATGTAATCTTCGTTTGCGGTGTGTTTGTCGAGATCCGATGAATTGTAATTCTCTTATATGCATGATTTTCTATGAATATTATTTGAGTCTCCTCTGATCTCTTATATGCATGATTTTATATCCTTGTAATTCTCTTCGAGTTGTGGGTTTTGTTTGGCCAACTTGATCTATAATTCTTGGCCAACGCATCGTGTTGTTGCCATCAAGGGTAAAAAGATGGGGTTTATATCTATTGCATGAATTTATCCCTCTACATCATGTGATCTTGCTTAAGGCGTTACTCTGTTTTTATGAACTCAATACACTAGGGGTAGCGAGGCACGCATCGTGTTGTTGCCATCAAGGGTAAAAAGATGGGGTTTATATCATATTGCATGAATCTATCCCTCTGCATCATGTCATCTTGCTTAAGGTGTTACTCTGTTTGTTATTAACTCAATACACTAGATGCATGCTGGATAGCGGTCGATGTGTGGAGTAATAGTAGTAGATGCAGAAAGTATTGGTCTACTTATCTCGGACGTGATGCCTATATGTATGATCATTGCCTTAGATATCATCATGACTTTGCACGGTTCTATCAATTGCTCGACAGTAATTCGTTCACCCACCGTAATACTTGCTATCATGAGAGAAGCCTCTAGTGAACACTATGGCCCCGGGGTCTACTTCACATCATATTTTCCGCTCTACACTTTTACTTTGTTGCACTTTCCACCTTCAGATCTCACCTTGCAATTAATCGTGAAGGGATTGACAGCCCCTTTATAGCGTTTGGTGCAAGTTTGTTTGTTTTTGTGTAGGTACTTTGGACACTTGTCTTGATACTCCTACTAGATTGATACCTTGGTTCTCAAACTGAGGGAAATACTTACTGCTACTATGCTGCATCACCCTTTCCTCTTCAAGGGAAAAACCAACGCAAGCTCAAGAGGTAGTAGTCGCCGGTGACTCAGGTCCTCCCTGTCGTTTCTGCGACCCCCACCAGGTAGGCGGTGATGCCACGGTGCCATTTCTGCATTCACCTGTCCACGAGGGCGTCGGAGCCGCCTCCCCTTCCCTTTGTCCAGAGGTGGAAGACGACCCGAACATGCAAACCCCACCTGTCGGCGGCCTATCTCACCCCCTCTCTCCCCTTTGTACCATTGAATGCAGGGGCCCTCGCATTAGGTTTAAACCTACTGGCGCGTGTGTGCATGGGCTGGCGGGTTGGATTGGCCAGTTGAGCCGACCCAGCTGTTGGCCGAGCCAGGACAGGGGCTGAGCCCTTTTCATTATTCTTTAAACTGAATTTTTGAATAATTTCTAAATGATAAAATACTTAATCAAATTTAAATATTTTTCCACCATAATTTCTCTAAAAATGTCTAGAACTTATTAGTGGTATTGTGCAAATTTTTGCAATGACTTTTATGCACAACTTTAATTAAATACCTAGTTTGAGTATTTTAGCTTCTCTTAAATAGACTTTAAAAATATATTTTTACTTCCAAAAGAGAAACAAACATTTTAAAAACTAAAGATAGCATTTCTAAGAATAGGTTAACATTTTTAAAAATGGTTTTGTGCTCTATTTTTGATTGGGCTTATTATTACGACGATAGATCACACGTCTGACAAAGGACTTGGAACCGAAGACCCCGAAGACCCGGATACCTAGCTGATTAAAGCAAGCAGCCCTTTGACCATGTCTGAGAAAATGTTTTATTCATGACATATTGATTACTTTATTCCGATGCATATAGTTAAGATTAATCGGTAGACCCCAAGATGGTGTTTCCGATAGCTCCTCTGGAACACTTGCATTGAGCATGAACCTACCATATATGAGGTTCATGCTTATAAATGTTGACAAGTAGACAGTAGTGCTACGCATAGGATGAGCATATGCATGATGATGGTAACACAAAGATGAGATCAAAGGTTTTTCAAAAACCCTGTCGGGTGCCACTAATGCCCGAGGGTGAGGGTATTGAGTTGGTTGACCACTTGAGAAAGAAGTGGTGTACCGGAAAGGTTTTGTGTGAGTGGTTCGGAATGGGGTTAGATTTATGATGTGTCGACCGTCCCAACCTTACATGTGCGACCACGATACCCCTTTATGGTACGGGGCTTTGTTGATTACTTTGGTCGGTGCTAGCAAAGAGCCTGCATTACTAGTGACGAGATTGATATGGTCACTCTCGTGACAGGGTCGTACTAGGTAGGTCGACTATGCCGTTTTTACGTGTTTCGGAACACCGTTGGTACCTTCATGGATGATATGGTCTAGAGTTGGTGCTAGTAAGACATACATCATGTGGGTTTGGTACCAATCGAGTGGACTCTTTGTCTAGTGTCATCAGGGGAAAGGCAATGATCGGGTACTTACCCCGGGTATGTTATATACCGCGAGTCGTGAATGTCATGGAAGTTTCCCGAATCATGTGGGTACAACGTACAACCTCTGCACGGTGTAAGACTATTTGAATAGTCGTGTCACCGGTCAAGGACAGTTGGGTAATCCTGCTTAAACTACATCGAGTCTTTTCCACATAAACCATGTGTGTTTGTTAAGGTGATATGTGAGAAGATGATATGACAAGTGTGAAGACTTGACATATAGGGTGAACCTGAGGTGTTCAGCCCTCAGCAGATATATTGATATCTGTAACCTATACTTATGATTACCATCTAGTTTATGATGCATATCCATACAAGTAATTGACCATGTGCATGTTTCAATTAAAACATGCTTTCCGCAAAGACTGCATATTACTTTATTATCGTACCAACTGCATTATCCATATCATGGGTTGTTTGCGAGTACATTCAAAGTACGTATTAGTTGCCATTTGTTACTTTATTGACTAGACATGGAGGAAACAAAGTATGGAGAAGAATTCGTCTTGGGAGACGGACACGCGAACTAGGACGCTTCCAAGTCAGAATGTCTGTTGGTTAAGGCTGATGGCATGGGTTCCCGTTTACTACCAAGTATTCCGCTAGTAGTTGTGATGGTGTGATTGCCCTTCCAGGCCCTATCTACGTAAGACTTGACCATGATGGTCCTTCATTGTATGAGACGTTAAATTCGGAAGTAAGACTCTTGTTGTTCAGTATCTGTGTGTTCAGTGAGCATTGATCTCTGCGATCACTATACACGTGCATTCTGCGATCTCGACACATAAGTAGGGGACCCGATAGAGCTGTTATCAGAGCCATCCTGACTGTAGGAAGCCTTAGGTAGCATGGATGATGGCCAAGACGAATGACACACTCAGCACTTACACTTGAGATTTTCTACACCCTACTACCTTTTCATATGACCCACAAATTTCTAACCCTCCCCTTAAAACCTTGTAGATGGTTGATGACGAGATGATGTATATATTTCTCGCACCTCGTTGGTTACCCTAAGTGGAAGGCTGAGCTGTAGTCAGCAACAAGGATTCCCTCACACAGAGACTGTAAGGTTTATCGAACCAGGAGGACTCCTAGGATCAACAAGTAGGTGTCTTCCACCCTGGCGCTAGCAGAAGACGTGGACCTACAGACACACAAATAACTTTGCTCCCAACGAGTACAGAGAGGTTGTAAATCTCTCCGGCCTTGTAGTTTGCAAAGGATCAAAACACAAGCGGGAAAAGTAATAGTGATTGCAACGGAAAAGTAAATGAAAACGGTAAATGATGGAGGTGTAAACAACGATGGTGATATGGACTGGAGTCACACGATGTTCACTAGTGATGTCTCTCTCCCAAAAGACGATAAACAACTATGCTTGGGTAAAACAATTACAGATGGGCAATTGACAGAATTATGAACGCACTGCATTGCTAATTATGCTACTTGATAGTTAGAGGTTCTATAGTAATGGGTAGTACGCCAAGACAAGTAGACCGTTTATTCATTAGCATCTACTTACTAATCATCTACCTTGAGATCTCTATCCAGAACATCTCGTCGGTATTAAGTTGCGAGCCCCACCCAAATTGTAAACTCAAAGAAATGGACAACTGCATTAACGAACTATGTGCAAGGTAAACAATCCTTGCAACCTTGGTAACAAGCATCGTTGTTTTCTCCCTGGTGGCAACAGCACATCCCCGAGTGTCATGTTTATGTCATTCAAGCTAGACATTGAGGGGCATGAACCCACAATCATGCATAATGCTCCCTCTTGGAGTTACAATCTACTACTCGGTGAAAGCAATAAATAGCAACGGAGAACATGCTTGAATCACTAAGGAACATAATATAAAAGGATAATCAAATATATAACTCATAACAATCTGAACATAATATCATAATCCATTGGATCCTAACAAACCGGGCATAGCAATAGCAAGAGAATTACATAGATGCCTTCATCATGTAGGGCAGCTCACAAGGACTAACCATTGAAGCACAAGATTGGAGAGAAGACATCACATAGCTACTGGTCATGGACCCATGGTCCAAGAAGGACTACTCACGGCACGTCCGGGAAGCGTCCATGGCGGTGGAGAATCTCCTAGAGGTCAATCCTCCCACCGGCAGTGTGCCGGGAAGGGGTCTCCTGACGCTCCCGATCTCAAAAACGTTGCGGCGGTGGAATGATGGAGAAATTCGCGATTCTGGATGTGATGGAAGGCTTTTCTCGCGGAGGAGTAAATATAGGCCAAAGAAGGGCACCGGAGGAGGTGGGACCCACCCAGGCGGCCAATTGGCGCGGCCTATGGCCAGGCCGCGCCCACAGGTCGCTTGGGAGGCCTCTGGGCCATCTTCGGTGATCTGGAAGCTTCCGTTACGCTGATTTTTTATATTCTTTTCTTGGAATTTTCCGGGCTTCGGAAAATTGGGTAAAAGCCCCTGCAAAAAATATATTTGTAGACAAGAACTGGCACTGAGTTAGTAGGTTAGTCCAAATATGTGTAAAATGATTTAAAAGTATAGCCAAACATATAACAATGTCACACAAAAGATCATGGAACAAGCACAATATGTAGATACGTTATGGACGTATCAACATCCCCAAGCTTAATTTGTGCTCGTCCTCGAGTAGATAAATGATAACACAATAATTTCTATGGTGACATGCTAATACACATATAAGAACTTCGAAGTAAAGCAAATAAGATATGCAATTCAAGTCAAGATAATAACAAGCAAGAGTCTATATCTAGTATTGAGTTTAGCAAAGTAAGAAAATAAAGGTGCAAGAGCTCTAGCTGTCTGTGACTCGAATGTCTCCAAATGGTGTTTACCCGCAAGAAGTGGGAGATGGGTTGAGATAATAAAATATATATTTTTAATTGAGAACTCAATCTACTAAACCTCACACTTGGTCTCCTTCGGAATCTTATTTTGAGTCATCCCCAGACCACTAGTCCCGCACAAGTCAAAATGATCCTCTACCTTTCGACTATGAGCACTCATGCAATGGATGAGCGTAAGCAAGATATGTTGGCACTTAGGATGGCACATAGAATAATGATGGGGAAGGAAGACCAAAATGTGTGAAAGGCTCACATCAATGTGGACAACAATAGGCGAGTGAAAGCCAAATGATAGATATGATGTGAGGAGTAGGGATTGCCATGTAACAGATGCACATATGAGCTAAGGTAAGCATCCAACTTGTTTGCTCATGAAGACCTAGAGATCATTTAAGGAGGCTCATTATCGGAATATGCAAACCAAGTTCTATAGTGTAAGGGTCCCCACGTAGTTATGCATGAATGATAATCTCTATGTAGTACAAATATAGCAATGGAGTACGAGTGTGGATCTTTCAAAAGGAATAGTAGTGTTGCTCCTTCTCTCTTTATATTTTATTTTGTGGCCTCTTTGGCTATTTCTTTTTATCTCTCATTTGGCCTCTTTGGGATCTTTTGTTTGTCTTCTTTGGAATCTTTTCCTCACTTAAGGGCAACACTCTATGTTTTACATGAATAAAAGAATATCATCACACTTTATAAGAAGTAGTCAACATAAAGACAAGTAAAAATTATCATGAGTTATGCAAATGTATGCCTCTGCCAGTGTAGCAGAATATGAAATGATACTAGCGCGTAAAGTAGCAATAATTTGGGCAAGGCCCAACTATCATGCAGCTCTGCGATCAAGCAAAAGCATGTATAACATGAAGATCGAGTCATGAGATGGTGGATGTTGCATGGCAATGTATCTCGGAAGGCTATGGAAATGCCTTAATAGGTAGGTATGGTGGCTGTTTTGAGGAATGATATGATGAGGCTTATGCATGACATAGCATATCATGTCATGGGTTCCGATGCACCGGCGGAGTTTGCACCAACTCTCAATGTGAGAAAGGGCAATGCACGGTACTGAAGAGGCTAGCAAAATATGGATGGTGGAAGTGCTAACAATCGAATACTCACATTAGTACGAAGAACTCATACACTTCTTATCGGTAACTCTCTATCTAGTTAGGAAATTCACAAAGAGACAAGTGCCCCAAGGAGGAGTGTTTGGGGGTTTGGTTATCCTTGCGCATCCTCGACTCATGGTAACGTGAGGGTACTCTATATATTCCAACCCCTCCAGAGGTTAGTGATCAATTTAGTAGCTAGAGTTCTCAACAAATTTTTAGTGTTCGAAAAACACACGGATTTCCCAAAATATGACACCTATCACTAATAGGCTTAAGCTCTTGGCACCAATAGTCCAAACATTACTCAAATCAATACCTCAAAACTATTGCAAGTTACTACTATACTTAAATAGCAACCTCAGTTACCTACTCATGCAAGACACACAACTCAGTGCAACGAGCCAACTCTCTAAACAAGATAAGAATGATAACTCAAGAGATCTACAAAAGCAACCAAAATAAAAACTCTTAAAAAGATAAGCATGAAAACTAAAAGCTAAGCATGACAGTAGCTATGGAAAGATAAAGAACACACACAAAAAAAAGATAAGCATGGAAAACTATGTTGTGTTCTAGAGTGGAATGGAGCGTGTGTCTCTCCCAATCAAGGTAGGCTAGGTTCCGACTTGTTATGAATAGAAAGCAAAACAAAAAAAAAACTAAAAAGTAAAGAGAGGGGCGCTCCAAGCATAGCACATAACATATGAAGTGATAAAAATATAGCATGGAGATGGACGAACTGATGATTGTCGATAGAGAAGGGGATGCGCGGGGGCATCCCCAAGCTTAGATGCTTGAGTCTCCTTGAATATTTCTTGGGGTGCACTATGGAATCCCCAAGCTTGAGAGCTTGACACTCCTGTATCTTCTTTCATCATCTCCCATCGCATACATCAAAACTCCCTTCATACGAAACTCATCATAAGCTGATTAGAGTGGTTAGTACCCTTAATAAAATAATAAAATACCTTTGGAAATAATGATTTTCATGAAAATATACTGTTTCTCATGGTTTCCAAAAGGTTTTTGCAAATAAAAAGTAAGCTTAGGATTTGCAAAACAATGAAAATGCAAAACATGGCAGAATTTGTGAAAACAGAACATCATGTAGTAAATAATTTATTCGGGGCACTTCTGCAACTCAAATCAAAAAACTCAGAACAGATGCCATAAAGTCAATTATATAGAGCATGTTGTCAAAACAATTCAGATAAAAAAGATGATCTGGTGATTTATGCCGAATTGTTCCGTCAGGCAGACATAATCTGTTTCTGGATAACATGTCACCATTTTTGAACTTTCTTGCAATCAGTAGCTATAACTTGGTACAAAACTTAAAAATAAAGATACAATGATGTTTCTAGAGTAGTAACAAGCATCAAGACCAGTAAAACTGAAAGTAATAAACTCAAAGTAAAGATAACAAGGGTTGTCTCCCTAGAGCTCTTTCTTTATAGCCATAAAGATAGGCTTAAGATTTTAATGATGCTCTCGTAGGAATAAGAGTTGCAGAACAAAAAAGAGCATCAAGAAGAAAATACCAAACATATTTAAGTCTGACATGCTTCCTATGCATAGGAATATTGCAATAGAATAATTCATTGAAGCACAAAGCAATAAGCATAGGAAGGTAAAACAAGTGCAGCTTCAAAACCTTCAACATAAAGAGAGGGAACTTCATATTATTGAAATATCTATAAGCGTATGTTCCCTTCTCATAATAATTTTCAGTAGGATCATGAATAAACTCAACAATATAAGTATCACATAAAGCATTGTTACCATGATCCACATGGACTTCATGAAGAGGATAAAACTTGGAGTAAAAGAGAGACTCACTCTCTTCCCAATCCCGTAGGTGAGAATCATCTAGTAGCCTATACCATTCCAGTGCTTTTCCTTTCAGTGAGAAGGCAAATAATTTCCTCATGACTCCATCTCTTGTCAAACCTGAAGTCTTAAACAACTCACAAAGTTCTGTAAATTTCAACAAATGAATACTAGGATTGACTTTTCCATCTCCTGCATAACAAACATTCCTAATTATTTCAATTATCCCAAGTGGTATTTTCAATGGGATACATTCACTAGGTGGAGGAGAAATCTCTACCAGGGGTATGGTAAAGCGACCTTCCCCAAGCAGCGAACTAAGAGTGCAGTTTTCCATAAGCCTAACTAGTGAAGTCACACAACTTAGTGTTCTCATTGGAGCCCATAGCAGCAGTAACAAGCAAGAAGAGAGCAACTAATTTTTTTGTGGTTTTTGGTATAAGACTCTAAGGAAAAAACTAGAAAGCAAACTAACAAGACTAAAAAGCAAAAGTAAAAGATAGCATGCAACTTCCCTATCTTGAAGACTAGAGTCCCTGGCAACGGCGCGAGAAAACTTTGCTTGATGACGAGATGATGTATATAATTCTCGCACCTCGTTGGTTACCCCAAGTGGAAGGTTGAGATGTAGTCAGCAGCAAGTCTTCCCTCACACAGAGACTGTAAGGTTTATCGAACCAGGAGGACGCCTAGGATCAACAAGTAGGTGTCTTCCACCCAGGCGCTAGCAGAAGACGTAGACTTGCACACACACAAATAACTTTGCTCCCAACGAGTACAGGGAGGTTGTCAATCTCTCCGGCCTTGTAGTTTGCAAAGCATCAGAACACAAGAGGGAAAAGTAATAGTGATTGCAATGGAAAAGTAAATTAAAGCGGTAAATGATGGAGGTGTAAACAATGATGGTGATATGGCCTGGAGTCACATGATGTTCACTAGTGATGTCTCTCTCCCAAAAGATGATAAACAACTATGCTTGGGTTAACAAATTACAGCTTGGCAATTGACAGAATTATGAACACACCGCAATGCTAATTATGCTACTTGATAGTTAGAGGTTCAATAGTAATGGGCAGTACGCCAAGACAATAGACCGTTTATTCATCAGCATCTACTTACTAATCATCCACCTTGAGATATCTATCTAGAACATCTCGCCGGTATTAAGTTGCGAGCCCCACCCAAAGTGTAAACTCAAAGCAACGGACAACTGCCTTAACGAACTATGCGTAAGGTAAACAATCCTTGCAACTGTGGTCACAAGCACCGTTGTTTTCTCCCTGGTGGCATCAGCACATCCCCTAGTATCATGTTTCTGTCACTCAAGCGAGACATCGAGGGGCATGGACCCACAATCATGCATAACGCTCCCTCTTGGAGTTACAATCTACTACTCGGCCAAAGCAATAAATAGGAACGGAGAACATGCATGAATCACTAAGGAACATAATATAAAAGGATAATCAAATATATAACTCATAACAATCTGAACATAATCTCATAATCCATCGGATCCCAACAAACCCAGCATAGCAATAGCAAGAGAATTACATAGATGCCTTGATCATGCAGGGCAGCTCACAAGGACTAACCATTGAAGAAAAGATTGGAGAGAAGACATCACATAGCTACTGGTCATGGACCCATGATCCAAGGAGAACTACTCACGACACGTCCGGGAAACGTCCATGGCGGTGGAGAAGCTCCCGGAGGTCAATCCTCCCTCCGGCAGGGTGCCGGGCAGAGGTCTCGTGACGCTCCCGATCTCGGAAGCGCTGCGGCGGTGGAACGATGGAGATATTCGTGATTCTGGATGTGATGGAAGGGTTTTCTCACGGAAGAGTAAATATAGGCCAAAGGAGGGCACCGGAGGAGGTGGGACCCACCCAGGCGGCCTCTTGGTGTGGCCTAGGGCCAGGCCGCGCCCACAGGTCGCCTGGGAGGCCCCTGGCCCCCCTGTGGCGCATCTTCGGTGATCTGTAAGCTTCCGTTACGTTGAGTTTTTATATAGTTTTATTTGAATTTTTCGGGCTTCGGAAAATTGGGTAGAAGGCACTTCAAAAAAGGCATCAGCAAACAGGAGCTGGCACTGGGTGCACTGAGTTAGTAGGTTAGTCCAAATATGTGTAAAATTATATAAAAGTGTAGCAAAACATATAACAATGTCACCCAAAAGATCATGGAACAAGCAGAAATTATAGATACGTTTTCGACGTATCAATGGCCGTTGTACCTGAGACGCTTTTGGAAACGGGCTTTCCCCTACACTTGGGAGACAGCTTGGAGAAGTTTCAAGTACGCCGCACGCCCATTTTTCTCTACCACGAGCACTGGGTCAATGCCGACACAAAGGAATATTACGTGGACGTGATTGTGAAGGCAAACGACTCCTCAGCTAGTTGGTTCTTTGAAGGACGACAGATGGGACTCTGGTGTTGGCAGCGGAGACAGCAGCACAAGAGGCGCTCGTGCATCTCCACAATATCCTTCCCTAGATGGTCAACAAGCCGGCTACTCATCACCTACCTTTTGTTAAGGACAAACTTGACGGGAGCTGGACACTCAACCCATCCCCAGAGGACAGAATGCCACTCACGTTTCAGACCTACTACAACCTCTCCACCGACACTCTAGCTCACCTTCTGATCAAGGAATCCGTGACGCTTCGCCAAGAACTTCATCAAGTCAAGGACCTACTCCGCCTAGAGAAGATGAAGATGCGCAAGGTTAAGAAAGAAGGAGCACCCGGAGGGCTATCTGCCATCACGTTCCGAGGAGGAATACCACCACTTAAGCCACTCCTATACAGAGTCGTCTCATGACCGCAGAGGAATACACTGAACTCCTCACCGCTTCACCGACGGAATGTCGTCGTGATGGACCTCTTCCTTCCCCCACACCCCTGAAGGAAGAAGATACCCGCAGAGATGAGGATGAAGAGGAAGACCCTGACGAACCTGTATACAAGACCGAGCAATCTGTCGCATAGATGGATGTCTTAGGACGAGTTAGGAGTCCCCCATGCGAAGTAAAGTCCGTGTAATGGTTCATATGAAATCATGAATGTTGTGTTCTTTCTATTTATGTCTCGATGTAAGCCTCGCTTTTGCCTTCGACAACATGTAAGTGACTACATCACCTATCTTAATTAATGTATTTGCATAGAGTTCTTCGACCCTTCTTGTTTGACACACTTGCACTATACCAAAGCCCCCTTATATAGGCACGTCATCCCTTTATGCTTTCCTTTCGACCACTTCGGAGTATTGAACTGTCTGCTCCATATAGGATGGTGTTTTATACTCGCACCAGTAACTTCGGTAACCCCAGCACTTGCACTTCTAGCCAGCAACCAGGAGCCGGTGGGTCTGCCCAAGCTGGAGATCACCTCGAGCAGTAGCAAGGCGACATTCCCATGCCACCGCCTCCTCTAGAGAACATCATT